>NC_139080.1:65064337-65664337 GCF_965140915.1 Aythya marila | reverse complement strand
AGCTCTTTCAAGTAGAAAACACCTAACATAATGCAGAAGACAGCATGGATGAACAGCGAGCTCATAACTGATCCCAAATACATACACAGTCCACCAAAAGTGGAAACAAGGACAGACTGCTTGGGAGAATGTAGACGCACACAGGTAGTGTTGATGATTGCTTTCTAACACAGGTGATCGAGAATCTGATGAAAAGAGGTTCTCTGCTAGACTGGGTGTATAGAAACAGGAAAGAACTGGTCAGGAATATGAAGGTTAGGGTAGCCTCCTTTACAATGACCATGTGATGGTGGAGTTCTGGATTCTGAGAGTTAGGCAACCGGCAATAAGACTGGGTGGAAAACTGTTTGGTCTGTCAAGTTCAAAGTGGTGTAATCAGTGGTGGGACATGCCAGCTGGTTGCTGGTTACAAGCGGTGTCCGCTAAGGAGCTATGATACTACCGATACTGGCTAGTGTTATAGTAATGTCCTAAATGGTGGTATGGGGTTTACGCTCAGCAGGTTCAAGGATGATGCCAAACTGGGGAGTGTAAATGATATGTATGAAGGCAGGGCTGCTATTTGGGGTGATTTGTACAGGGTAGAGGAATGAGCTCATTGAGAGGAGCCACATGTTCAAGAAAGGCAAAAACGTAGTCTTGTGTTTGGCATGGAATAGCTCCATGCAAAATTAGAGACTGGATACCAGTTGGCTAGAAAGCAGCTTTGTGGAGAAGGACCTCAGCACCCTGGTGGACAAGAAATTGAACATGACATGCAAAAGTGCCTCTGTCGCAAGGAATATTAACTGCATTGTGAGCTGCATTAGGAAGAGTGTATAGCTGGCAAGTACAAGGAGAGAACTGTGTTCACTCGTCAGGGAAAAAAAGCTAAGGGGAAGCCTTATTGCTGTCTGCAACTACCTACTATAGCCTAGGAGGTAAGCCAGGCTTTTCTTAGAGGTATCCAGTGGGAGAATGGTGAGCAATAGGCTCGAGTCACAACCTGAATGTGGGATCTTAGCCACTGGAGGTGTTCAGAATTCAAGGGCTCTGAGCAGTCATCTTCTCTGGAGCTTGTTTGGGAAGAAGGTTGGACTAGGTCTGGAGGTCTCTCCCAATCTACATAATCGTATCATTATGCAGTCCTAAGCAGGAGGGATTTTAAAGTTAGGAGAGGTAAAAATGTAAATGTACAGTGAAATATTTTAGCTTTTGTTGGGTGTGAAAGCTATGTCATCCTGTCACCTGTTCTTTTTCCTCATTAAAAATATCTTTAGGAATAAGTCAATAGAGTTGCATGCTTATGTGCACAAATAACCATACAATACCATACATTCACCTTCCAAAGAGTGTGTAGAAGAGCATCATAATCAATATTGAATACAAGCAGGTAGACAAAGTGCTTGAGAATATACAGTGTGCAGTACTACTGTACCTGCACGTGGCTAGACAATGGTATTTGATACTGCTGTAATGGATAAACTTGTGGACTTTCTGTTCTGTCCCAGTTCGTACTATTGAACTGGTATTACCAGCAAGTCAACTTGTTTCAGATAAGGGGTAAATAAATGGCCTTTTGCCATGCAAAAATGGCAGAGAGGTTTGTGTGGCAATCAGTGTCTCATGACTGCAGATCAGGAAGCAACCATCATGTATTTCTGTATTTGAATATTTTATATGACTATTAAAGTATCTTGGACATTAGTTTAGACTGTAAAAGTGTTGTTTGCTGTAATTTGAAAGAGACAAAACCCGAACCTTTACTTCTGCAGTGTGTTCTCTCTCCGGCTTCCCCTTCTGACTGTGATATGTGAGATGATATGTCATCGAATGTGCTCACTGATACTCTTTATTATATTTATGATGTTCCATGGAATTCCTCTTCTGTGAAATTCTTCTGGAGATAGTTCCTCAATAAGTTATTGAGCATTCAAAAGTGCTACAACTTTCTGATATTAAACAAATTCTTTTACAAATGACTTTTTTTCCTTCTCTTTCTGAAATTAAGAAACACTATATTGACGTTAGAATACAGAGCAAGGTATTGTAGCAAGAGTGTTGGTCTCTTTTCTGGGGTGACAAGTGATAGGGCGTGATTTCGAGTAGTGCCAGAGAGGTTTAGATTGGATATGAGGATAAACTTCTTCACAGAGAGAGCGGTCAAGCATTGGAGTGGGTTTCCCAGGGGCGGTGTCCCCATCCCTGGAGGTATGTAAGGGATATGCGAATCATAACACTAAAGGGCATGGTGTAGAGATGAGACTTGGTAGGTCTGGGAGATGGTTGGATTTGAAGATCTTGAAGCTCTTCTCTTACCCAAATGATTGTGTGATTCTATGTATATAAGCTTGTCCTAAGAAGCAAATGATAACAACGCTTTTTTCTTTTTCTTTTTTTTTTTTTTAAATGAAAACATTTGTTTTGATTAAAAACATGGCTGAGGTGGAGTAAAAGTATAGAGAAGAGTGATGAGTTGAATGACTGTCTATTGGGATTCCTTTTTCCCAGAGTTAATGTGGCTTGAGGCTTGGCTCTTGATATTCCTGATAACTGAGAATATGAAAAAGGGAATACTTTGTAAAGACACTACTTAACCATGGCTCCTCAGTAGTACCCACTTTTCTTGAGTATTGCTACCCACCCCCTTTTCCTGATCCTCAAAACAGCAAGAAGGTAGGTTGGTATAATCGCAAACTTTGTTCTGTTCTTAAACTTTATGGCAGTTGATATTATTTTCAATGATACATTACTTCATGTTTATGCTACAACGAGAAATCTCATGTTTAGGAGAACTGCTTTCCCAAGCCAGTCTAGAAATAGCTGTTGTGTTTTACTTTCCGGGTGGCAAGATATCTTAACTAAGCAAACTTAATAATTTTGACAGAGAAAACTTGTATGGTGGTTGTTGGGTTTTTGTGTTGTCTGTTTGTTTGTTTTTTTTTGTTAGTTTGTTTGCTTTTCTGGATGGCAAGCATAAACAAATACTTAGAGCTTATTAAAAAAAAAAAAAGAGAGAAAAATGTGGGGGAAAAGGGTTATTCTGTACAATTTCAAGCTGGGATGAGAAAAAAAATGACAACCATTCCTACTGTTTTATTGCATTATGATAATAGAAGTAATGATTTTTTTTACACCAAATACTGCTTTGGACTGCATAAAAAGATGGTCTGTATTTCTTAAATGTAAAAGACATTAAATATATCACCACCTTCATTTTCAAGCCTTTATCATTGATGAGATACTTAAATAGAAGCAGTTACGTGCTTTTATTCATATGCACACTAGATTCTTAGTTACAAAGTGAAAACAGATCACAAAGGCAAGCATTTTGTTGGATTTGAGACAACTTAAGGAAAATATTAAAGTAAGTTCTAAATAAAGGTTGTCAACTATCTTAAAAATCTGGCTTGCAGATGAAGCTTTTTCCTCAAGTCTTGTGTAAGAATTTTACTTTTTTTTTTATTTTTTGTAAGGATGCAAAATAAGCTATTTTCACTTTTTTAAAAATATGTCTTGCAGATGAGACTTCATCTTCTTTCAAAGTCCTGCATAGGTAATTTTATTGCTTGTTTTAGTGAAGATGCAACCTTTGCAGTAGTACAAAAAAAAACAAACAAAAAATAATAATGCAACCCATATGACTTAATTTATATGAAAATTGAGCAGTGACAGCAAACAAAAACACTTAGTTATTGTTACTCAAAATAACTACAGAAGTGTCAGCATGTTCCTGTGCTCATTGTGAAAACATGTCTGCATATTCCAAATGTATATTTCTTCTGTTGTTAATTTCTTCCATCATCTCATGTATTTCACTGTAGCTCACTACCTTGGGCCTTTTTGTTATGTTTTTCCGTAACTCATTTGAATCTGAGAAAAGAAAGTCTGTAAGCACTGCATATGTTTTCTTTACATTTTACCCATCCCATGCTGTGGTACACTCATAGTCACCAAATACGATGGTCGTTACAAAAGGACCATCTGTGAGTCAGTTCTAGTCAACCTCTTGCTGTGTGCCAGTCTCTTTGTAGTTCAATTGATTTTGGAGCAGCTAAGAAGAATATCGGCAGTAAACAGTGAGTCTGCGTAGTCAGTGTGGTGGAGTTGTACTAAACTGGTTCAGTCCCCTCAATCAGCTGTCCATTTTGGGACTCCTGTCTCTTGAAGAATTTTTAAACAGAAATTATATGTATTATTCTTCACAGTTGACTTTTTTTTTTTTCTTGAATAATGTAGTAAAAGTTTTATTCTCCTTTCCTCTTAATCGGTGGAATGAGGGGGGAGTGTGAGGAAGGGAGGAGGGTAGAAATTGGAGACCTACTGTAAATCTCTTTATAGTCACTTGGAAACTAATTAATTCAGAATGGTGACTGCAGCTGCTATGACTCTATTCTAATTGATTGCTTTTGTGTGTAAAACCTTATTTCCCCCACAGTTGCCTCCTGCTTACAAAGAATATGTATAAAGTCTGTTCTGGGAATGTAATATTAATGTAAACATGACTTCAGTGCTGGACAGACTCATTGGCACTTTTATTAAACAACGGATTTAGTGAACATGTGGGTGAGTAGGATGAGGCAGAATAATTGTACCTTTAGAAAACGAAAGTAATGCCCTGCAAATCAATGGGAGTTCTTTGAAGAAATCAATAGATAAAATGGATGTTGCCCAGCGAGTCACTGTCTCATCTTAAATTTCCAAACAGCTCTTGGCCCTCTTTCACCAAGGCCTCTGTTTGGGAAGGGAAGGGAAGGGAAGGGAAAGCTTTTGATCAATAGAAGGAAATTTGTTTGTTTTTATAACAGAGTTAAGACATGGTAACTAGAAGAGAGGAATATATGGCTAGCTATCATGGTGCTGGAACATTAGCAGTGGCATTTTATGGGGATCAGTGCTAGAAATGGTTCAGAGAAAGAGAATTAATTTGACAGATCTTGATAATCCAAAATTGCCAGATACTACACTAAAACACTGCAGAACAATACCATAAAAGTGAGCAGTATTCAATAAAATGACAAAGAAATCCAGTACACATAAATGCAAAATAATGCATGTGGTATTGGTGCAAATTAAAGATTTGATTTGTTTGGTTTTTGTTGGATCTAAATTGGCTACTACCAGTGAGAAGGTGGATTTTGGAGTTACTGCAGACACCTGTGTGAAAATCCTGTTTTGTTATTCAGCATCTTCAGGCAGAAGACAGTGTGTTCCTGTTTGACTGTCTTGTTTTCCCATGTGCTGCATCTTCCTACTGTATTTTAAATTAAAAAAAAAAATAGATAAAGTGTTAAAGAGTGGCAAGGATGATCAGATACACCTTAGCATCTATGTAAGCTATAAGAAAATTGGATCCAATAGAGTACAAGGTGAAAACTGATTTTGGAGGTATGCTCAATTCATATATTCATGCTGGATACTTATTTTGTGCTCTAAGTGCTAATATTTTGATCAGGAGGTTCTGGCAGCCAATTAGGAAAACTGTAGGTAGTGAAAATAATCCTATTTTTCGTGTGTTTTTGACAGATCCCTGCTTTCCACCTTTGCCCGTCACATATGTACAAAATGATTCGAGCTTGTAATGTTAATGAAAGATGCTGCAATGATATGAATAGGCTGTTAAGGACATGATTGACATATGATACAATTGACTTCTGTCTTGAAATTCAGATTTTAGAAACTATGGGAAATGGTGGTCTTGTTCTGTATTTGTTCAGTTGCGGTGGTGTTTGTTTTTTTTTTTTTTTCTTTTTTCTCACCTTGGGCAAGTGAAATAGCAAGTTTGTCTTGTGGAGGCCAAGACAAAGACCGCTAAGACTGCTAGGATCAAGATCTCTAGGATGGGTCAAAAGGTAATTTAATTTCTTCCTTATGCACTTTAAGAAAAGACTGATGGAGGAGTACTTTTCCTGGAGAAAAGGTACACCAGAAAAGGTAATGAAGAATGGGAATTCTTTCTTACTCAATTGTGACTAATCTCTGAACTCGTTTCTTTTCATGCTGTCTGGAAGTACACAAAAAGAGGCTGTATATATGGCTCTGTGTATTCGTGCTCTTCCGTCACTTTCTGCACCTCTCTGGGTTCTTCTGTCTTCATTATTCATTTCTGTTTCCATTTCCATTTAAAACCAGCATCTAGCAGGTAGGGCTTATTAACTGGATTGCATCCATTTGTCAGTCACTGTCTTCAGTGGGAACGTTGTAAGAATATAGTATATCCTTCCTGGCTTCTTTGGTTGCATGCAGTCTTGCTGGCCCCAGCTCCTGCTGGAAGAAGAGAGGCTTAGCTGAAAATAAGGCAGCTTTCTGCTAGCTGTGCATAGCGTCCCCTTCTGGCAGGCAATGCTGTTTTTCTTCAATTTTTGCAAAAACAGTTCATCTGGCAACGAAGGCTATTGGCAATGGTTGTGAATACCAAGGATAGTAATTCAAAACTGAAGATAGTTCCAGCCAACACAGGACTGCTTGGAAATATGTTAACCCTGAAATTGCATGTGGTTGTTATTTTAATATTAGAAAAGCAGCGTGGAACAAATTGCCAGTACAGAGTGAAATTACAGATTGTACTATTCCGAGTGAACATTGACATTAATAACCAAAAGATGTTTGAGGAGAAAAGAATATTCAAATAATGATAATTTTGGCCTCATCATGCTATCATGCTTTCTGCACTGAATAATGTAGTGAGGTTGTTTTTTTTCCTTTTGTGTAGCTTTTTTTTTTTTTTTTTTTTTTGAATCCTTGTAATTGTAGTTTACTTTCATAATACCTACTACTTTTGAAATTGTCACAAGATTACAGACTTCCTAACTTTTTTGTATGTATGGTGAAAACAACGTTTCTCCCCGAATGTGGCTACTGAATGAGATGGGAACCTCCAAAATTAAACAATTCATTTAATCTAATTGACTAAACAAAATGCCAAGTTCACAGTGTTCATCTCTGTAGACTGATGTAATTGCTGGCATTTGACTTGCATACCTCTTGAAATATTAAATTAGTTTATAAACGTGGCAGAAAAGAGCAGCCTATACTTGCCAAATAAAGTTTGGGTATTTTACAACAGCATAAACAAATGAACTATGTTAACTCTTGTTTTGGGAAGTTGGTTTTAAGCTTTGTTTTATTATTAAACTGTATGACTAAGTATCTTTCCCTCAGCTTCATTCTCTGCTTTTAAGAGAGCTTGTAAAGGATATCAGATTAAGGATATTTAGCTAGAGGAAAGTATCCATTTGGACAAAACTGTGTTTACAGTAATATTGTGTAGTGTTATTTGATGAGGATTTTAATAACTTTATTTTTCTAGACAACATTATAAACAGAAAACTTGATTTTTTTATTTCTAGTGTGAAACTTAGTAGATAAAAACTTGCAGGTTGACATTGAATTTCACTTGGATCTAAACTGAGACAGCAATACTGTAGACATTTAGTAATGTTTAAAATTGGTGCCAGCAAAAACCTGACACCAGTGTAGTTTACAGAAAGAACAATTGCTAGACAAGTTCCACTTGAAATACATTCTTACATTCCCAATGAGTAAATGTAATTTCAGAGTGCATTTTTTTTAACAGGTTAGTGACAGTTAGTTCCTATCAAGATTGAATGCCATGTATTCATCTAAACTAAGACTGCTGTGCAGCTTTTGAGTTTTTGGGAAGTTCTATTCCACTCTGAAAATTTCCTCTAGTGACTGCTTTTGTTTTGTTATTTTAAAATACAGTTAAGTTCTATTGTTTTTCTTAATCTGTACTGTGGTATTCTTGCCCATGTTGTTATTAATACAACAAAACTAAAAATGAATTATTTCAAGGAAGATTTTTTTTATAAAAGTCATACGTTGAATAAAAGGCAAGTTAGAACAACATTAAATTCCTTAAAAAAAAAAAAAAAAAATAAGGCAATTGATGGAAGTTGTGAAGTTGTATTAAAAACGTGATAGTTTCTTGACTGTATACTTTAGGAAAATTAACAACTGTAGAACACTTTCTTTTTATACTGTTCTTCCTCTTTGTAATACAGGATCTAGATTTTTGATAAGTGAAAAATACCATAATTACTATAGGACATAATAACAATCTTCAACAGTAATGACACAGGAGAATGTATTTAAATTATAATTCACTTAATTTGTCTACAATTAGAGAGAAAATGTCTTCATTTTTACTGGATGAAACCCTTGGTTTCAGTGTGTGATGATATAGTATCAAGTCATCCAGTCAGGTTGCCGGGAAAAGCCTTTTTGGCTAGACTGGTAGACCAAAAAATGTTCCATGAGATCTCTTTCTATTGTGGTTTTGCTTTCTTGTAGCTGTTTGTTCTTCATGACACAGGTATTTACAGTAAAACCCGACTTCTGTGGAAAACTAAATCTATATATCTACATACTTCCAATTTCTGTCAGACTATGTTGCCTGTAAGTTTTGCAGAAGTTTAACTGGTGGAGTCATTTATTAAAATATGAAGTCGCTCCTGAAAACATGCAAACTTCCAAAAGAGTATTTATTCAAACAGTATCAGTAAACGTTCTTAAGATTGATAGTATAAAAACAGTTTAATAGTGAGAAGTTCATGCAACATGCAGAGAGAGCATTGCCATCTGAGAAGACATTCCTGCCCTCATTGCAATGTGACCTGTAATTTTCATTTATTAAAAATAATAATAAAATTAGTAACGTGCTGCTTTGTTTGTCTTGCTTATATGAATTTTGAGTGCACATATGCCTCAATGTTTGGTCCCTACTCTGACAGTGTCTTAGATTATACTAGATGAAAGTGACTGGGAATCGATCCTTCCAAACACTTTCACCCCATAGTGGTTAATTATTGTACTTTATAGTCTCTGTTAATAGGCAGTAGGATATTGTGCATTTGTATAATCTTTATGTGCTTACATCAAGTCTGCCAGTGAGTCACCGAAGAGACCAAGGCCGTGACTCCTAAACTGACTCCCCTCACTTTCTCTGTCTGAAAAGTGCAGGCTCTAGAGTAAATGTGCATAAATATTGAAAATCCTGAGTGTTGCCTTGTCAGGAAGAGCAGCCAATCACCCAGAGTAAGGCAGAGAGATACTGAACCCTAGTGTATCTTGTCTTTCCTTTCTTTACACTTCATAAATCTGTAATTGCCGTTGTCTGTTTACAAATAAGTGCTTTTAATTGCATTTTATTTAAACCTAGCATGAACTGAGACACAACAAGGCCTTCCTTTCTCCAACATGTATGAAGGGTTTCTGCAAACTAGGCTACCTGAAGTGCTGGATCTGCCCAGCTCCTAGGTGTGGTAGCATGAATACCCATTTCAGCTGCATGGGCTGGTGGCGGAGCTGACACTTCTAGGATCGGTGAGCTTGTTTTTACCAAATGACTGTTTAAAAAAAAAAAAAACTTTTTAGCTTATAGAACATAAAGATGCTTAGATACTTCTGAAGGGCAGCTATTCTGAATGAGTGACTTGGAAGCTGGTATACCTTAATTTTCTGGGTGTCAGTTAAATTTGGACCTGTGGCGGGGATGGTCTTGACAGTGCCATCCTAGACTCCATGTGTATCAATCTACCTCCAGTGAGGCTGTTACCAGCTCTTACAGGATTCACACCTTTGGACTTAAAACCTCATACTTCTGCAACAGTAATCTGAAATTTGTTAACTCCAGCATAGTGCCTTCTTTTCCATGGATATGAAGCATTATAGAAAGTGTCTGTTTGCAATCTGCTGCAGCAGCAGATGATGGTAGGTCTTTTTACAATGAAAGATTGAAATTCTAGATTGAATTTCTGATGGAAAAATTCTGTTTTTTACTTGCCACAATTTCAGAACATGCCATATTTTTAACAGAAACACATAGATGTTAAGAACAGACATTTTTAGTGGCTGCTAGCAATAGAATTTTTAGTACCAAGATACTGGTACTATATTGATTGACCTAGTGGATATCAGCCGATATTGTTGTCAGTTTGGAATGAAACATTTTAATGATTATCCAATCTCTGTCTTAGCATCAGGTAAAGTAAATGGTGCAGTTGCATCATTCAGGCATTCTAGTGTCATTCAGCCGGAGAAGATAAATGGGTCTTCAGGATTACTTGTGACAGTCAACAAAACAGGAAATAATTCAAACAAGTGTGGGTCTTTAGCCATGAAAAGCTTTACTGCAGAAGTTGCAGTCATAAGCAAGCAGCTTTTAACATTCTCTGAATTCACCTAACTTCAAGCTGCAGTTATGGAAATTTGCAACAAATCAGTAGACTTCTCTGGAAGGATTTTATGTAATTTGAATGTAATGGATAAAGATGAGTGTGACCTGGATTGCCTGGATTCCACTGAGGAAAATAATAAAGCCAAATGAAAGATTAAATTTCCAGGAGCCAGAAAGGCTATGGGCTTTTTGTCCAGAATGAGAGTCGTCTTCTTCTGTATGATATTACCAAGACAGACACTGTATCCCATTTTATTCTTTTCTTAAAAATGGTAGTAGAAAATGAGAAGAAATGCGAAAAAAAAAAAAAAAAAGAATTACCTAGGTTATGTAAGGACAAATTTTCATCCTGTAATAGAGAAATTTCATTGCACTTAATTACTCAAAAGAGATCTTGGGAGGTGACTTGGTAATAGTTTGTCAGTTCTGGCTGGCAGGTGGCTACCTACCCAGAAGTGCTTTAATTCTGGTCTATTGGAAAAATTACATAGAAATTTTATAATAACGTAAATATCTCAGTGTAGCATTGATCTTTTTAATAAATTTATTAATGAGCTTAAGCCACACTTAACTAGACAATATTAAATTTTTACTTACCAGCTCAAATTTTCTGTCCTACTGTTCTGCTATGAATATTATCCAAATTCCCTTCTTTTCCCGTACTATACACGTTGGTTTCAAATCTGATAAAATGGGGTTGAGGAGGATGAGTTTTGGAGGTGGGTTTGTTTTGGGTTTTGTTTTGTTTTTATTTTTAGACAGGCAGAGTTTCATTAATTTTGTTATGATGATCCACTAATGAGACTTAGCAACTCATAAACTCATGTATAAATATATATAAATACATATGTAATGTATGTATATTTAGTTCACAGTTGCTGGCCAAGTATTTGCATATTCTCAACTGTCAGGAATAAAAAATGGCTTAAGTTAGTGTCACTTTTTCTTCATAATCACCAATTAGGGTATTGCATTTCTTGATAACAGGCCTTCACAGTTGAAACAAACCTGTACTCTTACCATGGATTTATGAAAAACACATAACCTTTTAGGTAAACCACTGTTGATTTCTTTCACTCTTTGGAATATATTCTACTATGTAGTAGAGTATATATGGTGAGTATATATATACTCGCTATACTGTGAGCATATAATCTGTTTTTGTGTAAGTGCTTCACAATGGTGGTATTTTCAGAGTCAAAGGATACTTTTGCTCTGAATGGCTGAAATACAGGACATTTAGAGGCTTAGAAAAGGTGGCAAACTGTTTGTGACAGGAAACCATACAGTCGTTAGACTGTAGTCATTAGTCATTAGATACAATCATTACTCATAGAAAA
Organism: Aythya marila; assembly: GCF_965140915.1. Taxonomy (NCBI): domain Eukaryota; kingdom Metazoa; phylum Chordata; class Aves; order Anseriformes; family Anatidae; genus Aythya; species Aythya marila. Next base: position 65,652,820 of record NC_139080.1, on the reverse strand, counting down.
AAAGGATCTGATAACCTATACCGAAATAAATGTATTTTCTACCCCTTTCTCCTTACTAAAGGACCTAAAAAATGGCAGGGGACAACAAAATGAGATTAAATGCAAAAGAAAAAGGTAATAAACTTAGTTTATGAGAAGGTAGCCTCAAACACCCATTCAAGGGATAATATGTTACAAGATCTGAGTGCAGTAATGGGTAAGAAAGAAACTGTTTCAAGGGTAAAAAAAAATGTTATTGTTTTAAAAGATCTAAGTGCAGTAGTAGGCAACAAACTACAGGGGAGATTTCAACAGAAATATTTGATACTAGGTGCAAGTCTTGTGTTAGCTACTTGTATATACCCTGAATCACGTACTTATTTCTTTTTAAAGAAATTTTCTCATTGTAAGAAAAAATCATTGTATAAAGATGGGTACATATGGTGAAATTTCATAAGGAAAGGCTTAAGACTTGAACAGTTAAGAACGTATGAAAACATGGTGATAAAAATGACAGAATTTATGAAGGTAAAAGGAAAATACTAGTCAAAACAAAATTGAGGTCGCGTACTAGGTATGGTTTTTAACAGAGTGAGGACTTAAACTCCTAAATCGCTTCCACAGGCCACTACTGGCAACTTTTTCTTCTGAGTCATCTAAAATTGCCTTAGACAGCATAGCCGGGAATACATTTTATGTGAATAATCTTGCATTTCTGAGATGTGTCAAAGCCTCATCCGACAGGTTTTTTTGTCTTTCCTGTCTTCTGAAGGCTATTCAATAAATTACATTACCATTCCCTTTATATTAAAATGTGTGTCTTCCTCAGTATCACCTGGATAAAGTGTAATCTGAGCAACCATGACTAGTGTTGGTATGACATTGCAAAGCATAAATGGCATCTGAAAATTCATACTTCTGTGCAATATAGCCTTGTTTTTCTATGCAAGACAGTTCCGGCTTATTTAAATAAACTTCATCATTTATAGAAAAAAAAAATTGCTGTTCTAAATTTCCATGGGTGGTGGAGTGAAATCTCTGCCTGCGGTACTGGCCGTGGAGCTGAGGGGCTGCGCGAGGCTGTCTGGCTGCATGCTGTGTTGTCCCATCTGCACGTTTCACAGCCCAGCCTTTCACTGCCTTGGCCATCCCTGTTTCCATCCCTGTCTAACCTTTGCCCACCTGTAATTCATTTGTCCCCATTGCTGTACCCACACCCAAATTTCAGGCGATTTGGCTTTACATGGTGTAACTGGTGTGGCTACCCGGGTACTGTCAACCGTACAAGATGCCCTCCCCTAAGGCTCCCCAGTACTCCTTAAGCTTTCTCTGGAGTTTGTCTGTTTTTCACGTAGCTCTCCCTTAAAGATCTGTAAAATCCAGCCGTATTGTCAGCTTCTCGCATTATCTGTCACATCCAGCAATTTTATTATGTCATGTCCAGTAGTTTTTCACATCCTGTTTATTCAGCTTAATCTCGGGCCAAGGCCTAGTCATCTGCCTGCAGCCTTAACAAGATCCAACTGGCTGACAGGTCCATTTAGCCTGATTTCCCCCCAAAGTGCAGAGCAGCTGCTGGAGCAGCCAGCACGGCCTGGTGCAGGGACTCGGGCTGGTCCTGTGCTGCTGCTCGCTTGCTCCCTGCTCATCTCATCGCTGTTGTCCCTGCCAGAGCTCTCAGCTCGGCCCAGGCACCAGGCAGGTGAGACAGTGCTGATGTGCTTCACATTGTGTGCAGCAGCCTGCAGAGATCCCCACCTTGCTCACGTCCCTGTCTCTGAAAGGGTTTGTGATAGTTGGTGAGGTAGGGACAGTTTGGAATCAGAACAAAATGATCTGTTCAGCTTGTCTCTAGTCACCTATTATCTTCTTGGGGGATGATCAAAACAAAAATCAGCTATTGGGATCACCATGTCCAACTCGCCTGCATGCTGGCTGCCCTTCCTCGCGTAGGAAAGAGATGAAACCCATGAGTTATGACAGAAACTACTGACCTCTGGGTGTACAGCCAGCACCGTTCACAACAGCATCCTATCTGGCATCCACTGGTGTGCTGGTGGATGATGGTTATCAATGCACACCATAAAGGGCAGCAGTACCAGCATGACTGAGTACGGGCCAGCTGCTAGAGTCAGACCAGTGTGTAAGCTGCCCGAGCCTGCAAGGGGAGCAGATGAGGGTCTCCAGCTCAGCCAGGGAAGCAAGAAATAGCATGTGTCCCAACAGCCAGCTGCAGAGAGGAGACAGGGACAGCGCGTCCTGTGCACAGATACTGCTGAGACGGGGAGAGTGAGGGTGTCAGTGCATCACCCAGCCTGCTGGTAGGGGCCAGCAGAGTGTCTGTATTTTTCCTGCATCGGGTGTTGTAGGTTGATTCTACAGGTGCTGGTGTTTGAGAGGGGCTCCAAGGTGCACAGGGCTGGGCTCCAGCAGCAGGGCAGGAGGAATCCATGGGTCCCGGAGATAGGAGGCACCAGCCACTTACAACAGCCCCCAATAGAAGCGATGGAAGCAGGTAGTAAATGCAAAGGTTCTCTCTGTGAGTTGGGAATCCTTCAGCAGTGTGCACCTCAAAGTTGAGAAGGCTGTGCTGGGAAAAACATCATGGTATTCTCTTCCTGTTCTCCTGTCTGCTGCTGACCATTAATAGAGGCAGAAGAAAGGTCTGTATAGCCCAGTAATTTCACTCATATGGCTACTTTCACAAAAATGAGGTATTGCTGAAGGCCATATAAATCAGAAATGCTTGTTCTGCCTTAAATCTAAGGAAAGTGAAGAAGATGTTTATAAATTCGGGCTTTTTAGGTTCACAGTCTCATTCTGTATATTAAGCATTTCAGTGAAGCTCCATTCACGACCTCACATTCCAAACTGTTACTCCTGCTCTATCAATATGTGTGATTCTGCAACGTTAAGCTAGTGAAGATCATATAAATTACCTATTCTTTTTTAATATAAAGAAACAGCTAAATTTAATGAACAGTACTGGGTTCCAGAGCTTCATTCATAGCTCCCAACCAACTATGTGACTGTAAGCATGTCACTTAACTACTGTGTCCTACTTTCACCATCTGTGAAACACTTTGGAAAGTCATGGAAAACTGAATCATAGGTCTTTTCCATCTCTAGATTCTATTAGGTCATGCAGTCTGTCCATCTGCCAGTGTAAGATTGTTTCCTATATTCACCAGTGTTTTTCCAGTCTGGATTCTGCATGCCAAATGATTGGGCTTCCACCGTTACCTCTGGGAGATGATTTTGCAGGCATCTAGGTCTCGTTGTCAGAAAGCTCTTCTGACATGCACAAAAACTGATTTTTTATTTTTTTTAGTTTCTCCATTTTGTCCTGTTAGCTTATTCTTGCTATTATATGCCTACTCATAGTTTTAAGACACGTATTTACACAGTATCTTAAAGACCTAGGTAAGATGCAACTCTCGGATTTAATATACAGAAAGAACAACAATGTAAGATTTTGAAATTAATGGTATGACTGTCTAATTTCAGGAAGAACCAAGTACATGCACAGACTGCTGTAGAGCTGAGTTAGGAAGAGGATAAAATATGGAAACCTAACAATGGAGTGGGATGTTTAATGGAAATATTGGAATATTTATCAAGGATGATAAATTAGGGTAATAAAAGAAAGTAATAAGTAAACATGAAAGTCTTTCCATAATCTCCTTTTAGAGGTGTAAACTATAATGTCTTGCAAAATTTGACTTTCATTTGATTACATTTGATCTTGGCTAGTACATTAATTATTCTGACCTAATAGTTGCAGTAATTGCTTGAAAGGGTTTTCAGTTAGTGTCTCTCTTGTCTTAATCTAAGCATAGTATTCAACTGCAGGCACACACAGTCATCTGGACATGCAGCACTTTGTCAAACTTTAATATTTTGCACGTGCACCTCCAGTTTATATTTTTCTTCTTAATTGACCACTAGTGTTGTGATTTGCTGTAATTTAGACTTAAGGCATCTGCTTTCCTGGAGTTTCAGAAATTCAGTGTATGGATAATTTTCTTCAAGTGTTGAAGCCAGCAGCATTTAGATACAATCTCGATCTTAATGATAGCTATCAGAATAACTAGTTATCTGTGTTATCTGTGAAATTTTTCAGAACTGTGAATGTGTGAAAGGTATTCGGGCTCAGCATAACAGTAGTTAATTCTTAAGTCTGGGAATGGAAATTGCATGTGTATTACCTTCAGAAAAGAAGGATTTCTATTTTTTTATAATCATTTTATTTTACTTTTCAACTTCAGTTTCATCGTCTCAACCTTACATATACACATATGTTGATCAGTTCTGATGTAACTTCAGAGTCTATGAGAATTGTGGAATTTCATAACCTTTCAAAGCTTTTATGAAGCACAATCAATACAGACAATTTCTAGAAATAACTTCACCATTCTACGTACTTTGCTTTTGAAAATCTCCATTTCCCTTAGTAATATTAGATAGTCAGATATAAGTTTAAATTAATGTTTAAATTAATTGAAGTTTAAATTAATTTTTTTAAGTAAATGTAGTATTTACATAAACAACAACAAAAAAGTCTGTATATAACAAACTGAATTTCTTCCTTTAGTTAATCAACAGGAGATGCTATAAAGTTATCATGTTTATGAGGAACATAAAACTTAGAAATGTTTAGTGAAGTCTAAAGAATAAATATATCTTTCATCCACAGGAAATAAAGCCAGATCAAGTTACCAAACTTGCACTTGGGAAAGAAATTAACTTTGAAAGTGTCTGCAAAAAGGTAAGGCTTGTTGGTCTTGGTTTTCTGCACCTTGTTCCATGAGTGTGAGAGAGTATGCGAGCTCCTTAGGAAAAGGTGCATATGTGGGTGGGTACCTGCATTTGCATGCTGTCTTGTGTATGTTATATAAGGTTTTCCCTACAGGCCTTCCTTTTCTAAGGAAATGTATCCACTAGGACACGTCTACAAAACACTATATAGTTGTTTAGCATGAGTAGCTTGTCATCAGGGCTGGCCAGCTAATCCCTAGTAACTAGAGTTGCATACCAGGAAGCATAGTAGTGTTCTTTCTGTCTTTATAAATGGATTTGTTATGTTTATGTAGTGTATATACACGGATCAGTTAATGTAAATAATCAAAGCTTTTAACAACAGTTGAAAATAAGCTCTAAATACTTCTAGAGGCAGAGAGAAGCTTACCCATGTGAACAAAACATTAGCCTGAAATAAAGGTGGGATATTAACACCACCGTGGCTCATGAATTTCAATGCAGTGCTTCTCCTGAAAACCACTAATGATGGTATGTTACTAAATATTAACTAACGAGCGTACCTGTAAGGGATGAAATGAAGGCACAGAAGTGTGCAGATGTTCTTTGTAATAAGTAGCTGAGGATGAGAGCAGGCATAACACTCTAAAAGAAAAGTGAAGAAGAGCAGAAATACGTACCCTTCTAAAAGGTGCTGCAGAAATGATTATACATAGCAATTCTGAATCAAAAAATAAAATGAAACTGTGTATTTCCACCAGATTCTCCTAAATTCCTGTGGGTGGTTTACTGAGGACTGGGAAGAGTCAGAGATCTGAAATGTACATCATGGACAGTCTTAAGTTTTCATGTAGAATTGGATCATTTCCTCCTATAATGGCATCACTTGTGTGCAATATAACTGTACTATTTCAAAGCACAACCATGTGTGGTGCAGTTCATCCATCAGCATAAAGTGGAGCAGGATTTCACTGAAACAAAATAAAATTAGTATGCCAGAGAAGAGAAATCTCAGGGTGGATCTCATTAATTTATGTAAATACCCAAAGGGAGGGTGCAAGGAGAATGCAGCCAGGCTCTTGGTGGTTCCCAGTGCCAGGACAAGAGCCAGTGGGCACAAACTGGAACATCAGAGGTTCTGTCTGAACATCAGGAAACACTTTTTGCTATGCCAGTGACCGAGCTCTGGCACAGTTTGTCCACTTAGGCTCTAGAGTCTCCCACCTTGGAGATCTTCAAAAGCCACCTGGACGTGGTCCTGGGCACCCTGCTTGGGGTGGCCCTGCTGGAGCAGGGGCAGGACCTGGTGCCTCCAGAGCTCTCTGTAAGCCTCAGCCCTTCTGTGACCGTGTGATAGTATAGTACACTTCATATCATAGGAATTCAGGATTTTTGGAGCAGTGTTTGGATGGAAGTGTCTTATGTTTTTGCTTCTCTTGATGATGGAAGAGAGTCAGGAAAGGGCCACAGAGATAATGACAAGGAGCTAAAAGGCAGCATTCTTTTTAAAGTTACTTGACCAACATTTTCCATTCTGAATATGAGCTAGTCACTGGTTACTATGGTGTCAGAAATGGTGCAGATGTGAAAAGATTCATGATAGAGAGGACACGTGGAGAGGGACTTTAAAGAGGGTGCTAAAATTCAAACAATAAAACATTTTGTCATTTAATACTGTAGAAGATTCTCTGCCAAGAGTTCAAATGCATCAAGCTTGTGCTGATTGCATTCTCAAAAGGTGTAGAAGCCCCCAGATGAAATAAAAGAGTTTTAAAAGAGTTTACAGGTTTATAGTTGGAATTTTATTGTCTAAGAGGATAATTCTATTGCCAAGAATATAACAAGAGGTATTGTTAATCTTACCCATTCATTTTGTGTATTCATTGCTTTTCCTAGTATTTACTCAGATGTAAGCAGAGGGGAAAAGTGTAAGAGAAGTCTGTGAGATTCTCCTAGCCATGGGTATACATATTCCTCCCAGATAATAGGATTCATGTTTTCATAGTCCTGGCTGAGTGCATTCCAAATGTATTTAAAATAGACTTTCATTTAGCAGGAATTGTTGAAAACAGATAATACAGGTGTCTTCATGGAATTGTTTTGATTTTTAAGATCTTTTGTTATTTGTGTTACTTTCTGCGGCTGGTAATGTTTTGTGGTTGTGGGAAAGTCTGTTCATCTCATGCTTTGTAGAGAACAGGTCTCCTGTTTCAAAACAAGTGTTTGGATGGTGGCTGGTGCTCTTTGAAACCTCTGGGGTGGCAGGGTTATCCTTAGCATTGCAGCACTGCTGATAAGTGGTAGCTTAGCCATCTTAACTTCACTGGTTGGCCATAGCATATCCCCAGCTAAAGAATGTATCCCTTGCATGCTTTAGCAGAAGTTAATTTTCCAATGTATTATTCCTTCTTTTCCCACAGTTAGTTAGAAATAATAAAATTTGGGGAAAAAAAATCTATATCAATATTCTGTAGGTCACATGAAATGTCGAACACATTGTTTACCTTCTCATTAACTCGAATTTCGAAATATTTGAAGCAAAACATCCTGTGGCTGTTTTCATTTTCCGAATAGGTTTGTTTTCATTGATAAAAGGCAATCTGCTTTTAATTCACTGTGGAATGCTGAATATTAGTTTTGCATAGTGGACGTGTAGTCAAGATAGTTGTTTCATTCCTTCTGCCCACTGAGATTTTATGTTCTATTACTATGTTTTCCCATATATTTTTCAGAATAAGATAAGCATACTTTTCTATTTAGAAAGAGTTTGCATAGATTTCAGTGAAGTACAATAAAATTGTGCCATTTAGCAAGTGACACTGTAACTGCAGTTTTTATGATTTAGCTGTCAAGATTATTATGCTGATGGTTCCTGATAAGCAAATCAAAATTATAGTTGTGGAGTGAGTTGGCAATTCACCAGCCACATGACACTAGACTTTTTCTGTTTTTCATTAATAAAAATGTCATAGGGCTGGCCATGTTAATGTAAGACAGGAAGCAGTGGGTGAGCAGTCATTTGTGCACCTCTGATGAAACTTTCAAAGCCCATTTTTAATATTGCTGCAGCTGGCACCATTACTATTAACAGGTGATAAAGTCTGTTGTAAAGATTGTAATAAATGTTGCCATGTGACTTCAACTGTATATAGTTGGTGCTTAGATACAGCTGTTGAAAAATGAAAGCTATTTTCTAGGTTTTGAATGAGTTTTATGCACTTTTTGTATGCAGTTGTGTACTGTCAGCAATGAATGTTTTTGTTAGTCATTAAAACTGAAAAACGTGCCAGTTTTGTTGTCTATTTTTTTTCTTTTAACTTGCCTTCCAACTGTGATACATTTTGAACTGTTCTTTATAGCATGTGTCCCTGAACTGATATGGTAGGCTTGGTTTCTTAGTGGTGTGCTCCAGCACTCCAGAAGTATAAATCAAAAGCTAATCATACAAAAAGTTCTTTATTATAAGTAGAGAACTGATTTAGAAGCTAGCAAGGGCCATAACCATTATCTACTGTTAACATAGTTTCAAGGTAAGTTAGATAGGTTAAGAGAGGCTGGATAGATAGGTTAATATGCAATCATATTTTTGTGGTATTAGAGAAATCATATGTGCTGTTTCTCCAAAAAAAGAGGACAGTAATCCATCTATGAGCACCTTCATCGTAACTCCAGTTGCTTTTGTTTCCCTTACTGATAACAGATACTAACTTCTTGTAGCACCTCACTTAGTTTTATTTCCAGTACAAACTTGGTATATAGAACATGAAAAAAAAAAAAAAAAAAAAAAAAAAAAGTTGTGCTTTGAACAGTGAGAATTACAGAATCCTACGGCAGCATAATGGAACTCTCTTCTCCAGGCAAAGATCTTAAATGCCATCCTGCCTTAAATCAAAATATTCTTATTTTTTCCTAAATAATCTACATGCTTCAAAATTCATTAACTTTCAGATTTTTAGGGGAAAATGTGAAATTGAAAATGCAAAGGACCCGATGAACTTTTCCTTTAGTAAAGAATAGAGCACCAGTATACATTACTATGGCAGCTTAAACTGAGCACATGATTTGTATCTTAGTAGGCAAGTCAATCTGCAGATGATAAATGTATGTCCTCTGTTTTTTGCTCCTAGATACATAACATTAGTAACAGAGGTTTCCTTTTCTGCACTGAGCTCTCATGTGTGGTCCTTGGAACCACCTTTTCCTGCTAAATCCTGTATTTTCACCTTCTCCTCCAGTCTTGTCTGAAGTATGCAGATGCTTGTCTGAAAAGAGGATTCTGTGCAGCAAACTTGGAGTTTATAATGATCACCAAAGTTTGGTGCCATGGCATATTCTTCTGAGTCTCAGCATTACTGAAAAGCTTGCTGCAATTTCCAGGCGTGTTGAGAAATTTCTTCTAGTCCAGAAATGTAATCCATTACTAGGCCTTAGAAGCTTTTTTGTTAATGTAAGGCCTGGTCAGCTTATTTTGGATTGCTTCGTGTTCAGCGACCAGCTTTGTCTTGTTTGGAATTTAGATGGAATTCTAAGGCTTTAGGAACAGGATCTCAGGCAGCTTATGCATGGCCATAGGCAGATACATGCCAGGATTTGACTGTGCAGCCTGGTGCACACTAAGATTTTTGGTAACAGCTGTACTTAACATATGATTTTGGAGGGATGACATTAGTGCTGTTTAGCTTTAGGTCCGTCAGTTTTTAATGGATGCTTAAAGGCTTTTATGCTACAGTTCTGGGGGTTATTTTGGGGGTGAGTGAAATTAATATCCATGGCTCATACAAATCTGGCATTTAAGAACTAGCTAAAATATTAACAGCAATAATAAAAGATTTTCTGTAATTTATCAAATAAAAATGCTGTTACTTCACACTTGAGAAGAGACTACTCCACCTACCAAGCTCCTCCATGAACTCACTGGATTGCAAGTGCAGGACTGAAGAAGTCAAGCAAGAAGAGTATGAGAACGAGATAGAAAGGTGTATGGGCAAAAAGGTGTATGGAGCAAAGGATAAAGTTACAAGACTGATGGTGTATCACCATTATTTATTTCAAATAAACTGTTTACATTGCAAAATTAAAATAGCAATTATGAGATTCATATCCTTCTTTTTAAACTATTATTTGAACTTCTTAAATTCACAACTCTGTAATCAGCGAGCAAAAAAAAAAAAAAAAAGAGCAAGGATAGGGTAGTCACAGAGCTTGTGTTGCTTTAAGTCCTTCTTCATATATTTACAATGAAAATGCATTTCACACCAATAGTTTGTTAAAAGCATTTTGTGAAAGGTTGCCAACTTTGAGGCATTTGAGTATCACACTCAGTAAGCAATTATTTGGAGCATCAGGTTCCCCAGAGTATAGCACTAACTGGAAGTCTTAGGTCAGAAGACATGAACAAGACATGGTTATACAAACATAATATTTACTCTTACACATAAACTTGTTTTTTAAAATGTAAATTTATTAAGGAAATTTTAAATTTGATACTTCTAGTAATTTTTAATTTTATAATGAGGAAAGAAAGGAAGATGGCATTTTTGAATCACACACAATTTTGATTAAACAGCAGCATCCAAGGAGAAATGCTGGTATCTGTATTTTCTAACTTTGAAAACCATAATGGTTTCAATTTTAGTTGACGTTCCTAAATGTACATTTTGTGATTCTGGCTTTACTTTATTTGAAAATGTACTTTCTAATGGAAAATATATTAAAGAGAAAAAAAAAAAAAAAAAAACACTCAGTATTCTCTGTGGATTTAATCTGAGGAAATACATTAAATCATAAAAGGAGCCTGATGCAAAGTCCCTTGCAGTTTAATTGAAGACTTTCCATTAACTTCAAAGGCTTTGGATCAAGCAGAGAATAGTTGCTGTCTTTCGTTTGGGCTTTGGGGGATTTTTCCACAATCCCCTGCCTTCCCTCCCTTCCAAGGCCCCCCTGAAGAATTCTGGCTACAAAAACATTCTGATTAGGATAGATTCTATTATTGATATAAAACTTCTGTTTCTGTTGCTAGTACCTTTAGTAGTTATGTTGCAGCATAACTAGATAATTACTTATGTGGATTTTTAACATACTTTGCTTATGAAAATATTTTTTTTTTGCAATCCATAGACCATAGGGAAAGAACTACTGTATGAATCAGTCTTTTGTGTAATAGTGGGGTTATAGTCCATCAACTTTGTACAATACACGCACTTATCATTACGTCTTTGCACTGAGCTGTTTTGTGGCCTGATTTTAGAAATGTTGGGGAGAACAGCTGCTTTTCTTGTGGGGCCCATGATTTTTTTTAATCTAAATTCAGGTTGTTAATACTCTCCTTAAATTAGGAATTATGTATAGATAATCAGTGCATAATTATAATACGTTTATGATCTTTAATGACGGTCTGTCAGTACTCTTAATAATATCCATCTCCTTTTTCATTGTTTGTAACAATGATTGGGAGCATTACTGTCAAAACAGTTTTATGTGACCAGATTTGTTACCCTTATTTAGTTTTGCATCAGAATGAATATGTATTACCTTGTATGTACAATGATGTTTCCCTTCCCCAGCAATGTTTATTATGAGAGTCGTAAAAAATACTTTTCACAGAATCCCCACATGATAAGACATCGTGTTGAGTTCCTTTCCTTTCAGTATGGAAGCAAAGACAATGATTTGCATATCAGACACTAGATATGCTTTTCTTTATGTAATGGTTGCATCTGTCAGCATGATACATGTTTTTGGAAACGTGTTGCATTGATCTTGTAGCACAATTTCCTGTAACACAGGCTAATAGGATTGGATTAATGCTGGGAATCAGTGTTGCAGTGTTGGATTCCTTTTGTCTTGAGTATTTTGATTCTGTTTGAATGGAAGTTAAACTGAATGTATGAAACCACTGTTTCCTGCGAATTTTCCATGTCAAACACCAGATGTTAACTTTAACAGGAATGTCTGTGGTCTTTCTAACACTACTGATGAAGTGAAGAATTTTGCATTCAGCGATGAATATCGCATTCAGGCGTAAATACTTTCTCTGTACAATCTGACTGATTGTTGGTTGGTTGGCTTTTTTTTTTTTTCCTGAAGGCTTCTCATCTTCCAAAATTGATCATTTGAACTGTGAGTTGTTTAGCATGTCTTTTTTACATATAAATAATATATAAGCATATGTGTATACATAAAAACAAAGATATGCTAAGCTGCATGTGTGTCCTTTGTGCAGCCCATGAAACTTTAGTCTAGAACCCATCACTATGGCTGCAACTGAAGTTCTATGTCAGAATGAAATGTATAAAAAGTATTAAAAAGTCTGTCAATTTTTTGACAAATCCTTCTCCATTCTTGAGCTGCCACCCGTGTGCCTCAGTATGGTCACTATTTGTGAGCAAAGAGGTAGGCAAGACTGAACTTACAATCATCTTCAGCACCAGAGTAGCATATGATCTCAGTTTAGTTACAGCCTGCATCTGTCCATCCTCGAAAGAATACTTTCAAAGTTCAGTGTTGAAATAAACTACTAGCAGCTTTGACAGCTTTTCATGGGGGTAGTACATGCATCTCTGACATGAAAAGGCTGTCTCCTGTCAGGTTTTAAATGACTAAGCCAAGGATCTGTTAAAATGTATTCCTGTCCTTAGCTAAGCTCAATATCAAAATTGATGTCCTTTCTTTAGATTGGAATAAGTTCATTTCAACTATTTCAGCTTTCTGTCCACCAGAACCCCCAGGTCCTTCTCTGCAGGGCTGCTCTCAGTGAGTTCTCCCAGTCTGTGTTCATGCCCAGGTGCAGCACCTTGCACCTGGACTTGTTGAACCTGTGTTGGGACCATGTCAATGGCTTTGCAGAATTCCAAGCAGATGACATTGGTTGATCATTCCTTGTTAACTGAGGCAGTCAGTCTATCATAGAAGGCCACCAGAGTGGTCAGGCACGACTTGTCCTTGGTGAAGCCGTGCTGGCTGTCTCAGATCACCTTGTCTTGCACGTGCCTTTACATTGCTTCCAGGATGACCTGTTTCATGGTCTTCCCAGCCACAGAGGTGAGGCTCACCAGTCTGTAGTTCCCTGGGTCCTCCTTTTTACCCTTCTGAATAATGGGAATAATGTTTCCCTTTTTTTGTCATCACATATTTAATGGATATCCTCCTCAGAGTCTTTAAGGTTATTAATGAAAGGTGCTGTCTTTACAGGGATGATGGGGCAGTATGTACATGCATGAGAGTAGAACTGTGTTGTGAATAATTGTTTTTAGTATAATAGCATAAAAATGTAACAGGAAAACAGAAGCACTAAGAAGTCCTGAAAATGGAAGTTACAACTGTAATAAAAGTTTGGTACTAGTAATGTCCTACAACTTACACTTAGAATGATGATTGCAAATAGAAAACCATAAACCAGGTTATAGAAACTACAAATTTAAGACCGCTGGTAATAGCAAGACATTTCAGTTACCTTTAATTCATCTATTTAATTCATTAATTCTGGGTCTGGCAGGATCATAGAGCAGATCCTTCTGGAAACTACTAAGGCACATGGAAAATAAGGAGGTGATGGGTGACAGCCAACATGGATACACTAAGGGCAGATGGTCCCTGACAAATGTGGAGGCCTTCTCTGACAGGGTTACAGCATTGGTGGGTAGGGGAACGGCAGCTTATGTCACCTACCTCAACCTGTGCAAAGCATTTGACACAGTGCCACGTTATATCCTTGTCTCTAGATTGGAGAGACATGAATTTGATGAATGGACCACTTGGTGGGTAAGGAATTGGCTGGATGGTCGCACTCAGAGAGCTGCAGTCAACAGCTCAATGTCCAGGTGGAGATCAGTGACGAGTGGTGTTCCTCAGCAGTTGGTATTAGGATGGGCACTGTTGAACATCTTTGTCAGTGGCATGGACAGTGGGACTGAGTGCACCCTCAGCAGGTTTGCCAATGACACCGAGCTGTGTGCTGTGGTTGACGTGCTGGCAGAAAGGGATGCCATCCAGAGGGACCTGGGCAGGCTGAGAGGTGGGCCTGGGTGAACCTCATGAAGTTCAACAAGGCTGAGCACAAGGTCCTGCACCTGGGTCAAGGCAATCCTAAGCACAAATACAGGCTGGGCAGAGAATGGATTGAGAGCAGCCCTGAGGAGAAGGCCCTGGGCATGATGGTGGATGAGAAGCTTGACGTGAGCTGTCAATGTGTTCTTGCAGCCCAGAAAGCCAACCGTGTCCTAGGCTGCACCAAAAGCAGTGTGGCCAGAAGGGTGAGGGAGGGGATTCTCCCCCTCTGCTCTGCTCTTGTGAGGCCCCACCTGGAGCACTGTGTTCAGCTCTGGGGCCCCAGCATGAGAAGGACATGGGCATGTTGAAGTGAATCCAGAGGTTGGCCATGAAGATGATCAAGGGCCTGGAGCACCTCTCCTACACATAAAGGCTGAGAGAGCTATGATTGTCCAGCCTGAAGAAGAGAAGATTCCAGGGAGACCTTATACTGGCCTTCCAGTACCTAAAGGGGACCTACAGGAAAGCTGGGGAGAGACTCTCTGTCAGGAAGTGTGATGATAGGACAAAGAAGAACGGCTTTAAACTTAAAAAGCATAGATTTGTATTAGATATTAGGAAGAAATTCTTCATCCAGAGGGTGGTGAGGCCCTGGCACAGGCTGCCCAGAGAAGCTGTGGATGCCCCATCCCTGGAGGTCTTCAAGGCCAGGCTGGATGGGGCCTTGGGCAGCCTGGGCTGGCGGAAGATGTCCCTGCCCATGGCAGGGGACTGGAACAATATAGTCTTCTTTTCAGAAGACCCCTTTCAGACCAAACCAATCTGTGATTCTATCACAGAAATCATAGAATGGCTTGGGTTGGAAGGGGCCTCCTTCCAGTATGATTTGGTTACTAAAGACAGCCTCTAAATTGCATCCTTTATGTATCCATAGGGAAGGTAATCATTTTTTCAACTTCATCCACATGAAGGGGCAGGGAGGAGGATGTGCTCCACCAGATGAGGAAGCCCTGTCTTGCCGTCAGTCTGTTCTAAACACTGGCACCGACCGATCAATTTCAACCAAGGTTACCTGACGTGGTTTTAGAAGCTCATAGTTCCAACAGGTTATTTCTGTGTGTAACAGCTCTTCCCTGAGTAGGAGTGAGAAACCTAAATCAGTGGGGAGAGAAAGGTGACTGCGGTTCATCACCTCTTTGTCTTGTTTTGAGAAACACCACAGAGGGTGTGCAAGAAGAGAAGATGTGAGGTGGAACGCACATGAGTTGTCATCTTCCATTGTTCCTGTTGCTTACAGAACCTACTGTGTTAAGATGAGTTTGATGCTATTTAAACAATTATGATTACATTAAAGACTGCCAGCTACTAACCTATTTCAAATTGAAAAAGTTCTTTCTATATATATGCTTTGTGGTGTAACCCAGAATTGTGTTACAAAATTAGAATAGAATAAATGACATTTCTGATATTTCTAAAAATGAAAAACAGCTGCTGCTGTCCTTTGCTCTTTTTATTTGCGTATATGAAACTATCAGTTCCTTGTTGTATATCATAGAGAAATAAAATGCAAAACCTTTCATACTTGTTCCCTCCTTCCTATCCAGGTCTTGCAATTTAGAACTAAGGAATTAACAGTTACAAAAAATGTTTTTTTAAAAAAAAAAAAAAAAAAAAGTTATGAAATTTCAGATTCTTTCAGCTCAGTATGAGTCTGTAACACTGGAAAACCATATCAAAAATCCTGAAGACATTATTGCTTGAAAGTTTTAATACCTGCCTGTATAATTGGAAAAATAAGATTTTCTTGAGTTATTGGAATTCTGTTTAAGGAAACAACTTGTCTCTTCAGATGTCAGTGAATGTAGGTACATTTAAAAGTCTTGGTTAGGTAAAATGAGAGCATGGGTTTAGAGCATATTGCCCCTCTATGGCAAGATCATGAAGTAAGAGAATGTATGGGAAATGTGATGTAACCAGTTACTTACTGAAAGTGTAACAGCATTACATTTGAAGGGTGGTGTAGTTTTTCTTGGTTTTCCAATACCAATAATTGTGTGATGATTGAAAGGGTTGAGTGATTGCACTTCAGGAACACTCTGCATGCCAAAGTAACAATAATGTAATGGCCCAGAAGATGCCTGAGAGCCTCCGAGCATAAAGGTGGTTAATCTGTGCACCATATGGTGAACTACCTGCTAGAAAATGTGACCGTTCAGGTTTTCCATTAATTTTACATTCATCATCTGATGATATTCTTAAGTAACAGCAGGGCTTCTATATATATCTGACATGTGTTTATGATTAGAGTGAGTTTCAAATGCATATACTCCCTCAATAGACTTAATGATGGAAAATCTGTATTTTGGTGCCAAGGAATCAGTATGTTTATCTCAGATGTTTAATAGTTTTTCAGTGAACTGAATTTGTGTTTCCATTGTCTTTTTCAGAAAGTGGCTGCAAAACATATAGATTAAAAGAAATCTGTTTTCAATTGTGCACAAAAATTGCAATGTGAGATGCCAAGAAACTCTGTCTTGTTTTGAATAGCATATTCTAATATGGCCTACCCCTGGTTCGTGTGTGCAGGATTTGTGAAGTCTGTAAGTCCTCTGTGCCCCCAAATCCCTGGCCATCATAGGTTCTGCAGCAGTGCTCTGAACGTAAACACATCTCTCTCTTGAAGTTTTATCTGAGGATGCTGACCTGACAAGTCTTTAGTTATATATTGGCAAATTCCCTGGTGTTAATGCTTGTGTAGGTGTGAGCAGAATGGTGTAGGGTTTTGTTTGTTTGTTTGTTTTTGTTTTGTGTTGTTTTTTTTTTTTCAGAGATAATTCTTTTAACTGCCTGTGATTTGAAATATACACGATTAAGTCAGAGCTTGTTTTCAACTGTTAGTTTTGAAGCTTTGCATCTGTTTTAAAAGTTTTAAGATCTGAACTGTGTCTACTTTCTCCAGTGGTTCTTTGTTATAAACTCTTGTATGTGCTCACATCTATGCCGCTTTATCAGGCTCCAGCTGACAAGATATGCTTTGAGGTTTGAGCATCTGTCTTGCAGCAGAATATTGTAAGGACATCTCAGGATTACATCCCTAAAAGTTCTGTACAGAGTTCTGTCTCCAAACTGATTTTGTCAGGAGACGGGTGGATATCTCAATTCTGAAGCTTAACGGGATCATCCAAGGTTGAGTACTGTGAGCTTCTTGGCCCATTAAGCAGTTCTAGTAATGTAGAGCTCATCCTTGTACACTGCCAATTTGTTTGCTCCCATCTGCTTCCACTCTTTGAGTCTTTGGACATGCCCATGATGCACAGTTGGATCTTGGGAACTCAGATGCATGTCTGAGTATTGCTGGTCTACTTTGTGTTTCTGTTGTCTTTTCTATAACAAGCAAGCAAGTGTAAGTAAGCTTTTATTTATTAATTTATTTTGTTTTCCCAAACAGCACTTGTTTCAAATTTAATTTTGAGACTGGCCAGCTAACTCTCCATTTGGAGTTAGTAAACTGCCTATTTTGAGCCTCTAGACCCTCATTCTAGGTGGCCAATTGCAAGCAAACAATTAGTCGACTTTTCAGGATACTTCACATGCTTGGAAAAGTCAGTTGTGGTTTCAGATCTGATATGGAATACTTGTCAAATTAATTTATATATGAACTTCACTCTAAATGTCAATATATTCTCTTAAGAAGTCGGTGTGAATTTTGTAGCAAAGACCTTTCTCTTTGTATTGTTCAGAGCTACCGCCTGTTATCCAAGACACATTTTGTTCCTGTTCCCCCTGAAAAGTACATTTTTTGCTTCAGGGTTTCTATTTCTTCATATTTTGCTTTCCACTTTAGTTTCTCATTATCATTGTCTTTTGCCTGATTTTTTTTCCTTCTCCTGTGGCATCTATTTTACTGTGCTTTGTGCCAATTTTTTATTTTTTTATTCAGTTTGGCAAAACTCAAATACTTTGTACTGATGTAGTGCTTCAATGTTCACATACAAAAATACACAAAATGCATATATTTTATTCCAAAATATATGGAAAACCATGCAGTCTTTATGCTGTAGTTTTACGTACTTGACTTTAAATTGATATAAGTCAGAATTATAAATACTTAATGCTGGTTAATTGTACCATATGTACAATTCATGTAATTTTGTATTCATTTAATATATTTTAATTAAAAATATAAGAAGTCTTTGTTAGCAGTCTCTCCAGCTGCTTTCTACTGAAGATTTGTCGACGTCATGTGCACATTTTTCCCAGCATAAAATAATGTTCAGCATGATTCTAGGCTTTGTTGAAGGTCAGCGGAGGTTTCACTGGGGTAGACTAACTAACAATAGGTTGAACTGCTGCAATTTAGAGAGAGGAAGGAGGAGTTGACACAATGCTAGCTTTGTGACCTCTTTCACAATCTTAAGAAATTGACTTTTTTCTTCAAAATGTGTTTATTGTTTGCGTGGGAGGCCAAATTGATGGGATTATAGACATCTTCTTCCTGGCCCTGCAAGAGGTGAAGAGCAAGCAGCATTTGCGATTCCCCACAGTCTTGCTCTTTCAGCTTACATGTAGGGTTTACCCTGTTCACCATGAGGAGATAATTAGGAATCCATGCCTGTTTTATTCTGGATTTCTTGCTCTGACTTTTCTTTATTGAAACAATCATAGGAGTTATTTTATTCATAAAGAGAAGAAGGAAAGAATTAGCAGTAGATTGAATAAGTGATTTGGACTTGGCCAGGTCTGTGTTTTATTCCAAGCTCTGCTGTAGATCACTGTGGTAGTTTGTGATGAAGCACTCTTTCTTTTTGACCAATTCCCAACCTGAAAAGTAAGCATTTACCTCACAGTTGTATGGTTGGCTAAATTAGTTGTGACAGGTTAATCCAGAGGAACTCTGACTCTTCTGTATTCCAAATAAAGTTGGTCTTGAAACACTTGTTCTTAAAGTGCCTTTAAACGTTGTTAAATGCATGGACTGTAGGTATTTTTTCATCATGCATACAGCAAAGAACAGCAGGAAGTCTATTTTGTTTGAGTTTTTGGCATCTTTGGAAACTCACATTTTAAATGAAGAGGGAGACAATGATAGAAACAGGTTTATGCTCTGTACTTATTTTTGATAAGAGACAAAACAAGCTAAATTGGATGTTGATTTGAGGGTAAATAAAGTGAATGGATTGCGGGGGGGAGAATAACTTTGATCCATGCATACAAGTTAAGTTAGAGGAGTGTAAGAAGCTCAGCAGTATTTAGAAGATTTTGATGCTTCTTCCTGAAGCTGGATTCAGAAGTCCATAGAATTCAATGTTCGCGTGACAGAAAGTGCTACTGCCATCAGTGCAAGACCAGCTGGGTTTTCCAGACCTCTGACTTGCATTGTGCGTAGTTCTGCAGTGACCAAAAAGTTTGTGCAGAGTACCCCATGTTGCTGTGAGTATTCAACTCCTTACAACTTCCTTGTGCTTACAAGAGAAGTAAAATAATTTTTCATATATTTTCATGGTTGAATTATGGCAATAACAGAAAATTAGGCGAGCCAACATAAATTGTGACAAGTCTTAGGAAGAATAAACAGGTAGTCAAAGGGGACTTTGGGGTTACTGTGTATTTTGGTGGTTTATGAGAAATTGTTCAATTTTTGTCCTGTTTTTCTATTTCAAGACATTGTCATACTGAGGTTTTTACAAAGGCTTTAGATCTGTTAAGACATACATTTTAGCTTCAACTGGAAAATGTTCAACCCATTTTAAAAATTATACGTATATTACAGTTTAAAAAATAAATAAACTAGCGTGATTTCCTGAAATCCATACAGAATTAATCGCCATAAGAATTTCTCACTTGCCTTAATACTAAGCTCATAGAGCTACTTCTCCCTAATAGCTGTACCATCATTTTGAACTTAGATGGAAAAACAGGGAGACTTGAGTAAAAAATGAGTAAAAGTTGAATAAAATCCAATAATTTCTGGTTATCTATTTCCAGTGCAGAATTTGAAGCAGTTAGTGCTGATGTTTCTGTCCTGTGCATACTGTGTGATGCTTGCTGTTGTTTCTGTATTTGGAAGAGTCACTCTTTTAAACTCTTGCCATGCCCAACAAAGACCTGTTTCTTGCATCCTCTATCTGATCCATCTTCCCACTATGAAGACGGGACACAGCCAAACAACCTCAGGAGCTGTAGGGCAGCACCGCTGCCACAAGTGTGATCGATAACCAATTGGTTCTCATACCAATATCTTCAGTTGATCTGATGGCCACAAGACGCGTACCATATGTCTTGCAGACATAAAGGAAGGGGGAGAACTGACAGCATTTCACAGTCAGAAAGTAACTTTTCTCAATGATCTTTTTCCAAAGCAGTATGAGGTCATGGGATGGACTTGGATGGCAGCCATCATCTAGCACCTTCAGACACCCTGTGACTCCACATTAACTGCATTCCTCCTGCTGTTGTGAAAGACAGCTGTAGCTAGTTAGAGCTCTGGGAACAATATGTGGATTAAGAGGTTTTCTGATGTTTTTAGCACAGAGAGAGCTCTTCTACTAATCTGCTACAAAGGGTATTACAATGACATCTTCTTTTGGCCCAGAATTTGGGATTTTTTTATGCTTAACCTGGTTAGCATTCTCTCGTCTTTTTTTTTTAACTTATTTTTTTTGCTTGCTTGTTTGGTTGGTTGTTTTGTTTTGTTTTGTTTTAATTTCTTTCTTGTTTTCTTTTGAAATCAGGCTGCTGTTGCACTTTAGACTGTTCTGCCAGTTATTATAGAAATATCAATATGACGTGTTTCTAGGTTACTTTTGTGCTGTAGGTTTAGCGATGTACTGTATACTGTGTGCTCATTGATAGGTTTTCTGACTGTGTCCATGTGAGTATTATAATAAATCATGTACAGTGACAGGTGGAGGGCCACCAAGCATTGCCTGTTTGGCGGCACTGTCCTTTGACCCAGCTGAAATTCTTGTTGGTAGTCTTCTAGTAGTAGTCATGGTTAGGCTATCTGTAGCAAGGCAGTCCCTTCTTGTACAGAACCCAACAGAAATAAAAGTATGACCTCTTTCTTCCCTGTTATTGGTTATAATTGTAGCACAGAGGGTAAAATCTAAAGAAAAGTTGAACAGGATGAGTAATAAGGATGAAGCAATGGTCAGAGGTCTCCACTTCATGTTCCCAAATTAATCTCACATTTCTGCTGTTAAATTCTTCCAGAAGCCCTACTGTCATGTAGCAAGTAATGGCAGCAAATCCCATCTCTACCAAGTCTTTCTTGTTCTCACTTTATCTCCTGCATGGTATGAGGCAAGTACTACACACCCAAATTCTGCATGATATTTCCATACCACAGTTTTTTTTTTTTACATGGTGCTGCCAGCCCTCAGAGTCATTCCGTACTTCTGACCCCTGTCCAGCTCATCTCAAAACTTGAAGTGTGAATCTGTTTCTATTTTAACAAGCTTCTAATGTCCATACTTTTCTCAATCATTGCCACATTTTACGAAGTTTGTCTCCCCTGTGTAGGGGGTCCTTATGTATTTGTACATATGAGTTAAGCACAGATTACTTTATTTGCTATAACTAACAAATTATGTTTTGAGGTTTGTGCATCTGTCAACATCTGCTATTTAGGATAAGGAACACAAGTTTCTCTTTTTAATTTTAAGATCTGAAAGGCACAGTGATTGATGCAGTTAATTCTGTCAAATGTTCCTATGGAGTTTAGTGAAACACAACAGTGATGGTAAATGTCTTTAATGCTATACATGAATATGTATATATATAATGAAATAATGAATTATTTACCAAGATAAAACATGTGAGGAGTCTCTAGCTTTCTGGTTCTTCTGCAGGTAGCATACAGCCCATGGCTGAAAAGTATGATCATGCAGTGCTGAGTTGCATTGTTCATTTTGCAGTGCCTCAGTTGCAAATTGAATGAGGCAGAGCATTCCTATGAAAAACATTAGGAAATTCTTGCATGAAAAAAATGAATAGTGCAAAATAATACAGGAAGTAGCAGGAACTTATGAAAGTAAATATTTACATTTCCAGTATCTGTGTAAATAAACATACTGGGGGAAGGTGGAGGGTGGGAGTGTTCTTGCTATAGATACAGTTGGCATTTTTCTGTTAAGTTTTATTTTCTGCCAAGGCTTTATGGAGAATACTTGAGGAGAATACTGGAGAATACTTGAGGAAAAATAAATTGAGCATTGGATGTGCCAAAAAATAGAAAAATGGGATTTTTTTGAGAATGTTAATGTCATATTGTATGTTTGTTGGCTGCTGTCTGTCAGTGTGAGTAGCATTTGTGAAGCATTTAGCTATAAGGAAAAAATGTGGTTATTCCATATGAATTGGCATGTATATGCTTAAACTCTTTCTATAAATATTTGAATTAAAGGACACCAGATGTTGCACAGAAGCTGCTGCTGCTTTCTGAACTTCATGGTATATTCTTTCAAAACCCACAGGAAGCGGCTGAGGGAAAAAGTGTATTAATTAAGTTCAGAAATACATTTTCCAGCTATAGAAAAATCTCCAAAGAAAATACTGTTTGATCTTCAGAAATGTGAGCTTGCTGTCCCAGGAATCTGGTGGCAGCATACAGCACTGTCACATGGGAATCAAAAATCCAGACTCCCAAGTTCTCAGAGCTAGACTAGCCTGAGATTAAGCCAGTCTGTGGCCCTTGGAAATGGACTCATCTTCTGACCCATCTTCTCCGGCCAGTGTTTGTAATGCTGTAGACATTCTATGTGCGAAATATTTTTCCAGTTTTTCTTGATCTGAAGCAATAATGCTGTAATAGCAGAGACTTGAAGAGAAAGGAAAGTACTAGAATTCCCAGATGCTCTGCACAACTCAAACGTAAAATATGAACTGACATATCCAGCATGCACTTTATAATCTATACAACTACAGCAAATTGGATTTGCTTTGCATTGTTTGAGGAACAGAATTTACATTTTGCAAACCAGTTAAATGTTTTTTCATTTGGAAATACTGGCTTTGCTGTAACTGTGGTGTCTTGTTATATTGAGAAACTTAGCAGGGACACGTCAGATTCCAAATTTCAGGATTTGCTGTTTTCTTCAGACCCAAAGCACAGAAACTGACTCTCCAGCTCTCGTGGTTGGTATAAGTATCCCTTCATCTCTACCCTATGAATACACAACTGTTAATTTTAAGTGGCATGAGTGCTGGAAGAAAACGTGCCTGCGACCTAGTAGGATTCCCTACTCGACGCTGTTATGTCAAAGAAACCAAATACTTCAAACGTGCATTTGTGATCTTTTAGGTATTGTTTGTATGTCTGGTGGCTTGACCAGACTAAGCACCCTAAGCACTAAGCACCCCCCAGCTGCTTGCTCACTCTTCCACTCCTCCTGCCCAGCAGGGTGGGGACAGATTGGGAAGAACAAAAGTTAAAAAACACGTGGGTTGAGATACAGACAGTTTTTTAAGTGAAGCAAAATTGTGTGTGCAAGCAAAGCAAAATGAGGGATTCATTCATTACTTCCCAGTGGCAGGCACATGTTTAGCCACATCTCATAAAGCTGGGCTTCATCACAGGTAACAATTCTTGGGATGACAAATGCAGTAGCAGCAAACATCCTTCCTCTTCCTCCTTTTCTTGAGCTTTTATTGCAGAGCATGACTTAATGTGAAATGGAATATACTTTTGGTCAATTTGTGTCAGCTGTCCCAGCTGTATTTCCTTCCCAACATCACGTGCATTTCTCTTGAGAGCGAAATGGAGAAGGCCCTGATGCTGTGCATGCAACACTCAGCAGTAACGAAAAGACTGCTGTGTTATCAGCTCTGATTTAGTCACAAATGCAAAGCACAGCACCAGTGTGGCTGATATGAAGAAAGTGGACTTCATCCCAGGACAGACCTGGTACAATCTCCATCGCTTCCTCCATACCATTTCTATCATGCTCGGTCATGAGTTATTCAGGACTCATTCATTATATATTATTCACTGTTATATTATCCTTATCGACTACCCCCATACCCTGACTATATACAGAGGTTGTCATTCCCTTAGTCTGTGAAGCACCTCCATTAACTGCTCACCGAGTTAATTCAGCCTGTGACTTGGGCTCCATTTCTTACAGTGGTTACTCAGGCCAGGAGACGCAGAAGCAGCAGGTTGTGCTGAATTGTTGGGCACTAAAGCCAGCCCAGGTTGGGTCACTGGGCACATGCCCAGCTCTTTATAAGGCTCATCATCCATTGGTTGAGGTGGTAATTCCTGTAACATACAGCTCAGTTCATGGGTTACAGCAATTTAATAATATACCCATTACAGTACCACTAAGAGGAAGGGAGAATGGTGTGTCTTTTATCCTTTCTCATAAATTCTACCGCAGGCATTAGGAAATCTTCCTAGTGAGCTAAAATAAAAAAAAAATAAAAAATAAAAAAAAATGCTATTCCTGAAAAAGTCTTAGGTACTTCTTATTTTGTTTTGTAAGCCAAGTGATAAGAAGAGCCTGAAGATATGATAGCTAGTACTTGTGAATTCCAGCCTATAAAAGAGGAAGTCAGAAGTAGAATTAGCTCCTCCTACCTCTCTACTTTTTCTTCATATTAAAGCATTAAGATAGTACTCAATCTTTGAATCTGTCTATGTAGATCTGTTATTCTACCATATCAAACTCAGGGTTGTTTGACTCTAAGATCAGGTTAGACCTTGCCTATCAAACACTTTTAATGTATCTTCCTGCAATATCTGTTTTGTGATTTTGCCAACTTTAAAGGCTTCTGCGCTGTACCTCCTGCAGGCAGCTCTATTCCGTCACGCAGAATGGCTCCTACCAATACAGTGTTATTTTTTCACAGGGTTCATGAATTTGCTTTACACGTATCAGAAACAGAAAATATAATAGCCATGCCTTAGGTCTGAAATATGTGGTTGGTACTTCTAAAATAAAAATCATGTTATGCTTCTTTGGTAGCTGAGAAATTGCAGAATTGTCTGTTACGTTTCTGTCAATCTGTGCAGCCAGATTTTTCCTCGTTTAGAATTACAGTAATACAAGAAAACTGAGAAATCCTCAAATGTTATAATGTCTTAAGCTTTTTCTCTTTTTGTTCAATAGTCCAGAATCACATTAGTATGCATTTTAGCATGACCTATTCTGTAAGTATTAATTATTCTGTTCATGCCTTTTATTTTGTATAGCCAAAGGCTACTGCAAGTGAGCGAGCCATTGCAAGACTTGCAACACACCCCCTCTTGAAACACAAAATTGCTGAACTTAAAGGTATGACACAGTGTATTAACTTGCATGCGACTTAGTAGCTTGAAGATGTGTTCCCTTGTTCATGTTAATTCCTGATATGAACAACCAGTATAAAAAGAAAAGTGTATCAGCACCTATAGCTACCTCAACTGGTTGCAGTGGAGCAAGTGTCACAAGCTTGTAGTTATATGTGCTGTCTGAAATAGGCTTGTATGTGACAGGACATCACATGGCATGTAAGATACAAAGTATAGTACAAACAGGGCTCTTAATGGAATTCCAAAAATTGAATAGATGTAATGGACAATCTCTAAATAAAACAAGACTGAACTGGCAGAATAATAACAAGCAGATACAAAGGTAAAAGGAGCATTTCAGCTGGGATTTCAAAGGTAGCTAAAAGGTTCTGCCAGTTACTCCCTTAGACTTCCTGGTAAACTGCCTATAGATTCCCTATGGAATCTTTCCTGGTTCTTCATAGTATCTCCTGTGCTCTTTAAACTCAAATTTTCGAACTAAAAACAATGTTAAAAAGGGTCAAGTCCTAGTAATAACAACACGGAATTATTTCATTAATAACAGACCATGTCAACTACCCATTTAATTATATCCAATGAAATTAATATTTATTAGCAGTTTTTACATGCAAAAAAACATCCCAAACAATTAAAAACCGTGATTATAAGCTGAAGATGAGTTCACAGTTAAACCTAGTTTCAAAAACAGCATATTAGTTGGTTTTCCTCACTTGTTTGTGCTGTAGCCTAAGACATTATTTGTCTCAGCTGTTCAGTTAAAGATTGATAAGGACGTTCAAATAATGTTTACTCAATACAATAAATTTAACTTGCAAAAATGTTTTATTTTATTAAAATAACTTACATGCTTAACTTACATAGCTGCAACAAATGACCTTTCTTCTTCCCCTCTTATAGCTGCTGTAAAAGCGTTTAAGGATGCAAGACAGGACCCAAACAAAGCCAGTCCTGCAAAAAAGGATACACCAGAAGCACAGCCTAAATCAGGACAACATTCCATTAGCAGTTTGGATGAACGAGTACTTAAACCAGATCAAAAAAAGCAAGGATGTGAACCCAAAACAAAAATGGACATGAAAATACAGACTAACGGAGGGGCTGAAGAACTCGGTGACAGTGAATCTGAACAGAAAATTATGGAAATGGAGAGAACATGCAGTCCAAAAGAGTTTTCATTTAAGACAGTGGAAAGGCCACAATTCACTCAGAATAAAACAGGAGATAAACTTGGCAATAAAAAAAGGAAAGAAAATATGAATATGAACAAATTAACTGCAAAGAAAAAAACAATTAGTAATGATAGTGACCTGGAACAAAATAGTGAAGAGGAGTACTTTGATGATAGTACTGAAGAGAGGTTTTATAACCAGACATCAGATTCTGACAGTGATAGCAGTGACGATTTCTTCATTGGCAAAGTAAAAAGAAAGAAAAAAATAACGGCAGCTAGTGATCTTTCTTTAGTAAAAGATAAGAATAAGCCTCAGGAAAATGTACTGAACAAAGAAAAGAACACAGGATCTAGGACAGTGCAAGATTTGATCGTAGAAGAAGAAAAGTCCAGTACAAAAGCAAAGAAGCTAGAATCAGTGTTCTGCAGTTCTTTGTCTACTACCTCCAATCAGAAATCCCAAAACAGAGGAAGGTAAACCTATTCCTGTTGCTTTGTAATTCATTTCCTCCCTCCTTCCCAGTAATGTAATTTTTTCTGATTTTTAGTAGCTGTTACTAAACAAGAATTTCAGCCCATTACAGCTTTTTTTGCCTAAACTACTCTTAAGTCTTCTTGTGCTTTATTGATACTTAAGGTATTTTTCATATTCATACAGGCACTGATTTACATTTAGCATTCCTAACTAGTATTGCATCCAAATCAAATCAGTGTGGAATACTTCTGGTTTTAGTCATTTATTAACAAAGAGGAAAAACTATATGTGGTTTTTACTGTTATGCTTGAAATGTCATTGCACGAGTGTTTTGGTGATGATGATTCTTTATTTGTGTTTATCATCTTACAAGTTTCTTGAAAAGTCATTAATTATGTTTTTGTTTTTAGAAATACTAAAGATCAGCCTCTCCAAAACAGAAGAACAGGTATGTATTACTGATTAAGTTGTAGAAATAAAAACATCTTGAGATTTTCTTGCCTCTGCAGTCAAATTATGCTAGTCTTAATTGTGGCATGTATTTTAACAATTTTAACATTATTTTTTTGTTTTAAATTGTTAAAATTGTCAGGTTTTTTAGCTTTCATTTTTATTTCTGGATGTTATTTGCTATGTCCTATCTTTGATTATTAAAAATACTTAAAGTAATACATAGGAAAATGTACACAGTACATAGTAGTTTACACAGAAAAATGCTTTTCTGTCTGTTTACATTGAGCAGTTAATGCTACCTGTGCCCAGGTAATGGTAAGTGCAATCGGATGGTATTATGGTGTTTAACACATAGTTTACCTTGTGAGTAATTACTTAACTTCTTCAATATTTTATTCCATTTATAGTATGTGGTTCCATTTTGGAATTCTTCAAGTCAAGGGTATCATTTCAGTCCTTCTGAGTTTTATTGTGTAATTCCTGATTGATTTATTGTGAAGAAAAAGTTGAGATTGTGCTGAATATTTGCACAAATTTACAGTGTGGTCGGTAATAATAAATTTTAACTATATGCAGTCTACCAAGTGACAATTTACTGGGCTGCAAGATGAGAAAATCTTGCTTGTGAGCATTCAGGTGAATGTATGCCCCATGGCTCATTAATAAATTCTTGAAAATGTCTATAATCTCAAAGTAGTTTTAGCACATTTTTATGAAGGTTTGTGCTGTACTTAATGTTTCATGTTGTACTTCTCGCACAGCTCTTTTCAAAAAGGAACCACAGCTCAAAAAGCAACCATTTGCAAAAGGTTCGGGTCTTAAATGTGACAGTAAGAAATCGTGTTTGGAGCAGCCTCTTCATCCTTCATGGGAAGCAAGCAAGAGACGTCGGGAACAAATATCTCAAATTACAGCATTCCAAGGAAAAAAGATTAAATTTGATGACTAGACTGTATATAAATTGAGATTTTAAAATATGGTTCTTGTAAATTTGCATCCTGTGGTACTTTCTTATGAAGTAACAACCATTGTTTGAACACTTTTTCTCTGTGGTAAGGATGGAAATCAGACTAGAAATCTTTACTGAGATAAAATTTTACATGTCTCCAAATTCATGCATTTTTAAGTCACGTTTAGGTGTCTTTATAAATTATTTTTACTAAACCTTCCTTGTTCTTTGCAGTCTATAAAAAAGCATTGTCATTAGATTGCTTCATTTACTGAGTGTGCTGTCTGTTGACTAAGGTGTGGGCGTTGGTTTGGGAGTTGGTTTATAAGTCCTGTTACATAATGCCACCATGTATGAAATACATCCTAATGTGACTGAATGGGCTAGGAACACCCTTTGTGCTTTGTAGGAGTAGTACAGACTCTCTGGAGCATTGTTTTTGTAAAAGTGTACTTCTAACTGCTTGAGGGCTTGTATTTCAGGTGAGAGGTGAGAATATAAAATACCTCTTTTGAAGTGCTAATCTTAGGACTATATTATCAAATACATCTTGGGTGAGAAGAAAAGATCTCTTAAACATGAATAGACTTTACAAATTCATGGATGTATCAGGTATCTCAAAAATCCACTCTGTAATGCACGTGATACCAAAATTTCCAGATAGCAATAAAATATTGGCCTGTTAAATTGCAATCTTTGTCATTTCTTGATTACATGGCTGATCTGAAAAACTGAAAAAAAGTGTCTTTAATATTCCTGTCCTGGAGGTTGTATCTGGGTGGTTCACTAGGTCTGTCTCCATTTGTACAATTAGAAGTCATCCTTAGTATTTGATACAGCTGATATTTAAGCAAATTGAATGTATATAAAAAAGTAGTGTTAGACAAATGTATTTAGTTATTTCTCATAGAACGCTGAAAAACTGAAAGCCTTAGTCTTGGCAGACTAAGAAACATTTGGCTTTAAAGTGGCATTCTCAATTTTGGAGTTCTTTTGATTGGGATATGAGATAAAATCTTCACAGTATTTTTCTTCAGGGTCTTTTCCTACTGCTTAATTGGAACAAGTTCTGAATTTATAGTTAATCTTTAATGGTGATGTTTATTTAAATATAGTTATCTTTCATAATCTTGTAGCAAGTTAATCCAGAAACTTGATAAATGACTACTATGGGTGGGAGATGATGTACTGTATAAGTCCTGTGGCATTTTTTAATGCCTGAGGATAACCTAGTATCACATCAAAGGGTCATCTAGCCTAGCATCTACAACAGTAATCAAAAAAAGGCATGCTTTAAGTATAGAGATGGAGGAAGCAGGCAGTGCTACGTTATCCAAACATTCACCCAACTTGCAGTTTTACAGCTCAGGGACTTACTAAGATATGGTAATTTATTGTGTTTGATAATCCTTAATGAATTTCTCTTCTGCAAGTTTGTCTACTGTAAAGTCCATGTGAACTTGTGCAGCCTCTAATCTCTTACGTTGTAGAAGTCCTTCCTATGTATTTTACTCTAAGAAAAAACAATCTCTTTTTCTGTGTCTTAAGCAGTGACTTACTGGGTTTATTAAATGTTCTCAACTCCTGTATTAGAAGGCACAATGAACAATTAATTCACCCTTTCAATGCTACTTATCATAGAGAGGGTGGATGTTAGAGAAAGGTTGCTTATCCTAACATCTGGATATTATCTGAATGGATGTTGCTTATCTCCACTTTAGTAAGGCTTTTGATGCACTCTTCTTTAATATCCTTATAGATAAACTGAGGTAATATGGACGAGGTAAATGGAAAGTGAGATGAATCAAAAACTGGCTAAACTGCTGAGCTCCAAAGGCTTTGATCAGGAGAAAGCCCGTACAACTGGAAGACAGGTAACTAGTGGTGTCCCCAGGGTTCAGTACTGAAGTCAATAGTCACAGAATCATAGAATATCCCGAGTTGGAAGGGACCCATGAGGATCATCAAGTCCAACTCCTGGCACTGCACAGGTCTACCTGAAAGTTTAGACCATGTTACTAAGTGCACAGTCCAATTGCTTCTTAAATTCAGACAGGCTTGCTGCAGTGACTACGTCCCTGGGGAGCCTGTTCCAGTGTGCAACCACCCTCTCAGTGAAGAACCTCTTCCTTATGTCCTGCCTAAACTTCCCCTGCCTCAGCTTAACACTGTGCCCACAGATCCTATCACTGCTGATTACAAAGAATAGGTCAGCACCTGCCCCTCCACTCCCCCTCACAAGAAACTTGTAGACCGCGATGAGGTGCCCCCTCAGCCTCCTTTTCTCCAGGCTGAACAGGCCCAGTGCTCTCAGTTGCTCCTCATATGTCTTCCCCTCTAGACCCTTCACCATCTTCGTCACCCTTCTCTGGACACTCTCCAACAGTTTCATGTCCTTTTTGTACTGTGGTGCCCAGAACTGCACACAGTACTTGAGGTGAGGCCGCACCAGTGCAGAGTAGAGCGGGACAATCACCTCCTTCGACTGACTAGCAATGCCGTGGTTGATGCACCCCAGGTTATGGTTGGCCCTCCTGGCTGCCAGGGCACACTGCTGGCTCATATTCAGTTTGCTGTCAACCGCAACACCCAGAGACCTCTCTGCGGGGCTGCTCTCCAGCATCTCATTGCCCAGTCTGTACGTATAGCCAGGGTTGCCCAGTCCCAGGTGCAGGACCCAGCACTTGCCTTTGTTAAACTTCATGTGACTGGTGACTGCCCCGCTCTCCAATCTGTCCAGGTCTCTGCAAGGCCTTTCCACCCTCATACGAGTTCACAACTCCTCCAAGTTTGGTGTCATCAGCAAATTTGCTCAAAACACCTTCTAGTCCTACATCCAAATCATTTATAAAGTCATTGAAGAGGACTGGCCCTAAAATGGAGCCTTGAGGGACCCCACTAGTGACCATCCGCCAGCCAGATGTGGCCCCATTTACCACAACCCTTTGAGCCCTGCCCATCAGCTCACCCACTGTATGATGTTTTTGTTAAGTTGTACGCTGGACATTTCGTCCAGTAGGATCCTATGGGAAACCATGTCAAAAGCCTTGTTAAAGTCCAAAAAGATCACATCAGTTGGTTTCCCTTGGTCAACTAGATGGGTGATCTTATCCTAAAAGGAAATCAAATTTGTTAGGCACGACTTACCCCTCATGAACTCATGTTGGCTGGGACCAATGACTGCATTGACCGCCAGGTATGCTTCAGTAACTTCAAGGATCATCTTCTCCATAATTTTACCAGGCACTGACGTGACACTGACAGGCCTGTAATTGCTAGGGTCTTCTTTCTTGCCCTTCTTGAAAATTGGCACAACATTTACCAGCTTCCAGTCTACTGGGACCTCTCCAGATTCCCAGAGTGAAAATTTCCAGATTGAAAAATAATTGAGAGAGGTCCCGCAATGATGTCAGCCAGCTCTTTAAGCACCCTGGGATGAATCCCATCTGGACCCATGGACTTGTTTGGATCCAGGTGGACCAGCAAATCCTGCACATGTTCAGGGTTGGTTGGGAGTTTATCATTCCCACTGTCGTGGTCCTCCAGCTCAGGGCACCCTGGGTCCCGAAGCCCATCATGAGTGTTGAAGACAGAGGCGAAGAAGGTATTAAACTTCTCTGCTTTGCCTTTGTCATTGTCTGTGAGGAGACCTTCCCCATCAAGTAGCAGACCTGTTTTCTTTGGCTCTCCTTTTTCTGTTCACATACCTTAAAAAAAAAAAAAAAAAAAAAAAAAAAAAAAAAAAAAAAACTTTTTTGTTGTCTCCCACAGACATGGCCAGCTCTAGTTGGGCTTTGACCACACGAATTTTCTCCCTACAAACACTAACAGCATCCCTGTATTCCTTCCTCATCGCCTGACCCTCCCTCCAGCAGTCATACACTTTCTTTTTTCACCTAAGTTCCAGTAAAAGATCCCTGGGCAGCCAGGCTGGCCTTCTGCCCTGCCTGCCTGACTTCCGATATTTAGGAATTGCCTGATCTTGTGCTTTTAGGAGGCAGTGCTTAGAGACCAGCACTGATGGACGCCAATGCCTTAAAAGCAGTTTCCCAGGGGACCTTGCTGACTAGTTCCCTGAGCAGCCTGAAGTCTGCTTTCCTCATATCCAGGGCTGAAGTTTTGGTGGCTGTTTTCCTTCTGTCACCATAAATTTTAAACTCAGTATTTAACAGCTTTGTTAATGACCTGGATGATGGGACAGAGCACGCCTTCAACAAATTTACAGAAATTACAGAACTGGGAGGAGCGGCATGTTAGCCAGGTGGTTGTGCTGCCGTGCAGAGACGTGGACAGGACGGAGAAATGGTCAGAGGGAAAGTTTAAACCTCGTGAAGTTTGGGAAGGGCAAATGCAAAGCCCTGCCCCTGGTGAGCACAAGCACTGTACATTAGTCTGTGATGGGTGCTGACTGCCTGGAAAGCAGCTTGCAGGAAAGGACCCAGGTGTCTGGTGGACACCAGCAGAGCATGAGCCAGGAATGCATCCCAACAGCAGAGAAGACCAGTAGCCTTCTGGGCTGCTTTGTTTTCCTGAGTTGCATTGCTTTTGAATTTGAAACTCAGATAACATTCCATTTCCCAGTGCTCTTTGTTGTTGCTGTTTCTAATGTACCACATAGAATGACTTTAAACTTAAGGCCAGAAAAATAAAACATGAAAACATAAAAGCCTGTGTATTGTGTTTTTGTAGAGAAGGATCAGCTTTTGTAGAAAACGCCTTGCATTTACCTGCCACATAGCAAACTCTTGTAGTTTTCCAGATGCAAATGCTAGTCCTGAATGCTTACAATAAACAAATGAATACATAATCCTCGCTGAATGCTAGTCCAAACAAATGTTTGACATGTGACTTCTCTGGTTCCAGTAAAAGGCAGTAAAAGGCAAGAAAATTTTCTTTTGTTAGCTGTCATCAGTTATAATACAATTTTTCATGGACAGCTTATCTTTCTTTGAGTAGATGAGAACCATATTTTAATAGTTGACTTACATTAAAGACTAAAAAGTTAGAGTGCAAATAGTTTGAAAAAAATGTTTAAGAAGCATATGTTCTAAAATGCTTGTTTGTATGTGTTGAGAGATCTAGGAGCGTTAGTTTATCTTGGCATTGGAGCAAGTTTCTTACCAAATTCTTACAGCTGTAATTTGTGGCCATAGAGTTCTTCTTGAAGGAAACCTAGTTTATCAAAACATCTCTTTTTTCCTCTTCAGAAACACTTCTGAAACACCTTCAAGCTTCTACTCAAAAAAAAAAAAAATAAAAAATAAAAAGTAAATAAATCAAAAGATGTGAAAAAAAAAGACGTGCTGAACATGAATGAGAGAAGAGAGATTAGGTTATTGGCATTGCTTCATATCTTAATTAATTGTTGCTACTGGTACTTAGTGACTCACCTGGATCACAGCCTTCATGTGCTAAGCACTGCACAAATGAGCAGTGATGGTTAAAACTTGATAATATTTATAATGTGCAACTGGGTGATTTCTATGAACTGATAAACTCAGTGAACATGCCTGGAGCTTGTTGATAAAAGTTAGAACATTTTTTCTTCATTATGACAGCATAACATTTTCAGTATATAATATTGCTTGTATCTGTAACATTGTTTCAACATAGACCTCTCACAAAGTATTACAAATCTATTTTCATAGTGATATGTAAAGTTATTTTATTCTGTGATGATTAGATTAAGAAACCTGGAGAACCATGCTTTCCACTTCAGTACCATACCATTGGCGAAATGTTCTCAGCCTGGGTTTGTCAGATACTCCTAGACTGCTTTTAGGTGCACAATGTTTTCACTTCAAACTTCCTGACAAAACAATCTCAGATTTCACTATCTTTAAAAAGATTCAGTGTTAGTTTTGAATATATTAAAAGGGAATAAAAGAGGGGAAAAAAATCAAAAAAACACAGCTGTGAAATTGATAGCACCAGTTTGAAGATTTCCAAACAGGCATAAAAAATTTGTCATCAGTTTTATATGAACAAGTTAGATTTAGGGCCAAAATTAAAATCTTAACTGAAAGTTTGGGGCTATTTTCTAGTTGTAGGCTGGTGACAGATCATTTTGTGATACTAGGCAGGTGAGTTAATGTGAAAATGAGAGATGAGTGATAGTGGATGGAAATGATATTTTCAATAAATCTGAATATTCTTACTACAATAGTTGGATGTATAATTGTTTTGACTGCATTCCTGTCCTTGCATGGAGTTCTGTGCTCTGTGGATAGCACTTGCAGGGATTCCTAGTTAGAAGCTCTTAGCTCTAAACCATATAGCATAGAAATAATATTGTTAAATAAATTTTGGAAACACCACCACAACATTGTTTAAATCTGAAATAATTCTACATTTATGTGTGTGTGTTTTTTTTAAAGATACTACGTCATTTTTATCTCCATTTACCCAGGGTCAAGAACACCATCGCTGATATTTCAGTGCTTGGAGGCCTCTTACTAGAGTGAACAATTCAGTATTCTTAACCATGTTCTGAATCAATCCCTCAGCAAAGGGAATGGAGATGTTTTGTAATTCATCCTATTTAATCAGCTTAGCATACAGATTGAAGAGGCAGCGGAATGTTGGTTTGTATTCAGAAAACGTAAATAAAGGGTAAAATGTTTTTGGAGTAACTGAGTGTTAAATGTGTTAAGTCAATTGTATAGAGTACATTGACTATCTGTGACAGACTGCTCATACATTCTTTCCATATGAGCAAAGTTTTTGGTGCAAAAATTCCAAAACTGGTTTCTAAGCTTCAGTTCCTTCAGAGACAGCTTGTTTGGTACGGAAATCTTTAACAACATGGGCTGTATCCAGATGAACCATATCTTATCCTATTATGCCTTCACTTGTTAAGCTTTTGTGTAGTGTGAGGGGTAATTTATCATCCCTTGCATCTTTTGATTTCTTTTTATCTGGGCATGACATTTTTTTCTGAGACCATGTCAGAGCGACATGGTCTTCCCCATTTTCTTGTCATATAAGACGTGCACATGCACACAACTTTCACTGAAGCTTACTCATTATAGTTGGATGTGGCCTATGATAAACTCTTCCATTAAGCATAAAACTTAGACAAATAGAACGCTTGAAAAATTTTATTCAAGTCATTTTCACATAAATTTGCAACCATAATACGGGCATGTAACACAAGAATATGAAAGTGCAATAAAGAATACAAAGCTAGTGTCTGAATATTATAAATAAGAGCTCTTCAGATAAAGATGCAAGGTTTTTTGAAATTAAGACTCTTGGAAGAGAAGTGAAGAAAATAATGAAAACTTAAAAAAAAAAAAAGTTGCAAAAACAAGTGGCATTTCACTGAATCTGTAGCAATTAGTTGCATAATAAAAACCTCCCCATAGCATACTTTTCGGTTTTAATTCAAGTTAAAACCTTTCAGCACCTTTTATGATTTGGAGAAAATGAAAATGCCATATCAGCATAAATGTGAGACACAGGATAAACCACCTTTTGATGTCTCATTTATGAAATTCACCATGCTGGTCTGAATGAGTACAAAACAATGCATAAATGACAAAGAAGGTACATTTTGGTGTTTGTACCCATTCAACATGGCATAGTAAACTCTGGAGCAGAGAGAAAAACGAGTAGACTTACTAACACAAAAACATCATCTACACAATATGTTGGTTCAGATGGTGACCAATCTGTCATTTTTGTTACACTTTTGTCTAGAAATATGCAAATACCAAATATATTTCAGGATTAAAAAAAAAATATAACGAACCCCTTCTGTAATGAGTCTGGTACATGGTACGTTCCTTATGTGCAGTTTTTACCTAAAGACCTGAAATGTGGGAGGCAATTGCTTCACACATATACTAAACATTTTGTCTTTTCAAAGATCTGAGACTACATTACAACAATTTTATACTGGATTTCTCACAAAATTTGTCTGATACTGCTCCCACTGAGACCAATGGTAGATCCCTTTCAAAGACGATAGAAATAAGCCCAATGTCTTGTAAAAAATGATTCAAAAACATAATTTGCTTTATAAAATAAGGTTTTATCAAACATTTTTTATAAATGTTTTTCAGCAAAAATGCACGTAATTTCTTAAATATATTCCAGTATGAAAACAGTCAGTTAAGATGTCTGGGACAAAACTGCAGAGCCAAGATACTAAAAATTCTGGTTGGCGCTCCCCTAATTAAAAATGCTTCTACACATGCTCAACTCTTCTACTGCATTGTGATTAGCTGTAGTTAAATAGGGTAAGTTAAAGTCATATTTCTTCTTTTTTTTTTAATCCTAAAATCTCTTGCTTTTCTGAATAGACTGTTCATGTTATCTTCAGCAATGTTTGTGCTATCGTATATTACTGTCACGTTCCTTAACACACACTTTAAAACAAGTTAAAATATTTTGCTACGGAAAAGAGCTACATCCCTGTAGCCACAATATCCCCAATACTCAAAGTTATGGCGTTCGACACCTTTCCAAACCAGGCCGTTCCCATTGAAAGGTCTAAGTCCAGTACTAAAACTTGCTCCACCTACACAGATGCTTAACCTTCTCTGGCTTCTTGCTGACTTCAGTGGAGTTCTGCAAGTAGTTTGGGTATAGACATGCGAGCAGGTGACTGCATAGAAAGCTGAGGGAGAAATTCCTCAGCTGCTCTGTGTCCAGTTAGTTTCTTGTCCCACATTCAGTGTCAGGCACAATGAGGTAAGAGCACACAACCTCTTACCAGGAAGCAGTCTGTGCCCACAGCTTAGCTTCCATTACAGTAGTAGCTTGTGTGTCCACTGCCCAAGCTGCTATCAGGACCTTCACCCCAGTTCTAACCTAAGTTTCTAGAAAGGTGAATGCACTTGCATCCCTTAAACCCTAGTCTTAAAAACTCTTTGAGCTGAGATTTCAGAAGCCTGAGCTTTAATCAGGCCCTCACTTTGCAGACACATGTAATAAATGGCTTTCTAATAAACCTAGTTTCCAAATTTTGCTCCTGTTCGCTGCCCATACTGGTGACTGATTGCTAAAATGGATCTCTGAACAAACAAAAAGGGACCTGCAGTCTAAACTGTATTCAGGACACACTTCAAACTTGGGGTAGTAATCACTTGGTTGTTGGTTCTTAGACTCTCTTTTCAGTATACCCATTAGTTGGATAAGTTTTTAACCTAGTTATGATTACGGTGGAAATACTTTACACTCTTGAAATAAATATATGCAGTAAAAAACAAGCTGATCCTTAAAGGATATTATAATTGAGATAAAACTTCCAAATTTAATTCATAAGGTTCTATTTCAAAAAATATTTCCAAATACTGCCTGAAGTATTCTCAATACTGGTAACAAAATCTCCTCAGATTTTTCCTTTTTAACTATACTGAATAGCACATGTACTTAAAAAAAATCAAGAAATCAAGATACTTGATTTCTAGCTTTCACATCTCATTAGATGTTTTGAACTGCTGATTAAACATAACCAATACCAATCAATACTTCTAGGTCACTTTGTTTCAAAAGTAGATCCTTCATTTTATATGATCTGAAAAAAAGCATGAGATCCCCTTGTGATATGTTATTTCACAGTTTAAAAACAAAATCACAGCTACTGTAGCTTACAGCAGGGTGCACTGCAAAAGCAAAATAATTTGGGGATGGGAGGAGGGGTAGTGTACCCAGCACCAGTAAGACATTCAGTGAAAACTTTAATTTGGGCTGGAAATTTTTCCCCTTAAAAATGTTGTATTTGGTTCCTGAACAGCCTAAAGTAGGATATTTAATACATTGACTTTTGCTCTCCCTCTCTATATAGTATATTTTCAACTTCATTGCTTGACTACTGAGATATAAATTTTAAAAGCCAAGTACAGTACTTCAGGGGGAAGCAGGCAGTAAGCTTCTTCACGATAAAAATACCTTTTTAGAGATTCTGACCTACTTCTTTTTATGGTGCCACCTGAGTTAACTGCCTGTATTATTTTGATGGTTAACCTGTTCAACTGGTTATTTTTCACAGATGACTACACCAGGGACTCTTCGTCACCTCTAAGAGCCCTCTTCTTGACAGGTATTCATATTTATCCACATTATGTGTGCAGAAGTCTTTTAAAAGCCCCACCTTGAAAAATCTCTAAAGCATAGAAAGGTGGATAAGTTCTTTAATTCATTTCTACTGATGAAAGGTTTCTTTCAAAACCCCATCTGTTTTTGACTTAAGAAAACGGTAAAACTTCTAATGTATTAAAAATGTAAACGTAACTTTTCTTGCAGGGGTATAACTGATAGATAGATAGATAGATATGTATTTCTTCGCTATATGTTAATATCCCTTGAAAACTGAACATACTTTTCTCATTCGTATCAACGTGTCCTAGCAAGTTTTATTTTAATGGTTACTGCAGCATTACTCTCAAGCTGTTTTTCATTCTGGTATTTTCTGAGATAGCTGATGTTAGTACTTTCTATTGCATTTTATTTAATTTATTTTACATAAAGTTTTGCTACTTTTTAGAATACGTTCAACAGTAATATTCTGACTGAAGTCTATTTATCACCTGAACTCCAAATTTGCAGGAGTTAAAAAATGCTCATGATTTTACTAATGAGTTAGAATTTCAAAATTTATCTGTAGATGAATCACCAGTTCCACACATTTCAATAGTTAAAGAAGTAATGCCAATTCAAATGTTTAAAATCCAGTTACAGATTTTGTTGAAAAGCAGCTGATGTGCTTCAAAATCACATGATGTGTGTGGGTGTATATGTGTATGTTCTGTAGTTTTGCTTCTATAGTGTTTACATCCTATTGAAATTTATATAATGATACTTCAGTTCAAAACATTTGGCTCTGTCTCATCCATTTTCTTGCATCCTTCTCAGTACCTGTTAAAAGAAAAGTAACAGTGGTAAGCACATGGTCAAAAATACAAAAATACAAAAAAAATCTGCTACACATCCTTCTGTCAACATGAAGATGCAGCTCAAAAAGGGCAGAAGAAATTTTGTCAGATTCTAACAGGCATGAATATATTTATTTGCTTGCATTTACAAAGATGGGGAGAACATTAAGCTAATTAATCAAGCATCTCTTCCCTTTGAATGTGAGTGAGTAGAAGCTGCGTTCACTGCATTCACCTAGTCATTGTTGCTACAGAGAAATATTTTAAAAAGCTCCTTACACAGGTCTGTCAAAAATAAATCCCTCATGACCTCTAGGACACATGTTGTTCTCTTTCACTACTTTCTACAAGTCTTACCACTGTACACTAATAATAAAGGATTATGCTGAAGCCATTTATTTAACTTCTTGCATTTATGACCTAAGTGTAATTATAAACATATCTCCATGCTGGAGTGAAATAATGTTTCTCATTTTAGTGTCATTTAATCAGCAACTTCCTAATACAAAGTAAGCAATGAACCTTTTACAGGCTAAATTATCAATATTTACTTTAAATTAATTATGTTTGCTTCATCGATGCTGTTACAGTGGACTATACGGAACATTTATTTCATTTTTTGTTTGCTGCTCTGGAATCTCACATGAATCTCTATACAGTGTTGACACATCATTTTTTATGCCATGAAATCAAACCACTTCATAATTGTTTTGTATGAGTAGCTAACATGTTATCCTGAGAACCACTTATCTCTGTGTTACAGAAGACTGCTTTCTGTGTGTATATTTTGCAACTACTAAGCTATGGCAGATCCACAAATATGAACATTATTTAAACGTGAGTGTGCCTTTTCAGAGGAAAGAAATGACAAGCATAGTTGTAGCATTGTTTAAACTTTTGAAGAACTAATGGCAAACTGTCAACACTGTGTGTCTGGGAGAGCTGTTTCAGGAAAGATAGCTGCTGTGTCCACAGCACTAAAGTAACATATACGTGTGGGATTTTGCAAAATGCTTTAACTATTTAACTGAGCTATTTAACTGCTCAACAGTTCTGTTCGAGTGCTATAAATGGGTATTGAATGAGAACAGAAAGGTTTTAGTGCAAATATAAAGGCCTGAGCCAGAGGCAGCATCTCAGAGCACAGGCGATAGTAGAATTTTGAAGTGCTATATATCCCAATAGTAAGATGACAAAAGTGAAATTCTCACTTATGATTGTTTTTCAAAGCTAAATAATTTAAAAAATAGTGTTAAATTGTGTAAATAATGTAATTAGTCCATGTCAGGATTCAAAAGATATGAAGTTATCAAGACCAAAGTAACCATACTCATCCTTCCTGACAAACCTTTGAAAAGTTTCATCCAAATTTCAAATTAACACACTAGATCCTGAAAGCTGTGAAGTGACATACTAAATAAACCTGTATCATTAGAACTGTGACTTTTTCAATAGGAAATACATCTCTAAACTTCATAAATTTGATTGTCAACTTCAGTACTATGAACACAAAACAGTTAAATATACTTACGGTGAAATTGTACAGCCAGAGGCATATGCATGGTGGCCAGTATAGCGTATATCACAGCGTACTATATTGTTGGAGTAATCGGATTCAGGTACCAAGTAGCTGGGGTTTACACTGACCTTAATAGGAGAAAGAGCAGTGTTGTTGGGTTGGTAAGTTTACATTGCTTCTCTTAAAAAGCAAAAAGGAAAAAAAAAAAAAGAGAGAGAGAGAGAAGAGAGAAGGAAAGTAACTCTCCTTTCCCAAAACCCTTACCTTCAGAATGTAATTTCCAGGTTTCACATCTGTGATATCAATCCACTGGCAATCTATGTCAGCATTGTAAGTGTCGTAACAGCCAGGGCTCAATCCCTTGAAAATAAGAGTTAGATAGGTGTCAAAATTTTTTTTAGGAACAGTAACATTCCAGACATTAGTAACACTGAGACTGAAGTACACTTAGCCATCACAACATTTCAGTAGGAAAATGAAAAATTATCTCAGGGAATAAGGCTTATTTTTTCTTGGCATTTAATTTGAATACCTGAACTAGAACACATAATTCTAGCATGTCACTTTTATAGAGACCGTTTTGCACAGGAGGTTCCAGATGAATATGAGGGGGCATTTCTGTACTGTGAGGATGACAGAGCACTGGGACAGGTTGCCCAGAGAGGTTGTGGAGTCTCCTTCTCTGGAGATATTCAAAATCCATTTAGATGCCATCCTGTGCAAAGTGCTCTAGGTGATCCTGCTCAGCAGGGGATTTGGACTAGATGATCTCCAGAGGTCCGTTCCAACCTCAACCACTCTATGACTCTGTGATTGAGTATGAACTTCATCACCTGTGTTGGAACCTGTCACCACCCTTAGGAAGAGCATATCTTTTTGCTCTGTGTAAGTGCAACCTCTAAACAGGAAAAGGAAAATTGAGGGCTGTTTGCACATTTAGTTTTTCAGGGAAGTGCCCCGGTGGGGTTTCTCTTCAGGCAAACACAGACACAAGAATTCTGATACAATTTAAAATGTAGTCTTTCTTCCAGACCTATCTTTTCTGAAAGTTTCTTTGCAGTTTAGGAACTTTAAAAAGAATTTCCATATATGAATGTATCAGTGGTTCAAATGTGGTGTTTTTCATCATGGCCGATGTAGACTGGTTTAGGCAAAGCTAATACATTCTAGTAACACACAGATTGCTCAAAATCCAAGTCCACAAGAATTCCCTCTTGACCCAGCTGGTGATCAGCTCAGACTCTCTCACGTATGTGCCAAGTCTGAGGCTGGAGGAAAGTTTTACAGTCCAATTACAAACCCCTGAAATATGGGCTTCCAGTGGAAATGCTGACATAGGCATGATTCTACTGACACAAATACACCAGCTGTAAAATATGCATGTTGCTTAGTTAGATGTCATCATCTACAGAAGGAGAAAAGATGTTTATAAAACCTCTTCAAAGCTTTTATGTAGTGTAGATCATTCATTATATTTAAAATTCAGATGCATACACGTCAGCCAGTGAAGCATGGCTGTCATTCTCTGTGATAAAATAACTACCTCCTAGATTAAAAACTGCAGAGTAAGGGATACAAGTTCACGGTATAGCCACACTGAGATAAACCACAGGTCCATTGAGCTCATTGTCATGTCTCTGACAGTGGTCAGCAACAGATGATTGAGGAGAAAAAACAAAAGAAATGGGATTCATAATGTCCCTTAGCCAGATAAATTCCTTCCACCAGGCATTTAACAATATCTGAGACACAGAATGCCATCAGATTGTGTTTAATAGCCTCCATTATTTGGCCAAAGATTTTTTTTGAACTCATAGATTATTTTTGGTCTCTGCAACATCCTATGGCAAGGAGTTGAACAATTTATTCTTATGTCAAAAGAGCACCCTTCAATGTCTTAAAGATGTTGCCTGGCAATTCTTTTGGATATCCTAAATTCTTGTACTGTGAAAAACAGTGAATATCAACGATTTCTTCTTCCAATCCAGGATCATTCATGATTTGGTACTATTTCTGGCTTTTCAAATATGAAAATATTTTTCACGCCCTATGAAATCCTAATGTTGTAGCCATACTACGCTCCTGATCATCCTTGTTCTCCTAGGGTTGGTTGCTTTGCTTGTTTATGGTAACAGTTTTGAGAGGCAGTGACCAGCACTCCACACAATAGTCAAGGTAGCAGTCTATCATGAACTGGTATATCAGAATGGTACATTCTTTTTTGTTGTTGTTGTTTGTTTGTTTGTTTTTTGTTGTTTTTTGGCTGTTTCTTTAATAGCCCTAATATCTTGCTTTACACTTGTATATGACTAATATACACACGTTCACATGGCTGTGATTCTTTAATGGCCTTCTATATATGCATAAAACAATGCTGTAAACTTTCTGTACAGGACTGCCACCCAGTAACTACAGGTATCAAGGAAATTCAACACTTTGCAGCTTCATGCTCTGCAAGAGAGAAGATACTACCTATGAACACTGGGAACAGCCAGGGGCATCACCCAACAGTTCCTGGAGGAATGAACACTTCAAACAACTTTACTGACTCAGTCTTCAGTTCTCTTTAGCTTGCTAGACCAGTCCTGTCTATAAATTGAAAGAATTTGTGGTGTGCTTTAACACAGGTCAGTTACCAGTGGTGTAAGTTAACGAGTATCCCTGCATTTTAGTGACACCTGCATTTCACAGCAACTAGGTAAACTATAATATTTCAAGTCACTGTCCCAACCTCTGTGATGCAGAATTTCCGCACCTGTTAGCACATCAGATTTAGCCTGTACTGATAGGAAAAAGACACACAATCAAAAAATAAATCAGATAGGAGAAAGAAACCCTGAACCAACTCTTTCTGGTTGTCCCTGAACCAACTCTTACCTGCGTGTGTGCTGTACATGCATATCGTCTATAATACCCGTAATCACAGGAGGTATCTTCAAGACAGAAGCTTGCTTTGTGTCCTTCAGCAACTTTTCTGTGTGAGCTCGCATCCAACAAGTCATAGTGACTGAATTCATCCATGCTGTGATAATGTCTGTGAGACCATGGATATGTTATTAAAGATGGATCAGATTTTGTCAGCATAATTTTAACATATTCCTATTCACTTATCAAGATAAGACCTGGCCACATTTTCTTCACTGCACATAACACATATGTTAGTATAC
Source organism: Aythya marila (assembly GCF_965140915.1). Lineage (NCBI taxonomy): Eukaryota > Metazoa > Chordata > Aves > Anseriformes > Anatidae > Aythya > Aythya marila. The sequence continues at coordinate 65,609,188 of NC_139080.1, read as the reverse complement.
TTTCCTATTATAAGCCACTCAGTTAAGTATTCTATTCATTATTCCAATTTTCAATGAGTATAAAAACCCCAACTTCTTCAAGCAAATGATAGGGGAAAAACTGTACAACAGCCCGGTTTTTCCAAAAGTTACCATTTTACAGAGAATGAGCTGTTATTATCAGAATAACAATAGCAAATATTACATAGTTCATACTTGAGTTGTACATCTTATAACTCTGCCTTTGGGCAGAGTTTGGCTAGGAATGCTTACCTTACATACTGTAAATTCCAGAGATGTTTCCTACTTGTTACCCAAAAACCAGCTATTTACTTTCCCATTTCCATGGTCCTCAGTCCATGGAAATCCATATCACATTCATAATATTAGTGAAAACAAATTTGCATGAAGGAAGTTTGGTGTACAGATCTCATTAGCTTGGTCATTAAGAACTAACGGAAACTGAACAGAGATGTCAGCATTTTTGTAGTCTACAGTTAATGTGGTCTCTATTTCAAAAGTGCATATGCTTTCAATCTAGGCACAGTATTTTTCTTGCTTTCATACACTGTGAGTTATATCTCTCTCTGTGGACTTGAACACCTACTATTCTAGTAGTCCCACTTTTTCTTTAAAGGTGGAAACCTAAACTTGTACTACCTATCTGCACTTTGTGTGCAGCACTTGGCTACTGTTACTTATGAACACTTTCAGCTCAAGAGCTACATGAAAAAGGTAATTAAATAGAATTCAAACATACTGTTAAAATGGAGAGAAGCACAGAAGTCTAGCAAGCATACATGTCAGGAACACTAAAACCAGTTCACAGATGATGACTAGCCAAAGGCATTAGTAGTTATAGTCTATTTCCAAATGGACTTGTTTCACTGCCATAGGAATGGTCACGAGAAATGGATTTTTTTTGTTGGCAGTATATGGTCTGTCCAAGAACTGTATTAACATCAGAGACACTTTGCATCTGGATAGTGATATCTGGGCTACAGTAGCACAGTACGAAACTGCTTTTCTACCAATGAAGATTTCAACTTCTCTCCATCCATTTCATCATCCACTTATCAACTTAGTAAGTGCCAGGGTGGGGGCTTTGTTGTTTTTGTTGGATTTTTTTCACAGTGGGTGTTTAACTAAAACATTTCTGGAAGCTTTTTCTGTTTGGCTTGATTTGGTTTTAGTTTTTTGATCCTTACAAGATTTATAACCTATATCAGTCCTTCTTTGAAAGAATTTGTTTTAATGAAACCAATTTTTCATCCAAGTTTGACTACAGGCAGTTAAGCTTAAAGCCCCTGAAACTAGAGACAATTGACAGAAGTGGCATTCAGGTTAAGCCCACATTACATAGTATTTTTAATAGAACAATACTAAATCATCATTAAGTACCCATTACTTAGAACTATATTTTAAGTAAGGTGGAAGTATGGTAAATTTTCTAATAGTTTACAATTGATTCAGCTATGAAATAGCAGAAATAGGAACAAGCCTCCAAGCCTGCATGTGAATTTTCTGAAATTGTACAAGTTTGCAATGTTACCTGCTCCCAAAATGTTGGGAATTTCCCTTGCCACATTCCCAACAATTTTGCCATTCAAGAGCCATACTGCTCTGCTAAAATATCATGCTATGATATGAATGTTGATAAGGAGATCAGTCAACTCAGTACCAAGTCTGTACCAACTCAGTACCCATTGATCTGAACATGCCTTGTCAAACTAGCCCAAGAAGTTCAGGTCAAGAAGTATGGGTCAGTGGTTACAATGACAGGGAACATCTTAGTAAACGTGCATTTTAGAATTTCCACAGTTACTTTGTTTTATTTTCATTTACTGGTTCGACTTATATGTAACTAGATAGTAACCTTAATAGAATATAGTTGAAGGAGAAGTTTCCCTGTCAAAAACTGAATTGAGGCGTGTAACAAATTTATACTTGCAAGAGTTTTATAGATATCCAATCTTCATTTTGTTTTCACACAGCTCTCTGAAAGTGATTACCACTAGCATAAAATGAATCACGGAGTAAAATGCTAAAGCTTCCCATAGCTTTCCCCCAACTCCACTCTGGTTTCAGAAAATGTCACCTTATAATTGACAATTTGTTACTGAAAGAGATAATTAGAAGGTACCATACTGAACACTTCACTCACTGGTGACAGCTGTGCCACTCCCATGAATAACGGGGTCTGCTTGGTAGAAAATCCGATGTGCCTTGATTTTTCACTCTTTGAGGGAACCTCAGGAGCACTCGGTTATCATAGTCTCTAACATCTGCTCGATAAGCTGAACTGTAACAGTGCAAAAAGAAGAGCCATAAGTATATGCAAAACAAGCACACTATAAAAATACATTATATTGTTTCAGAAGTGATTGAATATTATTGATCTTTTAAGCCTCCTTAAAGCTCATGCAATAGAGATGCACAAGAATTCCACGTGGTGTCTTCAGAAGGGCCTGGTATCAGAGGAAGAACTGAGTAAGATTCAGACCTGCTTCTAATCTCACAAAGAGGAGCTGGATCACCGACTCTCTGGCTCTGCCTGTTAAGCAGATCACTGCTTAGCTGTAAAATTACTCTGGTACCAAAAGTACAATCACAGTAACTACTGTTAACCAAAAAAAATCACTGTGAATATAAGATCACGTAACAGATGTTTGTTTCTGTTGTAAAAATATTATTGAACACATGCCCCAGGCTTATCCTATTTTACACAGCCGTAATCTACAGCTTTTTACATACTGAATGATTTAATCATTTGCTAGTCAGCAAGAACATTTCGAATTGCCTTCATTGTAAAGTGAGAACAAAAAATACCAGTTCTTATACCATGTTTTCTTTTTTCAGCAAATGAAGAAAGAGCACGACCACAGAAAGAGTCTGACATCAATTAATGATGCTGGTAAATAATAAATGTGTTTTGCACGATAAGATATCAAACAAGTTAAAATGGTTAAAACCAGCCACGGTGATTTTGTTCCAAACAAAACAGGAAAAGTCCCTCATTGCCAAGTGTACAGGACCTAACTTGGTCAGCAAAGCTGCTATTTCAGACTGTTGCAAGGCTTGGAAACACTTCTCAGGGCGATTTTAGTTTTAAGATGCACTGCAATACATATGTCCAGAAACAATTAGCATGTTTCAATTTTAACAGTAACTTGTGCTGGCTAGGAATAGGTTTTTACAAGTGGAGTAGAATACAATTTGGCAGGATTAGAAGAGGCTGATGAAAATCACCAGGTCCAAGTGGATTTTTCAGTGCCTCCATTTTGCAAAACTCAGCGACGTTCAAATGAGCCTGGCAATAGAAACGTGCAGCATCACTCAAAAAAAAAAAAAAAAAAAAAAAGTGGAGTTTCTTCGAAGTGTCTTTGGCTTCTCCTTCTAATGGGGTCGTGCTGTTCTGCTACATGCACAACCCTGCCATCTGCCACATGCTCAGAAAAGGGCTGCAGAGGGGTCTGCACGTCCCCAGGCCCTCTGGCCTCCCGTCTCCCACTCCCCACCAGTCCACAGCTGCAGCAGCACCACCATGAAACCCAGGGCACGAACCATGCCTACCTTGCCAGGCAGTTCTCCTCGGCAGCACATCTCAAGTTATACATGGACATCCTCTGGACGTACGTGGACGCCTGGATGTAATAGGGATCCGGGACTAAGTCAGGGAGACCTGCAGTTCATCAAACCAACCACAGAACAGCAAGATCAACCCAGGACATGTCTGCACACACTTGGCCCCCATCCCCATCCTCAAGGAGACGTCGCCTGCCCCCCGTTACGCGCTCTCCCGTGCGTCCAGACCCTTCCTCGTAAAAAAGAGGGGCAAAAGAGACTGGGAGAGGGGGAAGAGGGGGAAAAATGAGTAAGACAGAGGGAGAGGAGGAGCGGGGGGGGCTCTTACCGTACTGGAAGTAGCCGGTGCCGTAGCCGGGCCTGTACCTGCTGCCCTGGCGGGGCCTCTCGTAGGTGTCGTAGTAGTTGTAGTAGGGGTTATCGTCCGTGTACTTGTAGGGGTTGTACGGGTCGTCGCCCACCATCACATCCTCCCTGCCGCCCCGCGGGCCGCCGGGGGGGAGCAAGCCGCCGGCCCCGGGCCCTCCGGCGGGGCTGCTGGGGGCGCTGGGCCGCGACGGCCCCGCCGAGGGGCTGCGGGCGCCGCCGGGGGTGGCAGCCCCGGGGCCGGGGCCGGGGCCGGGGCCGGGGCGGCGGGCGGCGGGCGGCTGGTAGCCGGCCTGGAACCAGTGGCGAGCGCCGGAGCCGCGGCTGCCGCCGTCGGGCTGCGGGTGCCCGGCGGCCGTCGGGCGGTCGGCGCTGCCCCGCGGCTGCGAGGCGTTGTTGCGGAGCAGCAGGATGGGGCTGCCCGCCGGCTCGGCCGCCTGCCGGCGCCGCGGGGGCTGGTACTGGGAGCCGAGGCTGAGCAGGCTGTACACCTGCCCGTTGTTCTCCCACTGGATCCGCTGCCTCCAGGCGGCGGGGGGCGGCGGGGCGGCGGCGGGGCGGCGCGGCGGCGGCTGCTGGTGCTGCTGCTGCTGGTGCTGCTGCTGCTGCTGGCAGCCGGCGGGCCGGAGGCAGCTCCAGTAGATGCAGGCGTGGAGCTGGGCGAGCAGGAGCCCCGGCCGGGAGAAATGCATCTTGGCGGCGGGGGCAGGCAGCTGAGCACGGAGGGCGAGAGCGGGGCGAGGGGCGCCCCGGTGCCGGGGGAGGGGGCTCCGGCCGGGCCGGGCCGCCGAGGAGGACGAGGAGGATGAGGAGGAGGATGAGGAGGATGAGGAAGAAAGGCGGGGGGCACCCGGTCGCTCAGGAGCGGCGGCAGGCGGGCGGTGCCATCGGGCAGGTCGGGCCGTCGGGAGGGAGCCCGGCCCGGGGGAGGCGGCGGGAGCGGCTCCTCTTCTCGGCGGTATTTATAGGCGAGGGGGTGCGAATGGGAGCCGGAGCAAACAACCAGCCTCTCACCGTCCTCCGGCCCGCGCGGGCGTCTGCAGCGAGGGAAGGAGGAGGAGGAGAGCAGGGACTTTAAACTCGCTGGCACGCTCGCAAAGTTACACAAGCCCCGCTGGCTGCGCCCCCGCTATTTGTTCACGTAATGCGGCTGGAAACGTGCGGCCCGGACGGCTCCCCCGCCGCCACCGCCCCCCGACCGGGCGGGGGAGGCCGGAGGGGGACGGGGCACGGGGCTGGGCGGCGGCGGGACCCCGGTGGGCAGAGCCCAGCCCCGACGGGCCGGGCCGGGCCGGGCCGGGCCGTGCTGAGCCCAGCCGAGCCGGGCCGGGCTGGGCCGGGCCCGCGGCGGGCGATCGCGCTCAGACACACGTAGGCTGCCAGGCGGCGGGGCCGCGCCAGAGTTATGCCGTGGGGCAGCGCCAAAGTATGCAAAGGAAAAATGCTATTAGCTCATCAGCGCTGGAGAGACTCGAAACGGGGTGGCGGCGAAGGGGGAAGGGGCCGCTAGCGAGAGGTGAAACACGGTTCTGGAAAATGCGCCGGGCGGCCGGCACATCGCCCCGGCCGGGCAGCGGCTGCGGGTGGAGAGGGAAGGGGGGGGAGCTCCGTGTCGGGGCTGGGTAGCGGAGTCGCTTAACGAGCTGTTAATTAGGAGAAAACTTTCATCAAACGAGCAGCCCCTCGAGGATCCAGAGCTGCCTTTCTGAGTGTGAGTCACACGAGCAGCGCGCTGGCGGCTGCTCGCCGGGAGGCGAAACCCGCACGGCCGGGACCGGCAGCGGCACCGGGACCCCGGCACCGGGACCCCTGCGGCCCGGGTCCCCCGCTGCCTTTGCCAAGGGTCTTCGGCTGAGAGCCAGACAGAGAGGCGGAGGGGAGGCCGCCACCATCACCACCACCACTGTTAACACCACCACTATCACCACCACCACCATCACCACCACCACCATCAGTCAGCCCCACGCCAACATCTCAGCGCTGGGATGTGTCCTCCACCACTACCACCACCTCCACCACCACCACTGGTCCCACACCAGCAGCTCGGTGCTTTGGACGTGCTCCCCGCCACCACCAGCACACACACAGTCATCCCCCATGCTGGGCTGGGTGTGCTTCTCGTGGCTGCTGTGCTGAGGTGACCTCCAGGCTCTCCTCTTGTGCCATGGCCCATGGTGGTTCGTTTGCGTGTTGCCTCCAGAGGTTTGCAGGCTGTGACCCAAGTCCTACAAAATGGGGCACTGTGCTGTGGCTGTGAGGGCATGCGAGGGTGAGGCACCCAACATCAGTGCCACCAGGGCCTGACCTGGCAGGTCTCCGTGGCCACTGACAAGCCCTGTGCCCAGTGTCACCCCAGTGTCCCATCAGGCCCACCACTGTGGCTGATATCTGTGGCTGTACTGCAAGAGAGTGTGAGGCCCTGGGCACTGACACACAACATCCACCCACATCATCTCAAGGCCCCAGATCCCTGGGATATCAGTGGACAAGTGTAAAAACTCCCTGTCTGGAGGACACTGGGGAGCGCAGGGTGATTTTCATCACAGAGAGCAAAGTCTTCTTGCCTGGAGCACCCCAGGAGCCATGTGGGTGCTGGTTGTCCCTGACAGCCAGCAACAGGCTGGTGAGGAGCACCCACCAGACCAGGGCCCCCAACAGACCCTGTCCCTGGCAGCCCGCTGCAGAGTTGGGTCTCCTTACTCATCATATTTGTGTACTGTCTGTCCCCTCAGACCATTACCATTGTGGCTTTGAAAATAGTCTTCTCCATTTAAAGTTTTGCCTGGAACAATCAGTGACTAAGACTGAGTAAAATGGAAAGGTTGAAGACAGGGAAAATACAAGACCAAAGAAATGAGGTTTCTGTCTTTCTAATCTTCCTCTAAATCTTACTAGTGTTACAAACAGCAGGTTGTCTCCCAATGTGTGACATTAGAAAATCTTTCCACACAGTGGGATTCTAGCCATATGTTTTTTGGTTTATTTTTGGTCTTTGGTTTTTGGTTTTTGCTTTGCCTCATTAAGTAACTATTATTTTTTTTTAAACTGGAGAAAGCATAGTTGAGCCTGCCCTGCCCATTTATCACCCATTCACACTGTTTGCCATTTTTTCCACAGAACAACTTTTATTTGTTCATGAATTTAGGCTTCATAACTCACAAAAAGCACTAGCAGCATCCCTAGAGCATCACATCCTTCATTTGTTAGATGCTTATAGCCTGCTCAGCAACTGTCTTTTCCTCACAGGTTGCCTAACTATACCTTGGTCTGTGGAGGCCATCAAAAAGCCCACCAACTGCTGTGAGCAGACAGACAGGTGGTGAAAATCTCTTGAAAGTCTCATAAACAAGCCAGGTAATGTGATTGCTTTAAAAATGCGCTAAAAATTAGCGAGTACTCTGTTATCAAGCTTCCTCGTGAGTTTAACACAGCTTCTTTGTAAAGGTCAATTTTGACACTGGTTTGCAGTTCTCTTAGCGACCTGAGTATTCATCTACCTCTTTCTTTTTTGGCTAGAAGGACTGAGCTGCCTGTGTGTGTGTCGCACTCAGAACTTTGATTTCTGCCACACATAGAAATATGTAGTCTTTATCAACTTAGATATTGAATTTTCCCTCCCCCAAAATTACAGTAATTGAAGCTGGTATTATTGTGTAATCCCACTAATTTCTCAAAACCTGAGATTGGGAGGTATTTTATAGTTAAATTTAATTGGAAAATTGTTGTGCTCCTCACTGAAAGGTTAGAAATGGAAAAATGTTTTTAATGGCCTTTGTAACATTTGGAGCTCTCCTTATATGTCCAGCACTACTGAACAGCAGTGGTAAATCTCAAAAACAGTAAAAATTAACCTGTATTAAATTAAAAAAAAATCAACAAAATAAAATAATAGTTTAAAAAAAAAATAATCAAAACTATTTGAATTTGTCATTTCTTAGTACATGTCCCAAGAAAGACATTTTAAGGTTCTTTAAGATAGCCTTTACTCTTATTTAGTGTGTTGTTGAAAGCACTCTGATACTGTAGAGGACAAGAAGTTATTTTGCATGTATAGCCAGTTTACAACAACTCCATTATTTATTAGCTTTAATGATATTTCTAAGAACATCATCAACTCTGTTGTTATGGGATGACTAATTTGTGGTCTGGTTTAGTGTTAATTTGGGATCTTACTTACAGGCATATACATGAAAAAAAAAAAAGAAATTTAAACAATTTTATAAAATCTTAACAAAAGACTGGAATTTGTGTTACCTATGTGTTAACTCTATTTCTTTGAAGCTGGTATTTATTTGTTTGAGATTGAAGGGTTGGTTGCTGAGGAGTCGCTATGAGAATAGGCTTGATGAGTCGTGGCTGGTTTCAGCTTTCTGTGTTTGAGAAAAAAATTAGTTTACTCATCTGTGAGTTATGCCTGAGTAGGCAAAGTACTTTCTGTGATTTTTCTGTGTGCATAAACAATGCATTGCAAGTAGATTCTTAACACTTTTATTGCTTTACAGATCTTATTGATTGTATTTTTCATAACTGTTTTTACATTCAAGTATTCAAATTTGGGTAATTTTGTTGCACAGCAGAACACTGTATGTAGATTTTTCTGAAGCCCACTCTACTGCAGGTTGATATATGTTTGTTTGAAAACTCATTGTCAGTGCAATGGATGAAAAGGTTCCTCATTGTAATGAATTATCCTTAATAGTTTGAATTAACATGTTAAGATATTCTATACAGTACGTGACTTCACTAGACAGTAAGGACACTAAGTATTTGCAGTCTGTAATGGGTTTATATTACTATTATTTTTTAAGAAACCAACTTAATTAGAGACCAGGATCATAGGCTTTTTCTGATGTCAGTAGGTTTTGGACAAGACTCTATAAAAATTTGTTTTTACAAAAGCTAATTTACTAGTTAAATTTAGCTACTGTTTGTAGGTCTGATTTTGAAGTCTCTCATCAAGCAGCTTCCTATCACCAAAGTGAAATGCCAAAGGAAACTCTTATATATTTTTCTGCTCTGAATTTGTAAGGGAATGCATAGATTTTTCTTATGTTGGTGAACCTATCGATTTGTTGAACAAATAAATCATTTAAAATTTAATTAGTCAGTGATCTCTTGAATTCAACATTAGCAGCCAAAACATCACCTGGCCACTATCTAATATTTTATTATACAAAGCTAGCTTAGTTACTTGGTTTTACATGCTGTGGGTAGACCTGCTGAACTGCACATACTCTGGTGAATAAAATTAAACACACTTGTAAATTTCTGCAGGATCAGATAGCACTGATAAGAAAAGCAATTACCAGAGATGAGGCAAGTATTGGTTTATTCTGGTATGAGAGCTTGAAGACAAAAGCCTTCTGACATCTGTGGACTTTGTCAAATTAGGGATTTGCAGTGAAGTTTGAATAGCAGTATTTTTAAAGTTTAGACCATCAGTGTGTCGGTAGACCTGAATATGAATGGTTTCACAACATCTAGTTACATGGCTTCTTACCTGAACCTGAATATAAAAAGAGCGTGGTAAAAATTAAACAAATTTTAAAACTTTCTGCTGTGAATCTGTAGTGTATTTCATCTCTGATTATTGTTTTCTATTTCCCTACTAAGGAGTCTCACAAATATTTTAATAACAAGTGAGATTTCTAAAAAAGTGAAATAAATAAATGACAACTAATGCAAATTCAGACAGATAATTGAAAATCCAATGAAGTTATTTCCTTTCATATATGTCTGCATCTGTGATGAAAGTTTCCCTAATTATTGTCTTTGAAGTATTCATTGCAATAGTAGGCAAAATTTACCGTCGAAAATATAACTGGGTATGTTCATTTCAATTTCAGTAAATTATCTGATGGCATGCAGAAAGGAATAGTAATCCAGGATGTTTAGAGCAAAGAGACTATTACCTGTGCATTAGAGCATATGGTAGGTACACATTAGATTCATTTATCAAGGTTAATGAAGTAGATTTGAACACTGCATGTGTAAACAGTATTTTTTCTTGTTGTTGTTAGGAAGTTCAGTCCTGGATTGTCTTCACAAGCAGAGCAAGTCCTCAACAACTGCCTACTTTTATTGAAGCTCTTCAATCCTGAGAAGAGGACATCATGACAAACCTTAAAAGCTTAAGTAAATTCAGAAAAACAAATGTCTGGCTAAACGCATCACACATCATTCTATACACATCATGTCTGCTTTGTGGCCCAGCTCCAGAATGAGTCTTGCCTTTCGTATGTGGACATTTTGCACAAAAGAAATTAAAAAAGAACAACAAAAAAAAAAAAAAGAGCTAGTAAGTCCAAGCTAAGGGAGAGTTGAGTAAACAATTAATTTCACATTAATGCATTCACCAGACTGTTCTGAGATTAAGAACATTGTGTATGAAGGGAGAGGAATGGATGACGTCTCAAATCAGATATTTTTCTTTCCTCTTCACTGGGGCAAAGTCCTTGTGAAATCCAACATAATATGAAAGAAGAACTTGCCTACAGAAATTTTGGAACATTATATTACTGTTCATCTCATCAAAAATATTTAGACAGTGTGGCAGTGATATATCTAAAACAAATCTAATTTTGTAAAAATAGCACAAAGGAGTTACAGATTTGTTGTATCTAGTTCATTATAATAACTAACTTGCTTGGTCTGCAAGTAGAAATAATTCCTAACTGTTCTGTATTCTGACAGTTCTTTTCTGCCTAGTGTATAGCACCTTTGTCTTCCTAATCATCCCTGAATTAGCGTGGATGTTGAAGAGACAGGTAATTTTTTCTGTAGGACTTCAGTATCTGCTCAAAAAAGTTTAGAGAAGAGCCCACCTTCAGCTTGTAAGGTGGATTTTCATAACTCGTGTCAGAAAAGAGCTGTCTCTACCCCAAGAAGGTGCATATAGAGTCTCAATCAAAATAGCAATCTATAATGGCATTCATAATGCAAACAAGAATGCATATGAAGTAGTAGCACAATGACAATAATGAAGAACTGACACAGGAATTCCAGTATCTTTGTAACGAGGGTGTGAATTGTCTGATACTTTGTCTTCACTAAGGAATTTGTATCCAGTACATAACTACAATATACCATCATGGCATCAAAGAGAACGTTACCTTTGCATTAGATATAATGGTCCTAGAGGTATCAAGGATACTAGAAAAAAACAGTTTGCAGTATGTATTCAAATAGAAATGACGGAAGAATAGAAACAATTGGTATGGAACATGTAAACCTACTTCAGGTAGGCCTCAAAGACTTACCCAACAAAGGGTCTTCTGACAGAGATGCAGGTTCTGAGTTGCATTACAGTAGCCAAGTTCATGTAAAATAACAGTGTAGTTCGGTCGTCTACCAGCAATTAATCTCTACTGGATGCCTCCAGCAGCCTTTTGCTGTATCTGATGGTACTGTCAAAATGTAAATGTGTCTTATGTGGGGCAAGATGCATCAAAAATAACTTCACATTTTCAACCCAGTCTTGGCTCCTAGCTTGGTATTTATGGGCAAGCAAATGTTTGAAGTTATCAGACATATTAGTTCTATTTTGAATGTGTAGGATGGTTTTTCTGTACATCTTCATAAAAGAAGTTTCTGAGAGGGTTAAGTAAACAGATGTATTGCAAAGTGTGTGCATTTCCACTTCTGGAACAAGTCAGCTTACAAACAACAGAAGAGATGTCCCAGTTTGCCTAAACTGATGGTCTGGACTGGCAAGCATTTCTTGGTTGCTGAGCATTTCTTTCTCTAGTCTTAACTAGCTATAACTATTCTAGGAAGATTGAAACAAACAGTGTCTAACTGAATGAGTCTTGGGAAGAGCTGACTATTTATTTACTTTCCTCATAAGATGAAGAGAACACTAAACCTATTGAGGAGTTACTTGTTGTTCATACTCTTGTCCTACCCACGTGCATGATCGTGGTCCCATTAGCTTTCCTCCTTACTATTCCCTTGTTTTTTCCAATTGTTGTATCCTTCCTCTAGCCAGATTGTAAGCTGTCCAGGCAGGGACCACGGCATCCTATGTGTAGGCTCAGTGATACTCACAGTAGGGCACTGAGTCTGACTGTTACTTTTGGCCACTGCTGCAATATGAATAGCAGCACTGAATACAGAATGCTGCGTTGAACAGATGCGACATTTAGAACATGTGAAAGCCCTCACGCAGCTGTGTGTATTATTGAGCAAAGTTGACACTCAGCAATTCTGACTCAAATAAAACACCCATGGTGGTTTTCCCTTTGGTCTAATTTTCATCATAATATTTTGTCTCACATACCAATATTATGAACTCTTTCACTATTCTGCTCTGTAGCAGCATAGTGGATCCTTTTGGAAACACATTCCTGATCTAAATCCTATTTTCATCCACAGGTAATTATCACATTTTACCTTAGGTCTTTTCATTGCTTAGATCATTGAAGAAATTATTTGAAATAAAACATTATGTCATGCAGTTAGATTGAAAGGAATGTTTGTAAAAAGATGTAGAAGGTATATAAGAGCTGTGACTGTGATATTTACCAATTAATAGTAGTTGAAAAGAATCACACGGAATCACAGAATTGTCTAGGTTGGAAGAGACCTCAAGATCACGGAGATATACTTTATGTAGTTCTTGTTCAGCTTTAATGAGTTGATGCAAAAGTTGGTGGTAAATACTGTTTTCTCTTCAAAGCAAACAGACTCAAGCAGGTACTAATTAGAGATCAGCACAGAAATTGTCATGGTGGTATGACAGGTTGGTTTTGTTGGGTTTATTTATCTGATTTGAAGCCTAACACAGTAACTGGTTGAAACTGCACTGCGTGTGTGTCAATTAGAAGTATTCAAAATTATCCCAGCGTGTGATGTCATATAACCAAACAGAAATGTCTGTGGAAATAGATACATTTTCAGAAATTTATACACTCATTTGTGCCAATTTCAGTTGAATACTCTAGTGGCAAAGGTGGCTGCTACTTTTGTTTGTGTGAATGGATCCTCTTCCCCAACTCTCCAGCTGACTTGTGTTGTCCCCTGTGACACGTCTGGGCTGTGTCCACATCTGGTCAGGGAATGGGGTGATGCGGCCATGAGGGCCTACAAGGGGGTAGGAGATGGGATGAGGGAGAGGCCACGACAAACAGCCTTGACTCCTGTGCAGCACTGACTTCTCCCTACTTTCAGAGGCACTAGGGAAAAGCTGTGGTTAAACAGAGCGACTGGGTTTGTATGAGTTGTCTATTTGGTGGCTTGGGAGAAGGACGAGGACATGAGATGGGGACATATGGGAACAGTTAAACCCCTTACTTGTCTTCCCTGGTAAATCTACAGGAGAACCCACGGCAGGTTTTCTTTTAGTCTAGTTTCACTGTGCTATTTAAATTCTTAACCTGTTCTTGTTTAACAAAAGTTCCCACATGTATCTATCTACATACTATGTTATATCTAAACACAAGTAACATGTCCATGCATAGCTTGAACAAAGCCAAACCGTTGGATCTCTACAAATACATAGACCACGAAAAAAAAAATACATACAGTCCTCAGCTTTAGAACATTTTATATTTCTGTCATTGTCCATGCTTTTCTGTGGGGATCCTAACAGGGGTTAGCTGTTCTGCGGAATGGGGTGTATCACCAACCCAAGTACACCAAATTACACCTTCTAGTACTGTGATCAGATAGGATTGTAGTGAGGCATGACAGACCCTAGATGTTCTGCTTTCCCTAGTGGAAGGTCATTGTGACTGCTCCACTGGAACCAAGCTTCATGGAGGAGGCCAGAAAATCAGTAGGGAATAAGAAGGTCTTGATGTGGTGGCATTACCTTACCATCTTGGTCCTAATGAGGAATAAAGAGCAAAGCCTGTTTGGAACTCTCGCAGGGCTTCCTGAGGAATCATATTAACAGAAATGACCCCGTAAGAAAAGAGAGCCTTAATTTTGGCATGTGTAAGGAGGAAGGATGCTGCTGAGGATGATGAAACTTACCGAATGTCTGGTTCCAGAAGCAGGTGTTTCCCCTACAGGCATGCAGGGAATTCAGTGTGTCTGGATTCCTCTTTAAAGTTTTATGGACAGCACTCATTTGTAGTGGATGTCATGGATATTAGCTGAGTTATACTAAGGTTGGACTTTGCACTTGACAGTAGAGCATTTAACATATGTCCTGTGATGTGTTTTTTTAAAGAATATAACTTCCTCTAGATACTATCTTCGCCACATTTTTAATTGTAGCTCTGGCTTTGCATTTTAATCTGCATTAAAATTTTAATGATTTTCAACACCACTCCACTGTTGTAAAACTTTAGGTTATTAAATTTTAAATTGTAACATGTTGGCAAGCAGGAGCAGAGCACAATATAAAATGCCTGAGCTAATTAACAAGGGAAAGGTCTTAAGCTACCACGCACCTTTACATCTTTACTGTGCTGTCCTAAAGGTTTACTATTTCCCAAAGAGTAAGTGTTAACAAGCAGTATGCATTACATCATGGAAGATTCAAAGGCACATTACAGTAAACTCCTCTATCACTGTTTTTAGCACACCAAGAAGGAAGAGCATGTCAACTCTGTTGAAACAGTGTTACTGAGCAGTGCTGGACAGGCAGTAAATGGAATATGCTTTTATAGAAACCTCTGGGGAAAGCTATAGGGAAGATTACATGTGTTAGAATTTGGACTGGAATTTGGATTCGCAAAATTTTAAAGCCAAAAAGGACCTATGTAGTCTAATCTTCTGTATAACACAGGCCATAGAATTTTACCCAGTAATTTCTGCATAAAGATCATAATTAGTAGCTGAGCTAAGGTATCTTTTTTAGAAAGACAGTTTTGGATTAAAGATTTCAAATGATAGAGAGCACACCACATCCCAAAGTCAGCTGATGCAATAGGTTTTTTTTTTCCCCTTCACTTCAAAACAAAACAAAGTTGTGCCTTATTTATAATCTGAATTGAACACCTCTTCTGAGGTACTCATCCTCAAGACAGCATCCACAGCAAGAAAGCACCTGCTAACACAAGTGTGAATACGAGTTCAGTATGTTGCTGTAAAGGAGCAGTGTTGGATGTGGCATGTGGTATGCAGGAAGAGTATTTCCTTAACTCTGCATTCCTCATTCCAACCAGTGGAGTGCTGCTGGACTGCGAAAGCCACTGGTGGGTGTCAGCTGTGGGGGCAAGCAGAGAGACACTTACTGCCTGGAATCATTTCCGAGACTAGCAAGTGCTGATACCCAAGCATCTGAGGAGAGCCTCACCCCATCTTCTCATTAGGCCATCCAACAAGTCAGTCAGTTAGGACAAATTGCGAAGTCTTCCCTTACATTAACTGTTTTTGATTTCTAAACACTACGATCAGAAAGAATATTACACAGCTTGAAAACAAATCAGTTTTCTTAACCAGTCAAAATGTTATGTTCTCAGCTTGAATTATCATAGCAGTGGAGTTGCACTTTCTAAAAAAAATTTGTGCTGTTTTACTGATCTAAGGTCTACATTCCAGTGAGAGGGCACGCCGGGTAGAAGAACTGCTCAAAAAAAAGCCTGGTACCGAGGAACACAGAGCTCTACACACTCAGTCCTACATCGCAATTTGCAATTTCTGCCCAAGCTTAAAATACCTCAGGGAAACCATATCCTGTATCTGCAGAAGCAGACCAGATTACTTTCTTAGGGGTTAAGAGATATCAAACTGTGGCCAGAAACAAAGGACAAATTTCCATTATGGAAATTTCCATTCCAGCCAGTCCTGCCTCAGTCTGTCTCTCCACACTCAGCGAGTCCCATGCACTCCAGACTTGCCGGTGCACCTCCATGTGATCAAATCTTTCCTTAGGCTTGTTTCTTCTGAGAAGGCTGCAAATAAAACAATCCTGCTGTGAATCACTGGTGGATATACAGTGTCTGGAGAGCATCTTTTCTCCCTTCAGGTTTTAAAATGCAATTACAATTAATTTGCCTTTACCTGTACCTTCCTCCCTGTGGCAGCACCCTTATTACAACAATAATATATTTATAAACAAAAATGTTGTTTTGTTTAAGAACATAAGACAGTCCAGTATATTTCTGTGACAGAAAATAGATGTGTTGTTATTTATACCATATGAAGTCATGTTTTCATAACTATACAGCTTTTTAAGATACATTATTTGGGAAATATGGCCCATGCAGGGAAAAGAGTGCATATGTCAAATGTGAGATAGTGATATCCTTGAGAAAAATAAACTCAACTCATTTGAACCCATAAAAAACTAAGCACTGAGGTTAAACCATAAAATGTGGTGGGCAGTTTCTCACTATGGTAAACCACTAGACTATTAGGTATGCAGGCAATATGTGTTTGTTTGCTCCTGTGGATACTGAAAGTATTCTGAATTCCTCAGGACTTTAAATATTATGCTATAAAATGTTAAACCAATACCTTTAGGTCAAAAACAGAATCCAACACATGCCACCTAGACTATTAAGGTTGAAAAATAGAAAAAAAAATCAGGACTCAAGCTTCTGAAGAATTTTTTGAAGGAATGTATTTCCAGTTCAGCTATAAAAAGCTCCAGTCTAAACCTCTGCACTTGTTTACACCTGTGAATAATGATGTACCTTATTCATTTGCTTTTGGAAAAGGTTATTTTTATTTCAGCCAATGCAATTTTTTTTCTTTTTTCCTTTTTTTTTCTTTTTTTTTTTTCCTTTGTATTACAGTATCTTTGAAGTTAGAATTTACCCTGTCTTTTTAAAGGGAGTTTCCTGTTAAAAAAAAAAAAAAAAAAAGCTAAGAAAATTATATGCTTCAATCCAGTAGGACAATTTATTGTTGTTTATGTCTGCACTGAACCTAACAGCAACACATATAACAGTGAGCTTTCTTTCTGGGAAAGCCTAACAAAAGCTGTCTTCGTTTTGTTAATGAACAGAGCAATTTTTTCCCAGAGTTCAACAAAAGTTAAACATTCTGAAAGAGACCAAAATGCACTAAATAAACCTCTTAAAAATAATATGCTTTGGGAAAGAAGCAACTCCAAGTGCATTCATAGCACGACTGTTGTGAAAGCAATTTCTTAGAACAGATCTTTGCAATGGTTTTTCCACTTCTAAATGCTGATTTTTTTTTTATTTTTATTTTTTTTTAATGCAAATTTCTGTGGCATTAATTCTGGGAATTTGTCCAGTTAAACACATTCTTCCATTTAGCCCAAGAGGAAACTATCGGCAGCAGTTCTGAATTGTTTTTTTATTTTAGCAGAATTGGTGTGGAAACCTTTGCTTAGCTTTGAAAGATCCTTAAACTTATTGTGTGAGTAATAATACTTAACCTCAGAAATGCATTTTTTTTCAGAGCCAACGATGGAGCAAATAGCTCCTTCGTTAAAAGACCCCTTCATTAAAAAGAGGAAAATATACCATTCAGGAACTCGGGCCTTTCTAGCTACCAATGATATTCTGTGTGCTCATTGCCCTCTCCTGGCTTCATCTGGTAATTTTGGGGTTTAAAATATGTGAAGCAGATCTAAGAACATTATGCATTCCCCTGATGAATTTTTTTTTCTTTTTTTCCAGTCCAATGTATTGGTTATGAACACGTTTTTTTCAGGTGCTACAAACCACCTCTCTCATCAGTGTACTGGAAAGAAGCTACGAGGAAGCACTCAAGTCAGAGCTGGTGAGCTCTGTTTGCTTCCTGTGCTGTTGCACTATTTGTCTGCCACTCAGAGCATCCCAGGCATTTACCTATTAAAAAAAAAAAAAAAAAAAAAAAAAAAAAAAAAAAAGTTTGATAAGATACTGCACTAAACACAACAAAAGGAAGCCATTGTCAAATAATAGATCATTACAGGTAGGGATCTCTGAGGGCAGAAGTATATATTTCTTCATGAAAAGTGTGAGGCAGTTATTCCTATAAAGGGGAAGGTGTTCATTGTTCCTCCAGTGAACAGCTCTGTACTGAGACTTGTCCTGTTTAAATTAAATAAAGCAGGATTTAGGTGCAAATGATGAGGTATCAAAACTTAGTACTGACACACCATTGTCTGGGTCAGGCTAAGGTGGAAATTAGCACTGATAAACATTAGAGATTGGAGAAAAATAAACCCAGGTCAACATCTGCTCTGATGGGATCCAAACCAACAGTAATGTGTAAGAAAAGACAACTTTGTGAACAACATGTGAATGTGTGAATGTATTTCCAAGATAGATCACCCTCATCACAGCCTGTTTGTATGTGCCTCCCCAGCCATCCCTAGCCAGGGCTGGATACTGTCAGAGGCAGCATACATTGTGCAGGTGGCACATGTGGGAAAGGGTTTTGAATTAGGAACCCTAGGACCTGTGTTTGTTCTCCAGAAGAATGAGAAAATTAAAAAATCAGCTTTAATGGCACAGGATGGAAAATGCACTGATAAAAGAAGTACCACCAAGTCTGACGCTATGTAAATTGTCTTGTGTGGGGACGTGGTATCTATGCTTGTATCCTATGCTTGTTTATTTGAAATAAAACAGCTTGAAGACTCTTATTCGTAGGTCTGTGTTGTATGTATCATGTGTTTGTTTTCACCTGTACTGTGAACAGATACTGTAATCTGGATATTTTATACTTATATGTATTTTGTATGTATTCACACATACACTTACATGTATATACGTAGAAAACATATGAATTATATTTCATCTAGAAAGTTATCCTCTGACCTTCTCCCCTGTGTTTCTGTGAGATGAGAATGCTAGAGCAGTAAAAAAGTCCCTGAAGACTGAAACCCAGGGAAAGATACTGACAGCCAAGGAAGTGTGAGGGCCAGCCAGCCAGCCAGAATCTTGCAAGGATGACTTCACAGGACCACGTCAGCAGCAGGCCTGGAGGTGCAACTCACAGGCAGCATCACGGCACAGAGTGCTGTAAATTCTTTAGGTTGTGCTGCAATTAAGTTTTCAGGACAGTCCAAGTCATGCAGAGGTCAACAAAGAAGACCAGAATCAGCAAAGGCAATCTGAGGCATAGTACAGAATCACCCCAGATTTTTCTGCTTGTAATGCAACTCTGTGTGTTTTCTAATGTGAAATCTGATTCTACATGTCACTTTTTTTCTTTTTCTTTTTTATCACATCACCAGTTAATCCATCTGTACAAGTACATGAAGGTCTACAAGTATTTAAGCAAGGTTTTGGACCTCAAAAATCCTTAGACTCTTCCAATCATGCCAGACACAGTGTTGTCCTGAAAAGCAGTATACTGGGACATTCTTGAAACTCTACTTATCCGTTAGCTATGTTATTTATTAGTCCTCTCCATTTGAAGATAATTCCATTCAGATCCCAAATTGTCCAGGAGGAATGTTGGTGGTTCAGGGACCTCCCAGGCATAAGAGAAGTCTTTAACTTGTGATGGGATGAGACTTAAACTGAATGTTTAGACTAAAGAATTTGTCTAAAATAACTTCCTTCAACTTCATAGCGCTCTCAAAATAATCTGTCTGCCAGATTTAGCAAGCATTCTGGTAGGTCTTAGTGGAAACGTCCACATCCTGGAATCTGGCTTTTATATAACATGGTAGCGCTAAAAGGAGGTAGGGCTTCTGGTTGTCCTTACGGCTAGAGGAATACATTTATTGTTAATATACTAAGTAACATACACCTAGTTGCTAAGCTTCATATGCTGTGCTAGGGAGATTTCAACCAGATTATAAAAGAGGTTAGACCATGTGTCAGGTAGTGGGTATATTAGGCATGTAAATATTTATGTTCAAGGTGAGAGATTCTTGAGGCTTCAATTGAAAATAAGGATATGTTCCAGAAATAGATACAGTTAGATTATTCTTCATTTATCTGCACACACTGTTCAGAACAGGTTGAGTATTCAAAAATCCATGAAAAACGTCATGGTTTTTAAGAAGAGATCATGGTTTATGGTCAACTGTTAGAAAGGTAAGCATCATTTCTTCTTTTCTTTAGAAAATCTCCATATTCATGTACTAGTTTTGCCACTGAGGGCCAATGTGTAGTTTTTAATTTGTATCAAGATGATAAAACTCCTCAGTGAAACCACCTTGAATTCACCACCCAATTACTTTTTGTAGTTTCACATCTATTTTTCATTTTGTTTCTACTGTGTATGAAGTTTATAAACTAATCTGGCTTTTATCTTTGCCATCTTTCCATTTATTCTTTGATAAGGTAGTCACCTAGCCCGTCCCCTTCTCCTTTTAGCTCTGGGGAAGGACAGTGAGGTAGGGAGAAGACCAGCTTAGAGAAAATAAATGAGTTAATAGGTGAAAAGCAGTATCTTAAATGTAATCCAGAAGTTAGATCATACATAGTCAGATCATGTGGCTCTCTGACTCTGAAAGTACTGCAATAAAGTATGCACTATATGGTGATAATAACTCACCGGGTGAGAGCTTTATTTTGAGTCCCTGCTAGCTAACCTCGTCATCCAGCACAAAGGTAGTAAGTGCATGTGTTGCTCAAGGTACAGAATGTTACATGAACATACTGTACCTAGAAGTAATCATGAAAGAAATGATGCTAGCCTTGGCATAAAAGCCGTTATAATACCGATGGGTAACAACTACACCCATGTAAATTCCCCTTTATATTTGCATCATATTAATAGGTGCAAGAACTACTTAGAACAACTTATTTACTTTGAATATTTCCTTATTTTCCTTATTTTTTGGTTAATGGTACTTAGATTTTCTGTAGCTCCTGGCAACCTGATGCACTGTGATTTCTCAAAATGATTCTATGTTCCTGGCTCAACTATAGTTATGAGAAACAAAGGTTTTCTCTGAACTGTTCATCACTTTTAATTCATAACGTGTTGCATACTCTATTTTATTTCTTCAGTTCTCTTTCTTCTGGCTCCTCTTTTGTATATCTCACTCTGATCTTGAATAGCTCATTCCAAATGTTCATCGCTGTTAAGCCATCCTATCAAATACACTTTGTTCCAAATAAATGGACATTGTTATTAAATTGTTTTATACTACCCTGCAGATATTCCCCCAGTTTGAAAATGAAAGGTGCTGGAGCTGATTACCCTTTCATTCTAGATATTTAACTGGTATGGGCCACTTCCAGCATACTAACTAAAGCACTAACTTTGATGATTGCCCAGTTTTATACAGTAAGAACGTTATTTCCAAGTACTAGATATATTTTACTCAGTTTATCCTTGAAGCAAAATTGAGATATTACTTGCAATGCAAAACACACCTATTTTAGCTAGATCCAGAAGGGTGAAATTGGGAAACTCCAACAAGCCACATGAAGCAAGAAATGCTGGACTATGTGGTCTTGTACTAGCATAACTGTTGTGGTTCAGTCTCATCCCACTACAGGGAGTAATGCCATATAACTATGGCCAAGTTTCACTTCTCTCCTTGAATACTGGGACAACAGATACAGAGACAAGAAAACAAATATCTGGAACAATCAGCCTTCATTAAAAGTAGATGATAAATCATATGAGCAAGTGTAGGTGCTGTAACAATACACATTACGTCTAAAGCAAGTGAATAAATCGTTCAATGCATTAGACAGTAATTCAGTTTCTGAGACTGCTGGGTTGGCCTTGGCTAGCTGCTGGGTGCCCACCACCCTGCTCTCTCACTACCCCTCCTCAGCAGCAGAGGAAGAAAACACGATGGAAAAAAAAATATCTCATGGGTTGAATTAAGGACAAGGATATCACTCATGAATTACCATCATGGGCAAGGCAGACTTAACTTAATTTGTTGACAACTGATGACAATGTAGGGCAGAGAGAACTAGAAACAAAGTGGAAACACCTTCCCCTTTTATTCACCTCCTTGTACCTCCTCACCAGAATGGTGCAGGGAATAGGGTTGCAGTCAGTCCCTGATGCTTCATCTCCGCCACTCCTTCTCAGTCCCTCTCTGCCCGTGCCCCCCATGGGGTCCCTCCCAGGGATGCCGTCCTTCCCCAGCTGAGCCTGGGGGGCTGCCCACAGGCAGCAGCTCTTCAAGCACTGCTACCATACGGCTCCATCCCACGGGGTCCATCCATCCATCCATCCATCCCCCAGGAGCAAACTGCTCCAGCACGGGTCCCCCACGGGTGGGCGGCAGCTCCCCCCAGACCCCCTGCTCCTGAGGGGGCTCCTCTCCACGGGCTGCAGCTCCGGCCCGGGGCCTGCTCCTGCGGGGGCTCTCCATGGGCCGCAGCCTCCTCCAGGCCACATCCACCTGCTCCACCGGGGGCTCCTCCACCCATGGGGGGGCTGCAGCGTGGAGATCTGCTCCATGTGGGACCCATGGGCTGCAGTGGGACAGCCTGCTCCACCAGGGGCCTCTCCCTGCACAGCCCGCAGGGGAACTGCTGCTGCCTGCCTGCAGCACCTCCTGCCCTCCTGCTGCACTCACCTGGGGGCTGCAGGGCTGTTGCTCTATTTTCTCACCCCTCTCTCCCAGCTGCTGTTGCCCAGCAGTTCTTTTCCCCCCCTTAACTCTGCTCTCCCAGAGGCCCACCCAGTGTCGCTCATGACTGAGCTCTGGCCAGCAGCGGTTCTCTCTTGGAGCAGCTGGGGCTGGCTCTTTTCAGAGGCCACCTCTGTGCAGCCCTCCTTGCTACGAAAATCTTTCCAGGTAAACCTACCATGCTGAGTTTTTACTTTTTTTTTTTTTTTTTTTTTTAAGCTCTTAACTATTCTGTTACTCGTATTCATTTATATATCTTTTCTGTAGGGTTTTGTGTTGGGAGCTGAAGGCACAAAAACCCCCGATCTAAAGAATTGTCACTGTTTTTTAATCATCATTATCATTATAAATTTTCTCACAAAACTGAAAAACTGTAACTAAACTTCTATGAAGGGTGAAAGGTTGGCAGACATAAAAACTCTCTTTTCCTCTAGTTGAAGAATTCATGGAACCTGTGCAACACAGGGACCCTCTCATTGCTTAGCTAATTTGACCATGTCCTGACCTGCATCCAGTCTCTAAAAATGAATGAACATTGTACTTGATCTACTGCCTCTCTTTTTGTGTGCCAGTAAGTACTAAAAACAGGAGAGAGGTTTCATTTCCTATATATATTGAGTGACCCTGTATAAACCATGGGTAAGGATGAAACTGTCAGACAAGTTTCTCCTTCAGTGCAGCCCCACTTTTGAAACTATTGGCTAAAAATACTCTCTTTTTCAAAAATATTTTTTTTCTAATTTCCTCCTATCGGTAATTTTTACTCTAGTCCTGTTTTGAGAAATAACCAAGTTCTGAAGAGGCAAGAAAAAAGGAGGTTAGGAAAAATAAATACCTCCTATAATCAAATAGATGAGGACAGGAAACCTCTTCTTGTGAAAACATTAACGTGCTTCAAAAAAGCAATTATATGTGAAAACATTTCTCTGTTTATTTCACCATAACTCAGGGTTCAGTGCACCCACGATGGTATCACACATATAGTTTTCAACTTCCACAAGTTTCCCAATAGCAGATTTTTGTGCTTCTTTGCCCATGTGATACTCTGCATTTTATTGCTCATATTTTGTGCAAAGCCCTGGCCATGAAGCCTTAAGGGGCTACTGCAGGAAGGATTACTAGTCCCAGGAGTTCAGAACTTGTTTTAAAGTCCATAGTTTCCGTAGCTGCCTTCAGAATTCCTCTCTTTAAAACACTCATTATAGGTGTAATCTCAAACAGATGCTGATTTTTCTGTGATGTGTTGCAACACAGACTGAATCAGATAGCTTTAACCACCAGTGTCCACAACTGACTGCTTTCTTCAGCCAAGACCTGGTACCATAAATTAATTGCCTTCCACACCTGAAATCTTGTACAACTCTCTTCATCTTTTTAATTTTACCTCTGCATTTCTTGCAGCTTTGGCACTGCAGCAGAGAGATGGAGGGATCTTCTTTGTACAGAGGGACAGGCTAATGGCAGGAAGCTGACAACCATGCCAGCCTTGCTGACCTCTCACCAATGCATACAGTATCTTCTGCCATAAATAAGAATTGCATCTGAGGCTGGTTGTACTGCCTTGCATCGTCAGGGGTCTGCAAGTCCCCAGGCTACCCTTGCTCCTTCTCCTCATGCTCCCTTCCTCCAAGCACACTAGTGCACATGCGTGTATGTGCAAACATCTGGCTGCAGTCTCCTCTGTTTAGATGATTAAACTGCTGTAAATGCAGTATTTGTTTTCTTTCCAGTTCCTTTCTGCTTAATCCTCACACCTGGTTCAGTCTGTGAGTTTGCATAATGTTTTCTGGAAGGTGAGAGAGGGAATTTGGAGCAGGGTGAGCAAAGAATTTTGCTATGCTGAGGGCACCTTGCAGAAAATGTGGTTAAGGAAAGGCAAAAAAAAAAAAAAATGGAGAGAAAGAAGGAGGAAATAAAAGGAGGGATAAACATCAGAGGTGACACCAAGGTCAGAGGAGGAGGGGGAGTTGCTCCCTACAGCCAGTGGAGGACCCATGCTGGAGCATGGGCAGAGAGCCAGGAGAAGGAGCGGCAGAGAGCAACCCCCGAGCACTGCCTGTGAACTCCCAGCCTCCGTCCCTCCATGCTCATGGCTGGATGGGGGATTCAGGAGTTGGCCTGAGAAAGCAGGGAGGAAAGGTAGGTTTAATGATTGTCTTTGCTTCCCACCATTTGAATCTATTTTAGTTGGCAATAAAATACACTTTCTCCAAGTCAAGCCTGTTTTGCCAATGGCAGCAACTGGTAAGCAATCTCCCTGTCTTAATCTCAACCCATGAGCTTTCTCAACCTCTTTTCTTTCCCAGTCCCAAAGAGGAGGGTGAGTGAGCAGCTGGGTGGGAGTTTGGCTGTTAGCCAAGGCTAATCCATCACAACATTACAGCACTTTAATATGTTTTGGTGGCACGCAGAGGCCTCAGTTGTCATTAGAAGAGGAACGGCCCTAGCCTGTAAAGATCATACAGTGAGACCGTAGAGGGACAAGACCAAGAACCCCCATGCCATATGCTTGTGAATCAGCTTCAGAGTCTCCAGTCTTTCTAGAAGTCTAACACATGTCATGGGGAGAAAGTGAAACCTTGACATAAGGAAACACACAAGCTTAATTAATACCTTATGTAATGAATAACTACTGCAGCTTGCAACAACTGCACTCTGTAGAGTTTCTGTGACATTGCAGACAGCATAACTGGCAGCAATGAGCACACAGTCACAAAAGGGCTGAGGCTGGCATGGACCTCTGGTGGCACTGGGTCCTGGCCCTGCTCCAGCAGGGCCACCAGGAGCAGGGTTCAGGTGGCTTTTGAAGATTTCTAAGGAGCGATTTCCAAGATTTCCAAGACAGGGCTCCAGCACCTGCACAGCAAAGTAGTGTTTCCTGATGCTCAGACAGAACCTCTGGTGTTCCAGTTTGTGCCCATTGCTTCTTGTCCTGACACTGGACACCACTGGCAAAAGACTGGCTCCGTTCTCTTTGCACCCTCCCTTCAGGTATTTGTACACATTGGTAAGATCCCCCTGTGCCTGCTCTTCTCCAGGCTGAACAGCCCCTGCTCTCAGCCTTTCCTCACAGAAGAGACGCTCCCTTCCCTTCATCGTATTCATAGCCCTTCCCCTGGGCTCCCTCTGGGATGTTCATGTTTCTCTTGTACGGGGGCAGGGGTCAGAACTGGATGGACACAGCCCTTCAGGTGTGGCCCTACCACTGCTGCTCAGAGGAGAAGGATCACCTTCAGCCCACCTTCAATACTTTGCCTAATGCAGCCTAGACTACCATTACCTTTCTTTTTGTGTGTGTGGCAAGGCACAAGGGCACATTGCTGGCTCATATTCAACATTGGCTGTCCCCTGAGGTTTGCCACTAGTTACTGGCTCAAACTAGACTTTCCATCACCGAATACCACCTTCTGGGCTCATCCACTCATCCAGTTTTTAACTCACCTCAATGTCTGTCCATCCAGCCCATAAATCAACAGCTTGTCTATGAGGATCATGAGGGACAGTGTCAGAGATACTTAATGAAGTCCAGGTTGGCAATATCCACTGCTCTTCCCTTATCCATCAGGTTGGTCATTTCATCAGAGAAGCTCATCAAGTTGTTTGAGCATGACTTCCCCGTGGAGACTCCATACTGACTACCCCTGATGATCTTCTTGCCCTTCATGTGCCTGGAAATGGTTTCCAGGATCTGCTGCTCCAGCACCTTCCCAAAGATCAAGGCAAGGCTGTCCAGCCTATAATTCTGTCCTCCTTCTTGCCCTTTCTGAAGATAGCATTGGCATTTGTTTTGCTCCAGTCTTCAGGTTCTGCTCCCAGTTACCATGATTGATCAGGGATTATCAACAGTTATGCAATGACATCCACCAGCTCCCTCAGCATTCATGCATGCATTCCAGTAAGATCCATGGACATATTTATGTCCAGTTTGCTTAAGCATTCTTTGACTTCTTCTACCAAAGGTGTATCATCCTTCAACTAGCCTTTTGCCTGATTTCCTACTCATTGGATTGTACCTCTCTTGAGTTTGGAGGAGATGATCCTTGAATACCTGTCCCTTGTCAATGTGTTTAAAAATCAGTTTAGGAAGGTTTCCATTCTTGTCAATTTTCCCTAGTGAATGCCAGAATATTGCAAGAAAATCTGACTCTGCTGAGATCAGAATAATGTAAGTGAAAACTGGACTTGGTTTGATGAGGATTTCAGGTCTACGTTCAAATGAGGCCTTTTCTCTGTTTTGTCAACTTATTTTTAGCTGTTTTTATGTAAAAAAAATAAAAAAAAATAAAAAAAAAAATACAAGGAGCTTTAACAGTTGAGACTAATCCATAAACAAAGGCACTCTTCCCATGCCCATCCTGCCACTTCAGTCCCATCTCCTCAGGAACAGGGTTATGATTCCTCAAATGCCAAATGAAGTCAGTCAAAATCCAGCGCAGCTTTAAACAAAATCTACTTAAAGCACCAAAGAAAGAGCAGCAGTTCATATTGGGTTTGATTTGTAAGATTTTATGTTTTTAATTAAAAAAAAAAAAAAAGTCACAGGGTCTATGTTTAAAGCTTTATTCTTTGTGTACTCAAAGTTCATACCCTCAACTGCTGGTTATGAAAATAATTTTCTCTTAGGAGGCACTAGGCTGACTGTGTTGCTACGTTTTTGGGAACAGTTGTGCACTCAGTTAATCAACTCTGTTATTCAACTTTGGTAAAGATCTGGGTTCAATCTGCTGAAAAATTGAGCAAGATAAGATATAGTACATCTCTTGTCTTTCTCACTGTGACAGGTGTATCAGCATGAACAGTTTATCATTCTCTTCTATCAGTATTTACCATTTCAGAGTTATGTTGCCTTAGGACTCCCGTACAGGTTAATTAAATGGTGTTGCATACTAATGCCCTGTCATCATGTGAGGCTGCAAATTCATTACACTGGGATGTTTTTCTTTATTTCTGCTGTGATAGACATTCTGCACCAAGATGTCAGTTTAAAAATGTAAACATTTTTTCATCTGAGTACTGATGGTTTTTGGCAAGAGGTGTTGCCTTAATCTCTTACCAAATAAATAAATGCTCAATTAAATATATGTAAAATCTCTTTGTTTACCCAGCTGGACAAGACCATTTTTAGAAATTGTTTGAAGTGGATGGATACCGATGTAATTTTGTAAAATGCTCTAAACAGGGAAAAATGTTTTTCTTTTATTATAAGTCAATACCAGGAGGGGAAGAAATACAGTAAGACTTGCAGTAAGTGGTTTCTTGTTGGAACAGCAAAAATTGACCACTTACTGGACATGGTCCCCTAATAAATCTGGAGAAGACTTTATTGAACATTTTCGGAGATCTGTTTGTCTACAGAGCTGTCTAATCAAGTTTGTATTTTTTGTAGGCCTAATGTGTAATTTTGTTAAGGAAAATGCTTAGTCATAAAAGACGTCTCCATCTTAATAATCAACATTTTGATATAATAATTGTTCTGTAGCAAAAAAATCTTGCCTACAAAACAACATGCAAAGAAATATGTGGTTTCCCATGTGATTAGTTGCTGTTTTTTAAATATGCTCATTATTAAACATTCAGTATACTTTTCCCTTGAGCTGTATTTCACAGTGAGGCTACTTGAAGGAACCACTAGGTTCTCACATTGAACTTTGAATACCCAAGTGTTTTCCAAAACAGGAAAATGTTTTATTAAGCAATAGTGCATTCAGACATAAAATGACAGTGGCTTCTGACTGACTGTCTTTATGTGGTTGAGGAAAACTAGACCCTGTACTCGAAGAGAAGATGATGTGGCAATGATAGCCTACAGAAAAGTTTTCCTGGGTAGTACTGTCAGGAGCTGTCATTCTGCACTCTGGAGAATAAACGACACAAAGATACTGAGTATAATCAATTTTACACTGTGGATTTTGATCTGCTAGTAATACTAACCATGACCGTAAATAAAACTCTCTGTAGGTGCACTGCAAATGGTTCCCCCATGACACGTTGGTGGGTGGTGCTTCCAGAGAACCTGCGATGCACGCAAATGGCTTCAGGCTTCATGGATTTAGTCAGGCAGACAACTGCACAGGAGGTTACTCCTTACCAATAGACATTTAATATTTTACTAATGTTTTAAAATACATTTAAGATAAATAAAATCAACTTAAAATACTACTCTTGTTGAAAAATCTAGTTCATTTCTTTGTTTCTTTCTTTGTTTTTGTGAAAGCAATGAAGACAGTTTCATGCAGCTTCTTCTGTAGGGTGTTTAGGCCTTACGTAAACTCAACAGTGAACAAATGCTAGGTTTTATCTTTAAGCTTTAGACAGTTGCTGTGTCTCAAGGGGTACACAAAATGAGAAAAAGAGGGAGTCATTTAACAAGAGTTGATTACGAATGGGAGGAGGAAGGAGAAAGAATGTGGCAGAAACTGTGGCCCAGTGTTGCTTGACAATAAAAAAGCACTCTCATTGCACTGTTTTTGGTTTCAAGCAAGTTTTGTGTGTATTTCACTAATTCTGTTTCCAACCCTGCAATCATAACAATGCATACATGAAAGCCAGACTGTGCAACAGCTTGACTTACAGAAATCAACCGTGAAAACACTACAAAAACTGGAGATGATACAAAGCTCTAATATTTCACCAGTAACACACACACACACACAAACAAATAAAACAACCAAGCAACCAAAAAAATCTCCTAAGAAATAGGGTGAGACCCTTGATGGTGTTGAGTGCCTCCAGTAGCTATGCTGGAGCTGCAGCAGTTTGTCCAGTGGAAGACATAGTCCACAATATTTAACTTTGTAATTTCCCTTTAAGAAACAGATAAACAAAAATGTCAATGACCTTGGCAGCATTATCTGAGTGTCTTAGTTTCACTAGGATGAACTGTTCCTGGAAAAATTCTCCCCTGTCTGAGTCACAATCAGGTTTTTCCTTCTGGAGTAGGAATGTGTGCTGTTCTTCTCCTTTCTCCCTTCCCATTCAGCAGTGCATGCAAATTCCATCTCTCTAGTCTGGCATTTCAATTTCTTTAGGGTTTTCTCATGTTATGCCAGTGTGGAAGGTTTCACATTTTTTTGTGATGTTCTTTTAAAACAGAACTACCCCAGAGCACTTAGTACCAGTGGCTTGACTTTTAAAAGGATGCTTTTTTTGCCTTTATTCACAAAATGAGCTAGAGTAATTTCTCGTCATTTTAGCATACATGTATAACATAAACACTGTGCAGTAGCAGCAACAACTACAGAAGTTATTATAAGTAAGCTTAGGAAAAGCATGAGAAGATAAATAAATAGATAAATAAATAAAAAGATGAGAGCTGCTGAGGCAAAGTCACATGTGATTTAAACATTGATTATATTATGAATAATAGGTGTTTCTACTTTTTGTTGAACAAAATAAGTAAAAATGAATATAGTGTTCAGATCAGTGTAGTGATATACACTCCCTCCCTCCCTTCTTTCCTCCCTCCCTCCCTCTCTTCCTTTTTCTTTTTCTTTCTTTCTTTCTTTCTTTCTTTCTTTCTTTCTTTCTTTCTTTCTTTCTTTCTTTCTTTCTTTCTTTCTTTCTTTCTTTCTTTCTTTCTTTCTTTCTCTCTCTCTCTCTCTCTCTCTCTCTCTTTCTTTCTTTCTTTCTTTCTTTCTTTCTTTCTTTCTTTCTTTCTTTCTTTCTTTCTTTCTTCTTCCTTCCTTCCTTCCTTCCTTCCTTCCTTCCTTCCTTCCTTCCTTCCTTCCTTCCTTCCTTCCTTCCTTCCTTCCTTCCTTCCTTCCTTCCTTCCTTCCTTCCTTCCTTCCTTCCTTCCTTCCTTCCTTCCTTCCTTCCTTCCTTCCTTCCTTCCTTCCTTCCTTCCTTCCTTCCTTCCTTCCTTCCTTCCTTCCTTCCTTCCTTCCTTCCCTCCTTCCTTCCTTCCTTCCTTCCTTCCTTCCTTCCTTCCTTCCTTCCTTCCTTCCTTCCTTCCTTCCTTCCTTCCTTCCTTCTTTCCTCTCTTTCTTTCCTCTCTTTCTTTCTTTCTGTTTCATAGTCATATACAATTTCCTCCAGAAAAGAAATCATGCAGGTATTTCAGATCCTTTTGAGAAAGTGGGTACTAATGGTGGTGCTCCTAACAACTAAATGAAGTGTCTGGAACAGTGATAAGGACAATGAAGGTCTGACACCCCTCTAAAATCACAAGAGCTGTGGTTTGAACTCTCCAAAGAGTTCCTCGTTCACCAGGCTAGTACTGAGATAGATCTGCTCTCAGCTCCTTGGCCTGACACTGCCTTGTTTGTAAGCCAGTTATTCTCATCACCAGGTTAGAAAGTCTTTCTGTCTCAGTAGCTGTTGATGTGTTTTGAGCAAAGTAGATAAATGTGGGTAGACAGAGGCCCTTCCTTAGAACTTGCCACCCCTGTGATTAGGACACTGATGTGACAGGGAGGTAGCAGTGGTTCAGCCCCTTGCGCTGTGTCAGGCTGAGAGGACTGTAATTGAGGTTTCTGATCCCTTTGTCTGACCTTCAGTAACACCATTTTCTTCAGAACAAAGGAACCTCTACACTGGCATGAGACTGTTCTGTATTACGCCACTTTGAAATAGTTCATAGCAGCGCTGCACCAGCCAAAAATAATTCCAGTCAATTCTCCATTATCTGACGGAAAGAAGCAAGCACTTTCCCAATAATAGAGCAACATGGATGATGCAAGTAGTGGGAGCAGCCATGGAACCACTTCTCACAAAACTGGCCAGGCCCAGGAGTATCTCTGCACTGCACCCTCCTGAGGCTCCGCATGGGAGGAGGACTTACTCATTCAGACACAGAGCCCGACCTGAGCTGGCTCTCTGAGAGCACCACATTGCAACAGAGCTAGTAAGCTTTCTAGGAATCCAGAGCGCTCTGCGGCACAGCAGGAGCCAGATCACACTTGATATGGCATGAACACAAGTGCATTAAAGCTGCTGGCCTCCTGTGGGCAAAGAAGAGCCCCTTGGACTCGCCTTCAGAGGGTTCTGCAGTGCTGGTTCAGCATGTGTGGTGCAGACGCAATAGGTCCGGCTCTCTACTGAGATAATCCTAGTCCAAGCCTAGGCTATATGCTGTGTAGAAACTGCTGTGCCACCCCTGAATTTTGTCCCAGGACAGTAATTCAAGAAGCCTGAACAGGTTCTTGCAGAGCCAGCTTCACTGCCTCTTCTTTGCTGACTTGGTTATTCAGCTGTACGGATCCACCACTCACAGACAGACATTTGAGGAGTACACCGAGAAATTAGTTCTGCTCATGCCATTTGGTTTACTCATGCTTTCTGGCTTGCCACCTGAAAGGAGGTTATGGAAGACAAACAGCATTGTATTGTCCATCAACCCTTCATACAGTTTTGGAGCATTACTGCTCCATTTTCACCTTCTACAAACACGTCAAGCATCTCAAAGGCAAAGCTGTGTGAGTCTACTGCTGGCAGTCCCTGCTCAAAGAGAAGCAGCTGAGAGAATGATAGGAGAAGAGAAAGGGAAAGAGAAAGAGAAAAGGAAAAAGAAAAAGAAAAAGAAAAAGAAAAAGAAAAAGAAAAAGAAAAAGAAAAAGAAAAAGAAAAAGAAAAAGAAAAAGAAAAAGAAAAAGAAAAAGAAAAAGAAAAAGAAAAAGAAAAAGAAAAAGAAGAAAAAGAAAAAAATGAAAGGAAGACAAAAGTAATCTACCTTTACTGTACACCCCAAGGTAGCAAACTTCTACACTGCCTTCAGCAGTCAAATAACTTCCTTATTTTATTTATAGATTTGTAAGTTTCTGTGATGGTATTGTACTTTAAGCATAACTGATGCCAATCCAGTAAGAACACAAGACCCATTCTCACCTCTGAAAAACAGTAAAGTTGAAAATGTAAATGAGTCATAGGCTTTTTACAGTTGGCAGCTACCTATTACAAGGTGGTTGTTAATGTTTTTGTTCCTTGTAATGCAGGCAACTTCAAAATGAAGTAACAGTAGTGAGTTGCAATGAGATCTGAGTTACACAGCAAGTTTCTTTAGTAACATAATAAAACAAAATAAACAAATGCAGCATTTGCCATAAAAATAATAAAACCAGGGAGACACGAGTTGCAAACTTTTCAGCTGAACTTCCCAACAATGTAGAATAAACTTTTCTAAATTATTTGACCATTAAACTTTCTTTAAAAATAATCTCACATGTCCTGTTTAATCTGTATTGACAGCAGTGTGCATTCAAATCACAGTGCACAGTGCACAGCTAAAATGAAATGGCTGAGCAAAAAACTCATATTCTTAGTTCTCTGAAAACATCAGGACTGAATGTAGTCTTGCATTTTCCCTGACTGTATGTCTTACAAGAAATAGGTTTCATTTACAGGCACTGTTTCCCTTTCCAAAGCAGGTACGAAAAATTCCACTCTTCTAATGGCTTAGGGAAGTTTCTAATTCTGGTAATACCGAAAAAGTACTACCCATGTACAAACAGGAGCATGGCATGGACATCTGCTGTATAATTAAGGATGAGGAAAACAACAAAGAAAAGAAAACAAAACAAAACAAAAAAAAAAAAGGAAGAAAAAAAAAAACGGAATAAAAAGACGCACAAATGTGGTGTTCATATAGCTTGAGAATGTTTCAGCAAAAGGCAACTATAAACTCTTTCATGGAGTGTCTAGATAATACTACAGGTTCATGCAGCCAAGTCCAGAAAGAAAGCAGAGCAAACAAACAAAATACGCCCACTACCCCTGCCCCCTCCCCCCCCCCCCCCCCCCTTTAAAATTAAGTGAAATGCTGCTCTAAATCCTTTATTTTTTTGTATTAATATTACTGTTTGTGTCTCCCTCCTGCAGGTCTTGGCAAATACTGAACGTAAAGTACTTGGAAAAACAGCTGTTTTTTCCCACCTCATTTGTGCCTTTTCTTAGCCCCCAAAATCATCAAGCATTGTGCTGGCTGAAATCCTGTTTACTAATACTGCTTTGTTACGTGGGTATTTTCAATCTTTTAAAGGAACTTTTTGTTCCCACAGAGCGAAGTCTCCCTGTTTCATGCCACAGCCAAGTTAGCCAAGGTGCTGATAGCCCCCTGCTGTGAAGGAGCATGAGGAGAGAGAAAATCTGAGAGAAACAGAGCAGTCTTCTCAACCGTCAACATTTATTTAAATGTAATCATGAAATCTGGCTGTTCCTTGGGCCATGTGGTGTCTGCCCATTCGGCAGGGTGGGGCTGGAATTACTGCTGGCATGAATTTGTTTGGCCTCTTATTTTCGTAACCCTTCAGAGCCACACAAGGGGAAAACAAGAGGCCACATAAGTACACTCAAGGGCTAAATGTCTGTCTGGCGTGCTTGCATCATACAGGACTTGGAAGGGCCGAGGAAATCCTCGGAGCTTAGGGAATGTGAAGTGAGCTGCCTAGCTTAATGTGCAGACAAAGGGCTGAGGCGAATATAGGAAGGGAAAATGAATGTGCAAGGTACTGAGAGGGAATCAGCTTCACAGGAGAAAAATGGATAAGAGAATAACTTCATTGTCCTCCATTATCATACCTTTAAATCCACGTCTAGCAAGAAGATTAATAGGGCTTTCTCTCCCACAGGAAAGTGGTATGCCCCTTAATCATCTATCTCTTTGATTTTCAGAAACCTTTTGTGGTCGCTTTTATTCCCCTGCAGACCCTCTCATTTATCTTGTAGTACCTCCTTGGCGCCCACCTTCTCTGTAGCACTGTCCTACCACCCTGACCTCCTCTCTTTGCAGCTCCCCTCCTGCTGCTCAGCCAGGTCCATCGTGTTCCCCACTTCTCCTGTTCCGGCTGCAGCAAAGAAACGGGGCAGAGCAGAGGAGGGTGGAAAATAATTGAGAAGTCGTGTGCCTTGGTGATGTCTGGAGAGGCTGACAGAAATCTGGAAGATGACTGAAGAGAAAGCTCTTGGTACCCTGAAATCAAAGAGGCTAAGAAACATAAAAACTGGTGAGTGGGTCAGATCCCATGGAGGGGAAGTTGTTACTGGGTTACCATCCTTCCAAAAAAAAATAAATGGGATGCAAAAATATAGGAATGACTTGGGAGGAAGCAGCAAAAATTCTGAAGAAAACCTGGATTTTTTTTTTTTTAATATATTTTTTTTTTGGGGGGGGTGGGGGGGGGTTGTTAATCAGGAGTTCAACAGATTTTTTCCAGTTACAGATTAGTCACGTAATAAATGGGTATGTACCTCAAGAAAACAGGCAAGAAACACAGAGTATCCCTGACAAAGATGGATGGTTAGTACAGACACTGAGGAATAGTGAACACGAGTGAAATAGATGTGTGGCTGAGAAGGGAGAGTAGAGTTACACAAGTGTTCGTGACAGAATATGCTCAATCAGTACAGCTGGGCAGTGAAGACAAAAGGGAGAGCATACTGAAAAGTGATGGGAGGGAAAGCAAATGGGGGGAAAAAGAGAAGGGAGGATGAAGAAGATAGCTGGCACCAGCGGATTTGCCACAGGAGAATATAACAGCATTAGAGAAGTCAAGCTGTAGGAGGATATAAAGACTGTAAATGGAAAAGTGATATAGAAAAAGTATGAGACAAGAAACAATTCCAATATGGAAAAGGACCTAGCAGGCAGAAGAAAAAGAGAGTGGCAGATGTGGCAGTGACGGAGGCAGACACTTACACTTAATAACATGCAGAGGGGCTGTGGACCTTGCAAAGTGGCTGCTCTCTGTTTCTCAGACAGTGACTTTGATTTGGCTCTTGGAGAATACTTCGATGTTCTCAGGAAGGGCCTTCGCGGATGTTTTACTTGCATGGCTTATGTTTACTCTGATCTCGACAGACTGCATATTTTAGGCCATCGAGTGTTTTCAGACCTATCCAATGACTGAAAGATCTACGACTTTCTTCACTGCTTGGTTGAGTGCAGAGCGATTTTAGATCCTATGTCACATTTAGAATATGCAGCTGTTATTTTAGTGACATCTTGGCTGAGGAGTATTGGATAAAAGCTGGTCTAAGTGCAACGACTGCCATTTCAACTGGGAGAAATTCTGGTTCTTGCTTAAGTTTGACTTTTAAGGAAGAACTGAAAATCAGTCCTTCTAGGTGACATTACTTCTGTCTTATTTATTTTCCAGTGCAATTAATGGACAGAAAAAGTTGAAGTATGGGGGATTATTTGTAGCTGTTCCACTCTGAGACCCATTCTGGGGGTACACTGTATAGGAACTGGAAGTGAGAGGCTGGTAGGTTAAAAAATAATAGTAACTTGCAACTGCAAATAGAGATGGTAGGAGTGTTAAGTCACTGAGGCTTAAATCCCTGAGAGGACCACTTAGGAAGAATTATGTGACTCATAGAATTTGGAGCCAGAAGGATCAACAGATTGTTAGTTTGACCTACTGTGTAACACAGGCCATAGTATTTCATCCAGCTAATATTGCAGCAGGTCTAAAGCTTGTCTTTCCCAAAGTCAGGTGGATTTGATTTGAAGACTTGAGGGCATGAAGAAATAAATGTATCATTTAACAGTTTGTCCTCTGGTAGTTTATTCCTTGCTGCTTTAAATCTGTTGGTTTTACATTTAACTCAAGTGTATGCAGCTTCTGCCTCTTTGTTCTCTTTCATTTTGTTTTGCTAAGCTTCTTCTGCTTTGTTGGAGTTGCTCATTACCTATTAATGAAAGATGCTTGTAAAGTAAAGGATCTGTGCGAGGTATAAAAGGTGTGTGAAAGAAAGCACATCCTCTGCCAAGGCTGCAGTAATACGAGTGACTGAAAGGGTGAACATCTGTTCCCAAGAAATTGCCTCATTCTCCAATACGCTGTGTGTAGCTGGGCCTCCTGCAGCTGGCGTATCGCTGTTCCAGTTTGCATCCGTGTGCTGCTGCTAGCAGACCAGGGGCACAGGCTCCTCGACAGCTCTGCTTGTGTTTTATCACCACAGCAGCAGTAAGATAGCGGGGTAGAGCAGGCTGCTCGGCAGGCGAGGTGGTGCCAGCTCTCGGGACAGCTTTTGGCAGCAGCGGCCGGCTGTGTGGGACGTAAGGAGAAAGGAGAGAGAGCGAAATGGCAGGCTGTGCGGGGCTGCGATGAGTCAGCCACTCCGAGGGAGCTGGAAGAAATGTATAGTCTGTACTATACACCGGGCTGCCCGGAGCTGGAGGCCGAGGAGTTCTGGTCTCTGCAAATCCAATTCCTCTGATGTTCTTGGCAGCCTGGGGAGGAAACTCGCAGCAGAGAGCTCTGGTGTGCGAGGAGTGATGACTCTCGGGCTGCCTTCTGGGAAGGCAGGCCAGCAGACGTGCTACCATGCACTGCAGCAGCAGCCCTGAAGAGGGAGCATAAACTCAGAGTTTCCAGGGCAATAAAAATTGCCCCCATTGTGGTGGAGTGAGTTTAGCCTCTGGACTGAAGGCTAAAGCAGTGGACACTCATTCACAGGAAAGAGTTATGCATGGATGTCTCTTGTAACTAATGATTCTGGCTCTTTTTGCCAAGACAAAAATTTAATGGGTTAACGAAATTTTTTCATTGTTTAAGTTATTTTTTCCAGGAAGTTCATCATCTCATGGTCTTCATGCTATGATTTATTCTTCTGTTGCTCCTTCTAAATACTGGCTCTGTTCTTTTTCTAGCCAAACTCTAGAATCCCTCCCACACCCTTATTACTCTTTGGAGCTTCAAAAAGCAATCTCAGAACTTCTCGTTCTCTTATTAACAGTGCTAACACAAATTATTTGGTATGTCTCCTACCAATGTCTGTTACTGAGGGGTGATACTATGGCAGCATACAAAGTTGCCAGAGGTGTTGTAGAAGCATAATTGTGAGGCAATAAGGTTTTTAGGGGAAAAAATGTAGGTGTTTTCAGGTGGTCACAGAGCGAAATGTCATTAACACTGTGTAATTTGCTCAGAGTAGTCCAGCCTTGGAATGTGTGGCAGTATTTCACTGCATGCAAAATTATTGTTGCTTCAGGTGCAGCCATATCCATCTCACTGGGAAGATTTCCAACTTTGAAGGGAAATTTGGTTGTACATGTTTGAACTCTGTTTTTAGCTGCAACATAACCTTTTCAGTCTTCTGGCTGTCCATTAGAAATGGTAATGAAAACATGGCACACGTTTCCCTCAAACTCAGTGTAACCTTTCCCTTTTACAGGAACGAAAAGTTCCTCAACCTGGAGGGTAATTCCATTCTGACATCCTTTTGAATGCTTCCAGGGTATGCTTTGTTGGAGTGTCTGCATGCTAAGTTGTAGGGTAACGCTGGAGGATGGTACCTGTGAAGGCAGTAACAAAAAGTAAATATATCAATCCTCCAATTAATGCCTTCACAGACACTGAGTCATATTAGACTGATTCCATGGGCTGAAGTCACATTCTTAAATCTTCAGTTACTTGAGTGCGTTATAACAAGAAAGCATTCAGTGAACATACTCTTGTTATGCAACACAACAGAAAATAAACACTGGTAATGGGAAAGCCATATAAAAAAAATATTTCTAAACTTTCAGTAAAGTGATTAAAAGAAAGTGGAAAATAATGGGATGATGAAATGGACTTCCCTCATTTATTATCTCTCTATGAAAAAAATGAAGTTTAATAAACAGTAAAAATAAGGAAGTCCTAGCAAATGATGACCTGTCACCTTCACCCCATCCAAGCTGCTTTTAAAGACATTTTCATACTCTTTGTTTGTTTATTGTTCCTCTGCTTCTTCCAAGTTGACCTTCAGATAGGATTCCACCCAGAGTTTTGCAAGAAGGAAAACAGGGCAACAGAAGCAAAAGAGTTGTTGGCTGGAATGATGGTTACAAAAGTATGTGCAAAGTAATTATACTAGGACCATTCCTGTCTTGCTTGGATACAAATATTTTACTATGTTTGTCCCAGACCCTGTGGGAATTTCTCAGATATGTGGATTTCCTATGATAAACTTCTGTATTATTTCTTATATTTTCTCATGTCTACTCTGTGACCCTTCCTGTTGTTCCAAGATGCCCTCTTTGGAAGATATTACAGCCATTGTCACTACAATGGATTAAGTAATACGGAAAAATAAATAATAATAAAAAAGTAGCCTCCATTCTTCTCCATATAAATTCTCACTAACTGCATACATACATGAAACTTAAACCACTTCATATAATAAAGCCTGTTCTAGGGAGTATTTTGACTGTTGTGTGGTTTAGTCTGGCTTAAGATATGCACTAGAAATCAGGTCACTTCTGCTATTTTTATTCCTCAGGTAAAAGTAATTTCTGTGTGCTTTGATTGTATTTTATCTAGTCAGCGAGGGTTAAAAATGGTGTACTGGAAAAACTTTGAAAGAGATTGAAATTATACTGATACCATGCAATTCAAAGTGGCAGAGATCTGAACCAGTCAGCTGCACTAACAGGCTATATCATGCCAATGTGCAACCCACCATCCAGAAGTAATACAGCCACTTTTGTGCAGCTCCAATCTGTGCAGCTTATATGTTTCATTATCATATGTAAGGCATATGTAATGCAGCAAACATTTTTCAAACTTGTCCATTTTTGTTTTTATAATAGTTAAACATTTACAAGCATACATACATATATAAGATGCCAGATGGGAATTTAGCTGAAACACTCTCACCAATTTTTAATATATTGCTAGCATGAATGCACTTATTAAAAAAATGCCATATTTTAAATCTATAGTAACTAATTCAAATATGAATTTATTTTATTATTTTTGTAATATAAAGTATATTCTATCATGTTGATGAGATGTCTTTTTTTATTTTTCTTTGAGCTTTTAAATTGAATCATCATTTATTTTGTTCCTTATTTCTAATGATGTGAGAGTAATTTTGCTTTTTAAACAGAAAAAAAAAGTTTTGT
Source organism: Aythya marila (assembly GCF_965140915.1). NCBI lineage: Eukaryota > Metazoa > Chordata > Aves > Anseriformes > Anatidae > Aythya > Aythya marila. The sequence continues at coordinate 65,570,018 of NC_139080.1, read as the reverse complement.
TTGTTTGTTTGTTTGTTTGTTTTATCCTCACAATTTCATACTATGGATAATTCCCATGCTGCTACAAGACATTTCAACTGATATCCAGACATCTGACATGGAAACAGCAGTCCTGTCTACTACTAAGATGAGTTCCTCCTAAAATCTTGCAATGGAGACAGATATTTTATGTCTCCTGAAGACGTGTATAGGTATTTAGAAGATGCAAGATACGTTTTTATTTATTATTATATGTTTTCTGTAAGATCTATGCCTCAAAAAGCATCAATAATCTGTATTTCCTGAATTTTGGCTCCTTAACTGCAGTTATATTTTTCTAGTATAGTTAACATTCTTGAAATATGTGTAATTATATAACTAAAGGTGTTCCTGACCTAAGTGTTGTGGAATTTATCCCATAATATTGCAACATAAATGTGTTAAATTATTTGCACCATACTAAAATAGGAAATTAGCACAGATCAGTTAAAATATCAGTACAAATGGCCATTCTGAATATCAGAATGCTGTTATATGCCAGACTTGGAAATTAATGTTTTTTTTTCAAGAGTTTAACATACCCTGACATTTACATAGTTTCTTCTTGTGTGTAACTTGAGTTTCACTCTTCCAGCAACAGCATGTCACAAAACAAATTCAGGCAGATAAAGAGAGGAATATACTCAAAATGATGTTGATAACAGACTATCAGACACTGACTGACACTCTCATGCTCACTAGAATACTTGTAACCAAATGAATGTTTACCCATTTAAATGAGGAATTTCAAAACCAGTTACCAAATTGTAATAACAAAAGTGTTTTGATTGTTATCATGCCATATGACGTAACATGAATGTCATGACCAGCTCAGTAAATAAACTGATATGTATTTACTGATTTATTTTTATTTTAGTAGAACTTTTAAGAGAAAAATATTTGAACTATTTTGGCATTTTCTGTTGGAACAGCTTTCAGTATTTATAAAATTAAATGTAGACTCAGCCAAGTCTGAAGGAACTGTTTCAAACTTGTTGCAATGAAGCTCTTTTCATATTATTCAGAATAAATACTTTTACTGTCAAAATACTTGGAATATTTTCTGCAATTAAATTTCAAATTTTAATTCAGAATGTTATGAGGTGTTCAGAAAGGAATAATAAAAATTGTTGTGAATTGTCTCTGCAAAAGATATCCTTTGATCCAGCTCTCACAGTGGGTATAAGGTGGACACCTTCTTCTCATTCTTAACTCATAAATTTGAATTACCTTTTCCAATTCACATTTTGTAATTTTGTCAGGCTGACCAACTGAAGAGTATGATTTTCCATGTTCTGAGTAAATTATGTTGTAGTAGAGTGTGCCAATACTGTTTTTAACTAAGAAAAACAAACAAACAAACAAACAAACAAACAAAACCCTATTCAACAAAGGCAACATAAGCAGAGAGTTCACACAATTGAAAACGACAGATACACTAGAATTCATACACATATTTGGGGTTGTGTTTATATGATAGATCTTTTCCTCCAAAAGCCATAGTACAATCTTAACTACAAATAACACCTATTTTCAACAAAAGATACCTCTATAGCCCTTGGGGGTATCTGCTATAATGCAAATACAATTAATAAAAACATCGATATTATATAACTATTTATGACGAAAAAAATATATTAATTTATTTGTGTATTGTGTATTGAACTTATGTGGCAAGGTTTTGGTGGTGGTGGGACTGCAGGGATGGCCTCTGAGAGCTGAGCCCAGCAGCTGCCCCATGACAGAGCAGAGCCAGCCCTAGCTGCTCCAAGAGAGAACCGCTGCTGGCCAGAGCTCAGTCATGAGCGACACTGGGTGGGCCTCTGGGAGAGCAGAGTTAAGGGGGGGAAAAGAACTGCTGGGCAACAGCAGCTGGGAGAGAGGGGTGAGAAAATAGAGCAACAGCCCTGCAGCCCCCGTGGGCAGTGCAGCAGGAGGGCAGGAGGTGCTGCAGGCAGGCAGCAGCAGTTCCCCTGCGGGCTGTGCAGGGAGAGGCCCCTGGTGGAGCAGGCTGTCCCCCTGCAGCCCATGGGTCCCACATGGAGCAGATCTCCACGCTGCAGCCCCCCCATGGGTGGGGGAGCCCCCGGTGGAGCAGGTGGATGTGGCCTGGAGGAGGCTGCGGCCCATGGAGAGCCCCCGCAGGAGCAGGCCCCAGCCCGTGGAGAGGAGCCCACGCAGGAGCAGAGGGTCTGGGGGGAGCTGCCGCCCACCCGTGGGGGACCCGTGCTGGAGCAGTTTGCTCCTGGGGGATGGATGGATGGATGGACCCCGTGGGATGGAGCCATGTGGGAACACTGCTTGAAGAGCTGCTGCCTGTGGGCAGCCCCCCAGGCTCAGCTGGGGAAGGACGGCATCCCTGGGAGGGACCCCATGGGGGGCAGGGGCAGAGAGGGACCGTGAGGGAGTGGCAGAGACAAAGTATCATGGGCTCACCACAGCACCCATTTCCGGATCCCCTGCCCCATAGGAGGGGAGGAGGTAGAAGAGGGTTGATGGGGGAAAGGTGTCTTTGTTGGTTTTTTTTTTTTTTTTTTTTTTTTTTTTTGTGTGTGTGTTTCTCACTTCTCTAGCTTGTTAGTAATAGAGAACAAGTTTTTTCTAATCTCCTTATGCTTTCTGCTTGGCCCATGATGGTAATCAATGATCTCCCTGTCCATATCTCATCTCATGAGATTTTTTCTCTTTGCATCTTATTGTCTCCCACTGTCCTGTTGAGGAGAGGGAGTGAGAGAGTGGTATCGTGGAGCTGAACTGCGAACTGCTTGCTGGTGTGAAATCACCGCAACTTTCACCTGTAGTCATCACCACTTGGTAAAATTCCAATAACTGGAAGTTTACTGTCTTGGGTGACAGAATTAGTATGACAATTAAATTTTTTTTTTTTTTTGGCCAAAAAGATGCGAATTTTTGAAAAGAGAGCAGTGCTTATGAAGGAGTTAGGGCTCCCTATGCTTTTTCCTTCTCCGTTCCCTGCTCTCTTTTTCCTCCTCCTCCTCTCTCCCTTCGCGCCCCAGCCGAGCCCTGGTTCCCGCCATTCCCCGTCTCGCCTTTAGCCAGGCTCCGCCCCCTTGCCGTGACCGAACAATGCCGCCGGCCAATCGACGCCCGTGGAGCCGGCCGACATTTGCATGTGTTGACGCGTTGCCGTGGCAACAGCGGGGCCGTGGGCGCCATCGCACGTCCCGCTCCCCGGCACGGGGCGGGCGGGGAGGTAAAATGGGGGCGGCGGGGATGGGGGGGGGCGGGGGGCATGCGGCAAACAGGGGCTGGGGGGGGCTTCAAAGGCTTTTTTTTTTTTTTTTTTTTTTTTTTTCTGGTTGGTCTTGGAAAGCACAAGTGAACCAGAAAACTTTGCTTTTGTTTCCAATTCTTTTTAATTTTTTTTTTTTTTCCTGAAGCTGATGTGCACAAAATTCCTTAAGATACACTCGCTGAGCTGATTGCGCCTATTATAACTCCACGCCATTGATTTCACCAGAAAGTTATTTACTTTAAATCGCATTCCCTGTTTACTCAGTTCCCGAGGACATGGCTCTGGTCCTCGCCAGGTGCAGTTATGGCTATGCAGTGCGGTGGGCTGGGCTCTGCTGGCTGCCAGGTGCCCACCATGCTCTGCCTCTCCCCCTTCTCCACAGGATAGGGAGAAAACACGATTTAAAAACTCATGGTTTGAGATAGGACGTGGAGATTGCTCACCAGTTACCACCATAGGCAAAACAGACTGGACTTGGGGAAGATCGGTTTATTTACAGAGTAGGATGGTGAGAAACAAAACTAAACCCGTCATCCCCCAGTCCTGCTTCTTGCTAGGCTCAACTTCATTTTTCTGCCTCCTCTCCCATGCCAAGCAGTGCAGATGTATGGAGAATGCGAGTTGTGGCCAGGTCACAGAAGTTTCTCTCTGCTGCTCTACCATGGGCTCCTTTAGATCTGCTCCATGTGGGACCCACAGGCTGCAGGGGGACAGCCTGCTCCACCAGGGGCCTCTCTGTGGTTTCTTCTCCATATGCTTTTTCTGTTGGCTCTTGGAATTTATAAAGGCTTTTATATAAAGAATAACAAAGATGACACAGTGTAAATAGATAACATAAACAGCTTCAAATATAAATTGAGAAAAAGACCACTGTTAAACTTAACAAACTACAGAATCACCAAAGCCAGTGCGACTAGTTAAGACCAGTTAAGAACAATTGTTTATCAGCCATGGTCTGTCATGCCAATTAAAAAAACACTGGTGATCCTTGAGGAAAAAAAAAAAAAAAAAAGTGAAAGAATGATGTTTTTAAGATTCATTATCAAGAGAACCCTCAAAAATGAATGTTGTGCTACCGGTAGCCATCACCAGCCTTGTACTGTAATGCCCTCCAGTCTCACGCTAGGTCCACTGTGTATTTTTATACTCATACTTCTTTTAATAGCTGGTGTATCTTACAGGGCATAGGAATTGCCATGGCAATCAGATTATCTAGCTGAGTATACTGTCCATAATAAAGGCAGCAAAAACTTTATGAAGTCACCTGTTATTAGCAGCAGTTTCTGTTGCAAGATGATTAAGGTTGATTTACTCTGTAAAAGATGAGAATGTTTTCCACTTATTTTATGCTGAACAATTTAGCTGTGGCAGGGCAGATTATTGAGGGAACTATCTTTCCTGCTCTGAATCACTTTAAACTTCTAGTGTCAGGCCCTCAGCACATGCAAGTTGTTATCCTTCTGCATCAGGCCCAGCGCTTCCAGCTGGTCAAGGGAAGGGATTGTCCTGCTTTGCTCTGTGCTGGTGCAGCCTCACTTTGAGCACTGGATGCAGTTTGAGGCACCGCAATAAAAAAGGACATAAAACTGTTAGAGAATGTTCAAAGGAGGGCGACCAAGATGGTGAGGGGTCTAGAGGGGAAGACTTATGAGGAGCAGCTGAGGCCCCTTGGTTTGCTCAGCCCCAAGCAGAGCAGGCTGAGGGGAGGCCTCATGGCGGCCTGCAGCTCCCTCACGAGGGAAGCAGAGGCAGGCGCTGAGCTCTGCTCTCTGGGGACAGTGACAGGACCCGAGGGGACGGCATGGAGCTGGGACAGGGGAGGGTCAGGCTGGGGGTTAGGGAAAGGGTCTGCACCCAGAGGGTGGTCGGGCACTGGGACAGGCTGCCCAGGGCAGTGGTCACGGCCCTGAGCCTGGCAGATTTCAAGAAGCGTTTGCACAATGCTGTAGGACACATGGTCTGATTTTTGGGTGGTCCTTTGGGGATCCAGAAATCAGACTTGATGATCCCTGTGTGTCCCTTCCAACTCAGATATTCTATGGTTCTGTGATTCTGATTTCCACTGACTTGGTTGAGTTTGTACAAGGTGATGTGCCTAGCTTCTGCTTTTGAGTGAAATAGATTCATTTTCTATTTTGCATCTATCCATCCATTATTTTTTTCCCTGTAAGGTCAGCTTACTTTCAGCCTACTTTCCTGAAACTGTCACACAAAGTGCCCACCATGCAGGCATATTCACCATCAAAATCACTAGAAGTAAGCCAGATTCTGCACATTTTAGTCCCAAAGACAGAGGTAGTAAACAAAGACACCTGTGCTAGGAAATGTGTGTAGCTCACGTTGAGCTGTGTAAATTTACTTGCTTCAATACCTGCTTGCTGTCACACTCCTGTGCTGTGGAGAGGATAAACATGCATAGTCTGTTCCCCCTACAGTTTGCATGGTGCTAAATATGACAGACTTTTTGCAGCAGTTAATGCTGATTAAGACAGTGATACTTGGTATCCTCACTGTCACCCAAACTGGGAGTATGCATCTATGCTGATATGTTTTTCTACTCTCTCATTTTTGCACAAGAGTAAATGTGCAGTCAGGATAACATTATTGACTTAAAAAGTGAGGTGAGTACATTAAGTAGTTGTACTTGAGTAAATCTAGGATAAAACACTAGGATAAAACACCCTAAACAGTTATAAAACATCACTAAGTAAAATGTAACTTTACTTACGAAAAGCAAGAACTTTGGCTGTAGAGCATGAAGGAAATCTGAGAGACAATGGCATTGCTGGAGCTGTTCCAGAATTTTTAATGTTGAAATTAATGACATATTACATTTTTCAACCAATAAATATTTTAAAATTTCCATATATTTTAACTATTAATAGTCATAACGCATCGGTATAAGGTTACAATTTCTGTTAAATCAAAGGAATTCTTCCTTACATTTGGGCAGAGGAGGACATAGTAATGCAGAAGAATTGTTGGGTCTCTAGAACCAGTCTCCAGTTTTCTTTGGCAACACAGTCATAAACTTAAATCAAATGAAGTTAATTAAATAAAACAAACCTAATTACAGCATAATTAGACATAGGGCGTCCTCAAATGCCAAGTAAACAATAACTGCTATTGACATTAGTGAATTTTGGATTGACCTGTAAAAGTTTTAGTAGGAAGTGAATCAGATCCACAGAAAGATATAGGCACTTTAATAGGTCAGAGGAAAATAACAAAAATCCTGAAGTAGGTTGAGTGTCAACCTAGTTGTCTAGTTAGCCCATCATGCCAACACCTTAATTAGTTCTTTATATGAATCATATAGAAGCTTCAAGGTTATGTATTTTCCTTCTCTTATGTCCTAATGAACGTTTATACACACACACACACCCTGATTTCACTCTTACTGTCCTGTAGTTAATATAGGTACATTTTTTGAAGAAAGTTTTCATTTTTTCTAAAAAACACTTCTAACTGTGGAGACAAAGTTTGCCAGAAAATTTGCCGTCAGTTCTAGCTTGTCTGTGTGCATCAGGAAACTGTGGCTTTTCAGCCTGGCATTTTTTGTTTCTGAGCATTCCTGCCTTGTCCATCATCTGGCTGCATCCACGTCTAGAGATGTAACCACCAGCCTCTGATAGTACTGGGGAGAGGGTACAGCTATACGTGCAGCTGATGCTCCGATGGAACAATCTTCATGTCTGGATGTTTCTGAGTATGCATTACTCATAAGGCATTTAAGCCAGTGTGCTGCAATGTTAGATTTACAGACTAACAGTGTCATGAAGCTGCCAGAAATGGGGTACATGCCAATATTCGTGTGTTCAGAGCTTTCAAAACATTTCTCAAGGCTGAAGGATGCGTGGAAACGGGTTGTTCTCATCTATGACAAGATGAAACAAGCTGACATAGAAAACTGTGTATTTCTTATGTCTCTGTGGTCTCGTGGTCTTTAATAATGTTTAATCACATAATAGATTATCCTTTTCACATGAGTGAAGGAAAAGATTGGTGCCTAGGACTAATCAGAGGAGACTCTTCCAGCCAGGAACCATGTACAAAATGCAGCGCCGAGCTGGAAAAATGTGAGGGTTTTAATATGTGGTTAATTTGCTAAAAATATTGTTGGAAACATAAAAATGTTTTGTTTCTTTTTCCTTTTATCTTCCAGTGAAAAACAGATCCAACAGTAAGATAGTGCAAATTATCCAATATTTTTGTCCAATTTATATTTCAGTGTTTTGTTTTAACGGATTTCTGAAATGATTTATAATTGAGCAATACAAAACAACGTTTAGGACAAAAAAAATACAGCTGAAGATGTTTATTTAATTCAACATGATTTCCCTTAAAGAATAATGGGAAGCCTCACAGAAAGCATTTTATTTGGAAAGAGAGCCTCAAGCAAGGATTTCTGGCGCTCAACACAGGATGTCAGTTAGGTCCTTTCTGATGCCTCTTTTATATGTAAATGTAATGAAAACCCATAAATAGAAGAAAAAGAAGAAATGTCTTACCTTGACTACAAACGTAGGGATCAGACGCAGGAACCCTGTGACCAGACTGATTTAGTGTTGAGGCCCTAAAAAGAACTATATTCATCTCCTTCTCCTTTTGACTTGAGTTATGCTAAGTGAACCACTTCATCTCTGTCCTTCTCTGCCTTTTGCCCTCTTTGTCTGAGTTGTTCTCCTTTGTCTTTTTACGTAGCACAGCCCAGACTGAGAAAGCAGGATCTCTGGACACTACTGTAGTGCAATAAATTGTTGCTTGTTGTTTCCCATTTAAAGCCACTTACGACATTTATAATTTCTGTAGCGGTAAAGTTAGGTAATACAAATCAAATAAATTTTCTTTTAGAATTCATGTGAATTAATTCCAGTTTACCTAAATCACCTTTGTTAAGTGGTCCACTCAACAACAAATGTGAAGTCACAAAGAGAAAGCTTGTAACTTCAAGCACTGAGATATGAACAGGCAGCATAAGTAGACAAGACTAAATGTGGTGCTGAAGGCAAACAAAGGGAAAACTGCCTACTAGTGAAGTGGGATCTTGAATTATTAAGGGCTTACATATCCAGGAACCCTTGTGTCCAAGATCCTGGATTAACCAGTATCTTTTTCAAGCAAAAATGAATTTGTTCTTTTTTTTTTTTTTTTTTTTTTTTTTGACACTGATTGACTGATCCATAGCTGGACTTCTACCAGGCTGTTGTATTTGGATGCTACCATTTTGGAGCCATATGTTTCCCCCTTGATTTAATGCATCATTGTGACCTGCCATACACTTCCTCAGGCAGAGCAACCCACAAGGACATTCTCATAACTCCGTTATGTGAGTCCTAATTTTTTAAGCCCTCTGCAATTACAGATGACTTCTCCAAAGAGCCCCCTGGATGTAAGCCACTGCCACCTCAAACATCACATTATATAAATCCTTTTCATAGCTTATCAAGCACTGTTTTAAAAACAGTAAAGGAATCAGTTGTTCTCACTATTTGTATTGCTTGCTTATGGTCCTCCCTCCTAACTCAAAACATGAAAACTGGCTCTGCCTTTAGAGGGAGTCAAACATGTCCAGGGGGTATTTCTTTGAGATGTATGAGCTCGAAAGCTCCGTGACCTTTGTTTTGAGCACTGTGTTTATCTGGTGCAAGGATTGAGCTTGTTCTGTTCTGTGCTGGCGGAGGGGAACAATGACAGCAAGCCAGCTGTGCAGTTTAAGTGGATCTTATGGTCAGATACAGCTGCAGGAGGAGAAGCCATGCTGTCGGTCAGCATCTGTAAGCTGCACATAAACAGGTTCCCCAGATTATCACAGCTACTTCTATATTTTGTCCATTGAACAAACACGGTTGTGTTCTGGCAGCAGGAGGCTTTATGCAATGTGTTCTTCCACAAGGTAAACTCTTCTTTTCATCTGGGAGGTCTCCATGTGGAATTCTTGCTAAGTCAAAAGCAGTAGTGTTGAGGATTCATTGGAAACGGCCAATTTAATCCCCCAGCTAGCACAAGTATGTTTTGTTCAATTCAGTTAAGGAATCCAGCCTTATAAAATGACCTTATAATGGGTTTTGAGGAATTGTTTACATGAGAGATTCAAGAGAGATGAAAAACAGAGTGGGTCACTCTTCAGGAACAGGCTGCATACAGGAAATAGGAAACGTATGTGTCAACTTTGCTTCCAAGTTCCAACACTGACGTGAAAGAAGACATAAAGAAGGCCATTTCAGGGTAGAAGTTTCCATTTGCCTGTGTAGGTTGAATCACACATGGCAGCGAAGAGAAGGCAGCATTACTAAAGCCTGGATAATAATGCTATTGCTGTGCTTTCTGGTTAGGATAAGCTTAAAAGCACAGCACAAGAAGATAAGAGATGTACCGAACTATTTGCACTCTTGTCATTCTGGGTAAAAAGTGAGGCTCCCAGCCTGGCGTTGAACTAGCTGTTGCATTTCAGTTCCTTTTAATTAAATCGATGTCATCCATCAGTGGAACAGGGCCTGTCATTGCAGTTCACGAGATATTTGTTTAAGTATGGTACTCAGTGGAACTGCAGAGGAGATGAATATTTTCCAAAAACTATATGCAATGATCAGCTGTACCTCCCCACTTTATTAAATAACACCATAACATTTTTAGAGGAAAAAAAAAACAACAAAGTTTTATGTTTTGAAAAGAAATTTTAAATCCGAAACCTGATTTACTTCCACATCTTAATTACCGAGCTTGAGAAAATAAGATCTGAACAGCTCATGTGCCTTTTAATTTCACACTGAATTTATAGGAACTTTCCAAATAATAACGGTCAGCTTGGCAGCAATAAATGTAGACCAAATGGTGTAATCCCCACAAGGAAGCATAATTCTGTTATGAAGTATTTACAATAGCAAGCTTGGAAATCCAACAATAGGGCATATTGTTAATGGGTGCTTTACAGCATCTCTTTTTGACTGATTCATTCTTAATTTTAATGGATTCAGTCACCTAGCGTTCTTCACGCGGCAGTCAGATCGGTGTCCACTGCTCCTTTAGGAATCCTCTCAGGTAGCAGAAAATTTTCTGAGATAAATCAATGAATAGGACATGCGGCTGCGAGCGTTAATCTTGCGAAGTTCAGAAGTTCCCTGAGCGTAGCTGGACTTTCTGATGCTCCCCTTCCTGTGACCCTCCAGTAACCCTTATCTCCCCTGCCTTCGTGACCCTTTAATGTTTCCCTGGCTCTCCATTCCCTTCATCCTCCTAAAGAGCTTGGCTAATTCCCAACTTGGATTCATCCAGCAGGCCACCCTCCCTGGAAACTCTCCCAGTCTATGAAAGGGCCTTACAGTAGGGTAGCCTCTCGGCTCGTTTGCAGATGTAAACCTCACACACTCAAACCACTCACCTGACTGTGTCATGTACGCTGCCTCACTGACACGGGCAAACCCTCGCAAATTCGTGGTGCAACGTGCTTGGCTGTCTTTAAAGTTAAGATCAGAAAATGTAGACCTTCTAAAAGGAAAACAAGGGAAAAGCTTTGGCATTTGTTGTACTTTAGTAATGTTTTCTACACAGTCACACAACAAAGTTTTTACATTAAGGCAACATTGTTGGTAGGGGCAAAAATTATTTCATTAAAATGTGACTGTACCAATTTGGAGTCAATTAGCTGCCTGAGTACTGTTAATTGTTCCTGTCTAAGCATCTTTGTATGCCTGGCAAGTCATGTGAACCTGTTGGCAACTCTTTTTTTTTTTTTTTCCCACTGTTGCCTATGTTGCCTATGTCCTTTATCTATCCCCAAGAATCTGTTATTGGAGGCTAGAACTGACTCAGGGCTTCTCAGTGCTGTAGACAAAGTTTAAGTTTGTCATCTCGAGGGTAACAACAAAACTGTGTCCTCATCCCAGAGTGCAGGAAAATTCATCCCCTCTGTTCAGACCAGGGAGTGATCAAGGAGAGAAGGTTTGTTAACATCTCTCTTGTACTGGGAGACCCAACACTTGAGACACTACCTCACAAGTGCTGAGTGAAGGGGCCTTGTCACTTGCTTCAACCTGCAGACTGGGAAGATTTTCCATGTTAATTAATCACCCTTTGGAGACTGGATGTAGATCTCTCTACTAAGGGACATTTCTCTTGAGGCAGGAAAATTAACTATCAGTATAAGTAGTTTAGAAATTAATGACTGTGTCAGTTCTGCCAGAAATTGAAACTAAAGAATATTGATTATACTCAAAAGCACATGTATTTCAAATACTTCCCGTTATGCAAACCTTTCCACTTCCATTTCCTTCATGGCTTTGAACCATCTGAGTCTAGAATTTCAGATTTTCATTGTTCAGGTGATAATTAGGGGTAGTTGGTATTTGATGTTATACGCCTACTATTTAAAAATGTAATAGAGTAGTACAGTCAAGTGATCCTTGTCATAAACCACTGGTTGTAACCATAGATATAGTATTTATTAATGTGTGCTGACTGAATTTGTTTCAGGATCATGCAAGACCAAAGAGCAAAAGATCAACACACAGAAACCCTCCTTCTCTACTGAAACAGTCACTAGATGCAATTTTCCAGCTTTGAAGGCTCTAGTACATTCCAGCCCACGAAACTGAATTGAGGAGATGGAGGACCACGCTGAATAATAGGCTTTCTCAAGTCCTTTATGGGTACAAGAGAGAGAACTTTCTTGAAACGTATTCTTGATGGAAGCAAATGTCAATAAAAAGAATCTGAACAAAACTAGTGACACTCTGCCAAGTGCTGGGGACAGCCCTGCTAGTGTCTCTGCCCTCTTGCCTTCTGAGCAGGTTGCACCATCAAATGTGACGGATATTCCCCGAATTTTGCCAGAAGTACCTCTAGAAGCTGGACCCCAGAGAAGGCGGCCAGGCACTGCAATAATATCAAAGCAGCCAGACTCTTCAAACATGTCTAAGATGCCACTGAGTCGACCGGTCATCCCTCCACGGAGACCTTGCTTCAGGGTATGCTATATCTGTGGCAAAGAATTTGGGTCACAGTCCATCTCTATACATGAACCCCAGTGCTTAGAGAAGTGGCGTATTGAAAACGATCAGCTACCAAGACATCTGAGAAGACCAGAGCCTCGGAGACCTGAGGCCCTTACTGGTGGTTCCTGCGTGCTTACAGCTGATAATGAAGCAGCTTATCAGAGCGCTCAAGCCCAGCTTCTGCCCTGTGGAAATTGTGGCCGGACCTTCCTTCCAGACCGTCTCATTGTGCACCAGAGGAGCTGCAAAGGAAATGGCAGCGGTGTGGGGTTGCCAGGGGCTAACCCCCATAAATCTGGCTCAGCAAGAGAAGATCCCTGTAAGGCCAGTCAGAGAAAGAGCGGGGCTGCACCAGTCACATTAGAGAAGGTAAATTGCTAAAGCACACGTTGTGTGAACGGGTGTGGATGTGTTTTGTTGCAGGAGAGACTGAGTTCTTATCTTAATTTCGCAATCGCTTTCTTTCAGAAGAATCTTTTGGCTCTGTGCAAATGCTTCTTCGCTGAATAGCAGGCAAAGCTGAGGGGGCTATTGTTTGAATAAAGAAAACTACTTACTCCTATTTCTTTTGATTTTTCTGTGTAAGAGAGTGGTTTGGTACGTGTACTCTGTGTTCCTATGAGAGTTATGTTCCCAAAGGGGACCTTTATGTGCTATAGTTTATTAGGATAATCTGTTCAGCAGCTTAGGCAAGCTTTGAATGTTGTACGTTTTAGTAGATATTAGGCCCTTTTATTTAGTTAACCTGAAATGCAATTCTTCATTGTTCTGTAAGCGCTACAGTGAATTTCATTTTTTGCCATTATTCTTAACCTTGGCTTGAAATATGAATTTACTGAGGACTGCATGTTCAAAGGCAGCAGAGTATAGCAACAAAATAAATAAGACTGCACATTTCTTTCCACTGAATTTGATTCCAGATCAAAAAAAAAAAAAAAAAAAAGCTGATTCACATGACCCAAAAGCTACACAAAGTTTTGGAAAATGGCATATTTTTTCCTGCGTTTGTTTCAGCACAAGTTGTCTTTTTGGCTAGGAATGTTTTAAAAAGATAGATGTCTAAATTTAGGCCTGGTGTCAAAAATAAATATCTTGATGTTTCTTCTCAGTGGGATTTGGACTCTAGGTTGCCTATCTGACTTCTGAAAATGGCCTTCAGCTGTCTCAGTCACCAAAAGAATGAAGGAATGCAGTGCTATGCAGAGCACTTCTAAAAAGGTTTTAAAAGTTGAAGCATGGTCTTCCCCAATTCTCTAGCTGCTAAAAGTAATTGAGTTGATTGAGGCAATGGCAAATATGGGGATAAAAATGTGAGGCATTTCAATATTAAGCTGTTTGAGGCCCCTGACTGATAGATAATAGCAAATTATGTCCACACCGCAGGTCTTTTATTGGCTGGTTTCATATAGTGCGAAGTGCTGCACAGGTACACCTACAGCTGTAGGAAAGGAGAGTCTCTCTTTGCCTTCCAATGCATTGTACTATTTACTGGAGAACCATTTACCAAATGCGTTGCTTTAAGGTGATTGTGCAATGAAAGGCGTGGGTGTGAGGCCAAGAGTTTGTCCACCGTGTGCAATTCTGTATGTTTAAAACAGGGGGAAGTGGTTGTATGAGGAAAAATGTCCATAGTTATAGTGACACACAAAAACAAGTTTAGCATGTGGTTTGGCATTGAGAGTGACTCTGTAAAAACGCTGCCCTCTTGCACAACGTCGGCTCCCTGTGTGGATTCTCTCACATCTGCTGACTTGTTGAACAACAACATTATTGCCGCTTTTTACTTCTGTGAGCTCTGCAGAGCCAGAATGAAATGTGTTCCAATCTGTTCTTCCCTGTGTGTGAACAGCAGTTTTCCTCATTTACTTCCAATCAGTAAGTTTTTCAGTTGCAGCCCTACTAATGAGGCCATACAGTTCGCGGTTTGTAATTGACTCTGAAGGACTTCACAGTTATTGATGACTTTCAAGAAGGCAAGATGTTTTTTCTCTCTTTGTACTCAATATAAATAATATTTTTCAAGCTGTCCGTCTGTACAGAGGTACACTTTCAAAGCAGAGAGGGGTATGGAAAGAGTGAAAGAAACATCCTGTGATTGCAATGGCTGTTCAGGATCAGAAGACTTCTTCTAAGAAGTAGCCAAAGAAAGCATCTCTTCCATTGATTTAAACTCTCTGTGTGAGGGTCTCCACCTCCAGTTCAAATTTTTGAAAAGCCCACACATCAAAGGATGTTGAGAAGCACTAATCTCATGGAGGGGCAGCTGATTCACTGTGAGCACAGACAAGGTCTGAGTCCTGTGTACAGTCTTCATCTTTTTCCAGCAAATGGTTTTAATTTGCTTGCTCTAACAGCTATTCAGCTGCTTATTAATTCTATTAAAATATACTGCTGGTGGAATGAAATGGCAGTTTGCTTTGGTTCTGGCAGGAATTACATCAGTTACCCCTGATTAATGAAGGGTTATAGTTAAAGCAGCTTCCAACCCTGTTTGCTGTAGGCTGATGTAAATTCACACAGTGCTTATGGTGGCTCATGAGGGAAGGAGTCACGGTGAGCTTATAGAGAGACTTTGCAAGCTTCTTGGAGGAGAAAAACATTTGGGGAGGTCCATGTTTCTCTTAACAGACCTAGCCAATGTGACAGTAAATTATTTACACACCTCTTTTAAAGTCCTAATTCAGCGAAACATCAGAGGGGAGGAATAACTGAAAACAAAGATGAACAAACAAAAACCAACTGAGTCTGTAATACTGTGAATGCAATCAAAGAATCAAAGAATGGTTTGGGTTGGAAGACCAGCCGGTTCCAACCCCCTTGCTGTGGGCAGGGACACCTTCAGGACCAGGTTGCCCAAAGCCCCATCCAGCCTGGCCTTGAAGACCTCCAGGGATGGGGCATCCACAGCTTCTCTGGGCAGCCTGTGCCAGGGCCTCACTGCCCTCATAGAAAGGAATTTCTTCCTCATGCCTAACCTAAATCTATGGTCTTTCAGTTTAAAGCCATTACTCTTTCTCCTATAACCGTACTCCCTAACAGAGTCCCTCCCCAGCTTTCCTGTGGGACCCCTTTATGTACTGGAAGGCCGCTGTAAGGTCTCCCCTTCATGAGGTTCACCCAGGCCCACCTCTCGGCCTGCCCAGGTCCCTCTGGCTGGCATCCCTTCCTGCCAGCACGTCAACCACAGCACACAGCTCGGTGGCATTGGCAAACCCGCACTGTCCATGTCACCAGCAAAGACATTGCACAGCACAGGTCCCAGTACTGACTGCTGGGGAACACCGCTCATCACTGACCTCCACCTGGACACAGAGCTGTTGACCACAATCCTTTGAGAGCAGCCATCCAGCCAAGTCCTTACCCACCAAGTGGCCCAACCATCACATCCATGTATCTCCAATTTAGAGACAAGGATATCATGGAGGACAGCGTCAAATGCTTTGCACAAGTCCAGAGAGACAATGTCAGTTGCTCTTCCCCTATCCATCAATGCTGTAACTCCACTGTAGAAGGCTTCCACATTTGTCAGGCACGATCTGCCCTTAGCAAAGACATGTTGGCTGTCACCAATCACCTCCTTATTTTCCATGTGCCTTAGCACAGTTTCCAGAAGGATCTGTTCCCTCATCTTGGCAGGCACAGAGGTGAGACTGACCAGCCTGTAGTTCCCTGTGTCTTTCTTTTTTCCCATTTGCCTCGTCAGCCACTCTTGCATGACCTGCATGCTCCTGGTGGGTCTCTGCACTCCCATGGGCCTCCCCTGGCCAGCTGCAGGTACTTTTGTCTGACTGAAATCTTTCCATTAGCAAGTGCAGGATCAGCCAGACCAATACTTACCAACAAACTCTTGCTCAGTTTGGTGTTAAATGCCTTTAGTGCTGGACACTCAACAGCCTCCTTAAGACGTCGCCTCTATCCTTGCTCTGTGAATACATGAACACGTCTGAGTTAGTCAAGTCTGACTACGTAAAACAAACAACAGCCTACGCTTCACAGAGTCTCAAACACCACGTCAGCTCAGAAATCCTATTTCTTGCATACCGCTAGGATTCTGCTCTGATACCTTAGGCAATGGAAGTGATGTCTGGAACCATTGAAACTCAGACTTGTGGTAGAGCAGAATGTGTTTTTTTTTTTTTATTCTTGCATAGACCAAAATGTGTGCTCCTGCCTCTGTAAGTGCGTATTAATGACTTCCTGTGGGTATATGTTTTACAGGTTTTTGGACAACACATGGTGATAACATTGAGCCTAAAATCCTATCAGATGTGTCACTAGTGTCTGGTGCTGCCATCTGCCGTTTTCTTCTTATCGTGTTTACCTAAAAATACAATTTTCGTGTTCTCCCGTTACTGTAATTCATTTTAATACAAGATAAGTCTTGCAAACTTGTTTAATAACAAAATGTTGATGTTGTATCTTCCTCTAACATAAAGTCATCTACTCACTTTGTACAATGAAAACACCTTCAGCAGCCCTGTAATTCAAAGGAGGGTGGGAAATGACAGACTTTGTCTCAATTGTGGCAGTTCTTGATATCTTCTTAGGTGAGTACCGGCGAATGTGCTGGCAAACACAGAAAGTAGGTGAGAATAGTCAGTGAAATAATTTTTTGAATTCAATTTAGTGCATATTGTCACTGCTAGTGATTGAAGTTCCTGCCTTTCTACTTTTACACAAGTGCTGTGTTCATTATACTGAGATATATATATATATATATATATATTTATATATATTTTTTTTTTCAAAGGTAGCACATCAGGATTAAAATGGGATATTCTGCTGATTCCAGTAGGGTAACATCTTTCATAACCTGCATCACCAGGCAGAATTACCTTGTTGTTCAAGGTCGTTTTATACCTTGGCACCCGAGCAGTCCTGACATCAGCCTGCTGTTGTGGTGGGGCAGAGGCTGTGAAATGCTCCTTTGGATGGTCTGGAGAGCTGCTCCACAGGTTGCCTCTGCCCCTGGTGCAAAATGCCTCTTGCTTTTCAGAGAGGAATGTCTGGAAAAGGCTGCTGCTTTCATACAGCCTGATGCCATTATGAAGTGCTTATGCCAATCTTTTTTCTGAACCTCTCTCTGTTCCTTGGGCAAGTCAAGCCTATGATGAGAGCTGTGGCCGAGAGCGGGAGGCCTCCCCTCCTCCCATTAAAATACATGGACAATTAAACAAATAACAAGTGGGAGGTGACTTTCTTTCCTGGATGACAAATATTTATGGAGGGGAGCTTGGGAGCCAGTCTTGTTGGATATGCTTAAGAAGAAATTAAAAGCTTTGTTCAGTATGGGAAGGTTTGACCTCATGTAACACCAGAACAGCAGCCTGGGGCTAACCTCAAGTAATGTCAGGTCTATTGAAAACACACCATTTTGTAGCACTCTGAGTAAAATGACTTCATTCATGGTAACACAGGCACACTTAGCAGTCATGGAGAAGAAAGAAAATACTGAGGCACCAAAGGAAAGCCTAACTGCACCATGAGGTATTTGTAGGTATTTTTATAAGAACACATGTCCTCAGGAACAGACCTTTCCTACCACCCTTTTCAAAAGTGAAAAACAAAGCAGGGAGCCGACAGCCCAGCCACTGGCCTGTGAGTAGTTTGGGTTGGAAAATTGTGGTGATTCCAAAAATAGTTTAGTTTCAAACTGCAGGCCTCCAGATGTGACATTTGGGGTAGGCATACTCTGAAGAGAAAAAGAAATGAAGGATAAATACGATCAGCTGTAGAAATTCCAAATAAAGCATATCATACCTAGGATTCCACAGTTAAGCAATGAATGAGCTATTACTACAACTGTCGTAATATTGTAGTATTCTTCTTCAGGTTTTTGGTGGGGTTCTCTTTTTTTTTTTTGAGGGGGGAGGAGGGGATCATTGCCTTGTTTTGTTTTACCGTGTGTGTGTTTGCAGAGAAGGATTTGTGTATGTAATGTGTAGGTGATGGTTCAGACTCACTACATTTCTGGAAGAAGTCATTCCATCCTTACAGTGATCTGATTCCTTTGAATTAATTTTGGTTCATGCTATTGTTTCTGCAGTTTTTAATTGTGAAAGTTACAAAACAGATACATTCTGTTCTTCAGCAGATTTCTTAATCATTTTTCTCACCAAATAGGATTTAGCATTGAATCAGTCTCAACTGACAAGCTTGGAAAAGAGAATCCTCTATTTAGCTGCAGGCCTGATTTTGTTCACTGGCACCTTAAAACCCACCTATTAACTCTGTCAGGATCTGGAGGGATCACAGGATTGCTCATTCAGTCTTTCGGTTTTCAGGTGAGACTATCAGAAAGACCATCTTGGTGAGCTGTGGAAGTGTATCCAGGTTGCACTGGACTCAGTTTTGTCCTGTGGGTCTGCGGCAGCTGCTCAGCAGTGAGACATTGCAATCGCTTTAGTGCAAGAGTAACTGGTTTGAGTGAAGCAGTCAGAGATAATAGGCTATCCACAATCACTAGGGAAATATTTTTAAGATAGAAAACACTTGATTTCAACGGTGATTTTCAATGTTTCTTTTAAATTTATTGTGAATATTTAAGTGCTTTTTCAGCTGGGTCATATCAGGACTTTAAGTCTTCTTGAAGCTACACATTTGTTTTTATTATAATACTCTATACAGTGGAAACGATTCCAACAGTGCAGGCCAGGCAAGCTTGATTTCCATTTTTGTTCTAGGATTGCTTTTTACCATCCTGGTACCATAAAAAGCATCCCTACGTAATGAATGTAAGTCAAATTGATCTGTCCCACTTTATATCCAGTAAATCAGCTGTTTTACTGAACAGCAGGAACATAGCTAATGGAAACTAGGCAAGAAAACATGCTCCTGGTGTTCTTACAATTAGCGCTCTTTTTTAGAAAACTGTTTCTAAAACACTGTAAACATGCATATAACAAACATGCGCACTGCAATGAGTCCTCTAACCCCAACAGTTTGTGCTACAGTGTCCTCATGTACAGCTCTTCAGAGCCTGCAGAGAACCACTCACTGTCTCTGTCAGGACCCAGATTTGTATCTCCAAGTCAGACAAGAGCTAGGTGAAGAGCTGAAGTAAGGAGCTTTGTGAAAGCTGATAAAGAAAAGTTAAAGGGCACTCTTAAATCAGCAGTCGCTATATTCAGCTGTGAATAGAAAGAGACGCTTATGCATTCATATTTCAATTACCTTGTTACCAAAGATGACTAAGGAAATTGCATTTGAAAGTTAAGAAGATGAGAAAGTACTCAGATTGCCTGTCTTTGGGTAAGTTATATTTCATTTCTATGTGAGAATTTCCCAGACAAAGCCCAACTTTTCCCAGCAAAAATACGCTTTGTAGAGTAGTATTTCTTCATGTAATTGAGTTTACATGTGTGTTACAGGAAAGAAAGATGCAGATTATTCTCTAATGACATTTTCAGACTGTAGCATAAATGTGAGAAGAGCTGCCCAAACTTTCTTGAGTACACTGATGGGCTGAGAGAGGGAGTCATAAATACTGGAATTGGTTATGCTTTGTCTTACACGGAGGAAAAAACGAAATCCCCACCTCCCTTGTTTGAGTGAGAAAGGCCTCCCGTGTTTGCTCTGGCACGCTCTCCCCCTACCTTTAAGAGGACAGGGAGTAGGTTGTCTCTTACTGGCATTTTGCAGGCAGGAGTGAAGGAAACAGTGAGAGCTGCAAGAACCCTCGCTGTGTCTCGAAGTCCTGTCTCTGCAGCACATTTCTCCTTCACACTACTCCTGAAGCAGGGCTGGTGCTGACACCACGCCTAGCACAGGACGTGCCTAAAGACACAGTCAAGTCCATAATCTGCAATACCACAGTAATTATATATTTTTCAAGCTTCGAACGTGTATTTGTGGGCCTTGGGTTTCAGGAATTTTTTTTTCTTTTTTTTTCTTTTTGTTGAGATATTTTTTTTTTCCTGCAAACAAAAGCAGGTCTGCAGTGCAGAAACAATGACTTGCTTGGAGCCTAGCTCTGCCCTCTTTGAAATCACTGGCAAAATTCACACTGAGGTCTTTGGGATAAACAAGAAACAGTTCCTTTTTTCTCCCAATACTGAAATACCCTGGATCGGTTTTAATCCTTCAAAGCCAAAAATTCCACCGGCTAACTGATCTGTAATAGAAGTAACACAGTGTGAGGGACCAGAATCACAAGCCTGAGGCAGCTGCCTTCACTGTCCAGCTTAAAGGAGATGCTAAGGCCAGACATGATGCTTGAATGGGGGCTTTCTGCTACTGGATGCGCATCTCAGCAGTTCAGCTGAGGAAGCTTCTGTTGCTGCTGGCCATGCTACTTCTGTTTGATAGATTAAAAAAAAAAAAAAAAAGGCTTTGATGTTTAAAATGGTTACTGTGCTGCAGCAATCCGATCAAGCAGAAGGGTTGTTTCTGCAAGTGAAGAGTCAGCATTTCCATGAATGTGGCGTTGGGAAATAAAAGAGCTAAAATCTATGTAGCTAAGTATTAACCAGGTGACACACATGAATTTTCAGCCCAATATCTGCAGAAGGAGCCTACCTGTTCCAAATGGCCAGTTTATGAGGCAATGTCCCCCCTCCAAGCTCCAGGACTGAATCCAGAGGTAACAAAACTGACAGAAACATGCACACTGAGTTCACACGTATGAACCAGTTTCTTAACATACACGCTTGTTTTCATTCAAAGTTGTTCTGATTCAAAATTAGTGTTGAAAACACTGCTTATCCTTCTTTACTATTGCCATTTGCAGGCACGAGTGGTAAGACGGCCACCAACAGTGATTTGTTACATATGTGGCCGTGAGTACGGAACAACGTCCATCAGCATCCATGAGCCACAGTGCCTGAAGAAATGGCACCAAGAGAATGACATGCTACCCAAGCGCTTGAGGAGGCCAGAGCCCAAAAAGCCTGAAGTCAATCCCATACAAGGTAAGCTACAGACCAAGCAGGAAACAAGGGGAAGGAAGTGGGAAGAAGAAGAAAAAAAAAATTAAAAAAAAAATTAAGCACTAGTTTAGCAGTTTGCAGCTACTTCTTTCCTCCAGTTAGTCTGAAGGGAAGGTAGTTATCACGGCTTGCTTTAAGCTTCCTGTTAATTATCCTGTTCTCTTTGTATGCTCCATCCAGGAGAAATAAAAGTAGTCATTGCTTTGTGGGACGTGCCTCTTGGGATGGTGCTCTTTTTGTGTCAGTATATTCTGAATCAAAACACAAAAATATTAGCAACCTGCTTCACCACTACATCATTACTTTTTGAGTTCTTTCAAAACTGCAGAAATGCATATTTCAAAATGAGCAGCAGGATCCAAGAATAATGTACAGACTAGACGCATACAGTCGTTAAAATAAAATATCCCTCAGGCAGCATTGGGACTGGTAGTTCAACCAGGTTTTACACCTGTGCTGTTAGCTGTAAAAAAGGCACAGCACTAGCACTTACCCAAAGGTAAATAGTAGGTGACCTTGGAAATAGGAGTTGTGTGGTGAAATAAGAAATACAATTCAAATGGATGAGGAATGGTAGAAAAAAAAGGTATTTTTAAACACTGCATAAATATATATACTGTAGTTTTATGTTTTTGTTAAAATACCTGTATTTAAAAAATGCAGTGTCTTCTGCAGTGAACATCCAGTGGATGTCATTGGTTCCTTTTTATTTACAAGCCTGAGAAGATTACTTTGTGATACAGTGTGATATAAACATACTGGGAAAAATACGTGTAGTATAAGAAGAGCATTCTCTTTCTGCTGAGTATGTGTATTTGTGCTTTGGGTTCTGTTTTGTAAGAGGCCTAGATCCCGCTTCTTCAAATCAGTGAAACAGCTGATCCCCAGGACCTCACAGAGCTGGGCTCCTCCGTGTATCCCAGAGGTGTGTGCTCATGGCAGGACCAAAATGAAATCTTATCTGTGCTTTGCCTGGAAGCTGCTCCCAAGACCTCTCCATTCCCACATAAAGTTATTTCAGTTCAGCTGGATGTTTTCCCTGGGCCTGCCAGCTGTTCTGAGATACTTTGTGCCAGGTTTGGACCACTTGCTCACAGGCAGTTAATTCACCCACTTTTTATTTTTACTCTCCATGATTTCCCACAGTTTCCTTTAATGTCTGGAAAAATAGATAACTTCTCCTCCAGTTCTCTGGGAAGGAGCCATACACTAGATCAGTTTACAGCAGTACAAAGAAATATGTCCCCAGAAGACACACACAGAAGAAAGCAGGACCGGTGAGAACACTCATCATCTGTACAAAACAGTTACAGCTCAAAGAGGATCAAATTGAGGCTTGGTTAACAGATGCCAAGCAGCAAAGTTGAATCTGCAGGAAAAGATAGGTTCAAAAGACATTTCAATTGTATTTGCTGTTTTTGTTGTTAGGCTTTTTTTAATTACACATGTTATGTGGTAAGAAAGATGGAGAAAATGAGAATTCCATCTGAAAGAGGAGGATGCAAAAGGACAATTCAGGTTATTTTGAAATATGCTATTCTTATTTTGAGGGAGTGGAAGCAGAAAGACAACTGTTCTTTGAGAGAACAATCCAGCATAAGGCTCCCAGATATGAATCAGAAAATTGTCTCATTTGTGCAATGAGTCATATCAGGCGCCACGCATCTCCTATGAGGTGCTGTGTGCCCACAGCTCCCCAGGGGGCACTGACCTGCTTCCAGCATCTGTCCCTAAATGCTTGCTGATGCAAGTCTGATCAGTTCTGTAGCTTGAGCTAAATCTGTTCCCCCTGCGGTTGCCTCATGCTCCTGGCCTCGAGAAAATAATCTGTGTTGTTCTTTTTCCATAAGACTTACTCTCGATCATCTGGTAAATGCTATAACTGACCTTCAGACCACATACACGTACTGCATGTCTCTCAGTTTCGCAGTTTAAGTAGGAGGAGTTACCCCTGTTGTTGAATGGAACTGTCAGTGTTCAAAAAAAGCTCAGAAATATTAACTGCTTACATAAAACTTTTTATAACTTACATAAATCTTTTTCTGAAAACTCAAGTGTCACGGGAAGACAACCGCTGCCCTGATTACACAGTGTTTTGTTTGTGGAATGCCTAACACATGCCTGCAAGGAGAAAGTCATCTTTCTTTCTTTCCTTCTTTCTTTCTTTCTCTCTCTCTTTCCCTCTCTCTCTCTCTCTTTTTTTTTTTTTAATATATTCAATAAACTTTCCGAAGTACAGAAAATACACATTCATTTCCTGCAAGCAAAAGGGGTATTTGTCTCAGCCAAGAAAAGAAACTTTACTTGGTTGCTCTTCTAACAAAAAGAACATTAGGAACAGGCATATTAAGAGATCTAAGGCTTATTGTGGTTATGTGAACCATTGGATATGAATCATATTAAAACTGTATGGGCCTTTAATGAAGAGCTCTATCATGTGCCAATGACACAAACCATGGAATATTTTTAAATGCACAAATCCTTTTCTTTTAAGATTGTGTGCTGCTAAGAGTTCAAAGACGAAAACTTTTTTTAGTCTTTTTCTGTATTGTCACACTTTTTGGAAAGGGTGAATCAAACATCTTCACATCAAACCATGCAGATCTTTTTCTTCATGAACTCCAAATGAAAACTCTAAGATCTAAGTTCAGGTACTAAGCAACCTACCTTTTGGAAATCCATTTGTAGCAACACTGTGCAAGGCCATTTCAAGATGGAAGTAAACAAGATTTTTTTTTATAATGAAATACAATCTTGAAAATACATCTGAGGTGGATGTTTAAAGAATGCTCCTGAGCTTTGAGCAGTCACTCTTCCTGCAAAGGAAAATAACTGAGGGTAAGTCTGGGTTAGTGTTTAGATGACAATAGGTACATCAGTGCAATGACCTCACTGGAAGTTGTGGCTATGGAGAGCTGTAGGTTTTGTCTGTAAGGTTACAGGCTTACCTAAGCTTTACTCCAGTTATTGGCAAAACCACCACAGGCTTCAATGGAAGAAAATTGACCCCCCTGCCCACAGCAGTACAAGGAGCGTATTCTCAAGTACGATACACTCCCCCTCATTGCCATGGTCAGATAACACATGCTTATTAAACAGAATTTGAAGTAAAGCCAAAAAGTGAAACTTGCTGATAATAGTATGTATGCAAAGATGTTAATAATTAGTAGAGAATGCATATCATAACACACAGCGTGATGTTTTCTCTGTAGTCTCATACAATACAGAATGATTCAGTTTGAAGTTAATTTAATTCAACCCCTGGGACAAAAAGCAGAGTCTTTTTTTATATATCTTTTACTCTTTTACTTCTTTCTTTCCTTTCTTTTTCATTTGCAAAAGCAATATGGTTTGGTTAAACTGAAAGGCTCAGTCAACAGGTATTTCCTGAAAATATTTTCCATAAAGAGTTGAATGTGGGTCTCCAGAATGAAAACTGATACTTTCTTTTTTTAATTTTCCAGCCAAAGGTTTCTATGATCTTGATGCTTTAAATGAGGCTGCCTGGATCAGCGCCCAGAACCAGCTAGTTCCATGTGATATTTGTGGGCGTACTTTCCTTCCAGACAGACTGATTGTACACCAGAAGTCCTGTAAACCGAAACCTGCAACATGAAGTGGATGTGACACACATACATACATACGCATGCATGTACCCCCCCACCCCAATTGACCCCCTGTGTGTGTAGGCATGAAGGCGCACTCATGCACCTGTACCTTTCAACCAAACTACAGGAGAAATAAAATCCAGCTGGAGAGCCATGGGCATAAAAACTGTGGTGCGCTGTTAAATCGCATGATCCAAAAGTTTCCAGAGTAAAACCAGCAGTTGCTACTGCAGGGTAATGTCAAATACAGTGATACTGAGCCCAACAGTAGCAAATATGCTTCCTCATTTAGGATTTTCAGGTAGCATCACCTTGAAAACACAGTTTGAGAGGGATGGCATAGAGAATGCTTGAAAGTAATTTTAAATACCACCTTCTCACTGTGCTTTCCTTCCTCTTCTGGAAGGATCCTCCCAGGTTGTTTTGTATTTGCTGTGCTGCCCTCATCACTTTTGATCAAATGCAACATGTACAGGGCAGGGCATCTGCCCTGCTCCTTTCACAGCCTTTTGGATTTAGCTAGCTGGGCCTTTGTAAGAACTTTTACTTTCTTCATGTGGTTCCTGACTCATATGCCGTGTTTTGGTATTCAGCAAGGGACAGAGAGAAATGAGCCATAGCTGCAGGAGGTTTCTCACTAAAGAGATTCCCAAGAGATTATCCTGCAGGGATCCATCTTCTGGTCTTGCTTTTCAGCAGATCTGCGAGACTGGGAGAGATGGCTTCCTGTCAGGAGCTTCCTTGTCAACAGGCACATTTGGCTACAAGCGCTGCTTTCAGTGAATGCACCTACTGCTTCAGAAACTGAAACTTCAGAAAACTTTTCGGAAATCTTTTATTTTTGATGAGGACTGAATTTTCAGTGGAAGCAAAACCAAGTGATGCTGGTCAGGAAAATTCTTTTTAAATAATCATCTCAATTTTTCTTCTCCTTCCATCAAAGACTTGTCTAGTCAGTGTAGGGACCTCCAGCTGAACTTGGCTAATCAAAGAACCCAAGTAGCTCCATTGTTGTTGGGCTTTGTCTGTTTTTTTCTTTTTTTCTTCCTTTTTTTTTTTTTTTTTATTTTCTTTTTTTCCCCTGTCATCAGTCACAAGGCAGTTCACTGACTCCAAACAGAGCTTAAATCCATGCAGCACCCCAGCGCTCATACCCTTGTGGGGCAGTGCAGCTCCTGAAGCCTGTGACTGCCGCGGATGAAACATCCCCATACAAAGGGATCCATCTATGTGGCAGAAGCAGAGGCTGGCTCGTTTAGAAAGCACCCCAAAAGGGCACTCTTCTTGGATCACTTCTTGTTTAAGAATGATACCAACAGTGGGATTTGCCCTTAGCTAGATTAACCAATCATGCCAAAAGTCATATGTTCGAGGACCACATCTTTCTCATGAACCTGATAAAACATACTCTTATGTCAGTCCAAAAGAAGCGTGGTGTGTCTGGTGGATGGAATAAGATACCCCACTCTCTGTGCTCAATGTGACCATAACTGTGTCAGTATGGGCAAAAAGGTTTGAATGTGTTCCTTTGAGAAACACTGTTATGTTACATAGCAGAATCAGTGCCAAAACATGTCAGTGAATAGGTTAAACACGAAGGAAGTAATACTCACTTTAACAAGGTACAGCAGAGAGCACTTTTCATTGTTGCTTTAGTTTGAAGTTTTTTATTAAGTAGTCAGTGAGGTTATTCAAAAGGTATGACAAAATCCAGTACAAGGTGTTAACCACCAGTATGGGCTTCCTGATACCATGAAGTAAACTTTATCTTATGTCTGTTTTCACCTCCAGGCTTAAAGCCCTAGAGGTATCTCTTACGTACTGTGTGACCAGCAGGGCTTTTCCCCGTGTTCACACTGCACTTACACAAATCAGATTAAGTGTTAAATATCATGGACGTCCTCAAACACACTAAATGAAATATGGGTACCAGCTTTTTCTCTTCCAAGCCGTCAAGCTGTGTGACTTGTGATGTAAGTGAAATGAGGAGTAATGTCATTATCCAGTTACCAAGAGGAACACTCTTGGCTCGAGCCCTGGAGGGCTGTTAATTCAGACTGGGAGAGATACCAGCATTCTTTGGTGAAAATAATTTCCAGGACAATCAATGGCACCTCAGCAGCCCTTTCATCTACAGGATGAAAACCGTATTGTTTGAAGATACTTGTCTTCAGAAGTCAAGGCTCAGTTTCTGCTCTGCAGCGCAAAACTGTGCAAACCCTGCAGATCCATCCTCGTTAGCATCTCCAGCGTGAGGAGAGCCACCAGTGGAGCTGGGCCGGGACCATCCCTGCGCCGTCTGCCTGGGAGAAGGCAAGTGACCTGAGGAGACTCGAGGAGACTCAATGAGACTCAAGGAGACTCAAGGAGACTCAAGGAGAGGAGACTCAAGGAGACTCAAGGAGAGGAGACTCGAGGAGAGGAGACTCGAGGAGAGGAGAGGAGACTCGAGGAGACTCGAGGAGAGGAGACTCGAGGAGAGGAGACTCGAGGAGACTCGAGGAGACTCGAGGAGAGGAGTCTCGAGGAGAGGAGAGGAGACTCGAGGAGAGGAGACTCGAGGAAACTCGAGGAGACTCGAGGAGAGGAGACTCGAGGAGAGGAGACTCGAGGAGACTCGAGGAGAGGAGACTCGAGGAGACTCAAGGAGACTCGAGGAGACTCAAGGAGACTCGAGGAGACTCGAGGAGACTCGAGGAGACTCGAGGAGAGGAGAGGAGAGGAGAGGAGACTCGAGGAGAGGAGACTCGAGGAGAGGAGAGGAGACTCGAGGAGACTCGAGGAGAGGAGAGGAGAGGAGAGGAGAGGAGAGGAGAGGAGAGGAGAGGAGAGGAGAGGAGAGGAGAGGAGAGGAGAGGAGAGGAGAGGAGAGGAGAGGAGAGGAGAGGAGAGGAGAGGAGAGGAGAGGAGAGGAGAGGAGAGGAGAGGAGAGGAGAGGAGAGGAGAGGAGAGGAGAGGAGAGGAGAGGAGAGGAGAGGAGAGGAGAGGAGAGGAGAGGAGAGGAGAGGGGCAGGGGTTTGTGACTGCTGGACTAGCTCCCAGGAGCTGTTGGCAGCATACGCTGCAGGAACCTGGAGGCTGCTGTAATTCACATCAGGTGCTGGCCCACTGAAGAGTGGCTTGGTGACTGGAGGATTATGAATGTCATGCGTCCCCTCTTCCTCATCTCAGGCCCCTCTGCCTTTTTTCAGACATGGAAAGCGTTTCTTGACTGCATCTCCCTCACTGTGTCGTCAAGCTTCGTTACAGTCACTTCAAGAGCAAAAACAGTTTTAAAGGGAATAAACGCCCCCTGCACAGTCAGTGCAGTCTTTGGCATTAAACACTCAGCAGCTCAGCTTTCAGTGATATCCAGCTGCCAGAGTCCCTATGTTGTTCTGAAAGTTGGGCTCGGGGTGCCAGTGACTAGCTTTGTCAGAAATTTTACCAAGATGAGTTTTTCCATATTTCACTGTATATTCTCTTCCTGTCTACTTTTCTGGATTACAACCTCCAAAAGCAATAAAATCTGCTTCACAAGCTAAGAATGATTATAAACACTCACAGAAGTACTGATATTAACCATACTTTTACTGAAGTGGTGTATCTTGCCCAGAAATATGCCTGTACCTAGGGGCTTCTACCATAAGTCTCAAATAGTTTCCTTGTCAGTTTTCAAGGGAGAAAAATGATTTGGCAAAGTGAGGGCTGCCTCTGCCTATATGTTTTTGCAGCTGAGCCCTGAATTTAACATGGGATCTGTGAAACAGGAAGCCCTACCATGCTCAGAGGTGAGATAATATTGGGCTGTGAGGGCTGATGGTGAGACAAGAGCACGCAGGAGCTCAGCAGGAGGCAACAGACCTCAGAGAGAGCTTGGAAGATGTGACATCCCCTTCCCTCCGTAGCATTGTTGGTGCAACAATTTTCAAAACATATATATAGAGATAGAAAGCACTGACATGGGAGAGCAAGTCACCACATTGCAAACACCACCAAGGTGTCGCTGTCACTCTCATCTCCAAGTTTCTCTGCCATGAGATTTTCTGCTGAGTTCACTGATATTGATGTTAGTTTGGGCTGACAGTGGTGGTGGGTTCTGTGGCAAGGTTTGTTCAGTGGGAACAGCACTGATAGTGCTTTCATGGCTTGCTCTCAGTAGAGTTAAAATAAGATCTTACAAGCATTTTATGTTATTGCTTGGCATCATTCAGACTTTTTTTTTTTTTTCTTTTTTCTTTCAGAAGAGGAAAAGGAAATGAGAAATTGAGCTACTTTGCCTCCTTTGTTTCTGTACTTTGGTAATTTGTCACTTAACCTTATCTCATCCAGTTGGCTCTCACAGTGATTCCCAGCTCGATCCTGTTTCCTACTGGCACGTTACATTTAAAGAGCTGGAAAATGTTTTCCTGTACTTCAAAAACAACGATATTCCATTTAGCTTGCTACAAATGTGCTGATAGGAGCTAAAACTATTCTTGGGCAAAATGTACAGAAAGTCAGAATGTGAGTTGACAAGCAGAGTTCAATCACATTAAAAAAACAAGCAAACATCCACTAGTAGACTGCAAAAATTATCCCTGACTGATTTTATTCAGCCTGTTGAACCTACCATTCAAATTTTAGAAGCAGACGTTTTAGAAAAGCAGTCCTGAAGAACTTGGAAGCATAAATGAGTTTAGTTGCAGACCTTAAAAATTGGATATTAGTGAAACCAGTCCTAACTACAGGTAAGGTTTATATGTAAACTGGTGTAATTTAGCAAGTTGACAATGCTTCAGTCCTTTAGTTACTATACAAGCCTTAAAAGGTCCCACATATCCAAGGGCAGTATCAAAAACTGCCTAGCTGTTAATAAAAGGGCTTCACACACTCTTTTTCTTAAAGACCATCAGTACTTGGTAGCCTGGGGAACAAAAAAAAATTGTAGATGCAAAGTCAGTTTCTGTTTGAAAGGTGGCAAGGAACCTACACAGACCTCTGGCTTCTACATGACAGAGACCTGGAAAAAATATGGGACTGTATAGTCATGGGACTATAAAATATGGGACTGTAAAGTCATGCTTTCAACATTACCTCCTGGCCACTGAAAATGCCTATGCTTAAGTTTTGGTTAAGTCTTCATGAACGGAAAATCTGATACTTCTCTCACCACTGAAGCAAAATCCCCCACTGGCACAGGGGTACAAGATGGACCCAGGAAAGCAAGTGGTTGATAAGGTATTGACATGTATGTGCCTTAATTAAATTACTTCTTGGAGGTTTTTAGGATGCTATGCAAACCTTCATGGCTTTTTTTTTTTTTTTTTTTTTTTTTTCTTCCTTAACAATAGAATTCCATTACTGCAAACTAAGTTTGTTTTTATTACCCAAATCAGGTAGCTGATCATTACACAAGGAATTCAGGGAAGGTTCTCATCTGATTCAATGTTTCCTTCAGTGTCCCTGTCTGCCCAGGTGGTTAGTTTTGCTTCATCCTCAGAGGGATAGAGTTTCCTGAAGTCTGTATTTTTATATTACATCAAAGTGATCTCAAATAAGTTTTCTGTATCTGGAGAGATGCCACGCTCAACAAGACAGTAGGATCATACAACAGAAGCATCCAATTGGTGTATGAGTCCCACCAGGAAACAGAAATTATGAGCCTGGAAAACCCTCTCAAAAGTTGCCTGAGGACGTTCTGTAACCAAGAGTGACAGAAGGTGGGGACATTGTTTTTCATTCTGGATATTTCCTCATCAGTGAAAACTGTGCATTTTTTTTGCAGTCCCAACTGTCTGAGTCTCTGACCTTCACTCTATCCTCCCTGAAAACTTTCACATGCTTTTTCTGCTTGCTTTTGAGCTATTTCCCCTTTTTATTCACCTTTTTCTCTGAAGGCAAACTTACTTCTTGTCTTTAGCGACTTAGTTCTAAGGCAAATTAAGATTTTTTTAAAAATTTAACTATGGTAGTGGCATGACCTTTGGAGACAGCTAGTCCTCTGTCCTATCAGTTTGTTCCATCCTGCATTTATCTTGCTTGTTTAGGTTTTTAAATGTCTGCAGCAGGGACATTCTGTGGACAGAACATCTGTGTTCTCGCATGCTGTTCTTTGGCATCTTACCTGCTCCTCAGTCTGTCTCAGCTCCTGAGGTGTACAGAGCACTATTGACACTGGATTCCTAAATCTATTGTTCTTAGAAGAATAAAACTTCTGCCATCTACAGTTCAGGGAAAATTACTCTAGTCTTTATAGGACTGAGAAGAGAGCAGTGGCTATAGGGCTAGAACCTACCCGATAAGTCTTCAGGACAAGGAAAAAGATATTTGCAAAAGTCTGAGAAATATGTTATGAGTGACCAAAGGTATCTGAATTAGGTAGTTAAGACTACAAGGGTAGCAATAACAAGTAGAAACTGAAACATGAGTACCTTTTAAAAGTCTTTCCATCTTTAGTAGCCTGGTATCTACAAGTGTGTTTTCACTAGTTACCAGACTCTTCACTGATGTGTCACTAAAGATACCAATAACATTTCCAGAGTATCTGGTATACACTTCAGAAAGACAAGTGAGGACACCGAGGCAAGCTGAACTCAGCTCTTCTGAAACAGACAATGGAAAGTATCTGCGGGTCCTCTAGTGTTTGCCATGTGTTATGGTCTGTGAAGCTGAGCTGAATGCTGGAGAGATTAGCCTCAGAAAGTTAACACAAAAGTGGCTACGATATGAAGTGGCCTGGAGAGGCCTTTCTACTTCACCTGAGAGACTATGGCCAAAGGAGGGGTGCTTACATATCCCCAGAGATCCAGCTGTGCTCAAATCCGTAATTGTAAAGTTGTCTTGATAGAGTGAGCTGTTGCTCAAACTGAAGCACAAAACGATGGGCATAAGTTGAAACACAGAAGTTCCAGCTGAATATAGGGGGGCACTTCTGCACTGTGAGGGTGACAGAGCACTGGGACAGCTTGCCCAGAGAGGCTGTGGGGTCTCCTTCTCTGGAGACATTCAAAACCCACCTGGATGCCATCCTGCGCAGCGTGCTCTAGGTGATCCTGGTTGGCAGGGGGGTCAGATAAGATGATCTCCAGAGGTCCCTGACAACCTCACCATTCTGCAATTGAGTGATTCTCTGATCCCTAATAGTGAAGAATGAAGGGAGTTTCTATCCCATACAGTTCACAGTAGGGATATATATGTTACGGATGTCTTGACATTTCTTATTAGAAATAAGAAAACATGTCTGGAGTCCTCCCAGAGCTATAGTTTCATTTCTTCCTGAGTGTGACCCTCTCAAATATTGGTAGACTCTACTATTCTAATGAAAAGCTGTATGTAGGGTGGTGGAGGTGGTAATGTATGCCCTGAGGTCCCTGGACAGTGACTCCAGGCCAGGACAACTGGTGCTAACTTGCAGGTCCAGGGTGCACAACAGACATCAGCACAATCCAGACAAGTCTGGGAGATTCTCAACATTTCCAAAAGCTCAAGAAGAGACTCTTGTCCTTCATAGCTGGTGCTTTATAACACAGTTCTAGCAATCCAGCCCCAGGTACAGGGAAAAATCAACTCATAGTTTTCTAAAGCCAAACTTTAACACAACACAGTCCTTATTCTGTTTCATTATTTTTTTTCCTTCTTCTTGAGTTTCCTTAGTCCAGTTTATAGCCTCCATCTGTCTGTATCATCCACCATTTGAGTCCTGCAGTTGTATTCATGCCTGAAACCTGATTGCAACACTTCTCCCCGCAAATGGTTGTTTTGCTTGGTGAATTGGTTGGCTCAGTTGTGGTCTAGACTTGCATAGTTTCTTTTCAAATTTACTTTTTTAAAGTATTTTCATTCTTTTAAAGAAAATTTCATAGAAAACTTTGGTCAGTATAATTGCACTGATGATATAGATTAAAACGACCTTAAGAAATAGCTACTCTTTGGCATCTAAAAGATGCCATACCAGTCTGAGTCCCCAGTAAAATGGAACTGGCCCTTGCAGAGACATCTAGAGAAAAATTTTGTTGTCAAAATCTGAGTGAAAGGATGGTAAAACTTTACTCTCCTCACTGGTGAAAACAATTATGAAAAGCCAGCTGAGTCGACATAAGTAGTGGGGGTCTCCAATGCAAGCAAGGTGTTTGCCATGAGTAAAGAGCAGAGCAGCAAAAGGATGGCAGTTGTTGAGAGCACAGTTACAGGACATACCCTCTGCTTTTCTACGTGTGGTTATACAGATGTTTCTGATCAGTTCTGCTTCGGCCAGCCAGGAGATTTGCAGCTTTCTGAAAGGAAAGGCTGTAACTGAAGCTGCCCAACAACAAGGTTATGCTACAGACTGTGGCATTACATTCAAATGTCCAACTAATTTCAACTTACCAAATCTGACATTGAAAGCAGTCTAAACATTGTAGTCCGAATAGGTTACTATACTCTGTTGGCAGACACACTTTGCAGTATGCATGATGTTTATTCTTAAGATCAGGTTCTAAACGCCTTAAAAATATACCTGCTATTCCCATTCATGTTGCGTTTCTCATGCATTACCATAAGTCTAGAATCAACAGGAAGCCAGAACCCTTTGAAGAATGCCAAACATATCTTATAAGTGAAACTTTTTTTTTTTTTCTCTCAATTGCATGTTTTCCCAGAAAACTTTTGTAAATCCTTTCTTCTGAGGCTGGGAGAACCAAAACAATTACACAAATGAAAGCTGATAATTTTTAGTTTTGGATGTTTTACCAGTTTTAGTAAGTTGTTTGTTTGTTCCTATTCATTAGCATAATGGTGAAGGGAGCAAACACAGTAGAGGATAAAAAACAGAGGACTGAACTATTTCTACAATTATGTCCTTGTGTTTCAAAAGTAATATCTTCTGCCACTTTTTTTTTTCTTCCATCCAAAGAAATATCATATTCAAAAATTTCCCCAATATATTGTCTCCTTAGATTTAATTTCACTTGTTTCTTAAAAGCTATTTCAGTGGAAGAGCGAGTATTATTATTACAGCACATTTGATATTTTAATGGCAGAGCCCCATATGCAGCAGTTTTCTACTAGTCTCCCCTTTCATGAGTTTTCTAAATCTAAAGAGTTATGGAGTTTCATACACAGATCAGAGAAATGCATTTGTAAAACACTTCGTTTTGCTGCAAACTTTTAACTAATTTTGGCCATTGCTTATGTTATGCCAAGTACATTTTCTTGTAGATGTGCTACTTTGCATAAAATTGTACTAAATGATAAACTGCATTAAGACAGCTGATTACATTTTGAAAGTGGATTCATCTTACAGTAGCACAAAGAGCAGTCTGAAATATTTGTGTGACTACAGTAGTGACTAAAGTATTCAGAGAATCATAAAATCACAGAAAGGTTTGGGTTGAAAGGGACCTTAAAGACCATACAGTTTCAACCCCCTCCCATGGGCAAGGACACCTTCAACTAAACCAAGTTGCTCAAAGCTGCATCCAACCTGCGTATTTAGTGTAGAGATGTCAATTATTCAAGAAAGAAAGAAAGAAAGAAAGAAACAAAAACCAACACATTTATATAATTGCTGTTACCATATCTCTACAGTATTAGATACTGCAGTACAACAAGAACACCCCACTATTCAGCATGCCAAATATATTTTATACCCACTTTTAAACAGATATTTTCATGTGTGGTAAGACTTACCAAACATGGACCTTAAAATGGATTTACTTCCATTTTAACAAAAGACAATTGGCCTAAGTATGAATTCATGAGGAGTAGTCTGCTGGAGGCATTAATGCATGTGGTGGTTTTTTTTTGTGTGTGTCACTGTCTGTTCATTCAACTTGAAATGATTGACCACTCTGTATCTGCAAGAGACATTTGAAAAACTGTTGTGCACATTTGGGAAAGAAATTGTCTGATCTGCTTTGTTTGCTCATGAATCAGTGAAGCCCAGCAGGTGGCAATATAAGCACTTCTCGTAATTTGAAATCATTAAACTCTTGTCATGCAATAGCATCATTATGATTTAGTCATTTATAGCTCTAGCTTGCATGGAAAATAAGCCTCAACACAGAAGGTGATTTTAGTCACTAAAATAATGCAAACTCCATGTGTGAGAGTCTGGCATTCTTTCCACCTCTGGATCTTTCTCGTGTCTTTGGGATTTACCAAGTACTATTACATTCATCTCGGGTTGAACAGGGTGTCTTGCAGCTGCTGGGAGCAGATTACGTCTAGAAACACACCTCAGATATACATATATATAATTTTTGAATGACTTTCTGAAAGTCGACAGAGTGAGCTCTGATCAGAGGGCTCTCCTGAAATGCTGGTCTAAGCATGTTTTACGTATGAGTCACATGAAGTAAATATTCTCATCTGGTTAAGGTTTCAGAACGTTTGCTCTATCTGCAATTAATCAGCCTCCTTCAAACACTCAGTATGACTTCAAGGTCAAGTCTCCTGATAGTTAACTGATTGCCAATTACTTTTGTACATGAACGTATACTGTTTAGAGATGAGTGAAAATACTTGAGATTGGAGCAGAATGGTTCACTTCTAAACCCACTCAAACAAAGAGCTCATGGAAAAAGAGCAAGTGTAGGTTACAAAGTATATATTTAAGGAAGGTGTTTCTAGCTATAAGCTACTTTTTTTTGAACTGACCTGAGTATCTGTATATGCTTGGAGAAATATATTGAGAAAGTAAGCCTAGAAGACATCAAGTTTTCTTCCGGGCTTCTGGGTACTGAGGTAACTGGAGATTCTCCCGGGGTGAAATTAAGAACTGGAAGTGCTGCAGAGCCGGTGGGAACTCTGCAAGCACCACTAAGAGATCTGACAGACTCTAATAACTGTAATGCTTTGCACTCCCATTGCACCTTCCATTCAGAGCTCTCCAAGTAGTTAAAACCCAGCTATTAGTTAAGGCTTACAGCCTCCGCCAGGCAAGTCTCATTAACACCATTTTAAAGCTGGGGAACTGATCACTGGAGCGCAGCATTGCCAGTCAGCCCTGGGTTCACTCACTCTGACCTCCAAGAAAGGCACACTAGCTACACCATTTGGTAGGAACTTGACATTTGCAAGAGACCTGATCTTCTGCACGATAGCAACCAATCTACAAATTAAAATTCATAATTAATATTGAAAAATCATATTCTGAAGGTGGTGAGACACTGGAACAGGTTGCCCAAAGAAGCTGTGGATGCCTCATCCCTGGAGGTGCTCAAGATGAGGTTGGATGAGGCCCTGAGCAACCTGATCTAGTGGGTTGCATCCCTGCCCTGTCTTTAAGGGCCTTTCCAACCCAAGCCATTTTGTGATTCTATGATCCCAGTAACACCTTTGATGTTTTCTCTAATGTTGCAGGTAAGTAGGTCTTTGCATATGAGGGTCTTGAACTGAGATTATGGAGACTAGAACTGGTTGGCTTCTGCTCACAGTGGTGCAGTTGCTTGAGAAGTGTGTTGGGGAGTGTGCTCAGCCACAGGACCCTTACTGCCCACTTGTACAGATATAATACCTGCTATTTATGTCATGCATCTGGAGCGAAAAGTGTCTTCTGCTGCAGACAAGCCACGTACAAATGAGAGACTAGTTTGCTCCAGGCATTAGTCCTGGCTACCAGGTGCCCTTACATCTCATGAAGAAATCCTCCAAAAATTTTCAAACCCACCATATGCTAGGGAAGACAGGAGATACCCTCATGTGATGGGAGAACCATTCAAAGGGTGCTATAAATACCCATATCTCACATGCTGCACAGCAATTTTCTCAGCATTTGGCCCTCAGCTGTCTGACACTTACCCTCTACTTGTAGAGCTGTTGGTGTGGGTTTGCTGGTTTGTTGTTTGTTTGCTTGCTTGTTTTTGGAAAAGAAAAAGAAAAGGGAGTGTCTCAGAGTCAGACAGAGGGTCCAGAAGAGGTAAGTGCCTGTCTGATGGCCAGGCTATGCCAGGAGAGGCCTCATGGCTTTAGGTTCAATGCGTCTCCTCAGGAGCAGCATCAGGCTGGCTATGACAACAGCAGAGGCCCTGTCAGTGAAAGAGAAGAGCATCTTTTTTTTTTTTCTTTTTTTTTCTTTTTTCTGTTGTGCTGTCTGACAGCCAAGCACGGGGATAGACCACAGCCTGACAAGCCAAACCCTCCTGCTAGCACTGCGTCATGTCATGGTGTTACTCATGGTCGGTGACTCCCCGGCCTCAGGGCCTGGCCTTCAAACGCGGCCCCCACGTGGAAGAAAATCATCAGGACTCTGGCCCATCTGGGTTTGATGAAAACCACCCAGATTCGAGGCCACCCAGCCAGTGCAGGACACGGACACGTTCCTCAGCCCAGCTCTGCGGTGCCACGCGGGCCCGCAGCCCCCCGGAGCCCTGCTTGGGTGAGGGCGCAGCACCGCGAACACTTGTTCCAGCCCGGGTGAAGAGGAGGCGGGTGGCAAAACGAGCACGTTTGGGGGGCGCCGGGCGGGGTGTGGGAACTGTCAGCAGCTTCCAGCGCTTTCCCACATCACTCCTCCCTGCTGCGTACCACCCACAGGCTGCACGGAGGGGCTCGCTCTCCTCGCGGCAGCTTCCCATGCCCATTACGGCGAATGCTGCCCCGCAGCCAGGCTCCCCAAAGCCCAGGGCCATGCTCACAGCAGCAGCGATGGCTGCTGTTGTGCATGGAGCCCCACGGCAGCCCTCGGAGGCATCCGTCCCCTGCCACAGCCCTGGCGCCGTTCCCACACTTGGGGAACTGCGCAGCGAGCAGCTGTAAGGGACCAGATGCACGTCTCTGGGAGAGATTCGGCTTCCTGAGTTTTGAAAAGTATCGCAGAACCACAGAGCCCACCAGTTGCCCTTCCTGACAAGAGGAAATGCAAGTCACGCTCATCAGAGTACAGTCATAAGGCTGACATTTCTTGGTGCCCCACACAGCCACATTCGTGTGTTTTTTTGTTTTTTTTTTTAAAGTTCTTTATAGGGAAAAAAAAATACTAGTAACACAGGCAAGGAGGTGAGCCTTTTGAATTCTAGCATGCACTGATTTTATCTCCTTTACATTCTTTGAGCTCCATCCACGTCTTTCCTCCCTGTCCTCCCTCCCTCCTATTTTCAGTTATTATCTATCTATCTGACCATGTCTCTGTTAGCTTGCTTTAAGTGTCAGCTGACACATTTTAAACGTTGCCAAATCTTGATGAGGAAAGTTTCTGTATAAGCATTGTATATGCTCTACCACAGACTTGGAATCTTTGAGGACCAGAAACTTGGTGGAATATCATATTTGTGGAAAGGGAAGGGAAGGGAAGGGAAGGGAAGGGAAGGGAAGGGAAGGGAAGGGAAGGGAAGGGAAGGGAAGGGAAGGGAAGGGAAGGGAAGGGAAGGGAAGGGAAGGGAAGGGAAGGGAAGGGAAGGGAAGGGAAGGGAAGGGAAGGGAAGGGAAGGGAAGGGAAGGGAAGGGAAGGGAAGGGAAGGGAAGGGAAGGGAAGGGAAGGGAAGGGAAGGGAAGGGAAGGGAAGGGAAGGGAAGGGAAGGGAAGGGAAGGGAAGGGAAGGGAAGGGAAGGGAAGGGAAGGGAAGGGAAGGGAAGGGAAGGGAAGGGAAGGGAAGGGAAGGGAAGGGAAGGGAAGGGAAGGGAAGGGAAGGGAAGGGAAGGGAAGGGAAGGGAAGGGAAGGGAAGGGAAGGGAAGGGAAGGAAAGGAAAGGAAAGGAAAGGAAAGGAAAGGAAAGGAAAGGAAAGGAAAGGAAAGGAAAGGAAAGGAAAGGAAAGGAAAGGAAAGGAAAGGAAAGGAAAGGAAAGAGGAGAGGAAAGAGGAGAGGAAAGGAAAGAGGAAAGGAAAGGAAAGGAACGGAAAGGAAAGGAAAGGAAAGGAAAGGAAAGGAAAGGAAAGGAAAGGAAAGGAAAGGAAAGGAAAGGAAAGGAAAGGAAAGGAAAGGAAAGGAAAGGAAAGGAAAGGAAAGGAAAGGAAAGGAAAGGAAAGGAAAGGAAAGGAAAGGAAAGGAAAGGAAAGGAAAGGAAAGAAAAGAAAAGAAAAGAAAAGAAAAGAAAAGAAAAGAAAAGAAAAGAAAAGAAAAGAAAAGAAAAGAAAAGAAAAGAAAAGAAAAGAAAAGAAAAGAAAAGAAAAGAAAAGAAAGGAAAGAGAAAAGAAAGGAAAGGAAAGGAAAGGAAAAGAGAAGAAAAGAGAAGAAAAGAGAAGAAAAGAGAAGAGAAGAAAAGAGAAGAAAAGAGAAGAAAAGAAAGAAAAGAAAAGAAAAGAAAAGAAAAGAAAAGAAAAGAAAAGAAAAGAAAAGAAAAGAAAAGAAAAGAAAAGAAAAGAAAAGAAAAGAAAAGAAAAGAAAAGAAAAGAAAAGAAAAGAAAAGAAAAGAAAAGAAAAGAAAAGAAAAGAAAAGAAAAGAAAAGAAAAGAAAAGAAAAGAAAAGAAAAGAAAAGAAAAGAAAAGAAAAGAAAGGAAAGAGAAAAGAAAGGAAAGGAAAGGAAAAGAGAAGAAAAGAGAAGAAAAGAGAAGAAAAGAGAAGAGAAGAGAAGAGAAGAAAAGAGAAGAAAAGAGAAGAAAAGAGAAGAAAAGAGAAGAAAAGAGAAGAAAAGAGAAGAAAAGAGAAGAAAAGAGAAGAAAAGAAAAGAAAAGAAAAGAAAAGAAAAGAAAAGAAAAGAAAAGAAAAGAAAAGAAAAGAAAAGAAAAGAAAAGAAAAGAAAAGAAAAGAAAAGAAAAGAAAAGACCAAAGCCTGAACCTTGGTCTCATTTACATTAGAGAACAGGCTGAAATTATTTTTTTATTTCAATTTGTGTAACTGAGAGCAGACTTTGGCTGTAGCCATGTGTTCTGTCAGAAGCAGAAGACCACAGCCACCTTCGGGATAATGGTCAATTAAATAACCATCAGTCTGCCTTTCCTGTGCAGGTGGTGCAATCTCATATCATGTGTTTATTCTCCCCAAACATCTGACTTAGTAGATCTGCAAATGTCCCAGACTCTATGAACTGTTCTGTAATGAGGAAGAAGCTAATGGCCAAAATCAGAGATGAGCCACAGACATGAGTTCAAGTCCAGACTGGATCGTTGCAAGATCTGGGGCTGAGAAGGAACGTTTGGTTCTAGGGTTTCAGCTCATCTAATTAATGTGGAGCAGAAACAGGCTGGGGGAAGCTGTTTGGCACCTGCAGATGTCTGCAGGTGCTCAGCACCGATTTAGATATGACCCAGTAACAGTATTCACAAGTGTAAAAAGAAATTGGACTATTCCCCACGCATGCATGTGGGATTAGGGAGAACAGCAGGAATAGCTTTTACAGTATCCTCCTGACCCTGAATTCACCTCATCCTTTTTCAGTACATAAACTACTGTAAATATCAGATGTGACATGCTGCAGTTTGATGTAAGCCAGTACAAAATCACACATGGTTCACTTAAAGAAATACCTCCCCCTTTAGCAACTGTACAGAATCAAAGACGACCGTATTTCCACTGTTTCCTGTGTGCACCTGATATTTGCTTCTTTGAGTTCCCAGTTACTCCTGGAAACACGGCACGTCCTGTGCAGTAATGCCAAAGAGAAGAAAACGTTTGCATTGTACTGAAGCTTAGTGATGGTTTGCTGTAATCCCAGCAACACAATTCACCTCAATGCCTGTAGTGAATCCTACAATTAGTGTTATTTTAAAGGGTGGCGAGAGATGCATTTAAAGAGGTGGTTTTCTCAGTCTCTGCCCTATCTCCTTACTGAGGACGTGGTTCCCATGATGTGCTAGAAGACAGGCAGGGCTAGTGCAGTGCCCCACAGGTGCTGCTTGCCAGAGTACAGGAGCAAATTTACACATAAGCTGAGCAGAACCTGAACCTGTCTTTGGAGAATAAAACCTCTAGGTACTGGATTACTGGCAATTATTTATTCCCCTCCTCTCCAGTGTCTGAGGGTGCCAGGAAGAGCAGCCACAGCTGTCGGAGGCAGGAGTGCATTAACCAGCTTGACTTCTGAAAGCAGTCACCAGTTTTAAGTGGGGCAATGGTTGGCCCCCGTCTCCAAGCCAGAACCCCCTCCAGGGGGATGACTTTTTTCTTACCCACCAGACATCCGTAGAAGTAATACCCACCTCGACTGGCTGTGACAGCTTTGCCCTGATGCTGAAGCCATGAAGTGTGTCAGCTTCAGTCAGGTTTTCTCTCAGCACAAGCATCAGCTGGGCTCTGCCTCCAGCAGTGAGACTCTCTCCTTGTGCTCCTGTCATGACCCAGCTCTGGAACCGAGCCTTCAGGTCAAGTTTCTAACCTGAAGATGAAAGAGAGGGCTATAAAATTTGAAAGTGGTTCCAAAGGAGGATTAATGCACAGTTAAAAGTAAAATTCATCTTCTTCCACAAGAATGCTGTCTGTATGTGACCTAAGCACTGGAAAATTCCTTCTGTGAACAAATCCTGTCCTCTAATGTAGCGATGACAACTTCTGACTAACTCCCTTGTAAGAGGTCCTGAACAAAGAACATGTCCACAGACATAGTGGGCGGTGTTAAGGTCTTAGAGGTATTCACCAG
Organism: Aythya marila; assembly: GCF_965140915.1. Taxonomy (NCBI): domain Eukaryota; kingdom Metazoa; phylum Chordata; class Aves; order Anseriformes; family Anatidae; genus Aythya; species Aythya marila. The sequence continues at coordinate 65,528,763 of NC_139080.1, read as the reverse complement.
TTAAACACTTTGCAAAGGATCAACTGGTAAGCAGACTAAAAATTAAGAATACTGAATTATCAATTAGATTTCAGCAAACACTTCCCTTCATCTTTGTCCATGCTACAAGATCTCCAGTCTATTTATCTGTGAAATGTTCTGGGAAAAATAGTAATTAACAAAGTGCAGGTACTATGCTGCACTAATCGATTTAAAATCTGAAGGATATACAGAAAAATCAGATGAAATGCTTACAATTACACAGAAATGTTATTTACTCTTGTCTCTCTCTTGTCAAACAAATATCTGTTCTTTACAATCGTAGATTTTTTCCATAAAATATGTACTTTCATTAATCATTTATTACTAAAAGTTAGTCAATATCACCCAGTTTGCAGACTTAACAGATACACCCCTGTAAGCAAGCTAAATCCACAACACTGCTTTGTATGTTTGCCTCTGTGTGCATGTTTAGATGTCTCTTTTAGGCAAAGAAGGGAAAGATTACCTTACAAAAGAACTAAGGAGGTGAAATACATGTGGCAGGCTTTTGTTTCAGCACCTCTAAGGTTGTTTATTATATACTAGATTTACTACCTCTTCGTGAAGCATGAAATGTGCTCACAATTATGGGTGCAACACAAATGTGTCATTCTTTAAAAGCTGATACATCATGGCAGGAAATACCACAAGAATGGATTTTATCAAAAACAAGGACTGGGTGAACCTGGCAAGCTGCAAGGTATCAGTAGCCAAAAGATTATCATTCCCTAGTGGATTACTTTTTACAATACAAGCTCCATTTTATGCTTGCTCTTGTTGAGCATTAAATACATGCTGTTGCTGGGGAGAGATCCTGTAGTTTGAAAACAAAGGTTGGTTTTTGCTAAGACTGTTTTGATTGTTTGGAGCACCCCTGGAGGGTCTGCTCTGCCACCAGCGTGCCCTGTAACATCACTGGAGCGTGGTCCTCCTGTTTCCAAGTGAGGTAGTGCTGCTTGGCCTGCCCAGCAATGTTACTTCACTGGCTCAGGCATGCGCGTTAATGAGGGGATTGCAGATGTTCAGTTTACAGTGCTGCTGTTGTTAGTCACAAAGCATAACAAAATGAAGCCCAGCCACTTTCTGGAGCCTTTGAAATGACCTTTTCCATTCTTTATGGCCTTGGGTTTTATCTTTGTATCTGTCGTGCCTTTGTGTAATGCAACTTTCGTAGGAAAAAGAAGAAAAAAAAAAGAAAAAAAAAAAAAAGAAAGCTAAATTCCTGCCAATAAAGATATTCTGTATAAGCCAATAAAGATATTACCACTGTTGTTTTTGTTTTTACAGCAAAAAGCTACAGGGGCATTTACCTGGGGCATGGTTCTCTAGCTGAGTAGCTGAGTTGTTCTGTATTAGCTCATTATTCTGTGAGCATTAAAATAATATTCTGTGTTTCTTGCAGGGAAGTGGTAATTATTTTCTTCTGTGGCATGGAGTTGCAACACGATCTTGGCTCATCACAAAAAAGTTATGAAGTGCTAGCAATAAATGCTTAAGTGAAGCAACTCTTTAGATCTGCAAAACAACACTAAATCTGGGTATTTCTGAAGGCTCAAATTCTCCTATTTCCAGTGGGTCCATATTTTCTGCCATATAATTTCAACTAGTCTTTTAGATATTGCTGTAATTATCTTACCTCTAAAAGACAGTTTCATTTACTTTGAAGGATGGTTCGATGCAAAAGTTCTTGCCTTGGTGAGTACTTCATTCCTTTAAGCCATAAATCCAAGCCCTAATAACATCAGTTCACCTATTCTTTCCAAATCAAATCAGAATTTCATGCCCTTTTCTTTGTTAGAAGAATATGAGTTATCCTAATTATTCTCTGGCACTTTATGTAGGAGATTTTTCAGTACCTTTGATCAATCTTCCTTTCTTCTCTTTATTGCTTAACGTATTTCATGTGTCTTAGTTTTCTCTCCTTCATTGCAGAGGAATAAAGAAAACCTGGTGATGCTGCACAGCCGTAATCCGAATAGTTCTTTGTAATAAAACACAAACAGAAGAGTAAATGCTATGTGAAATAAAATGCTGGTCTCCTTTAAAACAGTTTTGTGGAACAATAAGAAGCTTCAAGAAGAACATTTGCAAAAAACAAAACAAGAAAAAGGTTGATAAAAGTTTACCTCAGAGTTCTTCCAAAATGCTGGTGCCCTGTGTGACTCATGCCAGCCTGTAAAATACAGTTCTGATTTCACAATTTATATTAGGCATTCTTGTTTTCCTAATTTACCAGCACATATAGAAACTTTGAAAACAATGAGACTTGTTTTCCTTCTATGCTCATGCAGTGTTTATGCTGCCTTAGAGTGTTTATCCAAAACGTACTTGTTTGCAAAGGATAATGGCACTGGTCCTCCTTTTCAGTGAAGTGGGCAAACCAAATATTGTTCAATTCAAAGAAGCAGCACCAAAAAAAAAATAAAAATAAAAATAAAAATATTTTAAGGAAAGTGCCTGGTTTCACTGTTTAGGCATCCTGACTCTTTAACTATCCCTCTCTCCTGATTTGAATTTATGCCCATTTATGCCTCAGCTCTGCAGCTCACTCTGTGTCCACACACTAACCCAAACCCAAATGTTATCACAATATAAGTCATAGCATCCCTTTTCTCTTTATGTAGTATTGTGCACCCACAGTAGTCTGTCATATATGAAACTTTCTGCTTGTGGTGAAGGAATAAGAAGTTTTGTAACTGTGACTGATTTCTGCATTTTGCAAATTTTCAAAAGAATTTCACAAAAAGAAATGGGATTTTTTTTTTTCTTTCTACATTTGGAAACCATTTCCAAGTTTGCTGTATGAGAATTTTATATTATGGCCATATGACTCTCACTTAATCTGCAAGATACATGCTCTTACCTTTACTCCAAGTAGTGTTTTCCCCTAGCATTACAATGGCATTTTTGTGTGAGCAGAATCAGACTTAGTGTATTAAACAATAAAATGGGACAGTAAGACCTGTTCTGCAGCTCCTTTGTGTCTGTGTCCTGGTACAGAACAGCTCTAAAGCTCCTGCAGCTTGCTGCAGCCTGGCCTCTTGTAGTTCAGAATGATCAGTCAAGACTTAATATTACCATGGCCTGGAGGGAAGTAAAATAGATGAACCAAAAAAGACAAATACATTTTGAGCTTTTCTGAAAAACAAAACAAAACAAAAACACCTCCTACACAATGCTTAGTATTTAAGGTCTGTTTTGTTTAAAAGGTCTGTCAAAAATATTTTGTTAAAGGCCTGTCTCTGTTTAAAAACAAAGAAACAGCAGCAACAACAAAGCCCTATAATTGTCAGAAACAATGAATTTCTGTTTCAGAGCACTTTCAAAAAAACAATAACAAAATAAGAAAAGAAATGGCAGATAAATTAATAGAATCTTTTTTGGATGACAACTCAGTTATCAGAAAATCCACCAAGATATGGCAGCTCCAGTCTCAGTCGCTTCCTTACAAGACTTCCAGCTGATACGAAGCACTGAAGAAGCTGATATGAAGCGCTGAAGAGCTGTTGGAAGACAAAGGTGCTTCCTCTCAAGAGACTGTCAAGGCACCCATCAATGCAAACAGCTTTTGCAACCTCCTTTGTGAAGGGAGCACTTTACACAATGTGAATCCTCTCTCTCAGTACCTCCTTGTCTGGCTAATTCCTTTCTGAGCTGGAAGGCCCAACTGCAAGTCCATTCCCCACCTCAGTAGTGTCAAGATGGACTTGTCAGTCATTTCAGAATGGCATCTCCTGTCTGAGGGACAAGGACATTACTATTCACCTTGGAAGTGCTACCCAGTTTAAAGGCACAGTGATCCTTGGAAAAGGGGAGAGAACAAGGATGGGGAAGTATTCTGGGTTTTATTGTTTCCTTTTGATTCTGCTTGACACCAAACATAGTAGAAAACCTATGATCTGCTCTTTTTATCAACACATTACCAAAGATGGAGCCAGAGAAGCCCAGGACAAGCTCTCTTTGTGGCCTCTCCTTTCTGGCTTCAGGGGCAGGAGAGCTCATGGTGAAGGACAGCCTCGGTGCATCTGCAGAAAGTCACTGCTGTTGCTGCGTGCTTCCCACCCCGTCCACCTCCTCTGCTGTCCCTCTCACCCTTCCTGCACTGACTCGTGTGGATCACTGTCCCTGTGGCAGCTGCGCAGAGGTGTTTCTGGTCTCTGCTGGCTTGGAGGCACTGCAACATGGCAAATAATAACAATACATGTATGATAATGCACTGACTACCATAGAAAGGAAGTAAATGCTGCTTTAAGGTATTCTGAAGTAATCAGGTGCTGTAGAAATCCTACTTGTGAGAACCATAATAACTGGTATTAAAGCTATCTCAGCTAGCGTGTAGTTTTATACAGCATGTATGCTCAAATACTTAGCTAGCCAGAGCTGGGAGAATTATGGATATTATTATTATTATTATTATTATTTTAGTTTTCCCTTTCTTTTGAATACGGTCTCTACAGTAAAACAAACAAAATGAATAAACCTTCCCCTCCCCCCCGTATTGTAATTATGCCACTTCCAAAATCCAAGAGGATCAGTTATATGAAGCAAAACCCCTGCTGCTGACACTGTATCCTGCCTGCAGCCCTTTTGGATCTGTGGAGCCATTACAGTGAGTGCCTTTTATGAGACATTGCCTCTGATATTACTATCAGGCTCTCCAGACATGATACCACAAGAGAGCTGCCAGTGTGTTGCTGTTGCCTAGTGTGTCACTGAATTTTTCCATAGCATGGCTGAAACTGTCACAAGAAATAGCTTAGATTTGGGTGGTATGTGAGTGCACACAGCTTGTGTGCTGGGGGAGCTGCTTAAAGCAGGAAAAAGCACCGTTTCATAGTAAGAACTAAGGGACTTAGCCCACGTTTTTTTTTATTGTTGCCAATGACAGCTTCCCTTATCCAAAGAGAGTAAAATATGCTTTTAAGTGCTTGCAAAGCCCTGGAATGTGTGGTTTACAACAGTATTAAGAACTGACCTATAATTACAAATAGACGTGGCACTAGTAATTTATTTGGTAAGCTCCTGAAATGCTGACTATTTCATTCCTTCTTATAGATTGAATTTCGGTTGTACAAAACCAGGCAGAGCAGAGGGTCATGGTTTTCCCCTGCCTCCCCTTCTCTCAGGAATTCAACCAAACCATGTTTTCTTCTGGACATGGTCTGAATCTGAACATTTCCTTTACCTCAGAATCCATGGTACCGAAGCATCCTGGGCTCTGTCTGATCCAAGCTGATGCTTATGCTGGTCAGTTGTTCTTATATGGTATTTTTCCTGGCAGGGGTTATCCAGTTTGTAACAGTGGGTTCTGCAGATAAAGCAAGAGGTGAAGAAGGTGACCTTAAACAAGATCTGGAATAGCTTACAGGCACCATCTTGCTAGGTCAGTCTTGGTGGAAAACCCTACCATCTTTGCAAGGATAAGGAAAGTCCAGACACTGATTGCTTTCTCCATGGCATGCCAAAAGACTTTGCCAGACTAGTCAGTGGAAAACAGAGGCCTTTGTCTTCACAGTCTGCTAGATGTACTTGCTTGAGTGAGTCTGAAATATAGCCATCACCTATGCCCAGAGTACTAGCTCTACAATGTTTACAGAGCAAAACCGGGATTTCTCTCTTCTATGAATAAATTAGTAAATGATTTTGTTGTTACTGATAAAAAATAGCAGATTTACAAGTCAGATCAATTTTTTTTTTGTTTGTTTGTTTGTTTTTTTTCTTTTTGGCTCTTGTTGAGCTTTTCGTCCACCAGAACCCCCAAGTCTCTCTCTGCAGAGCTGCTCTCCCAAGTTCTTCTCCCAATACATGTATGTGCTTGTGTCTGGGATTACCCCAACCCAGGTACAGAACCTTGCACTTGGACTTGTTGAACCTCATTAGGTTCAACATGGGCCCAGTTGTCCAGCTTGTCCAGGTCTTTTGAATGGCATCCCTTCCTTCTGTTGTTTTGACTGCACCACTCAGCTTGGTGTCATCTGCAAACGTGCTGAGGGTGCACTTGTTCCCACTGTCTATGTCGCTGATATTTGTCTATGTCATTTACTTATTCCAGTTCCACACATTAAAAACAAACAAACAAACAAAACAAACAAACAAACAAACAAAAAACAGTGGGTGACAGAAATAGAAAATATAAGTACCTATTAAATTTCCATTCCTCCATCTAGACTTACATGCCAAAAGTAAGTGCACAGATAACAAAGTGGATATTTTTATTTGGTCTGAGTTTTTCTACAATACATTTCTTATTTGGTATCTTTTTCTTTATTTTATTTTCTGTTTTTCCTGTGTTCTGCTTATTTTGGCTGGTTATCCCTTTATTCTTCTGTACCATCTCGTGAATACAGAGCCCTTCTTCTTTAGTCTTTAATAACCTAGATGTGACTTCATACTTCATGAATCTTATTTTGAAACCAAGTTAATTGAGAATATAGCAAAAGATACAATAAGTAACTGTTTTTGTTTGTTTGTTTGTTTTTTGATAGTTTTACTGGATATTTTAAGTGTGTGATTTCCACCCTTACTTTCAGAAAAAGTAATCATGAAGGATAGGTGAACTTTCCATCATTGTGTTGTTGTTTTCCAAAGACACACCATTTTGTTGTGGTTGTTGCAGTGCCCCAAGGAGTATGTAAATACTGCTGTGCTTTCAGCACCTCAATACACTACAGACTATCAATGTTTCAGTAGGGGTACTGGTGGGAGGGAGTAGTTGTATTCCTTTTGCTTTGTCTCATTTCCCCCAGTAGCAATTTGTGCAATGCACACAACCAGCAGGGTCTTCAAATATTTCAGGTGACCAGACAGTACAAGCACTTGAATTTGATCTCCACATGTACATAATCTATTGAAGCAACATGGAATGTTTATGTGAAACTTTTCCTTTATTTACCACAAAATTTTATTTAAAGAAAAAAGATAAATGTACTTGCATGCTGAATCATGAGCTGACAAATCTAACTCCTGCCCTAGTTTTCAGACTGTGCTAGTCTCCTTAGTGAAAATCTCATATGATAAACTTTTCATGAATTAGACTTCCAGGATTATAGCTGACAAGAACACTACTTATAAAGGTGTTCTTTCATGCGTTAGGGGAAAGTTTTATCCAGCTTGATCCTATTAAAGACTCTGTTAGCACAGCTTATGCTATTACCATGGCAGTGCTCCCTAACACTTCTGTAGCTAAAAGTCTGTCATTATTTCTTCAAAAGGTAATCTCTCTGAACAACACCCACCTCTTCTTTTCTCTCCTAGACTTCATAAGTGTACATGCTTTAAAAAAATTGCTTTGGCTAAACAAGCAACAGAGATATCTATAATCTAGTTGCATGAGTTCTTAGGTTGCAATGTGTACATTGGAAACGGGCAATAACATCAAAAGTGTGTGAACAAAAACAATAGAGTGATGTTGGACTTACTGCTTGGAATTAAGAAAACAGTTTAATAAATGTCTATTTCCATCAAGTATCTGTATTTTTGTATAACCACATAACTTTCTATCTGAAGGTAAAAATATGAAATGAGAGCCTTGGCCTAAGTTCCACCGTAAAATTAAACACTAAGCCCTGTGTTTAAAGTGTTTTTGTTTGTTTGTTTGTTTTTTGTTTTGTTTGGTTTGGTTTGGTTGGTTGATTAGTTGGTTCTTTGTTTTAGTAGAATAGAGGAATTTGATACTTCAGGACTAATTTTCAACCCAACCCTGTCCCTACAAAGCTGTTTTTTTCTTCCTATTTTAAACAGTTTAATACAACAGTATAGAATTACATAAAATACAGTTTTCTTATATTAGCAGTTGTTACATTCTCTGAGTCTCTCAAAAAGATTTGAACTCTAAGGGTCTACCTCACTGGATATGCAGAAGGAAAATAGGTCAAGTAGCAAATCCATTGACTACTATGGGATGGAAGTGTGGCGTCTTTTAAGTAAAACCCTGACCCTAGTGAAGCCAGGGGAGGTTTTTCTTTTTTCTTTTTGGTAGAGATAAAAATACTCTCTACATGAGAGCTTGCAATACTTTTGCAACACACTTTGAACCCTGTACATTTTTTTTTTTTTTTCAAAAAAGAGAGGCAGCACACTGAAAAAGATTTTTTCAACTTAGTTGGTCCACTTCTCTTTATCAGAATAAAAAGATGTATTGACAATACATAGTTTACTTCAAAGAGCTGTGCCAAAACAACAAGGCAAACAATTAACTCAAAATTAATGATAGGTTGTTCTTGAGAGGTTGAATTAATCCATACATTATTGAAAATGGAATTGCATTACTATGTGTTATTTGCAACAAATAGAAAAAAAAAAAAAAACAACTAATCTTACTCTTTGCTGTCAAAGTCTTCCATCATCTTGAAGCCCCAAAATATTCAGAAACAGGGAAATGAAATCCATTGACTGCAGATGAAGAGAACTCAAATAAACATAATAATATCTTTAGCAAACTTACTCTTTCCTTGAAATCTTAAATATAGTAGGGTTTCTGTAGCCAACCATAACTGACCATAAATGCCCATCCACGGGATAGTTTTTCTCTGTATCCCGAAGTTTACTTTATGTACAATACTTTCAGTATTTATGACTGATTATTTTGGAAATTTAGTTTGTCTCTAACTCAGAGAGAAATGGTGGAAAAGGATAGTGCTCTCAAAAGGACATATATACTTAAAATGTGAGAAATTTATGTTATTTATTGCTGATGTAATAGCTGAAATAGCATGTCAGGAATTAAATTCATTGCACATCAGCTTGTTCACCAAATGTTCTGTGTATCCCTAGTACATTTAACTTGAAGCCACTCTGCAATCAGACTGAAATAAAGATTCTACTCTAAGTAGCAAAAACTTTGTCGTTATTTCTTATAGCATCATGACATCATTATGATGCCACTAGAGAAAATGCAGGACAGATCTAGATTGAAAGTATGGAAATGTAGGTCTCCACAACTGAGGTATGAAAATGCAAAGAGCTGAAGTAGTAGGAGGAGGAGAAAGGAGATGTGCAACGAATAGATCGTGGCCACCTAGGAGAAATTTTCAAGTAAATTTTTGTTTCCTTTGGGGAACAATTAACTATGTAGCCAGGATTTTAGTTCAGATGCAGTATTTTATTTTATTTTATTTTATTTTATTTTATTTTATTTTATTTTATTTTATTTTATTTTATTTTATTTTATTTTATTTTATTTTATTTTATTTTATTTTATTTATCTATTGATTTATTTATTTATTTTCCTGATAATATTTTTCCTGATAATATCTGGTTGAGGTTCTTTGCTTATTGTTTATCCCTGGTTACTGTTACATATGGAAGAATGACATGAACTGAAAAAAGAGGTAAACAGAGTAAATGAAAGGAATGGATGCATCAAGTCAATGATATTCAATCCAAAGTAGCAGCTGACTGAAAGAACACTTGTCAAGGCAAATAACCATGACAGAGATATGCATCTGGATGTTGTGTCAGAATTACTTCATATTCAACTGCATGAAATGTTTTACTATTTCCTTTAAGTCAATAAGGCTTTGAAAAGCCATCCCAGCAGTCCAGGGACGTATACTATTTTTATGCAGTGTCAGAATAGATGGCTAACAATGAGCTGACCCTGGAAACAACACTGGACTTTCATATAAAAGACTAATGAAAATAATACATGGAAGAATTCCTTTACCTTATCAGTGTCACTTGGGTACTTGCTTGGGCACTACTCCCTGTTCTCACCAATTAAGGAACAATACGTTTTATACACGTGGACTGTAATTTCTTTAAGGTATTTATCTTGCATTTAACACTGGTCTGACCCATTTTCTCTGGATCTGCTGGCAGTGTTCCCATTCTTCTCGCATCTCATAATCAAGTTCTCATATAGACACGTTAGACCCTGTATAAACCCTTTTCTGGATTCTTGTTACAATGCTTCCTATTTTTCTGTATTTACTGTGCCTTCCTTTTCTGTTTTCAGGTTTGTACCCACTTAACATGTTCCAAAATACGTCTGGAAAAATTTTGTGAAGTTGGGATGATTAATCTTGAGAGGTGCTGAGACTCCAAACTCCCCTGCCTTCCTTAACTTAGGTGGCTTCAAAGGGAGATGTAGGGTTCTGGTACCTGTCAATGTCAGATCACAATTACTCTTGCTTTGTCTAGGTTATCCTTAAAATTTATAAATCCGTTCCTAGCTGGTTAGTAATTACCTTCATGATCTCTCCAGTGTTGAACTATTGCTTATACTTGCTTTTGCTAACATCATTCTTAAACAAAATAAGTGACCTCAAACTCTTAGATTCACTTGTGAACTTGGCCTTTTCAAGCACCTGGAATCTACACGCCAGTCAGCCTCACCTCCATCCCTGGGAAGGTGATAGAACAGCTCGTCCTGGAGGTCATCTCCAAGCATATGGAGGATAAGATGATGGTCATGAATAGTCAGCATGGATTCACTAAGGGGAAATCGTTTAACCAGTCAGATACCTTTCTGTGATGAGATGACCTGGTGGATGAGGGAAGAGTGGTGGATGCGGTCTACCTTGACTTCAGCAAGGCTTTTGAAGCTGTCTCCCATAACATACTCATAGACAAGCTCAGGAAGTGCAGCCTACATGACTGGCCAGTGAGGTGGGTTGTTAATTGGCTGGATGGCAGAGCTCAGAGGATTGTTGCTTAGTGGTGTGGAGTTCAGTTGGAGGCCTGTAGCTAGCGGTGTCTTCCAAGGGTCAGTACTGGGTCCAATGTTCAACTTATTCATCAATGACCTGAACGATGGAACAGAGTGCACCTTCAGCAAGTTTGATGAGGACACAAAGCTGGGAGGAATGGCTGATACCCCAGAGGGCTGTGCTGCCGTTCAAAGGGACTTTCACAGACTGGAGGGTTGGGCCAAGAGGAACATCATGAAGTTCAACAAGGGCAAGTGCGGAGTCCTGTACCCAGGGAGGGATAACCTCAAGCACCAGTACAGGCCGGGGACTGACCTGCTGGAAAGCAGCTCTGCAGAGAGAGACCTGGGAGTCCTGGTGGACAGCAGGCTGACCATGAGCCAGCAGTGTGCCCTTGTGGCCAAGAAGGCTGACGGGATCGTGGGCTGCACTGGGAGGAGTGTTGCCAGCAGGCCAAGGGAGATGGTCCTCCCCTTCTACTCAGCCCCGGTGAGGCCACACCTGGAGCACTGTGTCCAGTTCTGGGCTCCCCAGTACAATAGGGACATGGAGCTACTGGAGCGAGTTCAGAGGAGGACTGCTAAGATGATTAGAAGGCTGGAGCACCTGTCTGTCATATCAGGACAGGCTGAGAGAGCTGGGCCTGTTTAGCCTGGAAAAGAGAAGGCTGAGGGGTGACTTCATCAATGTGTGTAAATATTTGAGGGGAGGGTGTCAAAAGATGGAGCCGGTCTCTTTTCAGTTGTGCCCAGCAATAGTACAAGAGGCAATGGGCACAAACTGAAGCACAGGAGGTTCTGGCTCAATATGATGGGGTACTTCTTTACTGTGAGGGTGACAGAGCACCAGGACAGGTTGCCCAGGGAGGTTTTGGAGTCTCCTTCTCTGGAGATATTCAAAACCCACCTACATGCCATCCTGCACAACGTGCTCTAGGTGCTCTTGCTCAGCAGGGGAGTTGGACCAGGTGATCCGCAGAGGTCCCTTTCAACCTGCCCATTTTGTGATTCTGTGATTCATGCTTCACCATTATAAGATATCCAAATAGCAATAGCTGGCAGAAGTGCCTTGACTATTGTGACTGGACAGGAGACAGCCTGTTTTGGCAGATGGAGACTTGGCTATGATTACCAATGAGCTTGTGAGCCTTCAGGCTTCATTATTGCAATGTACCATATCTATCCCAGAATAATTTCCTACAGGGTGAAGGAGGTGACAGCCTATCTCTGTACAAATTCTGGAGTACAGATACAGCATCTGATCCAATAGGTTAAACTCCAAGTTCTTGATGTAGATTCTCTGAAGCATTCAATTTCAACTTGGCAATCACATAAAGGGGGGTGTGGGGAGGAGGGTGGAATAGCTTGATCCTCATGCTGGTCCACTGCCAGCTGCCAAACAGTTTAAAGCAACCAAAAGGCATTTCTAAACTACACCAGCTGCTAGCAGCTCCGGAGGAAGCATCTGCCAGTTTAGCACATCCCAGCACAGTCATGGCCTGATTATGCAGCTTCCAGTTCTTAGAAAGGGGTGATAAATTGCATGTAAGACACCAGCTAGATGTTAATGTAAGGATTCCTTGGAAATTAGGAAATTTTGTCCTGGCAGCTGACAAGTTTCAAGCCCCTTTATACTGTTCTAGTATGGCAAAGAGAGTGGAAGAAGAGAGAGAAGATACAATTCCACATCTTGCTTTTCCAAGCTCTCAATAGGCTAAGTATTCTGGAGTTGTCCTCATTACTCTAGCACACCACAATAACAACAAATATCCAGAACAATGGAGTTGTCACTAAGGCTGGTACTTCCATGGTGGCCCAAGGGCGTGCAACACGCTGCCAAGAAAGATTTAAATAAATCTGTTTTCTTCTGGAGAGAAATTAGGAACCAGTTTCTTTGCCAGTTTGAATAACAATAATAGCTCAAGGGGAAAGACACAAAAGAAAGAGGAGGAGAAAGGAAACTCTTCTAGAGAAGAAAGAAAAATAACGGTAACGTAGTACACAATACTAAAAAGACAAATACAAAGAAAATATGAACACTGTGTAAGCTAACGTGTTATCATTGGCTACTATTAAGATCCTTATTGACTTATTGGAAGGGAGAAAATGAAAGATCAGAGCTGGAATCTCCACGGGTGGAAATCAACATCATTCTTCCTTGACTGCAAAAAGCTAGGCCAATTTAGAACAGCTGTTATTTGGCTGGTATTTTTTTTACTTACTTTTATTTTTGTAAATCACAGTGATGATCATGGGACAGAAGATGGATTGACAATATGAGCTGTGAATCTCATGGGACATGTCTGCTGTTTCTAGTTTTTGTAGTCCTTTGAATGCCTAATGCAATGCTATTTGAATAACTAACAAGGTTTTCTTTGGCAGAAACCCTATTTGGTATCAGAAGAACTAAATGAGGACTTCAAATGATAATTAGCTAATTGTGTTATAGCTGGTTCATAATTACATGTTTGAGTGTTGTGAGAGAGAGAAATTAAATTCTGTATTATTGACCGTGTCAGGAGAATTGTTATTCTGAGTTCAGGGGGAGTTAGTTTAGACTTCAACTTCTGCTTTGAAAATATGTTGCTGGTTTTTTGTTTTGTTTTGTTTTGTTTTGTTTCTTTGTTTGCTTTCCTTAGAGAAAATAACGTGTTGTTTCTTAATTTCCTTTTGGTCTATTTTGCCCCCAGTCCTTATCTGATTGTCAAGGATCCATACAGAGTACCATCATCCAACACATATTTATAATTGTGATTCTTTTACAAATGAACTATTGCAAGCAAATAAGAGTTCATATTACTTAGTAACATTGGCAGAGTTGTAGAAAAAGAACACAAATAATTTCTTCTTTACTTCACAGTTCTTTAAATAGCTATATGCTAGACTTCATAGATGGCAAACAGATAAATAATTAGATTAGAGACAGAAAACAACAGTGAAATAAAACATACCATAGCCAAAAGAAAATGCTGTCTGAAACGACCTGTTTCTTATTCTCTGTGCAAGGGTAAGAAAGAGGGGCTTTCCCTACACAACTATCAGATACCCTATACAACCCTTAGTCACGTTAAGTCAGTGCTAAGAGTCACAAAATAATTCACTTTATCCACCAAAAAATTACAACATTGCTTAAAAATCTTTGATTTGAAGTGTTAATTATGGTATCGGCTGCACTGATGGGCTGAGGTCAACTGCATGAAGTTCAACAAGGCCAAGTGCCGGGTCCTGCACCTGGGGCGCAATAACCCCAAGCAGAGCTACAGGCTGGGAGATGAGTGGTTGGAGAGCTGCCAGGCAGAGAAGGACCTGGGAGTGGTGGTGGATAGTTGGCTGAATATGAGCCAGCAGTGTGCTCAGGTGGCCAAGAAGGCCAACAGCATCCTGGCTTGCATAAGAAGCAGTGTGGCCAGCAGGGCTAGGGAAGTGATCGTCCCCCTGTACTCGGCTCTAGTGAGGCCGCACCTCGAGTACTGTGTTCAGTTTTGGGCGCCTCAGTACAAGAAGGACATTGAGGTGCTTGAGAGAGTCCAGAGAAGGGTGATGAAGCTGGTGAGGGGCCTGGAGAACAAGTCCTGTGAGGAGCGGCTGAGGGAGCTGGGCTTGTTCAGCCTGGAGAAGAGGAGGCTCAGGGGCGACCTTATCGCTCTCTATAGGTACCTTAAAGGAGGCTGTAGTGAGGTGGGGGTTGGCCTGTTCTCCCACGTGCCTGGTGACAGGACAAGGGGGAATGGGCTAAAGTTGCGCCAGGGGAGTTTTAGGTTGGATGTTAGGAAGAACTTCTTTACCGAAAGGGTTGTGAGGCATTGGAACAGGCTGCCCAGGGAAGTGGTGGAGTCACCATCCCTGGAGGTCTTTAAAAGACGTTTAGATGTAGAGCTTAGGGATATGGTTTAGTGGGGACTGTTAGCGTTAGGTCAGAGGTTGGACTCGATGATCTTGAGGTCTCTTCCAACCTAGAAATTCTGTGATTCTGTGATTCTGTAAATGAAAGTATCATCCTCATTCTCCTGTGCTCTTCCTTGTTCACATTACTGTTTCAAATCTTAGACCACATAGAAGAAAGGGAGTTGGTTTTAGCAAGTTCTGGTGAACAGAGATTTGCTAAATAAGTCGTTTGAATCAGAATTTCTGGGGCTTGATCAACCTGGAGAAGAGAAGACTCCGGGGAGACCTTATAGTGGCCTTCCAGTACCTAAAGGGGGCCTACAGGAAAGCTGGAGAGAGTCAGGAAATGTGGTGATAGGACAAAGGGGAATGGCTTTAAATTAAAAGAGGGGAGATTTAGAATAGATGTTTGGAAGAAATTATTTACTCTGAGGGTGGTCGGGCACTGGACCAAGTTGCCCAGATACATTCTGGATGCCCAGTCCCTGGAAGTGCTTAAGACCCACCACCTGTATTCTCCATGGAGTAGGTGGGGGCGGTGGTATCATTCCATGATTTCATGATTCTATTAATGCAGCTTTAATGTTCAGTAGTATCTTGGTTGTGTCAGCCACATAAAAGGAAAACCACAGCACCTGATTACAGAAATGAGACTGTTTTTTCTTTGACACTACAGGTGAAGTGGCTGCTTTCTAGGACAAAGTAGCACATTTAGTAAAAGTTTCCATAAAGTTCTGCCAACACTCATCCATGAAATGCCTGTACTCTACTTCAGTGCTATTGCCCTTGATATCATCCTTCTCAATATATTGAAACTCAGTTATTTTTACCCAAAGTAGCATCTTTGACCTTTATAGGAGTATTTTGAAACATTGTCTAAGAGATCATCACAACGTGTGATCTGTGAAGTGACTATTAGCATCCTTACTGTTATTAGAAGCAAAGCAGACCTCGAAAGATGAATCTTACTGCATCCTATGTGATACATGGAGAAGCAAGAGAGAGAGAAAGAACTGGTGTTCTCTTCCAGGAATCAATTTTCACAGCTAGTTTTAGATATCATCATGACAAATTCCTTTCATAAACAGATAGATAGGCAGATGTGTGTGTGTGTGTGTGTGTGTGTGTGTGTGTGTGTGTGTGTGTGTGTGTGTGTGTTGTCTGAGATCCAGCTGGACAAAGGAAAAGAAAACAGCCACCCCTCTGACTGTTTAGAAACTCCTTATGTTATCTCTGTGCCCCCCAAGTTGCTTCCACCCAGAACAATTGCAGAGTTCTTCATTTTAGCAGGGATATACCAAACTCCAATGCAGGCATTTGGTCGACTCCCAGAGCTGAAGATTTTCCACCCTTAGATTTTTATAAGAAATGCACCTTCTTTCTCATGTAGAGCATCATTGTGAATTAGTCTGGAGTCCTCCTTTTTTTCCTTTTGTGCCTTTTTTACACAGTCAGCTGATTTCCCAAGATTTCTCCAGAAATGTTTTTCATGTCATTACTTTTGCAGTTACTTAAAAGATTGTTTGAAATGTCTTACTTTGACCTAATCCAGGAGATGGGACCTTCTGCCAAGAGACTGACAGTAAGCATAGGTTTGAAATTTCTCAGAGTCATGTTATTAATGGGGGCGTCTTCAAAACAGCTTAATTAGTAGCAATGTATTGGTTATAGCTGTAAAAAAATCATTACTTTGTAGAATTGCTGTGATCAGAATTCACTTACAGCTCTTACAACAAGTTTATGTGAGTACTTGCTTAAGGCTCAAGTGAAACATAATATTTGGCCATAATCCAATTCACACTGTTGCACAGTCAGGATTTCCTCCAATGACTCATTCATACCCCTACTGAATTGAAAAGGATACATGTGTAAATCAACATTAAACTTAAACTCCAAGACTTTTGACTTTTTGTCTTATGTCTAAATTGGCAACACACAACATCTATCTTTATATTCTAATCACACAAAGAAATACCTCCTCCTTTTTATTTTCCTCTTTTTCTTTTTTTTTTCTTTTTTCTTTTTTCTTTCTTTCTTCTCCAGTGAGGTCACATTAAAGAATGCATATCTCACACACAAGAAGGGAGGAAAGCAGAATGTAACTCTGGACAGCCAGCTACATGTGTATTCCTCATATGATACAGTAGCCAAGCAATCCCACAAGCAAGCTCCGATTATTATCCAAGTCTCAGGAAATTCAAGTAAATACTTGAATATTTTGAAAGGGGGGTTAAAAAAGTACTGGAAATACATGGATGGTAAGAAAACCTGTGAGAGTGGAGAGCTCTTTTTTTTTTTTTTTTTTTTTTTTTTTTTTTTACAGCTGGCAAAGGTAGAGCTAAAGACAGCACCAGAATTTGAACACACAAATAGACAAATGAGAAGCTGGACAAAGCACACAAAATTTAACAGTGAAACTAATTATCTATTAAAACAATGTTGCAAGGAGTGTGATGATGGGGATTAGATCACTTTCTGAAAAATATTCTCCAGCTCAACCAGGGATGATGGGCTTTTATGCCAGAAGCTAGAGTAGCTGATTATGGTAATTTTTTTTTCTGACCTTTTAATCTGAAATGCCATGTACTAGCTTTCCAACCATATGTGTTATATTGAATTATTCTGCACAGTTCTGCTGAATTTGTGAATTTAGGACCTTGGATGTCCCATTGTGAATAATCTGACTGATTCACCCAACAGAACAGACCAAATCAGTAAGCATTTAATAAAGCCCAGGCTTGAGACTTTTCTCCCCTCATGATAGCTGCCAAGTAAATGGCCTCTGGAGACTGCAGAAAATACCTGCATGCACAATCCCAGAAACAGAGCTGAAAATGCCTTCAAATTAATTATTCAAGTTTTCTTAATCTCTTCTTGTCTTATGGGTGAGGATCCCATCTGCTTTCTTTTCAAGGCAACATTTTGCTTTCTGAAATTCATTGACAGCAGAGTGATCCAATGTGGGCTAACAGATCAGGTTCAGACATCTGAATGCTAAGGAGAGGAGCAGAAAAAGGGGAAGGGAAAAAGGGAAAAACTGAAAAAGGGGAAGGGAAAAAGGGAAAAAGGGAAAAAGGGAAAAAGGGGGAGGGGAGGGGAGGGGAGGGGAGGGGAGGGGAGGGGAGGGGAGGGGAGGGGAGGGGAGGGGAGGGGAGGGGAGGGGAGGGGAGGGGAGGGGAGGGGAGGGGAGGGGAGGGGAGGGGAGGGGAGGGGAGGGGAGGGGAGGGGAGGGGAGGGGAGGGGAGGGGAGGGGAGGGGAGGGGAGGGGAGGGGAGGGGAGGGAAGGGGAGGGAAGGGGAGGGAAGGGGAGGGAAGGGGAGGGAAGGGGAGGGAAGGGGAGGGAAGGGGAGGGAAGGGGAGGGAAGGGGAGGGAAGGGGAGGGAAGGGAAGGGAAGGGAAGGGAAGGGAAGGGAAGGGAAGGGAAGGGAAGGGAAGGGAAGGGAAGGGAAGGGAAGGGAAGGGAAGGGAAGGGAAGGGAAGGGAAGGGAAGGGAAGGGAAGGGAAGGGAAGGGAAGGGAAGGGAAGGGAAGGGAAGGGAAGGGAAGGGAAGGGAAGGGAAGGGAAGGGAAGGGAAGGGAAGGGAAGGGAAGAAGTTCCAGGTACAGAGTGTTATGATTTTTTCAGATGTAGCCATTTCATAAATCTAAGGTGGTATATCTGGTACTCTTTGTTGTAATCTAAGCTGAACAGTAACTCAGTACTTTGAACAGTTTATGAAACGTCATCATTCTCTCAAAGGGAATGCTTATATTTGCTACATGTTTGCATGGTTTTCAGAAGGAAAATGCTTTCACAATTTGAGTAAAATGTAAGATATTGTAGGGCAAACTGAAGATTGGAAACCTAAGAATGATTTTTGGAACGCTAGAAGCAAGGTAAACTTGTTTGGTGTCCCATTTATCTCCACTTGGTAGGAACAAAGGTAGGAACAAAGCACCTGGTTTGGGCTCACTCTTTTGAAATGAGTACATAAATTCTGTCAAGCTCTAAAAATTGTCATTACCCTTGCCCCTTGTATATATATACATATATATATATATATATATATATTTATATATATATATTTTTTTAAGAGAACATTTAAGTGCCACAATGGCTGCTCTGAATGACTGTGATTCAACATGAGTCATCCTCTGACCAACCTAAAGCTTGTTCTTTGTTATTTCAGGAGATGCGCTTTCTCTGTAATTGCTAGTTTTTCCTTAACATGATACCGTCTGCGATGTTCTGTGGTGGGGATATCACACGCCAGCAGTCCTAGGTCACCATCTGGGAGTCCACTGGCTGCTTTTACATATGAAGTACTTAAACCCTAGAGCTTCACCAACTGTTAAAACATTTTGTACAGCAGAACACTGCTTCCCAGCCTTGCTGCCCTGGAGAAAAACAGGGATGTGCTGCACCTTCCTGGGCCCATCTCTCCCAGGTTCCTGCTTTCTCCTTGCTGTTCCTGCCCACTCTTCCCACCTCAGGAGGGCTGCACATTTCCTGAACAAACACAGAGAGCTGGTCCTGCACAGGGCAACAAAAGCTTGTGCAGGACAAGTCTCTATGGGCTTCACGCCTTAACTGGAACACAGCCACATCTTTGTGAGCAGTCTTATCAAACAGCACGCTTCTAAACCTGGCTGGAGGTCACCTCTCATAGAAGTGTCAAAACTGATGGAGAGTTTTTCTCATATCATCACAGAAACATAGAGCCACAGAACGGCGTGGGCTGAGTTGGCCTGCAGGCCCCTTTAGACACTGGCAGGCCGCTATGAGGTCTCTGTGGAGCCTTCTCTTCTCCAGGCTGAACAACCCCAACTCCCTCAGCCTGTCTTCATAGGAGAGGTGCTCCAGCCCTCTGGTCATCTTCGTGGCCCTCCTCTGGACCCACTCCAACACGTCTATGTCCTTCTGGTACTGGGGGCCCCAGAGCTGAACGCAGGGCTCTAGCTGGGGCCTCACGAGAGCAGTCACCGACATCACTGGATGTGACCAGCAATGGATGCTGTCATCGTCACAGACTTCCACAGACCGGTGATAACGGGCACAGGCTTCAGCTTTTCAAGATGCTGCTGTCCCACGCAGATCCAGCCTCTCCTGCATGCACCCAGCCGATGCTGCACAGCTCTTACCCAAGCACCAGCCTCTGCCTCACCGCGCAGCGAACCGTGAAACGATCCTGCAGAAACATGCTAGAAAAAACAACATGCAACACATTTCCAGTCCATCTTACTCCTTTGGGAACAGAGTGACCAGTAAGGAGAAGTTTCTTTTTTTTTTTTTTCCGCAGGCCTTGTGTCTGCAGGCATTGAATGAGCAGCCCTGAGCATGCCCTTATGCCAAAACCGGTGATTTAAGGCCTTTTTTTCCTGACTTTTCACCCTTCCTGGACAGTTTTGGGGTGTTTTAGGGCTGATCTGCACTGTGCTGGTGGGATGTGGCCCCCCCAGGGTGGCGGTGGAGTTGGTACCAGTGGGGGGGCTCAGAGGAGACTGAAAAAGAAAAAAAAAAAAAAAAAAAAAAGGAAAAAGGTGGTGGGTGGAGGGAGGGGGATGAATTATCAAAAAAAAAAAAAAATTTAAAGGAAAAAAAAAGTGAAAAGAAAAAAAGATAAAAAGAAAAAAGATAAAAAGAAAAAAAGATTTAAAAAGATAGAAAAAAAAAGATGAAAAGGAAAAAGCTAAAAAGAAAAAAATCTAAAAGGATAAAAGGAAAAAGCTAAAAAAAATGAAAAAAGCTACAAAAAAGGTAAAAGCTAAAAACGAAGCTAAAAAGCTGAATTGAAAGAAGCTAAAAAAGGTAAAGAAGCTGAAAATGTAAAAACCTAATAAAAAAGGTAAAAGAAGCAAAAGAAAACCTAAAGAAGCTAAAAATGCTACAAGAAGATTAAAAAAAAAAGCTAAAAGAAACTTTTTTAAAAAATAAGAAAAAGCTAAGAGAAGTTTACAAGGCTAAAAGAAATAACCTAAAAAAAGAAAAAAAAAATAAAAACCTTACAAAACGTAAAGACACATAAAAATGTGTTAGAAAAGGCCAATAATAATAATAATAATAAAAAAAAGCACAGAACAATTAAAAACGACTAATACATAAATAAAGCAAAGCCCCCCCAGTGCCCCCAGCCCCAGCCCCACCACCCCCCCCCCCATTCCCGCAGCGCCCCCTCCTCTACGCCCCCCCCCTCCCCTCCCGCTCCCGCCGCCGGTCACGTGGCACCATCCCCGCGCCCCCTCCCCTCCCCTCCCGCTCCCGCTCCCGCTCCCGCATTGTGACGCAGCGGCCGCCGCCCCGGGAGCCGCGGGGAGGGGCGTGGCCACGGGCGAGGAGGCGGCCGGGGGGGCGTGGCCATCCCCGGGAGGGGGGCGTGGCCGGGTCCCCCCGCGCGCCGTGCCGCGGAGGCGTCACCTGGGCCCGGCGCCGTCCCCATCACCCGGCGGCGGCCGTTGCGCGGCCGTTTAACGGCGCGGCGGGGGTGAGGTGAGGCGAGGCGGGGCCGGGGCCGGGGCCGGGGCCGGGGCCGCCCTGTGCGGGCAGCGGGGAGGGGACGGCGCTGGCCGGGGGGCTCGGATCGGCACCGGCACCGGGAGCGGCACCGGGAGCTGAAGCTGAAGCTGAAGCTGAAGGAGGCGGCGGCCCCGCGTGGTTGTGGCGGGCGCTGCTGAGGGAGCTCCTCCCGCCGGGAGCCCTCAGCCGGGCACCGGGTCCGCAGGGACCCCGCGGTGGGTAGCGGGGGAAGGAGCGGGGCGGCTGATCCCGAGCAGCTGGGGTTTGACCCGCCCGCCTGTCAGCAAGAAACTTGGTCTCTCGCCGCTTGGTTCCACAACCAAATCGCGATTTTTTTTTTTTTTTTTTTTTTGCCTTTACAGATTCCTCCCCCCCCCCCCCCCGCGGTTAACGCGCAGCATCCGTGCCGGGTGCGACAAGGAATGACTTTCAGCGCTCCTCGCAAGGCGTGGTATGTTTCTCCGTCTGCACATTCCCCGGTGTCAAAAAACTGGCTTACAGGCTGCTGCGTTTCACCCGGTCGCTGGTGATACCGTCAGCCAGCAGATCCGTGAGGGTGTTCGGGTCTTTGTGATTTCTGGTCTATGCCATTGGCTCAATGTGCAGCAAAAGGGGATGTGGCTTGCATCTGGCTGAGAGGGTGGGTAAAACAGGCATGTTTCAGGGGAACGGGCCAGTGAAGAGTTATCTCCCAATCTGGGAAGCCTCCAAGGGACTGGCCTGTCAGACAGTAGCTGGTTTCAGTGGGTAGCCCGGTGTGGGCTACTCAAAATATTGTAACTGGAATTTTGGCGTAAGGAGAAAGGTGGTCTTTCAGGTAAGGAGGTCATGTAGAAAGTGATAAACTAGGTAGGAATGGCTCCTGTCCTTAGCAGTGTTTTTTCTCTGAGGACACACAATGATGTGGTAAGTATGACTTGATTTCTCTGGGACACAATTCTGAGCCTACGAGCCACATGTGAAAGGTAGACCAGTTGGACGAGGTGATGAATGGTATCTTTGGAGATGCAGAACCTCCCCTGGGTACTGTGAAGAAGTGACGAGTAACTTCTCGTTTATTTTTTTTCATGATTGGGGAACAAGGATCTCAAATATCTACATTCTTTGTAATCATATTTGGCAAGGCATCAGCAGAACTTCAAGGAGGTGTGAAGTCTCTCCTACTTCCCCTCTGCTTCCCAGTTGTCCAGCCTTACTGGGAGCTGAAACCTGTCCCCACACAAAACCCCGTAGTACAAGGTGGCCATGGTATTTTGGGATCACTTCTTCTTCCCAAGCAAACCTGATGTGGGATACTGCCCGCGGTGGTACCATTCACCATCTCACACAGGACATCCCTGTTCTGTCTGCGCTCACGGCAGCTTCATCCTGTGTGGACGTTTGCTTGATTAGAAGCAGGAAAGGGAAAGCGTGACAGCCTTGCTGCAGCTGCTTTAGTTTGTGTCCTCTGCAGCAGGGATGTTTGAGCAGCTCTGTCTGATGCTGTGGTGAGATGCCAGCAAGTTGCTGGAGTGCAGAGGCAGAAGCAGCCCTGCGTGGGACACACAACTGTGGTGGAGAACAGCACAGAAGATGTGTTGGGAATAGTGCGGGGGTGCTGGCACTTGTAGCAGTGGCATCATTTGGTGTCGCGTGTACTTGGAGTGGTGACACCAGTGTGGGCGTACTGCACTTCTCAGTGCACAAGCATAAAGACCAGTAGTTCCAGCAGTCCTTGGGGAATGCAGCGCGTTATCTCCCCTCACTCTGTTTTTGGGTGTTTCAGCTGACCAGAAGGAATGTGCAGCAGAGCTCTGTTCCCATGGTTGGCTGTCTCTGATTACCTGCCTGAAGCTCCAGAAGCCATCTGTGAATCACTAGCACGGTTACAGGAAGGAGGAGGGAAAGAGAGAGGAAAACCTACCATTTTGATTTCAGTTTTATTTACGGCTTGGTTTTTAAATCCAATTTAAATAAATAATTTTTGATTTATTTACCGAGAGAAAGTCTGTATCTTTTCTGGGTTACAGTTGAAACTGGCAGAACGGGAATCTTCTTCGCTTCCCTTATAAAGCCGTGTTAATTGCTGTTAAGTAAAAGAATACTTCTCTTTTTTTTTTTTTTTGGGGGGGGAGGTTAGAGTTTTTTGTAAGAAGCCAGTTTGCCAATGTTTCACTGTGTTTTACCCAGAAAATAGAGGTTTTATACAGTCGGTGTATATTTTCACTGTCAAGATGAAAAATATGGTAAGAAAGCATTGGGAATTAATAGATTTTGGAAGGGTGTGTAGCCATTCTTTTCACTCATCAGAATAGGCTCATAGCTAAACCAAGGGAAATAATCCTGAGATAACTGGCAAGAGGACTTGTAAGAAGGTTGTGTCCAGGCTTGCTCTTTTTCTGGCAGATATATCTGCTTCTCAAAGGAGGCAGAGAAGATAGGCTTACATGGAGCAGGTGCATAGTAACACAAGGGAATATCTCTTTCAATGCAAATGTAGCTGTGCAATAGGTTTGTGTGCACAATGGAATGAACTGGGGAAGGATTTATCCATGAGGATAAACACATACATCACATACCTTGTTGATTTAAGGTCCCAGAAGAGTTTTTAACCAATGGGGGAAAAATAATTAATTAATTAATTGTTCCAGTAGAAATATCACCTGCTGCTTACCTGTCTGAGGCGGAACTGTAAGCTCATCTTCCAAAGTTATAAGTGATTCTGAGGTATGGAAATCTGTCAGTTATTAAAGAGAAGAAAAGTACAAATTAGGTGTCCTAGCTTGGCAGCTGTGACAGTCATTCATTAGGTATATTTTCTTGTATATTAAGGAGCATTTATGAAAGCTTATTTTGAATATGAACTTGGCCTATTTGCACTTCATATAGAATTATTGAGTAACGCTTGAAAATGTATTTTTCTGGTTAAAATGCTGCCTTAGCTGTGTAAGGTTTGCCCCAAGCATTTCCTTTCCAGTTCCGTTTCCTCCCCAGCTCTTGATTGCAGTTGAAATGCTGGCATTATTTTTCTTTGTTTATACCGCAGAAAAAGGCATTGTCTCACTTATCTTTTAAACTCAATTCAATGTATTGCATGACCTCTCCTTGTGTATAAATCCCTCCCTCCCCATCTGTTCTATTGTTACTCTATCAGTTTGGAACTTGTCCTTTAAAATGAAATTATAGTCAGGAACTTAACACTTCCCTTCAACTCTACCATTTTAGCAATCTGTGTTTACATCTGTGCTGCATAGCTTTCTCGCATGTGCATGACAACACTATGCACATGATTATAATTTGGAGTTATACTGCCCTGCTGGTTATTCATCCATAAGGTCTTTTGTGGGATCTGGCTGTAATGGTGGGCATTTTTCTTAAAAATGGGAAAAACCTTTAACTATCCAGACTAACAACATAAAACTGCTGGCATGTTTCAATATGCATGTACATATCTCATGTTCTCTTTCGTAAAATACAAACGTAAATATTCTGCCTTTTGTATGCTACACTGTCAGTTCCAGTTGTAGTCACAGTAGTAAATTTATAAAAAGCCTAAGAATTACTTTTTATTTGGCCCAAGATTTTGAATATTAAAGCTGTCACCATGATGAGAGATTTATGTGAATGTTTGTAAGTACTGTGTCCAAGATTTAATTAAAAAAAAAAAAAAAAAAAAAGAGAGAGAGGGAGAACAAAGCACAACTGGGAAATACAGTGCACTCAGAAGCAGAAGAGTACTACCAAGGTAAATAGGCTGCATGTCATACTCTTTGACCCGCAATTCTGTTGTGCTTAGGCTAGACATTTAATTATTTTTTTCCCCCATTTGTGCATTCAGGTAGTCCTAAGATGTATGTACTAATTGCATTGAATATTAGGAGATTGTCATTCTAGTAACTCACATGTTGAGCGCTGGATAGAGCACAATATTTGCGCTTGTTGCTAGGACATGGGCATAAATTTACCTTTAATTACAGAATGGAATCACTACGAAATGGAGTTATGCTTAAAAAAAATAATTATTTGCTTTTGATTAACCTAAACCAGACTTTAAATTAGGGGTGAAGGATTTTTATGATGGATAAATACAAGCAAATGTGAATACATTCTGCAATCTTGAGCTCTGTCAACATTTTTTAGCTCTATATCTGTAGAACCCTGGACCCTCTGGCTACCATCACTGATGTCTAAATTAACGGGCAGTCTTCTGGCAGATGTGAACAAAGAGGAGCAATGTACCTAAGAAACAAGCAACAGGTTAGACAAAGGAGGATTCAGCTGTTCACTGCCCATTTGAATATGATACACTCTATAACATCTTGATGCAGTACTTCCTTACAGCAATTTGATAGCACAATTCTCAGAAGGCTGAGTTTGTTTTTATCACTCCATATACATGCTTCTATTAATTATTTGTGTATGGCATCTTAGGGCACCCTTAGGAAAGGGAGAACCACCTCTTAAAGTCTAATTATGATAACAGGAGTTTCTGTTTTGATTGAACAGGACAGATCTTGGAGAAAAAAAATGCTGGTACAGCAATTATTCACAAGGTAAAATAGAACCAAATTTGTGATGCTCTGTTAGCGAGCATGTGGTGCTGTTCCAAAAATTAAATGTTGAAATCTGTGCATGTAGTTCAATATGTTCCTGTTAATGTTCATTTGTGTTAGTGTATCATGTTGTATCTTTGGTGAACGGTAATGATGCTGCTTTTGGCATTAAATTCACTCTTTAGTTCTAGGTGCAGGAAGGCCTTGTTTACAAACAGCTCAATACAGCAGTTCTTCAGAAGAGTTTTGGGAGCACCATTATCTCAGAAATTAATACGAAATCATTACTTATTGTTCAGCATTTTGAATGTGCTGCAGGCATATGTGACACAAATTTAGCAGTTTGAAAAGCTTTAATAATGTATTTCTGTTCATACCGCATGTGCCAACTTAAGGTGTCATCTCCAAGACTGAGGAGAGATAGGAATTAAACCCTCATCCACTTCCTCACAGTTGTTCTTGAAGGTCACAGATGAAGCACATGAGCAAATAACGCAGTGGGACTGTATTTCTGCTCTTTACTGTGGTGTTCCTATTGCAGAGGAGTTAACTCACTGCCTCTCTGCACTTCTTATTAAAGTTACCTCACAGAACAATCCTTAGATGCAATGGCTTGAGCAGTGCTGCCCAAGCGTCTGGAGTTTTAGTTGTGACCGTATGCTGTGGTGCCTGGGTCTGAACAGCGAAGTGGAGCGTGGCCATGCGTGTGCTCAGGGCTTCTGCAGACAGACAGCAGCACTGGATTCTTATCCGTGTGCCCAAAACTTTCTGCTTTTCACTACCTCACTTCTTCCTGTGGTAAATTAGCCCTGATGTAATCCCTGCTGCTGTGAGTTGATTCCAACCAGAAGTGCTATTATCTGAGGCAACACTAGCTTGTTTGTCTTTGCGCTCCCCTCTTAAGGCAGCTAAGCATGCCTTAAGACTTAACACTTAAAAGTGTTCCTTCTTAACTCGTGTTCTGGCTGTGATTTAGCAAAATGGGCACAAAATCTCCCTGGAGTGTATCACTCAGTATACAGGTTATGAATGTGCATAAATCCTTCTGGTCACTTCTGGACAAACTGTCATGAGCAGTCCTTGAGTGGCCTCTGTCTCCTTAGTGTTTGCGGCTCCCCGTATGACAAACCACCATTTGAGGGGATAAGGTCCTGAACTTAAAGGACTTTATCAGCTGCTGGGTTCCTGCATTGCAGTAAGTTCTGCCTCTGTTAACAGCGGTTATGGTTGAAGGCGTTATTGATGTCTTGATATGCTTCTGAAATAACTGGCCTTGAAACAGCAGATAACGAAAGTGCCTCCCTAGATTAGTATTTAGGCATCTGGCATTAGTCCTTTATGAAGATGAGTGAGTGCGATTTACACGTAATACAGTTGCCTCCAGCTGCCTGGAGAGTATAATAGTATCTCTGCATTACACACTAAAACCGGCTGAGTCACTGTACCTGAACATTTGGATTAATCTGTCCTGACTCTGGCCAAGAAAGGCCAACCAGCAACTTCTCATGTCCTCCAGCAGTTCAAGGAAAGCAAGTCGTGTTAGGAGAGATCATGCCCTGCTGATACAATTTAGTAAAATGGACACTCTCTCAAGCATGTGTTCCTCATCAGGTCCCATATGCTTTACACTGTGTTCCCAGGCTTTTCTTTTTGCAAATGCAGTTTTTAGATGAATGTATCTACAGTAGCACATTTTCTGGATGTGTCTACGCTGCAAGTGAGTAGCGTGACTACAGCTTCATGTGGACAAATCTGTACTACTTAGGAGCAGATGATGACAAAGCTGACAGTGACTACAAGAGTTCTCAGAAAAGGAAAAAAGCAAAACAAGCTGAAAAGGTCCAAGGTCCAAAAAAGGTCCTCCTCCACTGAAGAAGTTTAAATTGGACACTAAGAGGAATTTCTTCAAGAGGAGGGTTGTCAAGCATTGGAAGGTGCTGCCCGAGGGAGTGGTAGTGTCTCCATCCCTGGCAGTATTTGAGAGGCGTGTGGACAAGGCAGTAAGAGATATTGTTTAGTGGTGGGACTTGGTAGGTCATGCTGATGGTTGGACTTGATGATCTTTTCCAAACTAGATGATTTTGTAATTCTACCTTTAATGTATAAATGGTTTGAAGACATGCCAGCCTAGACGTAAGAGCAGGCTGTCCAGCCCTTCCAGACAGATCATTAAGCCATGCTGATGGCTGCTTTCATCTGTCTTCACTGCTATTTTTAACTGTGCTGTCTAGATTAGCACTACCATGGATACTCCTACACATGTTGAAATCAATTCATGACTTCATGCCCACTACTTCTCTGCTATGTTGTCTGTGGATGCTCTGCATCTGCATGTGTGTCCCTTACTCTTTGCACGGATACTGTCTATTTTTCTTTTCCACTGATTTTAGTTGTTTGTTTTGGAATTCCTTCGCAGGGAATTATAGGGAGGGCACCAAAAGATAGGAGAGACTTCTGGCAATGTTCCACTACAAAATTCATGTTATAGTCCATTTTCCAAGTTAGATTATTTAGCTCAGCCTTAACCTCCAGTCCCAGGCCACAGGTTTTTCCAAGAGGTAAAATCAATACAAGAGACCGGATTGACAGAGCAATGTCAGAAAGGTATCATTGTATAATATTCTACATGAAAGCATTGAATTTAGAGCAGAGTTATATGAAAAAAAATGATAATTTTTGTGAAAAATATCAGTTACTACAGTAACATGGCTACCTGTGAATCTACATAACACACATTTGTTACCATATATAAAACACTGTATGTCTTTTTTGAAAGGACTTACATATTCAACAGAAGGTGTTGTTGTGTAAGTATTTATTTTTTTTTTAATATATATTTCAAGGAAGAGCCCTGCCCTGCTGAGCTTTCCTTGGAAATTTTATTTTATTTTATTATTTCTTTACTTTGTCAGATTAATTATTAAGTTAATCCACAGCCTTCTCAATGAAATGTGCTTCCACTTAAGGTAGAGAGAGCAAAGTTTGGCAGCAGCAAGTGTACTTCCACATTAAATTCTAGTAATTTTTATTCGGAAATATACTTCCCTTCTGACTTAAAAGCAAACAAACAAACAAAAAGCAACAGAAAACAACAAAAATGATCTGTATCTAGGGATATAGTCTGAAAAGATCTGCTGACTGTGTCAGTTTCTTTTTACTGTGTAATTTCCGTATTATTTAACTAAGACCCTTAGAAAAGATGGCTTGAAAACTGAGGTTAGGACGTAAAAAGATGTTTTCATGCAAATTTTTTCATGCCATGAAAATATTTAACATTAAAGTGAGTATTGTCAGACAAAGAGGAGTACAAAATAGGCTCTAATAAGGCATATGTTTCTGTGACATGAGGCATGTTGTAGAAGAATAAGGTGAAGCTGAGCGTTTCAGCCTGGTGGAATGTTGCACTTACTTATCTGCCAAGAAAATATTTTGTCTCTGGATAAATGATTGTACTGAAATAAATACTCATCTTTCCTTAAGTGGACATACTTTCCTTAAGTATTTTCCTTAATACTTATCTTTTCCTTAAAATATAAAAAAAGTATTATGGTCATACTTGATGCCCTCAAGAGGAAAATGCTTTGGTAGATTGGATGGAGCACAAGACGTAAGCATATACCTGCTAAGTCTGATTGTAGCACCAGGGGAGCTTGAATGAGTTATATTAAGCTTTTCACTTATCCTTCTGTAAAATGAGGAGAAAATGTATTCGGGAACCGGGGTAATAGAATTGTTTATGGCAGTATCATTTTGTAATATGGAAATCTAACATTACCTATTATTTTGCATTATGAAAAAGATTTAGCCCTTTCCTGAACAGCACCAGCACCTTCACGGTTTGAAGGTGCTACAGTTTGAGTACATCACCAGTGGGGTGCTTTGTCTTCTTCATTCCCCTTACTCATCCTGCATAATGCTACAGGAGCCCTCCTGCAGGACGGTGCTCTACACACAAAGCTGGCTATGTGCTGGTAGAAAACTCAGTGTTTCATTGCAGGTGAAGCTCCTGAGGAAAAAACAGCCATCATTGGAAATCACATAAATAGGTAGAAGATGTTGTGATAGTTACAAAATCGGGTGCTCTCAAATTAAAAACAAAACAAAACATGAGAGAGAGGGTTTACTGTGCCAGTTTGTGCTGCCCTCACTCTCCCTCCTTTTGGCAGGTTGCGTAGTGGTCAGGGATGTTTAACAGGTATCTTGACTCATTTGACAGGGGAGCTGGCAAGTGCACAGATAATGGGCAAGGAAACACTGTGCAATAAAGAGATGTCATTGTAATTAATACAGACAAGGCAACATTGACCAGTCTGTGTCCCTGCCTCTGTGGTGGTGGTCTTGTATGATGCTAAGCAAGAAACCCAATTTATTATGTGGCAGATGGCCACAAAACCTGTAAGCTGTCACATTCAGGTTGCCTAAATTAAGTCTCTTGGGTGTTTGCTATGTAAAGGAAATGAACTGCAGTGAGAGCTGTCTCCCATTTCAGGCAGTGATCAACACGATCTGGAGATACAAACAGATACACAGGTAATGTTATATGCTGTTTCTGATCCTATCCCTTCTAGTGCATTATTCTGTGGCTTCGTATAAGTCCCTTTGTCTCTGTTTCTAGTTTCTAGATGGGGTCAATAATGCTTTATTGTCTTTTAATGGAGATTGTGCATGAATTAACAACTGCAGGTGAGATAATTGGACAATACTGATGTGCATCCTTTAAAATGCTGTGAAGATGTAAATGATCTTCCATTCAGTTTAGGTCTTAGACAAACTAAAATAAACAAGACTTGGCTAGGTGAATGCTGGAAGAGGGAAAGAAGAAATGAAAATAGCTTCCTGATTTTCCGAATAGCTTTGGTTGTGCCCTGTATGAGGCAGGTATCCCTTTGAAAAACACTAAAGTGTGATAATTCTGTTAGACTATATCAAAGTCAATATGAGTAAAGGATTGTCCCAAATGCACACATTATATAATATGGTAGGTTTGGATGTAGTGACATTAATTAAATTTCAGTTTTGAAACTATGTTAAATTTTTAGAGGATTTTAAGAATCCGTAAAAGAAGACACTACTAAAGTACAGCTTAAAATAATAGCGATACTTCTACAGTTAGAATTTATTTTTGATATAGTTCTAATGTCTGTACCTCTGAGTGTTAATATTATGTTGTACTTGCTGCCCATATGGTTTAAAACAAGTAGTATCCGTAGCAGTGTAGCAGTACTTTATCATAACACAGCACAGCATTGCAGAAGTGCAGTGGCAGTCTATTTCCAATTATTCTAATTAAAAAAGAGCCAGGACAGTTTAAGAAGACTACTTCCTGATCTCAGGGGCACACATATCTCTCAAGAATAATTTGGCTGTTCATTTCTGAATTTTCCAATTTCCATGAAACTACTGGTTTGACTTCTAATAATTTTAATCTGCAACATCATAGGCTCTGTTCAGGGAGTAGAATGTGAAAAAATGTTTACATTTTTTGTCCTTTGTCCATTTTAATTTTATCAAAATGAAGACATTTGCATAGACGTTAATGGTCAAGTTCCAGGGTTAATTGTTGGAAATGAATGCCTTGATTTGTGGTAAAATTGTTAAACGGTTTTCAAAAGTACACGTTTATTTTAAAAGTATGTACCTGTAGTAATACATGCATACAACCAAATTTTTGTAATTCATTCTGTAGTCTCAAATGAAAGCGGGGTGGTCTAAGTAACAAGAAAAGTGAGTTTTTGTGGAAAAGCTTTCAACTTCAGGGTTTGGGTTGGTTTTCTGTTTGGTTTCTTTTTTTGTTTAGTTTAGTTTTGTTTTGGCTCTGGCCACAGTATACTTAGATACATGCTTTGCATAATGTGCCCTTCCTGAGGCTGACTCATTTACCAAATATAAGGGTATTGCTGGTTACTCACCAGTGCACCAGATCCCAGCTGAGAGCAAAGCCCACTTTACATCACTGGGACATTTCTCTTTGCATTTGGAGTACAGTCTGTATCTGCAGGTACTCTTGGTTGGCAGAGTATAACTGTTGAACATCCAGGTGAATTTCAGCATGCAAGTGATGGGGCAGTAGACATGATTCTCCAAAGGTTGTTGGTTTTGTTTGCTTGTTTTGTTGATTTTTTGTTGTTTTGTTTTTGTTTTTAAAAGGTATGTGTGTGTGAAGAATTGGTAATAGAGTATAGAGAACAGAGTGGGAAGGTGGTTTGGCCTGGGCCAGGTAGCAGAGAAAGACTCCTTTTGCATGTGAGCAGTGCAGTGCATGGGCTTTGTACAAATGGTGGATACACTCCACATACTGTGACCATTGAATGGGATGTTACTTACATAGAAGTTTTCCCTTGAATTTATAATTAAAGCTTATATGAAGCAAAAAAATTGTCATGGAACTAAATTCAGGATATATATATATTGGCAGGCAAATATAAATGAGGCAAGCTCTAAATTACTGATTTTTAATACAGCGTTTGAATGTTATAAACTTCAGAGAGTACCATTTGGCATTAGAACTTTCCCAAGATATTTCTAAAAGTAATTGAACAGACCACTATGGGACTACAGGGTGTTGAAATTCTAATGGATGATTATTGAATTGAGCTGAGGAATTTTAATGAGAAAATGAAAGATGTAGGAAAGTGTTCGGAAAAAAAAAAAAAAAAAAAAGCCTTTTTCTGATCTTAAAAATAATAATAATAGTAATGAAAAAAACATATCCTAAAGATGCTGTCAGCATTCAAAATATGTTGAGCAATGATATCTCACATTACTTGGTTTATTGAAACAACAGTTATAGATGAAATGTGTTCTTCAGTGAAAAAAGAAGCTTAGGAAGATTTATGGGGATAAAATTAGTTCCATATTTTTCTGTGATCAGGGCCACTATGGAAGATAAGTTGAATAAGGGTGTTGCATGGCACTAAGGAGACAAACAAAAGTCAGGATGTGAATATCATGTCATGAAATGTCAGTGTCAGACACTATGACTTAGCTGAACTGATTTTACTGACTATAGAAATATCTTCTGTACAGTTGCTACTGCAGTGCTAGAGCCCCCAGTGCTTCTGCCATTGATTCAGTGGAGGAAGGAGAGACCTGAATTTCTGATTTTAAATGAGAGTGCAATGAGTCACATCTGCTCTATAAAGCCATTGACACAGAATTCCCCACCTTCCCCCAGACCAACACATGGTTTGGAAAGACTGAGTTCTGCGATGCTTGATTTCATCCTAACGTGAGCGCTGGAGCCTACTTTAGCCGTGGTACTTGAAATAAGCCCTTTGCTGCTCCATCTTATTTTGGGGCCAAGTGTCTGATTCCTGGTGGATGCCATTGCTAGGGTGTATTATTTTTGGATTTTTGCACAAGACCTGGGCTACCAAAAGAAGGCATTTTTTTATTTCTGTAGCTCATGAACTTGCAACAGCTCTACAGATGGTAGATATTCATTACCTTTGCCAAATACTTTAGAAGTTACGAACGTTTTTACAGCACAGTACTTTTCAAATTGTACCTGGAGTACTATTAGACTACTGTTAAAACAAAATGTCATGCATATTTCTATGTATCCCTTTCTTCTGGAGTTGATTGGGAATGATGTGTCACCATTAATTTTCTCAGTTTTACGTTCAATTTTCCTGAAAGTTCATGCTTCTGAAGTTTTGCTCAAGGAAATATCGCCATGCTCACACACACTTTCTCATGTAGTATTTCTTTACTTTGGTAAAGTTTTATGTTGTTGTGGAATGGTGATACATGGGCTATGCACTTCTAGCAGCTGTTGAGGGTGTAGTGGTTGAATTTTCATTTTCCTGTGTTTTCCATACAAGGAAGTCACATTTGTTGTCTTGACTAAAGGTCTATGGTGCATTATGGGACTTGATGTGGAATATGTAAGAGGAGCAAAGCAAGACTGTGTTGGCATTCAGATAGTTAACTCCCTCTTATTTGACACTGTTACTAAATAGCTGCCCAAAGCTCTGCTGTTTCTTTGCTTGCATTGGGAGAGTACCCATGGCATCAAACAACTCAGGAGTTCTGTCAGCTGATACCCGAATTGCCATTTAGTAGTTTGCTTCCTGAATTAAGGAAAATAAATAAGCATTATCTTTAATGTGGAGTGTGCTGTATTTCAGTCACTAGTGTTCTTTGAAATAATGAAGTGAACTGCAAATAGTCTTGACCTGAAATAGAACAACATTTTATGCCTCTGTTCCAGTGTTCCAAGCAACCATGACTTGATTCATATAAGTCTTTGGTTCAGTCTCAAATCTAAGTTTAATGGAGGATTTACAGAAATGTTGAACAGCACTAGTACTTGTACATGATTGATGCAGTGTTCTATATATATTTTACTGTTCTGTATTATAAATTATTTGGTGTTTTAGTATTAAAAACAGATGACAACCTATAGCTTTAGTACTATGTATGCATAGAAGATGGATAAATACCCATACATACTCTTTGTATTTGATTGTTGAACCCCTATACTATATTAAAATGTATTATTCATTTCTGCCAACAGCCATGAGTCAGTGGAAAATAATGAGTGCAATCATTTGAAAAATGCGCATTCACAATTTGCTTGTATTCATCTCAAAGCTCAGACTGCAGATGTGTAACTATTCATTTTACCGTTCTCAGTGATGCGTGTAAGCCTCTAGAGTATTCACATTTATGAACTTCCTGCATTGCCATTGGTATTTAAAGTAGAGCAGATAGGTAACATGAAATAAAATTTATTTGTGCCATACACAGAATTTACTGATATAAGAGGTTGTTAGTTCAGCAACTATATTTTCACTTGTAAAGTCATAAATTCAATTTTTAGTAGGCTTTTTCTAGTAATCGCAAATGTGTTGGCTTCTCCCCCTCCCCAGCCTTCCCCCCTCAAAGGAGTCACACTTTGGAGGAGAAAGTGTTTGTTTTTTTTTTTTTTTTTTTTTTTTTTTTTTTCCCTAAAATTGTGCAGCAATTGAAGAATAAAACAGATGGAATACCTTTTTTTTTTTTCTTCTTCTTCAAATTTCACATTTCTAAAATGGAAGAATTGAATTGTTAATTCCTGATATTTCTGCTCAATCACAATTTTCCAGGGAAAGCTTTATTGTATGCAATCATCCAATCTGTATGCAAATATGTGATTTCAACCTGGATTTATTGTTAGTATTAAATTATGGATATTCGGAACAAACGTTTTTGAAGACTACTTTGGGTAGCTCTGCTTACAAAAATACTTCTAAAGCACAGAGGATATACAATGAACTAGTTACTAGTTGCCCAATTGAAATGTGAGATTTTTTATATTCAATGCTCCTAAATGTATCAGTGGCAGATTTCTCACCCTTATGCGTGTTCTGCTTTATTACTGATTGATCCAGATTTTGCTTCTGGTCTAAATTATTCATAGCTTGACGGGAAATGTACTTTTTTTCCTTCAGTTCAGTTGTTTTTGTTTAGTTTTGCTCCATTCATTGACCTTACTGTTTTTAGTCATCACTTCTGTAAGAAAAGCAAAAGCCATTCTATAGGCCTCCTTAACAGAACTGCTTTTTACATGTTATTGAAATCTTGCAATTTCAGAGGTTGTTTTGCTTGTAGGGATAGTGCAGTGTGATTAATCATAAATTTAATCTTATGAGAACCTGCAAAAGAAAATAGTGCAGTATCAACCGGTTGCTGTAATTTTGGCTCTTTAAGCAAGAGGTCGGGATCTAAGAAAAAAATAAATCCATCTTTTATAATTTTTGTAACATGTTGAGATTGATGGCTGTGATGAGGAAGAATGTGAAACAATGTTTTAACTACAGGTATCATGTAATACTATGTTCCCTAAGTGTATTTTAGATTTCCAACTGCAACATGAAAAATGCAAGTTTCGCTAGGACCAACAGACTCAAAAATTCTTTTGCCCTATATGGAGAGGTTTAAAACAAACAGTATGCTTGAAAAATTATAGCACTTGCAAAATCTTTTAAAAATATTTGCAGATCACAAATTTTCCAAGACATGAGCCTCCTGGATGGCAGCATAATAAATAATTGGCTTTGAGGGAAATTACTTCCATAAAATTAAGATAGTGAAAAACAAATTGCCAGTACTGTATTTACATCACTGTAATTCTGCAGAGAGAAGGAAGTTATTCTCTTTCTTGCTTTGAAGTCTAAATTTAGTTTATATTAAGAAAGCAATAGTTACCTTTTTTATTCCATACATCATTCTTGCCCTGTGGAATACTCTAAGGTGTCTTGTCCTGGCTGGGAGAGGTGGCGAAGCTGAACTGTCAGCCAATGCCAGAGCTGCTGTGTCCTTCACTGGTTGAAGCATGAGGATAATCAGAGGGAGCTTTTCAAAGTTCTGAACTGCAAAGCGGATGTATATCACCACATCTAGGGTCTCAGTTACCTTCCCCTGAGTTCAACTTTTGAGACTGGTTGATTTGGCATTTCTGTTTTGCAGGCTGGTAGGTGAATCTCGGTTATATTAGTGGCAAATCCTTACTGGTTGTTCAGTGTAAATCTGAATTCCAGGCTCTGTAGTACATTAGACATTGCATGATATTAAGTAAAATACTTGTCATGTGCACTCTTGGTTTCCATATATACACAAGTACACAACAGTGTGTTTTCTGTCCTAGTGGGCCTGCCAGCTGATTCTGAAAGAGCACATGGATCTTATTTAGATTCAGTTTCCACATCATGGAAATAACTGCTTAAAAGGTTCTGCTACATTTTTAGAGAATTTGTACAAGCTTTAACTAACTTGCAGGCAAATGGGACGTTCAGTCATCTTGCAGGAAAAAATGTGTTTTAGTAAGTGTTTTTGGTGATGGGCTCTGTCACCATTTGAATGGTGACAGGGGACATTACAATCTTTACAATCATTACAATCTTTACAATCTTTAGCAGTTACAGTTTTACAGAAGTGACCTTGTATTGAAACTGTCCCACAAGTCATAAGCTTAGTAATTTCTTTGTGTGAATCTCCAGCACACCCTATGGTTCTGCATGTGTGCAAAGCTCAGTTTCTCATCTGCATTTGCAAATGTGTTGGATCTTCAACTGTTTGAACAGCTGAAGAGGGTAAAATTCTTCATAAATGGTCAGAGCATTGAGAACTTGGCTGTTAGAGATGAACTCTATTTTGGGACCAGAATTTCTGTGGTGTGTGGAGGATGACTTCCTGACACAGGTGGTGATTGAGCCAACTAGGGAAATTTTCCCACCCGACCTATTATTGGCAATTAGTGAAGGACTTTTGGGTGTTGTGATGACTGGAGGTTGTCTTGGGCATGGCAATCCTGAAATGATAGTTTTCACTCTTTGGTGAAGCAAGGAAGGTGGTTAGCAGACTTTGGCCTATTTACAGACTTGGTTGACAGAGTCCCTTTGTGAGGTGGTTCAGGAAGGCCAGATCTTCTTCAAGAACAAAACCTTAATGGTAAAGGAGTAGGCTATCACAGTGCTCTGAAAGTCAAGCTGGCAGGGGAGAAGACCAGCCTGGATGAACAGAGAGCTTCCTCAGGAGCTCATGAAGAAAAAGAGTTTATGAATTGTAGAAAAAGGGGCAGGCAACTCAGGAGGACAATAGAGTTGTCATGAAGTTGTGTGGGGAGAAAACGAGAAGGGCCAAAGCCCACCTAGAACTCAGTTTAGCTAGTGCAATAAAAGACAACAAAAATGCATTTATAAATACATCAATAGCAAAGAAGAGATTAAGGTGAATGTCCATCCTTTATTGGATGTGAGGTGAAACAGTGATGGAGGCTGAGAAGGCTGAGGTCCTTAGTGCCTTTTTTGCCTCTACCCTTACTAGTAAGGCCAGTTGTTCTCAGGGGGAGAACTGTCTGGATAGCTGGACTCAGAGTGCTAGTGAAGGGAGTTCAATCCACTGGACAGCCGGTTACCAATGGCATCCCCTAGGGTTCAGTCTTGGGGCCAGCTTTGTTTAACATTTTAATCACAGTCTGGGTAAGGGCATCAAGGGTATTCTCAGTAACGTTGTGGATGATAAGAACTGCAGGAGTGTCAATTTGCTAGAACTTAGGAAAGTTCTGCAGAAGGAGCTGGCTAGGCTAGAGTCTAATCACATGGCATTCAACAAGGTTAAGTGTTGAGTCCTGCACTTGGTGTGTAACAACCCCATGCAGTGGTATAGGCTTGGGGAAGAGTGGTTGGAAAATTGCCCAGGAGAAAAGGACTTTGGAGTGCTGGTTGATGACAGACAGCTGAACATGAGCCAGCAGTGAGCCCAGGTGGCCACGGAGGCCAACGGCATCCTGTCCTGCATCAGAAATAGTGTGGTCAGCAGGAACAGGGAGGTGATTGTTGCTCTGTACTCGGCACTGGTGAGACTACACCTTGAATACTGTATTCAGTTTTGGGCCCCTCACTACAAGAAGGACGTTGAGTTGTTCAAGCATATATAGAGAAAGGCAGTGAAGCCAGTGAAGGGACAAGACAGCAAGAGTTAAGAGGAGTGGCTGAGGGAACTGGGGTTGTTTAGTCTGGAGAAGAGGAGGCTGACGGGATACATCATCTACAACTACCTGAAAGGAGGCTGCAGCCAGGAGGCTTTTGGTTTCTTCTCTCAGGTCACAAGTGAAAGAAGATGAGGAAACAGCCTCAAGTTTTACCAGGGGAGCTTTAGGCTGAATATCATGAAGAACTTCTTCACAGAAAGAGTGGTTAGGCTTTGGAACACGCTGCCCAGGGAAGTGGAGTTGAGTGAAGTAGAGTTGTGGTCCCTGGAGGTATTTAAGAGACGTATGGACAGGGTGCTTAGCAACATGGTTTAGTGGTGGGTTGACAGTATTAGGTGGATGATCTTAAGGGTCTTTACCTACCTAAATTATTCTATGATTTAGGGTCCACTTGTTTCTGTTATTCCACCTATAAATTCAGTATCATTTTAAGGCGGTAAAGGTACAAAATGTATACATCTACATAACTGCCTACTCAGCCCAGAATCTGTACTGTAGTTCACATATAGTATTATAACATTGTGACTATTCACAAAAAAAAAAAAAGGTGGTGGTAATATAAAGGACTTTCATATTTTACATGAGTTTGAATCACTGACAAGAAGAGTCTGACAGCTGCAGGTAATGTCTTTTTTTTTTTTTTTTCCTTCTGCAATTTTAAAGACATCATCTTTCATCTCCTAAAAGCATTTGTAAGAGTTACAATTGACTTTTGAGTATCAAGAGTCCTTCTTGGAAGACAGATTTTTTTAGATAGCAAGCAACCTAAGATCATATTCATCATTGGCAGTTAAATGCTGAATTGACATTGCGATGCAGAGTTCTCTTTCAGACTATGCAGCTATGATAAAAAGCAATGAATCATCTGTGTAATTGAAACACCATATGAACATTCTAGCCACATAAGATTCCCAAAGTCTACAGTACTCCACAATGCAAATTATGGGATTGGCAACACTTCCATTTGTGTAGTAGGATGTATGAAACAGGAAATCCATGTTTCTCCCTGCTTTCCAGATATAATGGTAATATACCTTTACATTGTAACAAGTGAATGGAAGAAATTGGAGCTGGTGTAAAATGAATAATCTCTTAAAACAGTTGCAACTGGCACTGATTTGTTCTGAACGGTATTAAAGCTGTCTTTCCTGGAACTGGGACAGATCCTATCTGGAGTATTGTTGCTTGTTTCAGTGTATGTATATGTGGGAAAAAGATGTAGTAAAAGAAATTTTTCTTTTCTGGAAAACTGGAATAACTGTCTTACAACATTGCCTAGCCAACTGCATTTATTTCCAGTGAAGTGACTACACTTGCAGCTTGGTCACATGCCAAGGCTGATGATGTGCTTTATAGATGCAGAAAGTTATGTTAATAAAACTAGAAATTATAGTGCTACTACCCACACAAGCACAGACTTTCCTATGACAATATTGTTTACTTAAAAACTAAATATTATAACATTAGTGCTTTTTTTTTTTTTTTTCAAATCACTTGCCCAGATTTTTAACCAAATCTAACCAATCAGTGTTTCTGCTTACTTGTCAGTTGTGGATAACTGGATAACTAAATATTTGCTTATGAAGCTAAGCTGCTGTCTGCCAAACATTTTGAGTTAGTTTTTTTTTTTTTTTTTTTTTTTTCTTGTCTTATTCTTTTACACCCTCCTAGAACTAGAAGTAGAAATATTGCTTGTTCTAATTTTTGGTGAAAAAACAAATATTATGGTATTTGGTCATGCATAGAATCATAGGACCATTCAGGTTGGAAAAGCCCTCCAAGATCATCTGGCCTAACCACCCCCCTGCCACCAGTGTCACCCACTAAACCATGTCCCCAAGCACCACGCCCAACCTCTCCTTGAACACCCCCAGGGACGGTGACTCCACCACCTCCCTGGGCAGCCCATCCCAGTGCCTGACTGCTCTTCCTGAGAGGAAACGTCTCCTCATTGCCAACCTGAACCTCCCCTGGCACAACTCGAGGCCATTCCCTCTAGTCCTATCACTGGTTACCTGTGAGAAGAGACCGACCACCAGCTCCCCACACCTTCCTTTCAGGCAGTTGCAGAGAGCAATAAGGTCTCCCCCGAGCTTTCTCTTCTCTGGACTAAACAGCCCCAGTTCCCTCAGCTGATCCTCACAGGACTCGTGCTCCAGGCCCTTCACCAACTCTGTAGCCTTTCTCTGGACATGCTTTCAACAATCACTGTTAACATTTTATACTAAACATAATCGTTGTTTTGGTAGGCCCAATGGTCATTACCACAGATGAGTGCAAGAGTGCGGTACGGATTATCTCAGTGGAGGTGGAGATGTTGGGGGAACTGGAAATGGTAGTTCAATAGTGATAGCTCAATCCTACTCTTTATATGATAAACAACTCAGACACATAGTTCCTGTATCTTACAGTACAGCCTCTTTCAGAGGTTCTCCTAAATGATATGGTTGCATAATTTGACTTGTGAAGGCTGGTGGCTAGGAATCAGAATTGGAAATTAGTTAAGGGCGATGAGAGATTAGAGCTGTATTTTTATTTTCCTTTCTTTTTGCATTAAACAGAAATGTAGTTGGTATGGAGCAAAAGTGAAGCAACCAGTGAGTAAAAAACTTAGTTACAAATCAGTACAAATCAGATTTGTAACTGTATTACTGATTAGTACTGATAACAAATCAGTACTAATTTGTACCTATTCTGCTTTATCATTAAGCCATGTCTGCTCATTTTTATTAAACTGCCTAGTTCTCACTGTCTGTCTCACTACATAGTTTGATAGCTTTATGAATGATTT
This sequence comes from Aythya marila, assembly GCF_965140915.1. Lineage (NCBI taxonomy): Eukaryota > Metazoa > Chordata > Aves > Anseriformes > Anatidae > Aythya > Aythya marila. Next base: position 65,487,919 of record NC_139080.1, on the reverse strand, counting down.
ACACCTTGTTCAGTTTGAATAGACTATATAAATGGAAAGTAAAATATGTTTCAACAGTTTTGAAAGGATCATCCTTTTTAATATTTTTAGTTTTTTTTTCTTCATTACCTTTGAAACTCTGACATCATGGCCCCAATTTTTGATCCATTTGAGGATGACTTTTTAGTCATTCAGCTTCTTCATATGCTTCAGTAAGAGGCACTTGACTGTTTTTCTCAGCTGCAAACATTGCCTTATCTAGCACCAGTTTTTCCTACTGTTGTCACCCCTATCCATGTATGCTGGTGATTTTTCCAGACAACAAGGCTGCTTTTTGGCTTCTTCATTTCCTTTCCATGTGTCCTTAATTAACAGTGACACCCACTGAAGTAGTTGGAGTCCTTTAGGCAGAGCAGTTAAAATCATGAGCTTTAAGAGTCACGTGTAATGGAGCAGGGGAGTCTGAATAGGAGTTTGGAGAGTAAAATCCTGTATGGAAAGTAACAAAAGTGCAAATGAAAAGTTTTTCTGTTTGTTTAAGTAATTTATAGTGTGGAGTCAAACCCAAGAGATAGATTTAAAATTTAGCAGTAGGACGTCTGTGGTCTAGTTTCCAACTCTAGTAGCAAGTCATTGTGGCCAACTGACATCCAAAAAGTTAAAAATACTGCTGCAATATCTTTGCCTGTGGTAAAGGAAAGCACAGTGGTTTAAAAACTAATCTTACCATCTGTGGTATTTCAACATGGAGGGCATAGGTTACAAATTTCTGTACATTCATTAAACGTTTTTGTTGTTGTTGTTGTTGTTGTTGTTGTTGTTGTTTTTTGTTTGTTTGTTTGTTTTTTTTTGTTGTTTTTTTTTTTTGTTTGTTTGTTTGTTTTTGTTTTTTTCCCCCCTGCATTTACTGCAGCTATTTCCATCAACATAGAGTAAGTGCAAGTAACAGTAAAATACTGGTAGGTCAGAATGTAGAAGTCCTAAATCCATGTACAAATGTAGTAAGTTACTCAAGACAGAAGTGCTCTCCCTCTTCCCCCAGTTACCTGTATTATCTGTGTAGTCTTTCAAACACATGATTGAAACATGCACAAATTGTAATGGTCAATGTTGCTCCAGTGAGTGGAAGACAATGAGGTATGCTTGTTTATCTCTCTGGTGAACAATTCTGAAAAAATATCAGTTGAGAAAGGATTTGATATATTCTTTCAGACAGAATATGCACAGTAGTCCTAGCAGAGTTCTGACTGATAGTGGTTCTAGTTTGGGGTAAAAATAGGTAATTACAGTAGATGATAGTGGATGCCAATGATGATAGTGACAGAGCTCTTCAGGAAGACTAATTGCTAGGTGTGTAATTTGAGATATGAAAGGAACACATTGAGAATAATTAAAAAAAATATATCAATATATTTTCTGCATATTAATTTTTCTCCAGTTGCATTTAGAATGTTTCCATGTCTTGTGTGATTCTTGCTTTCTTTCTTTAACTGAATTGTTTTGTTTGATGTGAAAGGATGAAAACTCAGAAAAGTAGCAAAGAGGAGAACAGCTGAGAGAATCATGCTGTCCATTTTAGATTATAAAGAGTGATCTGCATTGTTCAAATGGTGACTTTTAAAAAAAATTTCATTGATGTTATCATTTCCCATCTAGAAATTTGTGAATTTTATATACCCCTAATGGCTTATAGATATTTATCTGAATGACAATTAGTAAGGGAACTGTTGATCTGTTTGTGTTCTTTTTGATGTATCAGTCAATAGTAATAAAAAAAAAAAAATAAAAAAAAAAAGTACAGTCAATTTCAAAACCTCTTCCTTCCAACCACATAAAAAATAATGTCTATATTGATTTCTCTGATAATTGTCCTGGAAAAATGGTGGGAGTTTAATGATATGAATGTATTGAAATGCATTGAAATATGAAATCAATAGACTATGTATTGGATATACTGCATTAGAAATAGGAGGTCTGGATGTGAACATTAATGGCCTCTTTCAAGTCTTATAAAAGTGCAGAAATCATGTAAATAGGAAAAAAAACAAACGACAACAACAAAAAAAAAACCCACAACCAAACAGAATACCTGTAGGAAAAGGCAGACATTTCAGAGGAAATGCAAGAGCAAGGTCCTCTGTATTAATCTAGCAAGTTCCTTAAAAGGACAGAAAACATAGTCTGTTGTACATATGTTCTAGATTTTATAGAAGAGACTTTGTGAGAAATATTTTCAGAGCCTGCTGGGATATAGTTGAGATTATGGCAATTTCTCATAAGAACATGTGTTTACCAGCTCCAGCTTCCTTTTGAAACACTATAAAGAATTGCTTTCATGACATTTTTATTTTTTTTTGGGGGGGGGGGAGAGGAGGGGTAAGGGGTAGGGTGGAGTGGTGGTGGTTTTGTTTCTTTTTGAACAGGCAGAACAAACAGGATATCTTGGTCATAATGAGCAGCATAATGCAATGATAAGTGCATCCTAATTGCAGCTTGTTTATATAATGATTATGCCCACAATTATTTCAATGGGTATTCCTGTTTCTACACAACCTAAGAAGTTTTTAAGCATTATCGTCTCTCTTTTGTTCTTTTTTTTTTTTTTTTTTTTTTTCAGTTGTAGACTTCCATCTAGGAGAAGGACACTAAAATTAGAAGTACTGAAACCATGTCAATCTGTAAAAATGTATATGGAAAGAAAAGTTGGTGTTTATCTCTGCCTTGGTTTTAGTTGTCAATGTTGGATATCCTACGTTACTAGCATTATGATATCCAGTAAGCATTTGAAATCATAGAATCATTCATATTGGAAAAGACCTCTAAGATCATTTAGTCCAACCATTAAACCAGTACTAAAGTCTACCACTAAACCATGCTACTAAGTTCTACATCTACATGTTCCTTGAAGACATCGAGGGTTGATGACTCAACCATTTCTCTGAGCAGCTTGTTCCAATGCCACAAAACTGTTTCAGTAAGGAAATTTCTCCTAATATCCAATCTAAACCTCCCCTGGCACAAATTGAAGTCATTTCCCTTCATCTTACCACTTGGTGCTTGGGAGAAGGGCCTGTACCTTACCCTGCTATAGCCTCCTTTGTGGTCATCGTAGAGCACAATGAGGTCTCCCCTGAGCGGCTAAACAACCCTAGTTCCCTCAGCCACTCCTCATTGGATTTGTTCTGTAGACCCTTCACCAGTTTTGTTGCTCATCTTCAGACATACTCTAGCACCTTGATATCCTTGTAGCCCAAAACTGAACACAGAGTTCAAGGTGCATCTGCACTAGAGCTGAGTATAGAGGGACAATCACTTCCTGAGTCCTGCTGGCCACACTATTCCTGGTACAAGCCAGGATGCTGTTGGCCTTCTAGCTACCTGAGCACACTGCTGGCTTATGTTCAGCTTGCTATTGACCAATACCCTCAGGTTCCTTTCCACCATGTCCATTTCCAGCTACTCTTTCCCCAGCCTGTAGCATTGCCAGGGGTTGTTGTGCCCCAGGTGCAGGACCTGGCACTTGGCCTTGTTGAACCTCAGTTGGCGTTAACCCATTGGTCAGCCTATCCAGGTCCCTTTGTAGAGTTTTTCTACCCTCAAGTAGATCAATGCTTGCTCCTAACTTAGTGCCATCTGCAAACTTACTGAGAGTGCACTTGATCCCCTCATCCAGATCATTGATGAAGATATTGAAGAGAACTGGCCCCAATACTGAGCTCCGGGAGACACCACTAGTGACTGTGGTGAATGGATTTAAATCCATTCACCACAACTCTTTGGGCCTGACCATGCAACCAATTTTTAACCCAATGAAGCCTACATCAATCCAAGCCTCGAGCAGTCAGCTTTTTCAGGAGAATGCTGGGGGAAATGGTGTCAAAAGCCTTATTGAAGTCTAGGTAGACCACATCCACAGCCTTTCTCTCATCCACTAAGCACATCACCTTGTCATAGAAGGAGAGTAGGTTCATCTAGCAGGACCTGCCTTTGGTAAAACCATGCCGATTGGGCTTGATCACCTGGTTGTCCTGTAGGTGATGCGTGATGGTACTCAAGATAATCTGCTCTGTGAGCTTGCCCAGAACCAAAGTCAGACTGATAGGCTGGTAGTTTCCCAGACCCTCCTTCTGGCTCTTAATATAGATTGGCATCACCTTTGCTAGCTGCCAGTCAACTGGGACCTCCCCTCATAGGCAGGACTGCTGATAAATAATACTGCTTTTTATTTAATTTCACACAGATTTATATACCAGCAGAATAACGAAAAATAAATACTTGAAGAAGTAATTGTTAACAGAACAGCCTCCAATACTAATTTGTACACCTCTTCAGAGATCTGTTTGGAAGAATCCAGTGTTATGGCTCTGGAGAGGAGAGGGGTCCAAGAGTACTGGTCAGTACACAAGGATTACCTCCAAGCTCAAGTAATGAGCTCCCAACAATCAGGAGTTCAGGAAAAGGTGGCAGGAGGCCTACACAGTGCATAGATGAACCAGGAGCTCCTGAGTGAATTCTGACATGACAAACAAATGTAAAAGAGGTGGAAGCAGGGGCAAATAACCCAGGAGAAATGCTGAGCTGCTGTCTGAAATTGCAGAGGTAGGGCCAGGAAAGCCAAGTCTGACTTGGGGTTAATCTGACAAAGGATGTGAAAGGCAAGGAGAAAGGCTTCTGCAAATAAATAAGCAGCATAAGGAAGGATAGGGAAAATGTGAGGCCACTGCTGAATGAGATGGAGAACTGGTGACAAGTGACATGGACAATGCCAAGGTACTCAGTGCCTTCTTCATCTCAGTCTTCACCACCCTGGTTGGCTGCAGGAATCCCTGGCTACTGAGACCAGAGTGAAAGTCTGAAGCAAGGAAGACTTGGCCTTGGTGGAGCAGGACCAGGTTAGGGAGCACTTAAACTGGAAACACGTAAGCCTACAGAGTCTGATGGTTTGCACCAGGGAGTGCTGAGTGAACTGGTTGATCCCAGTGTGAGGCCACTCTCTATTATCTTTGAAAGGTTATGGCAGCTGAGAGAGGCTCCTGACGACTGGAAGAGAGCAAATGTCACTCTTGTCTCCAGGAATGGCAAGAAGGAAAATCTAGGAAACAACACTGGTCAGCCTCACCTCAATGACTAGGAAGTCAATGGAGATAATCTTCCTGCAAAGCACTTCAAGAGAGATGAAGGCCAAGCAGGTGATCTACAGTAGTCAGCATGGATTTATGAAGGAGAAACCACGCTTAATCAACCTGATAGTGTCACCTACAGTGAGGTGACTGGCTTGTGGATGATGGGAGAGCAGTGCATGTTGTTTACTGAGACTTATTGACATTGTCTCCCATAACATCTGCACAGAAAAGCTTACAGAGGGTGTGTTAAATCAGTGGGCAGGCAAGTGGGTTCAAATCTGGCTCAATGGCGTGGTCCAGAGGGCTGTGATCAACTATGCATAGTCTAGTTGGAGGCAAGTGATTACTGGTGTGCTGTCAGGGCTAGTACTTGTGCCAGTACTAAGTTTGCAGTTGATAGAAACTAGGAAGAGTGAGAGACACACTAGATGATTGTGATGCTGTTAAAATCGACTAAGGGACATGCGTATAGTTGAAGACAGGGCAGATAGGAATCTCCTGAAGTTCAGCGAACAGAAATGCAAAGTCCTATATCTAGGGAGGTATAACCCTAAGCACCAATACACACTGGGAGCTGACCTGCAGGAAACACACTCTGCAGAGAAGGATCTTGTGGACACCAAGCTGGCCAAGAGCCAACAACATGCCCTTATGGGGGCAGAAGCCTTCTGAACTGCACTGGGACAAGTGCTACCAGTAAGTCAATAGAGGTGCTCCTTCCTCTTCGCTCAGCCCTGGCAAGGCCACACCTGGGGTACTGGGTCCAATTCTGGTCTCCCCAGTGCAAGAAGAACACAGACTTCCTTGAGCAAGTCCAGCACAGAGACAAAAAGACAGTTAAGGGACTGGAGCCTCTTTCATGTGAAGAGAGGCCGAGAGAGCTGGGACCATTCAGCCTGCAGAAAAGGAGGTTCAGGAGAATCTTACCCACAGGTAAAAGACCAACCAACAAACCAACCAAAAAAATCCAGAACAACACTGGAACATTTCATATGAGAAAATCAAGTATATATTACGGTGAAGTGGCTGATCTTCTGAGGAAAAAGTGACCCTTTCATACTTGAATGATAAGAACTTGATAGTTTGAGTAGAATAGCTTTTTTTTTTTTAATATTATTATTTCTTGTGCCTCTACATGTCTGGATTTTAAATTTCCAAGTAGATCATTTTCAATTGATATCAGTATTTCACCTATAGCCTAGATTTGGTAACTAGTTCCCCGTTCATCTATCAGAAATGCTTCAGCATTTTAATGTCACACTGTCACAAAAAGTTTAGTGGGAAGACCCTAGAAAGAAGTTTTGAGAACGAATCATAACTGAGGACAACATGAGGTTAAATACATATTCGTAGAACAGTTTAGAGGAAGAAGCAGAAGCTCATTACCATTTAAAGACCCTTTCTAAACAAGTGAAGGGAACAGATGTTGTGCCCAAATAGGGTCAGTGGCTGGCAGGAAGTAGTTTTCTGTAGCTTAGGTGAATGGAATGAAAGCAGCACTGCAAATCAGCTAGGTAAAACTACAAGATGATTTCTACACTTGACTAGTTTAATACCCTTTGACAAAAAAATGACTGAGATGAATGAACAGTGCATTGTTTCGTTCTATCCCCCATTATAGGTAAAATCTCGTTCTTTCCCTCCCCTTTCCCCCCTTCTTAATATGGAAAATTACTAAGGAAGGAAGGAACATGATTATTAGTTATAATTACTTTGTGGTCCCTGTGTACAAAACATGTAACAATATCTAACAGGGGGAGAGGAAAAGTATGCTGCTGCAGCGTGCTCAGTAGAAATTACACCTCTGTGCTTGGCACATCAGTGAAAGCACTGCTTTTCTTACTAGCACAAGTTGTCAGGTGGATAAGTGGCTGAGCCAGGCCAAGGTCAATTTCTAGTGCAAAAGTTAAGATTGTTAGAAACTGAAGTAAATTACACCACCTGCATTTCCTGCAGTATGGCTTTGGACTGCATCAAGGACAGCAACTGTACATTTTAACCCAAATGCACTCTGAGTTCAGTATATGCATTGTCCTACTATGGCCTCTGTTTTTACTTGATCACTGCAAACAGTGGCATTATAGAAATAAGTTATAGTAAAGGCTGTGGAATAGTGTAGCATGTAATATTGCTGTGTACTCTAGAGAGGTTTCTGTCTGGTCATTCCCTCCATTTATAGGTACATGTGCAGATGTCATATAAAGAGGTGGGTTGTTGGATCTAGTTTTGATCTGCATATCAGTGAATCTTAAAGACAATAGAGTTAGCTGGTGGGAAATATCTGAAGCAATTGCCATATGAGCTAGAGTACCATGGAGTAAACATTAATATTGAACAACAGCATGGTATTTCATATTACGAGTAAATAGGCTTGTAGTAGTTCAAAGGGGAAAAAAAAAACACAACAACAATCAAATACAACTAACCAAACATCTCTTTTTAATAAGATCAGTTGACCTCTTATTTATTTTGATCTTTCTGTTAAGATTAAGCAGACAGTGCATTAGCTTTTGTACAGTGCTTGAATCACGTATGCTGTTTCAGTTTTAAAATAACAAATATTAATTTCCAACTCCAAAGGTTTCTTCTTCAAGGATAATTGAAACAAACATACTTATTTTTCTAGGCCTCATTCCAGAAAACTCAAGTGCATGCATTCTTGCTTAATGCCTGCAGTCCATTTTTCTTTCTGCTTGAATCTTGAAGGAAATATAAAACTGTATGCTGGAAAGGATGGTTTTATTATGAGAAATCTGGAGTGTTTCTCAGTGAAGAGATGAGATGCCTTCCAAGTTTTTTTAGAATACAAACAACTATTCAGTAAGTCATGTTGCTCAGTAGCCTGAATATTGACCTCATATTTGTTAAATTGCTGTTTACTTTTTCGTCACGCTGCGGATCCTGATACGTATGTGCCTGGTACAGTGCCAGTCACTGTAACTGTTAAAAATACTTGATGTCAAAATACCTCAAGCTGTGAAGAATTTTCTGTTCAATTCATAATATGATAAAGCAAGTGAACCACACGCTATTACCTGTCTTCACATGACTTCTTTAAAATAGTTTCCTCTGAAACTCCATAAAATTGTTTTATATGCATTGTTGGATAAATTTCGAGATCTAGAAGTCTGGTTACATTTGACTAGAGAAAAATACATTTGTTCTCATCTAAAATCTGTGCTGAACATGCATTGACTGCATTAGGAACAGGACTGGGCTAAGTATCTGTGCCTCTTTAGGGTTGCGGGTGCATTGTTTCTGCATGTCTGGAATGCAGGGTTTTTCTGAAATTGTATTTTAAAAATAGCATCTTTTACTTGTTGGAAAATCATTGTACTTTGCTGCATTCCTTCCTCCTGTACTATCAGCATAGCTTTTGCAATAATGGTACTTGCATGCTGATTAAAAGCAGCGCTTTTACTTTGACTTGCTGTAGAAGTACCATACTGTTATAAATTGCTGCTATGAACTTTTAAACTCAGGAAAACTTCTGAATAAACGTGATAAGGGATAAGGTAATCCCAGTCTCAGAATTCATTCCTTCACTGAAATAAATCACATCATTTTCAGCCTCACTGTTAACTTCTCATTTTCCTTACAAGATGTTCTTTAAAATTCATCTTTATTTTTTAAAATCTCTTCCTGCTCCTATTAAGCTTTCCCCTCTATATATTTTTTTATATTTTAAAGTTGACTAGACATATAATTTCCTTTGCATGATATATTTTTCTTGGCTTACATAGAATGAAGAAAAGTAAATAAAACAAACTAGTACAAAAGAGGTGCTCAGTCAGAGAGCGACAATCCAGACACTGAGCAGAACAAGTAATAGAAAAAATGTTATTTAACATAATTAGAAAAAAAAAAAAAAAAAAAAAAAAACACTTTGGGAGCCCTAGAAGGTAACAAAAAGTGGTTAACACTTCAGACTGCATTGTGGATCACAAATCTTTGAATGACTTAATAGTGTTAACACAGTCTAACCATGCCAGGTTGTCATTTTATTTCAATGCATGAACCTGAAGTGATACCTTTCAGAAACAAATAAATCTCTGTTTGTGCTACAGCGTTTCCCTTTACATTCTTAGGTCTGCTTGAATTTTTACTGATCATATTCAAGTAATTTCCCCCTTAGTGTTATTGAAGAGAATGTTAGTATGAATGAGGGGTTTTTCTAAAAGTGCATGTTTGTATACTATTTAAGGTTTTGCTCACACATATGACATAAAGATGAAGCTGCAAGCTTTTCATGTCTTTGATGCTTTCTTCTTATGTTCTGCATTTATTACCTGCAGAGGTGCCATCTGTATTTAGTGAATAAGGATTTTCAGTTGTTCTGGGGAGCTCCTACACAACTTCATATAGAACCTCCGCCAAAGTCCATTGCACTGTGTTTGCATCATGTTCATTAGCTAATTGAATTACTCTTGTACTGAGGGGCTCTGTTAATTGACAAGGACACAGACTATGCAAAAGGCCAGACAGACACAGAGAAATAGACCCAATACCTGTCCCAAAGAGTGTATAGTCTTTAACATAAGACAGCACGCAGCAGACAGCAGTAGCATAAAGCATTAAGACCGGTGTGATGGCTGGAGATGCAGTGGTCTCAGCCAAGACTAGCTGTGCTAGGACCCAGTGACCAAGCTTTTTTGCTTTCATTCAGTAGTGCAGTTCCCATGTTCCCTAATTATGGCAGTGTTATAGCGCTTTCCTTGTGCTTTATAGTAAAATAGCTAATACAAGGCCAAGTTCATCTGGCTTCACTCACTGTTAAAGTGGAATACAAAGGTGGAGGGACTGAATTCAACATTTTTGGTTTTTTCTCCTGCTGTAAGATGTTGTGCCTTCCTGAACTGTGGGCTTTAATTGGGTGCTAGGCTTTTCCCTGTCATTCAACATAATGCAAAATTACACTGTTCTACTTTTTTGATGGGGGAAAAAAAAAAAAGGTTTTTTTCTTTCTTTCTTTTTTTTTTTTTTAAGTTCTTCTGACATTTCTTAATGCTAGAGAATAAAGTTCAGACAGTTGAACATATTTCAAGTGTTATTTGAAACATGTACATTATTTTAAATATGTAAAGCCTTCATTTTCCTACCCATGAATCTTGAGTTACTATAGCATCCGATGCATGTGAAAGGGCAACATGTTTATTTCTTTATCTCAAACATATAATTGTAAAATGTAACAGTATCCTCTAATTAAAAAGCAACCATCATGGCATTCTAGGATTTAAAGTTCTAAGTCTTTAATATTAACTGTGCTTAAGGAAACAGCCTTTTCCAACCACTATAGAAGTATTTACATCTGATTTACTTTACATTTGATTGAAAATTTAAGTAAATCCCCAAATATTTTGGTATAGTTGTTCTGAGATGTGGAAAATAAAATCCCAAGTGGCATTCAGCGGGATTTCTTAGTTACAGCTGAAGTAGACATTTAATCAACAGCAAATCTTTATTGTTATTTGTTCTTGCTATTTATATATCCATAAATAATTAAAATGATACATTCTCAATTACCAGTGATCAGTTGTTTTGTTTTGGTTCAATAAAGAACATTTCCCTTGTGCACCCTCTTGGATTTAGTCTTTCATGAGCAACGCTGAGACTGTTCTTGGCTGAGGTACTGGGTCAGATTCCTTTCCGAAGCTACTGAATTCACTACAACCTCGTTACTCCACAATTTCGCACTGAACAAACAGAAGAAGAAACTGAACCTGATGCTTATTTACTTTCTGCCTCCATACCCGTCTTTTCATTCGCTCAGTTAATTGACAAACAGGCAAATGTTCATCTGTGTAGCCTTGTTCTTGCTTGATGTGTATCAGCATGGATAAGACAATGGCCATTGACTTTCCAGTGCAAAATCAGTGGCAGGACTGGCTTTTAAAGCATTCCCAGTGTTCCCACAGTGAGTCTTCTTCATCCTCATGTGGCAGTCCATACCAGTCCCTTGGGGCTGCTGTTGGTATGGCTGTTTTCTGAGTCTGTGAGCTGAGACAAATCCATGACTTGATCTGGGTTCAAGAAGAAGCACGAACAATGTAAATTTTCCACCTGTAGGCAATGCCTGCCATCAGCATAGGGTGGAGTTTTAGTGTTCGCAGAAATTATCAGATTTGTTTCCATTATCTATTACTTCATTGCTTTTTTGTTTTGTTTCATTTTTACTGTAAATTGCTTTCTTTGGTTTATTTATTTATTTTTATTTTCCTGATTCACCTAACTGTATTTAATGTTTGTAACAGGATTTGGGTTCAGACAAATAGTTTTAGCATAGAAGGACAACATCAGAGGAAATCTGTTTTGGAAAAACAGCTACAATTGTTGTTTGAAAAGGATAGTGGTTTTCCTATTTTGTTCTATTTTGCTACTTAATCACTGTTCAGTATCTGTTGCAATGCAACATATGCAAGATATTATTATGCCAATACAACTATTGCCACATTTCTGTGTGGTAATTTTTAGCTGTATGACTTCTCCTAATGGAAATGTCTCATGCAACAATAAAAAACACTTTTTCTTGAGTACTTTTAGATGATGTTTTATGCCGTTTTCTCCTATTTGCTTTGAATACTTTGGGCAGACAGGATTTCTTTTACTTGTATAAGTATGTATGTGTATGTCTCTCTCCTGCAAGCCAAATTATCAGAAAGGAAATACCTTTTGGGGGTTAAAATTTTATAAAATGTTTAATGTACAGCTTCCAAAATACAGTTAGGAAATTTATTTTGGGAATAAATTATTCATCTGTTATCATCCATTGTTGGCAGGTGCAACTTTGTAATTATTTTTACCTTTAATTTCACCAGTTTGCTTATTGTCTGCTTGTGAATGCTATTCAAATTGTGTATACCTCTGATGATATGCTGGATTCAGCCATTGCAAAGGTCTCAAAACAGTCACAACCCTGGGTACTGTCTTTACCATGTGTTTTGCATTATATATGGTGTAGTTCCACCCTGTGAACTTGTTTCAGAAAGTGCACCTCCTGAATAACACTCTAGGTACTGTCATGGAAAATCGTATTTAGTAATAGTATTTGTTCACCCAGTTGATGTCCAGTTTCACTGCATTGAGAAAAAACTGAAAATCTGTAAGTATAGCAAGCGAAGCATGAGTTTTGTTCCCTGTCTTTACACATAACCAAGCACCATCTTCAGAAAGAGAATCTTTCCACAGAGAAAATCCGTTTGTTTTGGTTACTGACTTTCTCTTCAACCCTTCTGTGTCTCATAGTCTTTTTCTTTCAAGGAGACGGAAGACACTATTTGGGGGAAATAATGTTACAAGACTGTGGACAGACATGATGAGGTTTATACATCTCCAGCTGAAATGCAGCCTTTTCATCAGCACATATGGATGCAGTGTAGTTTTTGTTTTGTTTTGTTTTCCTCTATGGCTTCTTGTAATTTAGGATTTAAAAAATTTCAAAAGGAGGAGATCTTTTCATTTGAGAATCTTGAGATATGTGGTAGCCAGGATTATAGTTATTTTATCAAAGTTATATCTTTTTCTTGTTTGGGCAGGTGTATTTTTCCAAAATAAATCAGTTTTAACAGTAAAAAATAATATAAAGAAAAAGAAAGAAAAACATAATGTTGAGATTACACATTAGGATGGTTTATTATGTGGCATGTTTAGAGTAGCTTTATCTACCTCTTCCATTAATTTTTAAACATACTGGGATTAATTTTTTTTTAATCCATTTAATATTCATGAAAACTTGTAACTTTGTTCTGTGCTCCATACCACTGAGCACGTCATTGTAGCCTTGTTCCATACCAATTGTTTTGCCTCATTTCTTTGTCTTGTTCTGCACTATTACATTATAAGGGAGATTCTAGTAGCTCTGCAGAAGCTATTTTGGCTCTTAAATTGCTCACTTTAAAATGGTTAACAGTGGAGATTTTGTGTCATTTGGCCGAATCTAAATGGTGCCTATGCAACAGTGATCACCAAGTGTCCACATATATATGTACATAAACAAACAGAAATTGTTTTTCTGGGGTCTTGTGCTTGTACAAGCAACTTAGTTGTTAGTGTCCTGATGGTATATGTGATATACAGCACTTTGCCACAAGTAAGCTGTAATGTTGCCCAAATACATGATAAAGCACAAATCTTAAAAAAAAAAAAAAAAAATTAAATTAAATTAAAAAAGAGAAGTATTCTGAAATTCTATGCTTCTTTTAAGGAAGCAAAATTGGCAATGATAAGAAGAATCTGTGTCACCGTTATTCACAGCTAGTTCCTTTCATTGCAAAGATGTTGTCTGATTTTAGTGATTCCCTCTAAGAATAAATTTAGCATTTCGGAAGTTTGAAAAATGAACACCTTCTGATTAGTTTTACGTTATAGCTCCATTTTCTCACATAAATTTGGAATGAGGGCTTTATACTGTGCTTACCTTTTGTAGCTATCTCATTTCCCTTGCTTCACTCAAGACTAACAGCCAGAGTAAGAGACAAAAATAGGTAGCTGAAGTTGTTCGTTCACAATTATAAAATTATACTGAATACTTTGCCTTCAGTAGTTCAGTGAAAAAATAAAAAAAAAAATGTTTTCCAGCTCTTTCAGCTTAAAACTATAAATGTGCTTCTTGGTTCTTCTTTCAACAACTTTTCAACAACATCTGTCTTAGGATCAGCTTTGTGCTTGTCGGGGTTGTTATCAAGGAGAAGGAGACTCATGATTAAGATTTTGTCTGCCAGTAAGTTTAACACCTGCAGAAAAGTGGACAGTCTTACCCACATATAAGTGACTCATACAATGATTTTATTTAGACCTACACAGCTGACTTGTCAGTATTCATAAATGTATTTCTTGGCAATTGCCATATGGATAATCTGGGCTTGCATTTTTTTCTTTTCCTTCAGGCATTTCCTTTTGTTATGTACAAGTACTAACAGGATCAATTTCCTTCCATAATAATACTTAACACTTACGTAGTGTCTCACATCATGTAAAAAGATTATCACTTTTTTATCATCTTCTTCTAAAATAGCTTCCTCTTCCACTTTAACTTCTGCTTTTATACTTGTCTTTAGTGACAATGCAAGACTTCATTCTACTTGGGATTAAGAAAGTTATGAGTGTTTTATCTTTGATCTTCTGAATGCTTAAACTGCAATTTGTTCATAAATATGTATTGAATTTTCCGGACAAATTTCTTGTTTTGGAAGAGAATTTTTTGCTTCCTTTTCCCCTTGCAGTGAGAAAAAGTTGAAGAGCCCTGAAAATCAGTGCACGTAGATATACTTCTGCTGTTGCCTTGGTTATTGTTCAGGAGGAAGTGAAGTTGCAGACTGAGGACAGATAAACCACCAGTCTATAAAGCACTGTCTGCATTTTGTGTCTGTATGGAGAAGTGGAGATAAGGTGTGATAGGACTGTGGTTTCTGTGCACAGCATGCTGCTCAGTTCTTTTCTGCCTTCTTGAGCAGAGGAAAATTGTAATAGCAGAAGTTGCTGTGTTCTGGCCAGTAAAGTAACAACATCCTTAAGAGAAGATAGGTCATTAATGTCTGTGGTTAAAGGGTGGTGAGTATGCTCAACAGCTTAGGTGTTTATGCTTATATTGAACTTCTAGAAAGACAGAGTGATGCTGGATAAAGTATTTATGACTTCCATTTCAAGTACCACTTAGCTATCTTTTCTAAAAAATCAAATGACTTCTACCTGATATGCAGATTAGAGTTGAAAAAATGTTTAGCTTTTAGTATTAATTTATGGAAGATGTGTCCATGCACTCTATATGTTTTCAACAGTCTAGTAACTATATTAAACTATTTATGTGAAGTTTTGACTATTTAGTAGACAATCCATTTTTCTTTTCTTAATCAGGTCTTTACTACTATGCTGAGGCACGCAAGATGTCCATAGAAGAATAATGGAAGCCCCTGAATACCTTGATTTGGATGAAATAGATTTTAGTGATGATATATCAGTAAGTACATGCATTTTTATTTATTTATATTTATAATTTAATACAAATTGAGGGATTTTTAGGTATCTCATTCTGGATAAAACAAACAGAACTATCGTTGCAAGTCACATTTCTTTATACTTCATACAAGGGGATGTTTAAACAGGTTGATTATTGAATAAAATAAGGTATTTTGTAAGGGAAACCTCTAATCAGCTTAAGGCCCTCTCCTTCAGGTGGTAAAAATGATTTGCAAGTCAAATTAATAAATGAGTTTTATTTCTGGATCGCTTATGTACTCTAATTGTCCTGAATGAATTACGCCCTAAGGCTAGCCATAGTCACTAAAATGATGTTTTACTTCTTTTTTTTCTTTTTTTTTTTTTTAATCAAATACATTTCCATTAAAAAAAAACAGCAAACAAACAAACAAACAAAAAACACCTCATACCTCTCATCTGTGAATTTCTCCTTCTTCACGTAAGTTGTTGTTTTGCCATTACTGACAGAAGCCAGCTCCAGTCCAGCAAGATTTTATCAGTAAGAGTCATACAGGTTCTTGTGACATGGGAGTGATGTCTGCAAGAAGCAGAAAGACTTCCATAGATTCAAAGTACTGATCTTTAATGTCACACCTAAAATAACTGCAACTGTAATTGCAAGCAAAAAGGCTGTTGTTCTAAATTATATTGTTAGTGGTTCTTAGAGAAAGCACTGATGTAGTGTATTCTGTTACTCATATAAATGTTGCTCCTGCCAATATTCCTGCTTTTTTGAGTTGCCAGTATGCTGAATGTCTGATAAACAAAGGACTTGAATACACAAATTAAATACACCGTAAGAAGAATTTATTAATTCAGTTTTCAGGTCAAAGAAAGTATGCTCCTGTCTCCTTCAACATTCTTCATAAACTTAGTTTGGGATAGTGTTGTAATGTTTTGTTTGACTTTTGTTGTTATTTTTTTTAAAAAACAAAACAATACGAAAGGCCTATTTTTTCCTTTAGTATTGGGGACTCTTGATTCATTTTAAAACATTCCAGATGCTTTATTCACAGACAGATTCCTTTTGGAGAGGATTTTACTTTTACCTATTGTAACATTGAAATTTATTAAAGAGGAATATGGCAAATGCCCAAAATATTACAAGACAATAAGCCAGTCTCGAAAGAATACCTTATTCAGGGCAACTTTCTTTTTATTACTGTTATATAGTAGATCATGTCCTGGTATCTGTTTCTATGCTCAGTTTTGCAGAACTGTAAAGCATAATAGATGTAACCTCTCCATGTCTCTCCCGTTGTGACTGTTGCTGCATACTGCTGGGTTAGGTTACTCACTTTTCCACTGAACAGCTCAGGCTGCCTGCTTTAATACGCTGTTCTGTCATGGGATGCTGAACAATGAATTAAAAAGCAGCACAAATTATAGAGGTAGTGGTTTTATTCCCACTTCAGCAGGTAAGGGAACAAAGGATTTGTTGCCAATAGCCAGATTAATAAGAGAATCTGGTTATTCTAGTACTCTACTCATCTGTTACTGTGTACAATTTAGAGATACCTGACCTTCACACTTTACCATTAGCCTGCCATGGAAAGAGCAGCTGCACAGTACTGGAGTTAGCAATTTAAATTGCTCCTTTTAGCCTCTGGTTTTAATCCAGAGCAGAAAAGTACTGGCTAAAAATAAGGGCAGCATGAAGGTTGTTAAATGATGCGCTCATAAAAGTACCTAAGTTAGAAAGCCACTGTGTTAGCAGAGGTCCTTGTAGACCATTTCAGCAAAAATGTAATAGGCATAGAAAATGGACTAGGATTTGTTTTAAAAGGCAAATGGACTTGTAAGTGTTCTTGCTTTGTTTTTTGATTAACATTGTAAGTAAGTAAATGAAACTACATTTCTCCAAAATAACATGTTTCTTTGGAAAACTAAGATGATAACATTTGCAGACACATCTGGTATAGTATATTTGAGTGTAATTTAGACAACAGAATAGATTTATGGGACTCTTGCTTACATTAAACAAAAATAATATTCTGTTCACAGTGACATTAAAAACCAATCTTACTATTTTCTTTTATTACTTCATGAATAACTATTCACAAAAAAGTAAAAAAAAAAAAAAGCTAAGACCTTTGTTGCATTAAATGACAGTATGTTTTAAACTTTCCCTTTTCCCCTTTACTAGTCCTGATTTTCCCCATAAATTCATCCCTGCTTCTAGGTTGTATACCATTGTTATAGCTACTTGAAGTTTTCCTCATCCTTTAATTAAAATGCAGAATTTCTATTGCATTGGCAAATTAAGCAAATTGAAACTAGTATAATAATTTCTTGGTTTACAGAAATAATACCAAATGACTATTCATAATATATATAAACCAGAGTTCCTGGGGCTAGATATTTGTAAGCTACCTGAAACTGAGTTTGTAGATCATTCAAATAGCTTTGTAAGGAAAAAAGCCTTGCTCCGTGGAGCCAATGCAGGACTGGGTCTAAAGTCTGTGAAATGTGAAAGCAGCAAAAACAATGAATGAGTTAAAACACAATGAAGAAGCTGCCTAGTTGCCAAATATTTCAAAATACTTTAAAAAACAACTCCACGTCCATCATCACTTGGCAGTGCATCAGTAAACTATAGTCAGGATTATGGCCTATCTCCTGACTCCCCGCCTACCAGGTGCAGGACACCTCCTGAGCTTGCTGTAACCTCACCTTGGCTATGGTCAGAGTTGGTGCACCCCTCAGACTTCCACAAATGTGCAAGTGATGCACAGCCAGACTTCCTCTACCCAGCAATCAGGACTTCAGGGCTCAGCATGGAGAGTCCTACACAGCTGTGCAGAGACAGTCACTGACTGCAATGGCTTGATTTGTTTCCCACCCATGTGATTAACACCTACATAATTGTCTTTTTTCCACTCTCTTCCTTCTCAGAATTTAAAAAATGCAGATAGCAACTAAAATGTACTTAGAAGATATTAGATGCAGACAGACATTTTGTACCTTTAACAGAATTAGTGTCAATATAGGTATCCTTTGAAGTTAAAGCAAGAATAGCATTAAATGTGTATATAAAATTGTATTGCATAGCCCAAATAACTGAACTGGTATTCTGAGGATGCTGATTGCAGATATGAAGTAAGAAACTTTTTGAAGGGGGGAGATCAACTATTGTAGCCTTACTTTTTCTTGATGTAGCTAGCTGCTCCCAAATAAGCATCTAGGACAAAGGTTAGTGTTACAGAGTTATAAATGATTAAGCTAAAGTAATATAAAGATATTAACTTAAGGGGATTTGAATATTAATTATAGAATCAATTAGGTTGGAAAATACCTCTAGGATCATCTATTTCAACCATTGACCTAGCACTGCCAAGTCCACCGCTAGACCATGCTACTAAGCTCTTCATCTGCACGCTTCTTGAATACCTCCAGGGATAGTGACTCAACCACTTCCATGGGCAGCCTGTTCCAGTGCTGCAAAACACTTTCATTAAATACATTTCTCCTAATATCCAACCTAAACCTCCCCTGGTGCAACTTGAGGCCTTTTCCCTTCATCTTATCTCTTGGCGGTTGGGAGAAGAGCCCGATCCCCACCCCACTATAGCCTTCTTTAAGGTTGTTGTAGAGCCCAATAAGGTTTCCCCTGAGCTTCATTTTCTACATTCTAAACAACCCCCGTTCCCTCAGCCACTCCTCATTAGATTTGTTCTGTAGACCCTTCACTGGCTTTGTTTGCTCATCTTTGGACATATTCCAGCACCTCGATGTCCTTCTTGTAGTGAGTAGCCCCAGAATGAACACAGTGTTCAAGCTGCAGCCTCACCAGAGGTCAATCGTTTCCCTATTAATGAAGTGGATTCTTTTCCACTATAGTAAATAAACTGAAATGAGGCTATTGGATGGCATACAGTAGTAACAGCACCTAGGAATGTTATGAAGAAGGAGGGTGTCTGTTTTCTCTATCTCAGTAAAAACAAGGAGCTGTGAATTTCAGATCAGGACATAATCACAAGGGTCTTGATCCAGTGGAGGTAAATCAGATGAGCTTTGGTACTGACTCTAGCTGAACCAGGACATAGTGCGTAGTATTCTGGAGTTGTCATTGTTCTGATGACATGGTCTGAGGTTCGTGCTATCTGTCCAACTTTGCCATTTGACTCTGTTTCAGGAAATATTTAAGGTGTTCTCGACAATAGAAACTTAAAATGTCATTTTCACTTTTTTTTTTTTTTTTTTAACTCTCATACCTGCATTTCTGTGCCACAATTCATGATCTGGTATTTCTTCTTTCTGCTACTTCACAGGTAAAAGTGAGTCTGCAAGTGGCAGACAAGTTGCACAGCCAGAACAGCCTTGCTAGAGATTGAAGTTTTCTTTCTCATATCTTGTTTTAAAATTCTTTGCATTAAAATTTGAGAACCAAGTGAAATGTAAAATGTTGACATTTTACATTCATTCAAATTCTGTAGCCCAGTTTTACATGACTTATAAATATTTGTATGACAAGGGAGGTTCTGTTTTCCCCTGAATTGGTAGTGTCTGTTGAAGAAAATTGGGAATATGGGAATATTTTACATTTACATGGAATAGGTGTTACTGCCTCTTGACTTTTATTTCCTGTTAATACTTTTCCTCCATCTTGCAAAGTTCTTAAGGGTTTTCTAAAATTAACTATGTCAGGTTGGCCATAGGAATGCCTTAAAAGCAGGGGAAAAACAAACAACCCTCACACAGCAGTCAAAAAGGCCATTACGTGCATTAACCTGGGAAGAAGCCTGTTACTGAGTTTCACTCTGAACCACAACACACTTTTATAAAATAGCAAAGAGCACGGATACGTTAACTGGCAAAGCAGCCTGATGTGCTTACCTCTCACACTGTCACCTACGCCTTTAGTCATGGTCCTCAGCTCTTGGTTGACTTGGTTACTTTAGTGGGGAACTGTGAGAAATTAGGTTTATTTTTGTATGTAGAACAATTTAAGATTATGGAACAAGTGGGAAATGATGAATATTAAAAGCCATTGAATAGGCAGTGAATCTCAGTGATGTTCTGGGGGAGAGCTGCAGTCTCAGCCTCTTTTTCTGTCACTCTGGTACCCGTAATAACCTTGAAATTCTGGTTGAAGAAAAGCTAATAGACATTACTGTTAGATCAGAGCTGGAACTAGAATATGTGAGAAAGTAGTTATAGAAGGAAGAACTGGCAATGTATTGCACTTATAGTTGGGAAAGATCCATTTTAAAGAGCAATTTTAGTTGCTTGCTAGACTGAAAGCCAGTTCTCCACAACTTGGCCACAAAATACAGATGGCAGAAATGTAAGTGTGCAAAGTCTTTGTGAGGACAGAGGTGAGTGGGAGGAAATCTGTTAATGAAATCAAACCAACATGATTAAAATGCATAATCAAATTTATAACATTAAATTTTGGTAGTGGGGAGGGTCAGACATAATTGAATACATTTTAGTGCAGTATTGAAGCAGAAAAAAAAATATTTTTCCAGGACAGAACGGGAAAAAAAGACAGAAAGAGAAGAGGCTTTCTTTTTTTTTTTTTTTTTTTTTTTTTTGAGGGTGCCTGACAAAACACATAGCAATGGAATACAAAAGGCCTCATTCTAATTGAATTACAAACTGTGTAATAGTTTAAACTGCACCAGCTGGTCTTATGAAGCTACCATATTCCTTGGAGACATGTTCCTTGGATTTTCTTAAGAATCTTACTAGACCAGTTCAACATTGCCTTCTGAATCTTTGTGCTGAAATAGCAAGATGTATAGCTTAACAGCTCAATCTTTATTAAACAATAACTACAGTGAAGCAAAGCACATGGTGTTTGTGAATGTGTGTGTTTAACTTGTATTAATTTGTATTTAGTAGCATCTTTCTCTGTCTCAGTTCTTCTGTTGTTTGTTGCTTTAAGTTGTCAGATCCTAGAGCAGTCACAGCCTTATAGTCAACCCCTTGTTTAATGGGGATTGGAGTCACTGAGTAGCTCTGCTACAAGTACTAATTAATAAGTTCAATGTTCATCCTGGGAATACTTATGAGAGATTCTTGTTGTAGCTGAAGTTTATCAATACATTTCTGAATCAGGCCAAAAAAGGAAAAAGTGAGGCATGGGAGGTTTTTGAGGCTTAATAAAGTATCTACAATCAAGTGAACAACAGCCTTACTTAAACTTGCACCAGAAAAGTAAATAACTTCTGCAATTGATAATGAAGTTAGCTTTAGATTATTTTGAAGTAGGGTGCCAGCTGTGCATTAGAAACAAATCAAAGTCTGAATGACAAACTGTCAGCAAAAACTAGGACAATGTATGACCATTTATGTTTTGTGCAAAAAGCTGATGGGGTTGTGCTTGTATAAGTAGTTGTTTTGCTTCATTGGTCAATCACATACCAGCAAAAAATATGTTTCCTCGAAAACATATGGTGTTTATGTATTCTTTAAATTTTTTCAGTTGTGCTTATCCTAAGTGCTTTTTATGTCTTAGTTTCCAAAATACTGTTTTAATATTTTTTTTTAATGGGCAAAGCCATTGATCTTTCACAGGCATAATGATTTCATTTGCTTAAGTGAAGATTCCCGTAACATTTAAGTATTAGGTTAAAGAAGGCAAAGAAGGCCTCATATTAAGTAACTTAATTTTTGTTTGTTTGTTTGTTTGTTTTTGTTTTGTTTTGTTTTTCTCAGAGTTTATAGTTTTATAACTCTGGATCGTATGTATTACTGAGTAATGATCGTATGTGTTCCACAAGTTTATTAAAAAAATAAAAAATAAAAAATTCTGTTTTGTAAAATACCCTTTTAATGCTAAATTCAGAGACAAACATACTGATCATTATCAGTCATATACTGTCACATCACAGTAACAATGTAAGATTATTTCAGTAAAGCCTGAATGACATAAATTAGTTTGGTGTCTGATAACATGCATGTATATGTATCCATCTCTGAAAACAGATGTCTTAGCTGTAAATATTCTTCATTAATTTTATATATTTCTTTGTGAAAACTTGAATTCTAGTTTTTAATTATGAAGAATCTTGCAGTATAAATTCCATAATACATACCAAGATGGGCAAAGTCAGACCCTACATCTTTACTGTGAAGTCTAAATTTATTCTTACATTTGATATATCTGTGCATTCCATGGAAAGAATATGTAAAGTACATTTGTGACTTGAATAATGGTGATGTACAGGAAGGAGAACTCTCAGGTGGGTAGATGCTTTGCTGTGGTTTTGAAAGTCTCTTAGATCTCTTGAGGTGGGACACAGAAGCAAACGTCATCTGCTTTTTTCCAGCAAAGATGAGAAACCATCAGGCCACCCAAAGTACTCTCAGCTTGGTAGATATAGACAATGCCAATGGTATCAGGACCTCTTGGAAAGTCTTACTTTTTATCTTTTTAAAGAAATTACTTCTTATATTTTTTTTCTTTTTTTTTTTTTTTTTTACAGTATTCTATAACTTCTCTCAAGACCATCCCAGAATTATGTAGAAGGTGTGATTCACAAAATGAAGACAGATCAGGTATGATTCCTACTTCTGTCCACCCATCAGTTTCTAGGCTGCTTTTTATCATGTACAACTTGGCAACAATTGCTTCTTGGCAGTGTTCTGTTTTGTTTTCTCTCATTTTTGTACAGCTTTCTGGAAACATGACTTTTCTTTTTTTTTTTTTTTTTTTTTCAACAGATGTTAGTTCATTAGAAGGAGAAAAAAAAAAAAAAAGTTCCAAAAAAGGATTTGGCTGTATACTGATAAATGTAGGGCTTCATCTCAGCAGCTCCAAACCACAGTATATGCAACAATTTACTTGAAAACCCGAGAAACCATTGGTGACAAGACGTAATAATGTAGGCGCCAATGAAAAAATGTTGGATACATTTACTACCCATATGGCCACGACCAGTTTGAGGGATGATGTTTTGCCAGAGTCTGAAACTGTATCAAGGATGCTACATGATAGAATCCACTCTAAGGCATACTGTACTAGTTAAGATTAAAGCAGAGTTTTTGAGTTTAATAGTGTAAACTAAATGAAGAATCATGGCATATAGATGAGAACCAGCTGGGGACCTTCCCCCTTCTTTCCCTCCTCCCCAACAAAAAGTGCATTCAGTGTTGTTTTTCACTCTGTAAATCAGATTAATCCCTTTTTGTTTTTCTCTTCCTGATGGAGGATAAATGAATTGGTGAGAGGAGCATTTTTGTTGAGCTATGAAAAAGTTTATTGTGCTTTCATCTGATGCTTTAATTGAATTTTCATTAATGTTGTTGAATCAAAGACTTTTTATAACAGAAACGGCAGACCTGGAATTTGTGGGATGATAGAAGGCTTTAGGAACTGTGCTATGCTTTGGCAACTTTCATTTCTATATTTCCTTTCAGAGAATTGTAAATTTTCAAGGTGCGTAACTAAGTTGAAACTTTATATGAGCTAGTTTTTCTGCCAGAGTCATTAAAGACCAGGTCACCATAGCCCTGTGCCACTGCCCTTGACCAAAAGGGAAGTGAAGCTTTCCTTACCATATGTTCTTGCGGTGCTTTTGCCCACACAAGGCTCAGTGGTTATTGTGCAACCAGCATTACCTGCTGCAAGCAGAAAAGCAGGGAATAAGAGGAAAGGGAGAGGGTCCCCAGTCTCCCCACCACATCAGTTTTCTCTGTCCCATCCTCTCCCTGTCCTCTCTCATTCTCTGCCTTTACACCCTCCATCTTTGCAACCCCTTGCATGTGTCCTTGGCCCCTGTCCTCCCTCCTGTCCTCACTCCCAATCCATCCTCTACCCCATGCCTTTCTCACCTTGTCTTGTCTCTGCTGTTGTCTCCTCCCTGTTCTCCTCCAATTTCTCCCCCACATTCTCCCTCATATTCTTGCCCCTATACTCCCGTCTCTTTCCTCCCCTTTTCTCCTTCTTTCCCGACTTCTTTCCCAAATATTTTCCTTTCTAACACACATTTCCTCCCCAATATTTTGCCCTCCCAGTCCTTCCCCTGTCATCCCTGCCATCATCCCACCAAGTCTTTCCTAATATTCTTTCCATTGTACTTCTAGACCATTCTTTTTCCCGTTCTTCTCCCCACTATTCACCACTCTCATTCTTGCTCCCTTAATTCCATCCTCAATGCACTTTCTCCTTTCCCACCCCTCATTTCCCCCCTTCATTTTCTCTCACAGCGCTATTTTCCTCCCTCTCTTTGCCTATCAGTATTAAGAGGTGATCATGTGGCAGCAGGACATTGCCTCATCTTTTCACAAAAATAGACAGTTGTTTATTTATTTTGTTGCTCCAAGAGTAAGAAAGATAGAGAAAGAAAGCAAGAATATCACGTAAGACATATTGTACTCCTAGGTCTATTCATGAGTACTGCTTAGCCAGAGTGACAGAATCAATGTCTGCTCTCAGGAAGGAAAGAGTATTCTTTTAAAAATACAGATAGTAGTCTTAAAGGAAAATGCCCACAAATGGCAAGGATGGGGCGTTGGTCATGAGTTCTTCTTTAAGGCCCTAGGATATTGACAGCTTATTGTGTAGTCATGTTTCATGATCGCCTCTGCAATCAGCCATTTTTCAGTGATGACTTCAATTACATCTCCACTCATCCATTGGCTTGAA
The DNA here is from genome assembly GCF_965140915.1 of Aythya marila. Lineage (NCBI taxonomy): Eukaryota > Metazoa > Chordata > Aves > Anseriformes > Anatidae > Aythya > Aythya marila. The sequence continues at coordinate 65,463,250 of NC_139080.1, read as the reverse complement.
AAGGAGTTGACAGAAGTAAATACAGGCATTGCTGGAAGACAGTAGCAGCACTGGGGAGTCTGCCAGTGGAAGTTAATTCAGAGCTTTGTTTAAAATTCTTGAGTCAAAAAATAGGTCTTTAGTACTGATAATAATATCAGCAAGCTGGAAACAGTACTAAAATCTATTTTTTCACTCTATTTATCACTTAAGAGTTTTGGTGAATTGAAAATAGTACTAAAATCTATTTTTCTTTTTTTTTTTTCTTTATTTTCTTTTTACTCAGTCAATAAGTACACATACATAGTGTTCTACAGGAAAGTATCACTTTACATCCCTGCACAGACTTCGCTGAAATATCAATGAAACTGCAGCAGTCAATGCTGTTTAAGGCCCAATCTGCTAATTGATCATTGTTACTTCTGCTGCAGTCTTCTGCCTTCCTCATATCATAGAACATTAAAAATAGTTGCCCAAATTACTGTTGTTGTGTGCTATTTCTGATGAAGATATATTATATCCTGCACTGAAAGATATGTAAACATATATATATATATGTGTGTGTGTGTGTGTCTGCACCAATATATATATATTTTGAGACCCCACCTGGAGCTCTGTGTTCATCTCTGGGGTCCCCAAAACAAAAGGGACATGGGCCTATTAGGATGAGTCCAGCGGAGGGCCACAAGGATGGTCAAGGGGCTGGATCACCTCTCCACTGAAGACAGGCTGAAGGAATTAGGGTTGTTCAGCCTGGAGAAGAGAAGGCTCCGCGGAGACTTTGTAGGGATGGGCCTTCCAGTACCTAAAGGGGGCCTGCAGGAAAGCTGGGGACGGACTCTGTCAGGTCGTGTAGTAATAGGACAAGGAGTAAAGGCTTTAAACTAAAAGAGGGTGAGTTTAGGTTAGACACTAGGAGGAAATTCTTCACTGAAGGTGGTGGCACAGGCTGCCCAGAGAAGCTGTGGATGCCCCATCCCTGGAGGTGTTCAAGGCCAGGTGGGATGGGGCTTTGGGCAACCTGGTCTGGTGGGAGGTGTCACTGCACACGGCAGGGGGTTGGAACTGGATGGCCCTTAGGGTCCCGTCCAACTTAAACCATTATCTGATTTTATGATATCATAAGTTATTAGTGTGCATGATGTTCCTCCTATGTTGTATCTGTAGTCCAGTAGCAATTTAAGTAATTGGGCATAGAAAAATTCAGAAGTCTTTCAAAGAGCTGGTATAGCTTTTTGCCTCATACTGACTCCTGTTTAGCTGAAGTAACATTTTTTCTCTAAAACAAAGAACGTGGAATTAGAACCATAGAAGAATTAAAACAAAACGAACAAACAAACAAACAAAAGTTAAGAGTAAGTTAACTGTCAGACTAGACATGTCAGTACCCTAATAATCTATAAAACAATTGTCTCTTTCAGCCTTGTCTCAGAAAAAATATTTAGTTCACTAAGACAATTAAGACTGAGGTATAGAGAAAATAAGTTTCAACTTTAATATATATGTAAATATGCTGGCAAACATTTTCACCATGAGATTGTTAGAACAGATTTAAACCACAGTTCCTCTTTCTGGAATTACATTTTTTAATTACATGGCTGGTCTTACTGTTCATTGTTCACAGGTAAGTTTAGTAAATAGCCTTGTAAGTCCCATTTTCTTTCCACATTTCATCTAAATGTTGAATAATATGTTAGTAATGTATGAAATTGTTTGGTTACATTGTTTCAAATTGCTCTAAACACTTTCAACCCTAGGCAAACATACCAGTGTTTACCAGTCAGCACACTTTCTCACGCATTTCTCATAAACCTTTCACAAGATTTATTTTTTTAACTATTTCTTTCTGCCTATAACTTTTGCTCAAATTGTTCTTTTCCATGAGGAGAAATTAGAAAGTCTGAGAAAATGAACTGCTTATAGTTCTTCCCCCCCGAATTGATCAACTCCACACTGCCTGCTCCCTTCCTTAAACTGCAGTGGCCATGATCTGTCACTACGGGAAGGTGTTGTTTTTTTCCCTCAGTATCTTGAAAGATGTGTCTGAAAGTCATGCAGTTAATAGTCTCACTGCGACTCCTCCATGTTCGTCCTCAGATTGAGGGAATTCTGACTGGGGAAAATTCCAGGGGATTCCTGGAACCAAAGTATATCTGCCAGCAACCATGGGCTACAAGGTAAAATATTTACAGGACTGGAGAGAAGGTGTAGGCCAAATCCTGTTTTACCCACAATAATGTGAGAATAAGGATAATCATTTTTTCATCCATCATCCTTCAAGAGAACAATCTTTTTAGTTAGCATAATAACCACTAAGAAGTGCATTGTTCTTCTTCAGGGACCGAGAATTAAAAAACATATTTTAAATAGGGATCTAGCAAACTAATTTTTCAGGAAAGAAGTGTTAGCCAGCCTGCCCACTGAATTCTGGCATCAGAAATCAGTCCTTTATGTTTTTGTTATTAAGCATGAAATTAGTTACTTTCTTTCTGGGCAGGTTTTCTAAGGCCACTTGAGTAAATGGTTCAAGGGACCTCATAGGGTCATGGAATATCCTGAGTTGGAAGGGACCTTCAAAGGTCATCGAGTACCACATCTGTGTTCAACAGGCTTCTCTAAACCATATCATTGTGCTGAAGTATATCTGCCAGCTACAATGACTTTTGGTTGTCCTTAAATATTAGTCTCAAATAAGAAAAATATTCTGCTTTAGATCTTTATTTACATGTTGATAAAAGCAGGTTTATTTTTAGCATCCTTATGCAGTACTTTATTAATTCCCCACAGAACCGTTACTCATGAAAGAATTCAGAAGATCAATTTTCTATTTGAGAAAACTAAATTAGTGACTGTAAAATGTCAGGAAATATAAAATTGCAGACAATTTTTATCTCAAGCTCTTTGTAATTTTTTTAGCTATAACTGAAATTAAAATTTGATTTGGAGGCAGTGTCATATGGCATTTATTTCTAAGTGCCCACAGAGTTCCAGATACCTCCCAGGTAAATATGTCTGAAATAGTACCAAATTGATTGGGTAATCCTTGGTAGAATAGTGAAGAATTATCTCTAAATAAATAAATAAATGAATAAAGGAAAACAAAATTAGAATGATGACTATGCACTGACGCTGGTGATAGCTATTCAATTTCTTCTCCTACCTCATTTTCACATCCTTCCTCTTCCTGTTTTACATATTTGTGCCAGGAAAAGCTCTTCTGATTTTTCAGTAGAACTTGACTTGCTACCTCCCTTTTACATCCTTAGATCTGTCTGGACAAGGGTAAACCCAATTTGTTCATTTTGAAAATTTCCTTGCCTCTTCTATATTATTTACTGTAAAAATGACAGCTTTTATAGTGTTTTTCCTCAAGACAAGATATGAAAAATTATTCATTTACTGATGCTCATATTAAGGTTTGGATTACCTGGAAGTAACGTATCATTATTTAAAAGGATGAATTATTACTTTTCCTTCTTTCTATCATTTCCAGACCCTTTCTTTCTTCTTTACAATAGCTTCAAATTCCACTTCAGTGGGAACAAACCCACTCTGTTTGTGCCTGTGCAGGGTTGTTCTTTGATTCAGACTGTCATACATAGCACTCACATAAGAACCGTAAAATGTACTCTTGGAAGTTATTAATATATTAAAACTGTAAAACAGTGCCACCTTCAGTTACAATTGTTAAATATTATTTCAGTTATATTAATGAATCAATAAATAGCAAGTTACTCATAATTGCTTTTTATTATCCATTGGTATGTAAGGGACATCCCTTCCTCCCTTCTTTGGAGCTTCAGTATTGCTGCCTGTTTTGTAGACAAATCAGTGTTAAAAAGTGTGAGAAATTTTCTAAAAATTTCCCTAGTGTAGACAGCACCTTGTTGCTTGTATACAAAGTCAGAATTACAGTTCTCTAAATGGATCTGCAATGAGTCTTTACTGATTTAAGACTATTTACTGAAGTTCTATCACAAAGATGATCAGGTGTTTATTTCAGAGGTTAAAGACAGTAAAACTCCAGATGTGAAACTTTATACATACTTAGTGATCCCAAATAATTACATAGTTCTTGAACAATATGGTGAAATACTGCATTTTAAAAAATATATGTATGGGCATTTGTAAATTGCCAGACTTCCTTAATGACAATGGTGGAAAGTAAACTGCATAGTCACAGAGTTTGTAAAACATGGAGGAACTGTTTTGGATAAGACATTAGAATGCATTCATCCTTTGGTGGCAATAGAGCCAACTTAACAGAGTTTGTTCTCATAGAGTCTACATGGTAAAGAAGCTTGCTGTTATGTTCTCAGCAAGGGCGGAGAGTACCTTCCTGTATTTCGTACTGGAAGACTTCCAAATATGTAGTGACAAGTTGTTGAGGCGAAAGCCCACAAACCATCTCCTCTCTTGTCTCTTTGACAGTTTTTCACATTAATTCCAGTCTTGCTGCTATGTGCAAACAGATTGTGTTCTTTCAAGGTGGTTACATCTTCATCATGGGATAACTGAAGTCAGAAGGCACATATGAATCTGAACCGTCCAACTCCCTGCTCAGAGCAGGTCTAGTTGCACAAGATTGCTCGAGGATCTTTTCTCTAAATGACTGATTCATAGACCTTTAGGAAATCTACTAGGCATGATAAAATTAGCAGATAAACCTGCCATACTGTAGGACTATCAGCTTCATTGCTCAAGCAGAATATTGTTCTTCATTACTCATAGTTTTTCTGTGTTTTGTGACTGTGCAGGTATAGATTTTATAGAAAACAAAGGTTGAAATACAGTGAATTTAGAGTTAGCACAGTCTGGATCAGGTCATTGGACAGAAGTAGCATTAATAGCATTTATGACTGATAGCTATTTGCATAAACGGATGTCAGGCAGTTTTTCTCCTGGACAATGGTTCAACACAGTTGACCATTAAGGTGTTGCTGTCTATCCAGAGAAAGAACAGGAACAGCAGGCTAAAAATGCTACGTAGTGATATAACAATGATGAGGGTCACCACTTTCCACCCACAGAAAGGGAATGAACTAATACTCTTTTTCAGTCGTGTTAAACAGAGGTCTATCAGGTGATCTGCTAGAACAACATGGATTCAATGCCAGCTGATCTGCAACTGACTCATATCTTTTCAGCCATTTCCTGCTTGCCTATACCACTGCCTGTTGTATGTCCCAGCTGTTCAAGAGCAGCAGTCATGGCTACAGAAATCAGTCAAAGTATAAACTAAATGAGGCTGTGGTGATGGTGACAGAAACACACTTTTAGAAGTTTGGCCATTCCCCCAGATCCTCAGCCAGTCAGTGCTCTGAAAATGTGAGTTTTTCTGGGATCTTTGTTAGGTGGATCCATGAAGATCTTGCATGGCAGCATCTACAAATTACACTCTGCAGTATGTTCAGTTCATTTTGTCATGGTTCTGATGCTTGATATATAGCTCTTTGCCACCTCTTCCTTGTGTTGCAAGTGCTGTAAACTTCATGAAGCTATCAGCAGTTACAGAATGTAATTGTACCCTTGTACTAGGGAGACGAACTCTTGCATGAACATCAGAAATGAATTTCAACAGTAGTTTCCCTGAAATAAAAGCTGAGCTCTTTATTTTCATTATAGTCAGGACAATTTAAACATAGTCTAATATCTGACATTGGGTTGCAAGAATCATGGAAAATGCCTGTCAGAATTCATCTGTTCATAGGGTAGTCTCAATGGCTGGACAAAACTCATATAATTACTATGTGTTTCCATAGATGCTCATATACTAGATAAGATTCTTTCACACATCTCTCCCTGCCCTAGATACTTAGGTAACATTGAAAAAATGTCAGCAGATCCTGCAAATTGGAAACATGTTTTAAGGATCTCTCTCCCTCTCTCTCTCTCTCTCAAAGTTCAAGGTAAATTTTGATTCTTAAAATCAAATATGACAAAGTGATTGAATTGACCTATAAATTAATAAAACTGCAAATATGCCCACAGGCCTCTTTAATCAAGTTTTGTGCTTCTTCCTCACAAAGGTCACAGAGCATAATATATGGTAAAGAACTACTTTTTGCAAATTTGACTTTTGCAGATTTTCTTCAGATAATATTTTCTGCCAAGGAAATGCTTTGCTACTTCAGACGTGTCAGACCTACACATCTTAATTGATGGCAATGAAAAGCTTTCCCAGTTTTTTTTGTTATTCTTTCTTAGTACTGAAGCATCACAATAGTGAGATTGCCCAAGCCTCTCATATTTGTGATTAAAAGTTAAAGAAAGAATTTTGACTACACTGTTACAAAAAAAAAAAAAAAAAAAAAAAAAAAGGTCTGGGAGAATGAAGAAACACCCACTGTACATTTAGGAGAAGGTCAGCTAAGGAACCTGAAGGTGAAAAAGTTCATGGGACCTGGTCAGATTCATTCATGGGTCCTGAGAAAACTGGCAGATGTAGTTCTTAAGTCACTGTTCACCATAGCTGAGAAGTTGTGGCAGTCTGGCAAAGTACACAATGACCGATGGAGGAGAAACATAACCCCCATTTTTAGAAAGGGAAAAAAGGAAGACCCAGAGAACTACAGGCCAGTCAGTCTCACCTCTGTGCCTGGCAAGATCATGGAGCAGATCCTCCTGGAAACTGTGCATGGAAACAGGCACATGGAAAATAAGGAGGTGATTGGTGACAGCCAACATGTCTTTGCTAAGGGCAGATCGTGCCTGACAAATGTGGAAGCCTTCTACAGTGGAGTTACAGCATTGATGGATAGGGGAAGAGCAACTGACATTGTCTCTCTGGACTTGTGCAAAGCATTTGACGCTGTCCTCCATGATATCCTTGTCTCTAAATTGGAGATACATGGATGTGATGGTTGGGCCACTTGGTGGGTAAGGACTTGGCTGGATGGCTGCTCTCAAAGGATTGTGGTCAACAGCTCTGTGTCCAGGTGGAGGTCAGTGATGAGCGGTGTTCCCCAGCAGTCAGTACTGGGACCTGTGCTGTGCAATGTCTTTGCTGGTGACATGGACAGTGCGGGTTTGCCAATGCCACCAAGCTGTGTGCTGTGGTTGATGTGCTAGAGGGATGGGATAGCATCCAGAGAGACCTGGATAGGCTTGAGAGGTGGGCCTGTGAGAACCTCATGAAGTTCAACAAAGCCAAATGAAAGATGCTGCACCTTGGTCGGAGCAATCCCCAGCACAAATACAGGCTGGGTGGAGGATGGAAGGAGAGCAGCCCTAAGGAGAAGGACCTGGGAGTGCTGGTTGATGAGAAGCTCAACATGAGCTAGCAATGTGTTCCTGCAACCCAGAAAGCCAACTGTGTCCTCGGCTGCATCAAAAGAGATGTAGCCAGCAGGGTGAGGGAGGGGATTCTCTCCCTCTTGTGAGACCTTACCTGGAGCACTGCATTCAGCTGCGGGGCCCCCAGAACAAGAAGGATGTGGACCTATTAGAATGAGTCTAGAGGAGAGCCATGAAGATAACCAGAGGGCTGGAGCACCTCTCCTATGAAGACAGGCTGAGGGAGTTGGGGTTGTTCAGCCTGGAGGAGAGAAGACTCTGGGGAGACCTTATAGCGGCCTTCCAATATAAAAGGGGCCTACAGGAAAGCTGGGTAGTGAGTCTTTATCAGGTAATGTAGTGATAGGACAAGGAGTAATGGCTTTAAACTAAAAGAGGGGAGACTTAGATTAGGCATTAGGAAGAAATTCTTCCCTCAGAGGGTGGTAAGGCCTTGGCACAGGTTGCCCAGAGAAGCTGTGGCTGCCCCATCCCTGGAGGTGCTCAAGGCCAGGCTGGATGGGGCTTTGAGCAACCTGGTCTGGTGGGAGGTGTCCCTGCACATGGCAGTGAGGTTGGAATCAGATGGTCTTTAGGGTCCGTTCCAACACAAACCACTCTATGATTTTGTAAATACTGGTGCATGGAAGAGATCTGTTTTATCCAAGATTGCACCAGACTTATTTTTCAGATTTGGGAATCATTTTAGCTGTTCCACATTCTAGTCCACTGCCTTAAGCTTAAACCATCCTTTATTGTTGTTTATAAGAGAATAAAGCAGTATTTATTTGACCCAGACTTTTAATGGCCCCTGCCTGCGTTCATAAGTATGGAGAAATGAGCAAGGCACTTATCCCCTGGAGCAGCTGTTGAAGACTACTTGCATAACTCCTGCTGTGCTGGTGTTTTGGAGGACATAGGCATTGCTTGCCTTTGCTTCTTCAGAGAACAAACATCTGAAAACAGAAGAGAGGAGATTCAAGCAATGCCCTGGACTATTCTGGCCAATGTTCTCGGTATTTTGTAGGAGGAAACCATGCTGTAACTGCCTAAGCAGTAATGCAGCCTATACAGCATCCAAGTGAATAATTGCACCAAGGATTGCATCTACCAATTTGATTAGCTTTCCTTCCTAGTGCTTCTGTGGTTAAATGCCATGTTCTAGTCCTTTATTAAATGCAGTGTGAATTCATCATCCCAATTAAGTAAAGAATATGTTCATAAGTCAGTAAAAATATTGCTAATTGTTCTTAGTGTCCCAGTTTGTTTTTCTGGAGCTAGTATTTGTAAAGAGATGCTCCACCAATATGTTGGGAAGGAAAACAATGAAGAATGCGATTGCCTTACGCCAGTCTAGATGTAATGAAAGAGAAATATATGACTGTGCAATGATCCAAGACAGATTTGTAACAAAGGTCATTGCTTCTTTGCGGTGTCCGATTTTACAGTTTTACCATCAGTGGTTTCTGTAAATACTTGTTGTTAAGGTTAGAAAGTAGAAAAAGCAAAGCAACAAAATAAATGAAAGCTTAAAGAAAGTGACGACAAACAAAATGTTGATGCCTTTTCCTCTGTCTAGACCCCTGTGTTGAAAGCAGTGTTTTCATAAAACGCAGACAGAATTCATTTCCATACTGAGTGCTTAATAGTTCCTGTCAGAACAAAACAGCTGGGAAACATATGGTATCCATTTCCCTGTATCACTTGGAAAAAATTTCACATGTAAATAAAACCAACATAAAAGTGTAGGCCTTTGAACCTAGAATCTTATACAACACATAAATAAGTCAGTACAGTGCGTTCTTTGTATTGGCCCACTAAGTTACATGCCTTCTGATTATTATTATTTTTATTTATTTTTCGGAAATGTATTCTTAAGCATTTCCAAAAGTATTAAGGTAATTTTCAGACATCCGTAACTACTAAGCTATACTAATCTTTCACTTCAAACACTAATGTTGCACTGAAAGTGTATATATCTGTTTCCTTAGGAAGGTGTTCATGGCAAATTGTGTGTTTTGACCACGAATTAGATCCCCCTGATATGCAGTTAGCATGTGTAATAAATCTGCTATGTTTAAACTGCATTCTTGAGTTTGAGAATGTATTAACTCTTAATGTACAGTAAGAGGAACATTGAAGGAGAAACTGCCTAAAGGCTTTAGTGTTTTTAGCACTGTGTCTCTAATGAAAATAAATAAATAAATAAAATTATTTACCAGAGTTCACTGATTAATGAGAACATAAATATCACCAACTGGGACTGTAGAAAAGAATGCAGATCCAATAGGACTAAGAGCTCAGGTGTCTTAAGCTCCTTTTCTTCTCTGTAAGTCAGACTCACTGGTCAAGCTCCAATGTGCTGAAATAATTTTCTGGAAGTTCCAGAGCTATAGGTATGTGTGTGTGTGTGTGTGTATAAATGTATGCACATTAACAGATGGAAAGTTGGACCGAGAAGCCCAGCATACAGAGGAGAAATGGAAAAAGAAACATTGCAGCTGAATAAGTAGGCTTAATTTTCAGATCAGAGAATAGTTTAGGTTGGCAGGGACCTCTTGAAATCTGGCCCAACCTCTCTGCTCATGCGGGGTCAGTTAGAGCAGGTTACTCAGGACCATGTCCAGCTGAGTTTTGAGTATCTTCACAGACACAGAATTTACAGAGTCATATAATGTTTTGAGTTAGAAAGGACCTTAAAGACCATCTAATCCCAACCCCCTGCCACGGGCAGGGACACCTCCCACCAGACCAGGTTACCCAAAGCCCCATCCAGCCTGGCCTTGAGCACCTCCAGGGATGGGACATCCACAGCTTCTATGGGCAACCTGGTCTAGCTCTTCCAGCCCAGGACCACTCCTGCCCAGCTGCTGGGGCCCAGCCTGGTGCCTAGGGACCCAGGGTTTCTGCCCAGGCTGGGGGATATAGCTGCGGCTTTCCCTTTTGCAGGTTCAAAGAGTACCAAAGCTGAGCACATGTCCAAAACACACAGACGCATTTGTATCTCCTGGTTGTAGAGGAGATACAGGTTCACTGGTACAGGACTGCACACAGCACTCTGCAGCTTCACAACACGCACATTTGTGCAGCACACACACATTTGTGGATCCTTCAAACCCCTGGCACAGCCCCTTTGTCCACCAAGCACCCTGCCCCCTAGGCCTGCTACCTCCTTCATGGGTCACCTACTTGCTATCTGGTCCAGCTTGAGGCTCGCTGCAGACAGGCAGCACTCACACACTTGCCATCATGCACACAACGCTCTCCACAGGCACACAGGCAGAGACCCCCACCATGCCTGATACCCTAGCAAGGACCCAAGGGCCCCACTACTTGTCAGCAAGTCCAGCTGAAAGCTTGCAGGTGAATGCACATGCACACCCCAGGCACACCAGGTGATCAGGTGCACGGCCCAGCTAGAAAAGCACACCTTCTTAATTTATACTGCACTCTTTTATACCCTTTTCTTCTTACTCTCTTTGTTCCTCTTGCTCCCCTTTCCTCTTACATACCCCCATGGATTTGCAGAGGTCTGAAGTTTCTGCAGCCTCCCAGTCGAGGCTCCCCTCACCCTCCGGTTCACAGTATTATCCTCTGCAAAATCCAGGTTGATCTTCCTGGAAGCTGCACCTGTATTTAGATAGTCCATCCACTAGTGTGACTAGGAGGTTTATTTCTTGCCATTGTCCCAATTTTTGTTTGTCAGGTCTGTGTCTCAGCATTTTGCTCATGGTACTTTACTTCTTATCAACTCAGTCAACCTTGCTTAAATAACATTCCCACATTCCATCTTTCTTTATCAATTGTTAAAACTGACCAAGTTTTGGTTCCCACCACCTCCTCCCTTATCCCTTGTTGCATTGGAAAAGGTTCTTCACCAAATGCCCTTAAAGTAGCAGACACTCTACTTCTATACAACCTTACACTTCCCTTCAGCTGGAATTTCGTGTGTTTCAGTTTGTGCCCATTGCCTCTTATCTGGTCAGTGGGTACCACTGAGAAGAGCCCAGCTCCCTCTTCTTCCTTACCTCCCAACATGCCTTCATACCTGTGGGTAAGATTCTCCTGACCCTTCTTTTCTGCAGGCTGAATGGTCCCAGCTCTCTCAGCCTCTCTTCGTATGAAAGAAGCTCCAGTCCTGTTGTGTCTTTGTGTCTCTGTGCTGGACTTGCTCTAGGAAGTCTGTGTTCTTCTTGCACCGGGGAGCCAGAACTGGATGCAGGACCGTAGGTGTGGCCTTGCTAGGGCTGAGCAGAGAGGAAGGGTCACCTCTATTGACTTGCTGTTTTAATGAAAACATGATTTCCACTTCCTGTGTCAAAAATACATCTTCCAGAGATAACATGCCTTAAAAGAATAAATTGTTGCTGTTACTAAAACAAACTCACTTAAAACAGTTTTAACCAGGGAGGTTGCCCTTCTCTTCTTATGTATCTCTGTTCAACTAGAAATGTACAAAAAGTAGAGTTCCAACCAGCATAGCTGGGTAAGGCCACTGTGAATGCTACTGGACTCTTACAGGTTCCTATTACTTGATTAAAACTACTTTATTTGTAAATGATTTTAATGTATGTCCTGTTTGAAGATTTCTGTTCTAGAATGTGAAATTCTTCAGCTGTTTTCTTAGAGTTGCAGTTAAATCTGTTTAGATATGAATCTGGCAAGGTGTCATGTAATTCTGGCTACCAGTGCTTATCCAGGTATATCTTTGAAGCATGCTATATATATCATGTCACACATCTGGCAGTAATCAGCAGTTCTAAATCATATTCCTCTATTTCTTCAGTTTCCAGCAGCAGCTGGAACTGTGGAGTCTCAACTCTTATCGGAAATGCACAGAAACCAACAGGCATTGCAGATGTGTGCAATAAATTCAGACCAGTGAAGAGGGTTTCCCCACTAAAGCACCAGCCAGAGAGCTCTGAGAACAATGAAAGTGATGACCAAAAGAACCAGAAGGGAGAATACCAGAAGGGCAGCGAATCACAACCTGCACCTCCGAATGATGACCAGAGCCCAGGAGAAGGAGAGAACCTTAAAAGTAAAAACATTGAGCCTACTGTTCTGCTCGGGGAGCTGGAGCACTATGACCTGGATATGGATGAAATTTTGGATGTGCCTTATATTAAATCAAGCCAGCAACTCATTCCCTTCACAAAGGTAGCTCCTGAGAAAAAAAATTTGGGTGTATGTTCAACAGTCAATGGTGTTAGTGGCAAGACGTGCCCTACAGGGAGCACAGAGAACTCGCCTTCTGGGGTGACACAGTTCTGTGTTCTCTCTCCTGTGAAAGGCTCTCAGCTGAGAAAAACGCAGCCCATTGTCCTTGATCAGCACAAGCATATAACAGAAGAATTAGAGCTTTCCCAGCCTTTAGTTAAGTGTAGCTCAGTCCATGAATCTGAAGCCCAGGGCAAGGGTTTCCTCTGTAGGACATTTGTTGATCCTCAGGCTCACAAAACTGAGAAGACTATGCCTAACTGCCACCTGAGGACTTTTCACCTGCAGACAGCAGTGGCAGAAAACAAGCAGCTTGAGGAACTGAATATGAACTGGAGCAGTGCAGGGGGCCCAGAAGAGAGGAGTGAAGAGGTGAAAAAATTTAAGAGCATCTTAAACATTGTAAAGGAAGGCCAAATATCATTACTGGTAAGTATCATTTTTTTCATAAACTGTGTAGAATAAGAGGGTTCTGTGGTGTGGTTCATTACATCAGCAAAATTTATGAAGTGTGTATTTTGCATCACCACCCTTTGTATCTTGTATGCTCCTTATAAATTGGGTAAATTATCTTCCAGGTAGAAAGTTTTCATCTTTAAAACAAGTAAGTAACAAAAACAGGATACTAGTTTTATGTGAGCATAGGCAAGATTGCTAGTTTATGCAGTAAACTGAAATAATATAGAAGGTAGGCATTTTAACTCTTGAAATCATTTGAATATCATATTTAAATCTTAAATGGGCTTTGCCTTTCACAACATTTGTGGGTTGTTTTGTTCAGTTATTAATGGTTTACCTCAGTTGTTATTTAGAAGCTGACAGTGGGAACAGAGGGGCTTCTGTTGTATTCTGATTATTATTCAGGAGTGTTTATGCTGGCTTGTTGCAGCAGCATTCTCAGGCAGGGGCTTTCTCTAAAGCCTCAATGGCCTCTGACCCATATGAAGTTTTCAGTAAATTCTAGCACAGTGATCAGACACTATCAATGATGTTTTCCAAAGTAACTAGATGCAAGTGAACACAATGATGCAGAGCATGTGATCTGCAGTCAGAATGGCTGGTGGAGGCCCTGTGTATGTATAAGAACTGTTTTTGTTAGATTTTTGTTTAGCTTCTCTGTTTACCAGTCTAGCTCAAGCACAAAGGCATGCTATTAACATAGCAGTAAAAACAAAGACAGACATTCAAAGACTAGACAGAGGCAGAAGAGTATATTAGAATGCTCAGTAAGAAATAAAAGTAGATGGAATTCACCCAAAATAGGAATTGGTAAAAATAATACAAACAAACAAACAAAAAAAGGTCATAATAGGTAGGCGGGTGGGCAGAAAATATGTATTTATTTTCCAAACAAATCGAAATCTGTAAGTAAAGTATATTCATCAAACAGTACTCTGACAAGCCTGCACTACACGAGAAACTTGTCGTTGTTACTGCTTAACTCTGTGTTTCTTCTTCCATTTTCCTTCTGGGGTTTATCAGTCTAATTGTTGTGTCTGAAAATTAGACTTGGGCAGGAATAATGTATTAAGTCATTGTTATGAATTACTTTGTGTAAATATTCCAACAAATTATTTTTTTAACAGAAACAAGCTACTAAATAAGAGTCTTCTGCCTCATGTTTTAAGTACAATTTAGATTGTGCTGAACAATACAAGCTACCACTTTGTGATGAGCAAAATTAAACAGGAAGATTTTTAAGAGTTGTGGATGATTTCTCTTGAATTACACATTATTATAATGCCTTCTGTCCCTCCTCCCCTCCCTCTCCTCACCCCCATCCCTTCCAAAAAAAAAAAAAGAGAAAAGAAACCAATCACAAAATTGACAGAAATTATGAAAATGTATTTTCTTACATTGCACATTTGTTATTGTAGAACAAACTAGTACAAAGACTTAAAGCTATTCAAGAACCTTGCACTTCTTTATGGCATTTAGCCTAGATGGAGAGAAATTAAGCAGAGAATGAAGCCAATGAGCATACTGCCTCTATCCTTTCACTAATGGTAGCCAATTGCTGTACCAGGAAATTAAAAGCTGCTGGTTATGAGTTGTAAAAGAATGTGACTATGGGAAAATGTCTTTTGTCTTGTATCTTGGGTTCCGAGGCTTAGAGTTCTGTGTTCTTATCCCTAGTTGTAACTAACATAACGCCTTCTTTATCAGCCACATTTAGCAGCAGATAATCTGGATAAGATTCATGATGAATGTGACAACAATCTGTTGCATGTAGCAGCATCAAAGGGACATGCAGAATGCCTGCAGCATCTCACTTCTTTGATGGGCGAAGACTGTTTGAATGAAAGAAACATTGAGCAGCTAACTCCAGCTGGATTAGCAATAAAGGTAATTTAGTCTCTGTCTCTACTGTAATGTGGCATAAAGGTGATTTAGTTTCTTTCTGTGACAGCAGTAGGTATTACATCCATCAGGAAGTCATTTTCAAGCCTTTTGTTAAATGACATTTTTATCCATTGTTGTCAATGAATATATGTTCATTTTTAAATCTGTTAACTGTCTAAAAAATTGCTGTATTCTGAGGAACATTCATCAATCAGGCTCAGTTGTGTCTTCAGAAAAGTGTAAGAGAGTTAGAAAAAAAAGGTGTGAGACCATGTTTACAAAGCATGAAATAAATCTGATCCGCATCTGGAGATGAAACGTCTCGGTTGTCTACAACAATTGCATTGAAGTTAAAATGTACATATTGCAGAGCAACCAGTCAGAAAATGTGATAATTACTGTCAAAACTTACAGAAACAACTATTATGTAGGGAAATGTGAGGATAATTGGTGTTGCTGCCCTAAAGTAAAACCTAGAGGTGTATAGGAAGGCTGATAATTTTGACAAACTGATTCTGGGTCTTCAATAAGATTGGATGGTTGAATGCCATTCATCTTAGTCATGGAGTACCTTAAGACAAAACAATGACAAGGGTTTCTGATTTTTCAGATATATTTTTATTCAATTGCTATTTACTTCTTGGGAAAACTTTAGAAACTGGCAGAGAACTGGTGGACTCCAACCTGCAGGTTTGCATTCTTCTCTTTGTGTAAAAACAAATCTGAAACTTGAAATTGATATTTATTTCCTTTCCAAAATAGCTTTTTCCTTTCTATGAATGCAGAGAGTATTTTATGTTTTCTCTTTTGTCCTGTATGAGGTTTTGACTGAGGGCTTGAAATGATTCTTTTAGCTATAAAGACTATAATAACGTTTATGAAAAAGACAGTTGAATAGTGAAATAGGAGCAGGTCATGCCTGCATGTAGTGAGGTATGATTTTTGAAAGAGAAGACACTGCAGCAAGAGAAGCTGCTAAAAGCTGTTGCTTTTAAACTGGGTCACAAACATGCTCTGAAGAAGATGTTCATCTGTCTTTCATAGAATCATGGAACAGTTTGGGTTGGATGGGACCTTAAAGACCATCTGGTTCCAACCCCCTGCCATGGGCAGGGACACCTCCCACCAGACCAGGCTGCCCAAAGCCCCATCCAGCCTGGCCTTGAGCATCTCCAGGGATGGGGCATCCACAGCTTCTCTGGACAGCCTGTGCCAGGGCCTTACCACGCTCTGAGGGAAGACTTTCTTCCTAGTGTCTAATCTAAACCCACCCTCTTTTAGTTTAAAACCATTACTCCTTGTCCTATCACTACATTACCTGACAGAGTCCCTCTCTTGCTCTCCTGTAGACCTCCTTTAGGTACTGGAAGGCCCGCTCCTACAAGGTCTCCCCAGGTCCTTTTCTCCAGGCTGAACAACCCCATCTCCTTCAGTCTGTGTTCACAGGAGAGGTGCTCGAGCCCTCTGATCATCTTCATGGCCCTCCTCTGGACCCATTCTAATAGGTCCACATCTTTCTTGTTCTGGGGGCCCTGCAGCTGAATGCAGTGCTCCAGGTGGGGTCTCACAGGGGCAGTGTAGAGGGGGAGAATCCCCTCCCTCCCCCTGCTGGCCACACTTCTTTTGATGCAGCTCAGGATACAGTTGGCTTTCTGGGCTGCAAGCACACATTGCCAGCTCACGTTGAGCTTCTCATCAACCAACACCTCCAGGTCCTTCTCCTCAGGGCTGCTCTCAATCCATTCTCTGTCCAGCCTGTATTTGTAATTGGGATTGTCCCAGACTAGATGCAAGACTTTGCACTTGGATCAAGGTCTTTGCAGCATCTACATCCCACTTCATAGAAACTTGTAAACCTCCCTGAGTATGCATAGTAATTTGGAACACTTGAGAATGGGCTGTAAAAGGAGTTCAGGGCAAGAACCTCTCCTCGTTTGTGTTTGTACAATATTTATCACACGTCCTAATCTAAGAGGTTTAGGTGTTCAGATACTACATACTTAATAATAACTTAGGAAATATACACTTAATTATTGAGTTTGTAGGGAGAGTGATTGTTCACTCTGCTCCAGTAAATGATCTTATTAATTTTAAATATGGAGCCTTGCTGTAAGCGTGATAAAAGCAGAGCTATGGTTTTGGTCTAAACAATTGAACAATAGGGATCAGACTGTGTATGTAGTACTCTTTCACTGCCTCTTGAGCTGGTGTCTGCTGTGACGCCATTCAGCAAACATTCTGTGCCAACACATTTGCTCAGCTGTAGTTTTAGGAGGGAAAAGATGGAAATTACAAGGTAAGCTTGAGGCGACTATAAGTTATAAGTAGCCAAATTATATTTGATACAGGACAGCAAGATAAACAAGTGCAATACGTGAGGACAGATTAAAGAAAAACTTCAAAAAAAAAGTGGAATTTTGTGACATACTGCATTTCTGATACACTTTTCCCTGTTTATTAGATGTGTTTGGAATGAAACAGCTGGAATTTAAATAATTTTTTTTGTTATTTGTTTAGAATGGTCAGCTGGAATGTGTTCGGTGGATGGTGAGCGAAACAGAAGCTATTGCAGAATTAAGTTGCTCCAAAGATCATCCGAGCCTTATTCATTATGCAGGTTGCTATGGTCAGGTATGGTTTTCATTTACTTTTCAAAGAGATTATTGTGATGCTTATACAGGAATTTTAATTTAAAGCATCTTTATTATTTTATGGCTTTTAAACACAGGGGTTCATAAACAGTTTAAATATTGAAAGATCTTTTTCCCATTTAATCCGTGTATTTTTTCAGTATTCTCCCTCTTAAGTCCTTTTTTTTAAGCTTTAAATAATGCCTCAGAGAAGATTAGATGCCATATTATGCCAGCCTTATAATTCCCAAGAGCATCTTCTAAATTTAGCCTTTATGATCCCTTATGGGTCCCCTTGGATATTAGAAAATCATCAAACATTTTGAATAGCTCACATTCGTTTTCCAGGAGAGACTAATCTCAAAAAAATGGCAAACTGTGGCAATTTATTAATTCAGTATATTGGCAGTAAAATGAAGTGTGACAGAACTTAATCATCTGCCTAACTCTAGCCAGTCCTATTAAGAATTACATATAAAATATGTTGTAAACCAATCCTGTTCCACACCTAACTTATCTATAAATCTAATCTTGGGAAACCACAGAAGTACAGCATTTTGGTGTTTTGCTACTGTCTGGGGAAACATATACCGCTTGATTAGACCAGATTCTCCTCCCACAGTCTGTTTTTCCTAAATAGACCTTGCAATAACCCCTCTTCAAAGGACCTTCTCCAGGATTTACTATACAAGTAACAGTGATTGGTTATTCTTCTCTAATGCCTTTGGCAGATGGACTAGTTGTATCATCCAGTTTCTTCAACAAACATTAAGGATAAATGCAGAAAAAATACTATTTTTGTGCTAATGCTGTTTTCTCTCTTCCTTGGTAAAAGAGAGGACAAGCAAAATGTATTCCCTAAGAAAATTTGCCTTTTCTTTCCTGTACAAACATGGTTATCTTATTCAATGCTTTACAAATATTGTGGCATGTTTTGGCTGTTAGTTGATTCTTTGCAAGGGTGGATTTGCTGTAGGGGGACGGAAGGAGAGGAGCAGATCTGGAAAGCTATGGAGCTGGAAGTCTACCCTTTCTCCTACTGTTTCCTAAGGCAACACAGACACCTTTGTTCTTGGCTGTACAAACACCTCCATTACTCTTCAGTCACCTGCTATGCAGATGTTACTGGTGCAAATTAGGAACCTGCTCGATATACTGATTGATTTTATTCTGCTTTCTATAACTATAAAGGCTTGTAAAGTTACAACTGATACAAGGAAGCTGGGAGCCCAATCAGTACTGGATTTGAGAAAGAAATGTTTACTACTGAGAAGAAACTTTGGAAGAGAAAGCTTCATATGAACTTATGTTAATGTCTTCTTTTCATTAGCCTAATTTTGTCCTCATCTCTAAAGATGTTTATACAAACTAAATCCAGTCAAGATTTATTTTTTTTTTCAAGCTCTACTGTCTACTGCCAGGAGCAGATCTGGCACAGTTTATCTAGATATTATTTTCAGAGCAGGACGGAAGCTCCACCAGTTAAGAAACACCAGCTACAGTCAACCATGCATGAAATTTACAAAGGTGATATAAAAATTACTGCCAAATTTTCTTAGTTAGATGAATGCCAAAGAAAGTTCATATGTAATGTCAACTATCTTTTTTTTTTTATAATCTATAAATGTCTTACAAACACGAAGGAATGTTGAGGCTGAAGGGAAGCCAGACTATCTTGCCCAACTGTGTTAGGAAGAAAAAAGAGTTGAGATATTCCAAAGCGTAATTGGCACTATCCTCAAAGTTTTAATTTATTTTACCATTACTTACATGAGAGATAATCCATGTAAACACTGGTCTTGGCAGAATTACAAGAGTAATATTTTTACAAGGAAGACCTGTTATTGAATCATTTTCTATCAGAGTCAGCCCATCCATTGTTTCCCCAGGCATTAGGCATGCATACCATATTTGTCTTCAATAAATATCATTTAGAATGGGCAACAAAAGTGATTTCATAGCAAAGCTCCTAAGTTAAAGGTCATCAAACCACAGTCATGACCAGACTTCAAAAACATCTCAACAATACTGTATTTTGTCAAATGAGAGAGGAACCACATAAATTCATCTGATGAAAGAGAAGAAGAGCTTAAAGTCAACCAGTAGCCTGGTCTGCATACCTCCTACCTAGGGCTTCTTTAACCATGAGCTTTTGCAAGAAGCAACCGTGGTGGGCAGGTCTCTTCACACCACGTTGTTGGTGCATGGTAGATCATATACCAGCTGCTCCTGAACAACAGGAAGGAGTGATGGTGCAATCCCAGATGTACATAATAGGTCCTGACTAAGAGCTTCAAAGGGCTATAGCTTCTTTCCAACATGGATACTATCATAGCATGGGCCACACTGGTAACAGACAGAGGGTGAGGAATGCCAAGTGTTTGTTCCCTGCAGGCTCAAGAGAGTCAAGAGGGACTTTGGGGAACCAGAGCTACAGCATTACTGAGAGCCTCGGGGGGTTTCTGTGTGCCTCTCAGCAGTGGTGTAGTGCAAGAGACCACAATGTGGGCACAGTATGTGGCATCCAGATATGTAAATGCACATTTATGCACCTCAAGATGATTGTTTTTTTCATTTGTAATGTCATTTTTGTGTTCCTTTCACACACCTTAGTCTTTTATTCAAAAAAACTGGTATCTATTTAATCAATTTCAAGTAATGGGGCAAAGATTGACTGTCGAGTCTGTACTCTTCACCATGCTAATCCTTCCATTTGTAGTATATTTAATCATTTAAATGGTCTTTGCTAACTGCTCTTTCTGTTTCAAAAGCTGATGGAGCCAGTCCCAAAACAGAAATTATGTATTGTGACATTTTCCCAGAATCTTTTTTTTAGAGAGGTTTGCATAGTTGTAGGTGTGGAATATGCCAGAGGGACAATAACCACTGCTACAACGTAAGTCCATTGAAGGTCTTAAAATTATCAGCTGTACTGAGTAATTTGTCAGTGTATATCAGGTCCTGTTACATAACAAGTATGTGACTATTTTCCATTATCTTAACCTTCTAAATAAATTTTATTATTCTTCATTTTGTCTGAGTAAATAGATGATTATAAACCTTTTCCTAGGAAGAATTTTCTTCCAGGTATATCATATGAGTGTTACAAAAGGGTTGTATAGTATATTTTGATAAACGATTTTTCATTTTTCCGTATGAAAGTGAAGAAAACTGAAGTTATTTTACCTGTGTTTGTCATGTCAAGGATACATCTGTTAAAAAACATAGTCATCTGAGAGAAACACAAACTGTTTCAGTAGGTTTCTAATGTTGTGCCTGTGATGAGTTAATACACAGACACTTCTAAGTAGAGATGATGGCATTTAGTCGTACAGGTGCTTGATTTCTATGTTGATAACATAAATGACTGGAAAGCCTAATTTTCTCCGTGCTGATTGTGATCATAAAGTTATAGGCCATGCTCAGCGTTTCGGTCACTTTTACATTTTGAAGATATATATAATTTCACAGCTATAACTGTATTCCAGTTCTGCAGAGGAATGTCTCTAAAATATTTTTCTTGTTATTATTAAAACATAAGGGAAATTTACAGGAGTAGTACAATCCTTCTCCACTGCTTGCCAACACCACAGGCATTTCCAGAAATTGCTCGAAAGCATTTTAAGAGTGATATGTGATCTTAAGTCATTCCTCCATGCTGGCTGTCATCTATATTTGGCATTCAGCCAAGTATAAATACCTATTCCTTCGCCCTGTAACAAAAAACAAAATTGCTGTTAAAATGGAAATGCAAAGAAGATAAGTTCCAGACAATTTGTCCCTATGAAGTAGACAGCAGAGATCCTGAATGGATGGAATATTCTGGAGGAGACCTAAAGAATTCGAGGTTCCATCTCATTTTCCTTGAAAAATCGGCGCACTGAGAGCTCAGGATGGACAGATTTCCTGAGTTTAGTTGCCTTGCTTCTCTTCTTGCACATCATGGAGCATGATGATAGATTTGAAGAATCTAACTGCTCATCTCTGTGATCTGTACATATTCCTGTTGTAATTTTCCAAAGAAGCTTGTGAAGCTTTCAGAAAAAGATTTTCAGGCTGACACACAAGCTGTTGTACTTCAGGAGTCCTCTGCAAGATATAGGCATGCATGTTTTCCAGTGAACAATTTGTCAGAATGTGTTACAGTGATGTAACGTCTTTTTATAAGGCAGATTAAAATACTTTGGTATATTTCCTTAAAAAAAAAAAAAAAACAGAGACAAACTCCTGACATACTATGTCCTACAAAGTTAAGAGAGGCTGAAAGCAAGGTCTTATGAAAGGAATTATTGATCATTATTGATGCCAGATGACAGTACCAGTATTCCTCCTGTACCTGTAGCTTTTCGTCATTTATCTTTTGTGGCATCTGTTTCCCCCTTCTCTTAGGAGAAAATACTTCTGTGGCTTCTTCAGTTTATGCAAGAACAAGGGATTTCACTGGATGAAGTTGACCAGGATGGAAATACTGCTGTTCATATAGCTGCTCAACATGGCTATCTAGGATGCATACAGGTAGAGTAATAGCTACATCAGAAACCTAATTTAAATCAAATTTGAATAACAACAACTATTAAAACATTTACAGGAGGTCTTACAAGTAGGAATAATTATTGATACCCTAAAATATACTGCAAGAAAGAACTTTTAAACAAGTAGGACTCAGACTAAAATACCAGAAAGTTCTACTTTCTCGATTCTATTCTGTTGGATGCTATTGTATTGGTGCTATTATAAATCTAAAGTAATCATACTGCAAGAAGAAAGCATGATTATATAGTACATAGTATATACACAAAAATACCTAATATATTTTTTTATGTTAAAAAAGAACATCCGGTGTAGATAAGCCTGCTCTTCTTACTGTTATGATATTTTCTTTCTGTTTCTTTTTCTGTTTAGCTGTAGCTCTTCATCTTTTCCGTATGAAAGTCTAACAGTTGCAGTTTGTTTTGCTTTGAAGGACTTACACTTTTAGCAAATCATCCCTTCCAGACTTCTAATCTTTAAACCTATCTATGCTAAACAAAACAGTGTGATGGTGATTTCTTAACCAGCTCTCAGTGAATCAGGTTGGCCACTGAGTGGCCAACATACAGTTCTGCTGTACAGAGCTGCTGTAAAGGATAGTTTGGCTTGCTGAAAAGGTTTACACAGCTATAGTGCTTTTGAGAGTCAGATCTAAATAAACCAGTTTAGATACCTTTGTACAGTACCAGTGTTCAGTGTAGACATAACAAAAAAGCTCTATGGTTGAACTTGATGGCAACTCAAGTATCTTGACTTGAGTTGAAGAACACGGATGTACCCTTTGTCCATCAGAGTCACTAGGACCATTAGTCATGGGAGTACATTCTAGTATTTGGGGTTTGTGATAACTTCGAGTGAAAGCTGTTTGAAGAAGAAATAATGGTAAAATTATTTCAGATGATTGCAGAAAGGTGTTTCATGAACAAATTAGGCATTGGGAAAGAACAGCTAAAAGAGTAGATGAAGCCAAGAAATAGAAATCAATAGAAATAGAAGTCAAGGTGATCAAGTCAACATGGGGAAGAAAATATGTCAAAGGAGGAGGAGTATTTCTCAGAGTCTAAGCACTCAGCTTATATCAATCAACATGTTAGTCCTGTTACCACAGGTGAACTGACCCACAGCACCTCTTAGACCACTGCAAACACAGAAGATTTGTAATAGTTCAACCCTAAAAGAAATACACCTAGTTAATTCTTGTTAGCTAACCTCTCAGGGAGCTAAAAATATTTATGTACACTGTAACATTGAAGCTACAGATGCATAGCTTCTTATTATTACTATAACAGTTTATTTATATGTCTGGGCTCAGAGAAGACCTAACTACATACAAGCCAGTTTAAGAATCTGACACAATTAAGAAAAAAAAAAAAAGAGAGAGAGAAAAAGAACAAGGTAGCAATTGAGCTGAATGAATAGACTTGGGGAAAAAGAAAAAACAGTCAAGTAAATTTAGAGGACATGACCACCTCTGCATTTTCTTATTGATGGAACATGTTTTTTTCTTTTAAAGTTGTCAGGAATGGACTCTATACAGACTCTTATAAGAATCTAATAAATACGTCATAACACCTGTGCAAAATTTAGTGTTTCTGTTATTGTGTTCCAGACAATTGCTATGATCAGCTGGAAAAAAAGTTGATAGAATAGATGTTTGTGATTCACTAATAGAAGCTGTTGTTGTAGATCTAGGCTTACTGTTGTTAACCTCAACAAGTCCTCATCAACATGTACAATGTACTTAGGGGAGAAATGGAAGTAAGTTATTTTGAACAGAGTGGTGACATCTGCAGGCTGTTTTCATGGATGAAGCTGAACAAGAAAGAGAATTGCCTTGCTTCCTCTATGAAAAATGAACCTTAATAAATGGCTTAGAATTTCTAAAACTATTTTATTGTAGATAA
This sequence comes from Aythya marila, assembly GCF_965140915.1. NCBI lineage: Eukaryota > Metazoa > Chordata > Aves > Anseriformes > Anatidae > Aythya > Aythya marila. The sequence continues at coordinate 65,439,369 of NC_139080.1, read as the reverse complement.
ATATGAAAATCAAATAGTGATTTCTGTTGATGTCAAGCCACAAGGAATAAATCATGAAAATATCTAATGACAACAAAAATAAACAATTTTAGTATATGTCACTTCATTAACACCTCACAGTGCTAAATGCAGTTCATGTTTTGCTGTGCTGTGAAACCAAATAAGGCCCCTGCCCAGTGAGATAACAGTTTAGTTTTAAACAGCATGCAGTGTATGATTTGGTAAAAAGAAAGAAGCAATAAAGAAAGCAGAGGGAGAATGAGTACTAGTATAGAAAATTGAGTGTAATAGAGAGTCAGTGATTCCCTTTCTCTCTCATTCAAAGTTGTTATGAACAGGCAACATGCCTATCATTTTCCAGACTATATGATTGCTTTTTGCAGGTTCGTACCTCCTTATTATTGGTAAGTTAACCCCAAATTTTTGACATAAGATGCAGTGCAAGACTGTTCATAAGTTTCTTTCATTTATAGAGCTAGCAAATAAGATAGCCTACCATTCCTCTTTTCTGTCTGCAGATGTAAATGTCTCTGTGCCTGTGATTCTGCATCAACAAGGCCGTTCTAAACCCTGGTTGGCTTACCAGCTCTGCCTGAATAAATCAGCCAAGAGCTTAGCCACCCACTTCCTCTGATGATGCTCTAGTTTTTGGACACTTTATGGTTTTGTTCAGCACTTTTTTCAGACTGCTGTATGCAGTGTGTATCTGAACACTGCTGCAGGCACTTAAGTCTTACTGTAGGCATGAATAGTGTGTAACACTGATTATCACAAACAAACGACAAAGAGTGAAGGTTGGGTTTCAGTTCTTGCTTCAGTTATTGGATGTCTTGAAGTCAGCCTGACATAACTTCCTTTGTCTTTACAATGCTCTGGATTCAAGTTCCAGGGGTAACTGAGAGACCATACTCACAGCCTGGACAGTTCTCCAGCAACAAGCTAAGGTTCCGGGCTATTATAGTGAGTAGCACATCAGTATCCACAGAACAAGAGGCATTGTTTTTCCTAAAGACTAGGATCTGACAACTATTTCAGTATCTTAAAAAGGTAATAGGGGGTAACCAAGCAACTATAAAACAAGACTTTTTTCTGCATTTAAAAAAAAAAAAAAAAAAAAAAGATTGAAATTATCATCAAACAGGTTTCTTTCTGCAAAAAGAAATTTGTGCCTGCTCGACCTGAAGGATTTTTTGGAAAGTATCTACCGTAGTTTTCAGATACACATATTACATGTCTAAAGGCCATTGAAACTGCAGCAATGGGTGTAGTATAATTCTTCTGCACCACAGAATACTGTTCTGTTACCCTTGCCCCTGAATAATAGATTTTAGTAGTATGTATTTTGAATTCCAAGTGCATGCAAACTTGTCAAAGTGATTGGTTTTTCAAATTTTTCAAGCATTTTATTCAGGAGTGGTTTGCACCCAGAAGTTTCTCGTGTTGATGAGAATTCACAGCAGAGATTTATGTTTACAAATGTCAATGTTTTCTTTTGTGTTTTTACAGACATTGGTTGAATATGGAGCAAATGTCACCATGCAAAACCATGTAGGAGAGAAACCTTCACAAAGTGCTGAGCGACACGGGCACACCATGTGTTCCCGCTACTTAGTGGTTGTGGAGACATGTATGTCATTGGCCTCTCAGGTTGTGAAGCTAACTAAACAACTAAAGGAGTAAGTGTTTAATTCTTAACAGAGGGTTCATTCTTAAAACAATATTGTTGTCTTCAGTTTAAGTGTCCATTTTATGCTTCTCATATGTGGTCTTTTCAAATCATGTTTCTCCCTTATGTCAACACACTTTCTTGCCCCTTCACCTTTAGCAGCTAGTTTTTCAGGCAGTTTGCTGTGAACACAGATGAAGGGAGTGGGAGTGAAAAAAGGCATGCATGAGATACATACATGTATATAAGCAGTACTGTCCCTTTTCCCTTGAGTTAACATCTTTGCTGATCATAATTTCATTTCACACAGCATTGTTTTCTATATAGCGGGAGTCTCTTCACAGTTACAGTATTGTTTTCTGATGTTGTGAGGAAAAACAAAAATAGTAGTTTCAGGGTGTTTTTTCAACTCAGAAGACAACTAAGCCTACAGCGACCACGCAGGATATATTCTGTGCTCTGCTTTTTCTTCACAGAAACTGGCATGAATATTTTAGTGTGTTTTTTTACAAGTGCTCTGTAAAGAACCTATTATATTGAAACATTAATTTAGGCAATTGCTTGCTTTTATTATAGGTGCAGTAACTGTGATTTAGCATCTAAATAGTCTTGAGACTTTTAGAAAACACCAGCACTGATCTAGCTTAGTTCCAACTTAGATACATGACCAAGAGCTTCTCACTTAAAACAAGCCATGAAAATGCTGGTTGAAAATAACATGTTTAATGGGACTGTATCATATTATGCAAACAGCATGTGGACAATAGTACTAGCTGTAATCTACAAGGTTTTATTAGCATGTGATCTGCAGAGGTGGCCTCTGCGAGAAGAGGCTAGGGGCTGCTTGGCAGCAGACACAGATAGTTTCAGACAGCGCCACAGCAAACCAACTAGAGGACATGGCTGAGTCTATCAGCCAAGCTGAGGGTGCTTCAGTGGAAACATTTTAATAAGGGCAGAAGATGACAGAGAGAGAGGAGGAGAGTACAAAAGAGGGACAAAAAGAGGGAACAGCAAGGTCAGAGGAGAGCAGGTGCTCCCCAGTGGAGCAGGCACACCCCCAAAGGGACTGTGACCCATGGAGCACTCCTGCTGGAGCAGGTACACTCCTGAAGGGACTGGAGCCCATACATAAGCCTATGCCATATCAGTTACAGAATCACAGAATCATCTAAGTTGGAAGAGACCTCCAAGATCACCTAGTTCAGCTTCTAACCAAACTCTACCAAGTCCTCCACTAAACCATATCCCTAAGCTCTACATCTAAACATCTTTTAAAGACCTCCAGGGATGGTGACTCCACCACTTCCCTGGGCAGCCCATTCCAATGCCTAACAACCCTTTCGGTAAAGTTCTTCCTAATGTCCAACCTAAACCTCCCCTAGTGCAACTTTAGCTCATGTAGAGGACCCACACCAGAGCACAGGAAAGAGTGAGAAGGAAGAAGCAGCAGAAAGAAACTGCTACTCACTGACCCTGACCCGTGTCAGTCATTACATCACTGAAGGGGCCTGTATAACCTGCAACAATAACAAGGGGATAGGAGACCTGCCTGGAGGGAAGCCTGGCAATGAGGCAGGAGAGGGGCTTGGAGTGTAGATGAACCTGGGAGTGAAGCTGAACCTGGAATGGCGGAGGATAGGAGTTTTATATGTTTGTCTTTTTTGTTTGTTTGTTTATTTGTTTCCCAATACCTGAATCAATAATTAAAAATACATGTTGATTGGCAATAAATTTCCCAAGTCCAGTCTGTTTTATCTGTGATGATAACAGGTAAGTGATCTCCCTGGGTTTCTCTCAACCCAAGAACCTTTTCACTTTTGTTCTTCCTATTTTCTACCCTTGTCCTACTGAGGGGGTGAGGGGGAAGGGAATAAGGAACTGGATATGTGGGTGCTTAGTTGCCAGCCAGAGCCAACATGCCACAGTGATACAGTTTTTATTAGAATAATAAAATATAAAATAAACTAGATAAAACTATTTTATTATAATCAACTCTCTGTTTTATCCTGTTTTTAGAGAGAGTGTGTAGTAGTAGTCCTTTGTCTTTGCAGAATAACTTACTGCACTTAAAGTATGCTTTTTATGTTTATGCCTCAAAGCTTTTATGCTATAAAGGCATTTTCTCTTCAATAAATCATCAGCCTTGTTTTACATTTATACTCTTGTAAACACAAACAGTGAATTCAGGAGTATCATAATTTTCATAATTTTACTTTCTGGCACTGTGTTCACTAGGCTTTTTGAAATAACAGGTGTTTTGTTGTTTGTTCATTTGCTAAGGAACACTAAAATATACAGATCAACTGATATAAAGAAGAAGAAAAAAATGTATTTCCCGAATAGCCTGCATTAACGCCTGAGTCATCTCAATATCTAATGATTTGTTTTCCCCATAACTCAGTAGGAAAACAAACAACAAGCACAGGAAGTAGCAATGGCAACCATGGATTCTCCATGTTTCAATCTCTTCAGTGCTCACTCAGTACGTGATACGTGTTACCTCTCATATGGAAAATAAACCTCTTATGTCAGATAGCAGGCTATTTACCCCCATAGACACAGTGTGGTTCTGACTTTCCTGACAAAAGCATTATCATTTTTCCAAGCATCCCCTCTGTCCTCCCACAGTCTACATGCACAGGAAGTCATTTAAATGATTCTTATCTGACTCCTGATGTGTTCCTTTGCTTGTCTCAGCTGGAGTTAAATCTGCTTCCCTTCAGCAGCCTATTTTTTCAGGCTTCTTATTTACATCCAGTAAGTGCCACAGCAGCTTTTTCTTCCTCTTCTACAAACACAAAGAGACGTGAATCTGCTGTGCTACCCTGCTACAGTTTACTGAGTCAGTGAAACACTCTATTTTCTGCTTGAAAGCAGAGGTACTGCATGGCTGTTTGGGCTGCATTCTTCAAGCTGTGAGTAGGCTCCTAAAGAAGCACTGCACCATGTTTAGAGGCCTGTTCTCAGGAGTCAGGGGAGATGATGGAAGAAGACTTTTACCATCGGTAGAGGATGTTTAAAAATCCAAGTACAGCATGAAGCATGTGGCTGGGGCAGTTTCTTCACCTTCTCAAGGAACCTTACCTGTAACATAGCAAAGGAATTCATTGGTTGCAACAGCTCTGGAGAAACCAAAAGCATCAGATTAAAGTCCAGTTTACAGTCCAAGTCACTTTAAACTTCTTTTATGTGGGAAGGGTTCCCACAGCTGTGCTGGCTTTGCTATATTTTCTCCACCTACTTCTGCTGGTGTTAATTGTTTTGGATACAGCTGGATTATGATGAATCACTTGAACGGAAGGGTAGTAGTATCAACACACCAAGTGCTTATCTGCTGCTTTGCAACTTTCTCTCAGCTGCTGTAAACATGAGCTGATCATGAAAGCTGCTTTTATTCTGGGCTTCTTATCAACCAGAGCCTCTCTCTGCTATGTGCTCAACCACAGGAAGACTGGAATGGTTGACATTGTGCAAGAACAGCAGCACAGAAACTGTCTCAGACTGACACCTAGCAAGACCTATCTTCAAAAGTCTGAATCCAAAGAACAAACCTTCTTTTATTCTCTTCTGAGCTGTTCCAGTCAAGACCACACAGAGTAGTTCTAGACAGAAATTATCCCAATCCTTCACAAGCTTTGGAGCCATTCCTGAAAAGAAGGCAGAAAACAATAACATCACAGTCTGCCAGAGTTTTCACATCTTGCAGCTCTTCGATCCAAAGCAGTTCAGATTAAAGATACAAACATGAGAAGATAACAAAACCATCTAAGTTGGATCGAAGTCTTCATTCAGAAGGAAAAGCCTTGATATTTGAAAGAAGGAAATAAGTTTTAACTAGAAATTGTCCATCAAATCATTAGAAGGGGATTAACTGAGATTGCCCCCAAAGAGCAAAGGAACCAAAAAGTCCTTTCCATAGCTAAAACAGGAAAGCAGACCACAAAAAAATAATAATAACAATAGTAAATAACGATAATAAATCAATGAATAAATAAATGAAATGCCATTACTAGCTTGAAAATAAAATCTTTTATTTGCATCTTTTGTTAACTGTAGAGGTTTGGTCAAACCAGTAAGATTTTCTGAAGGAGAATACCCAATGTTGTCACAAGTTTTTCACAAATCCTATCAAAATACTGGTTTTCATTTTGCTTTCCAACATCTCTGCAGGCCTTACAATCTTACTTATTCTCTCACTGATTTCATGAGTCTATAAAAATGCCGGCTGCTAAAGTAGAAAATTTCTGCCTGCACAAGTGTATGGTTTCTATCACTGATGACTATAGCCGTAATGACTTGTATTGTTTGGGCTTTCCTGGCCTGAAGAGACCAGGTCAGAACCAATGACATAAAATTAATGCTTGCCTAGGCTTCTTTTACAATGCTGTTTGATGGCAGACCTGGATTCCTGAAGGGTCTATGAAAGGGTCTTCCTGTGTTTATGGACCTGGATTTACAAATCAAATAATGAATCAGACACTTACTAATAACTTACTGATACACTATCAAGCCAAAATCTCTGACAAGGCAAAGGTCAAAGCACACCGTGAGACAAAAGAAGGTGAGAAAACGTCGAATGCTCTCTGTTGACAACACTTTTCTGTGTTCTGTAGACAAAAGCCATACTTTTCCTGAAACTTCATAGGAATAGTTATAAAAATGATTGACAAAAAAATATTTTAGTGGTGGTAAAGTAAGGTGTGTACAAGTTGACAGGAGATTTTTGTGTGGTAATTCATGTTGTATAGAAGTATAATAACAGACAATATAAACTTTATAATGGTTGTCTGGTTTTGTTTGTTTGTTTTCTTTGGTTGTTTTTTTGTTTGTTTTAACTTAGTTAAGATGTTTTGGTTTTGCTATATAGGGTAGTCCTTGTTTGTTTTATTTGAAACAACGGAGTAAAGCAACAAACCATGGAACCTTCATTAGAGCCTAATTCCTTAGCTGTTCCCCGTTCAGTTACTGAATAGCCTTGATTTCATTTGGAGGTAGATGTGGTCCACAGTTATTTAGGTATCCTAAAGTAAATAGAGCCTCTTACTGGGAGAAACTAAGTTTTGTTTTTGCAGTGGAAAACTGATTTTCAGTATTCCAAGGTAGTTGTGTAGTAATAATAAGGAGAAATGCTAAGCAAATAAGTGGACAGTAGAAGGCCTCACTGTTCCAAAATAAGGTGGAAGCTTGAGAAAAACAGGATGAGCAATGTGAGATCAGTAAAACAAAGATCCCATCTTCTCAAAACATAAGAAAGGAGAAATTAAATGGTTGGAAAAAAAGAAAAATTGTACATATATGGTATAGAGGAGAGTGGAGTAGCTTGTGAACCTGTAGTACTCAGCCAAAGAAGAAACAGGGGAGGTGATCAGGCGTTGGGTAATAGGGAATAAAAGGTTATGATTTGTTTACTAAAATGTGCTCCTGATTGACAGGACACCTGCCATTGCAATCGCAAAACATCTTCACAGAAAATCCTGTCTGAAGAAAATTATTTGAGATTTTTCTCACTTTACCTATAATGTTACAGTGGTCTTGTCTCCTGAATCGGCCCATTTTTAATACTTAGCAATATTGCTGTTCCAAGGAGCTGAGATCCCTTATTTTCAATGTTATCATAGATACATGTGTATGTTATACATCCTTAGGGATCCTACTGGCAAGATGTGTAGGTTTCCCTACTGTGAGGTATTTATTAACTAGCTGAACTGTGAAAATGGAGGAAACTTTAATTCTTTTAGCACAATCAAATTTTTAAATGCAATGAGGATGTTAAATCTGCAGAAGAGCTGTCAGACATTTCCATTAAAGCTAAAGGTTTAAGACATTAATTACATTATTTAGATATTCAGAAAATAGAAGTTGAAAAAATATAAAGGACAAGTAATCAGATAAACTGCATCACAATCAAATCTCAAATCAAAATTTCCCTATCTGTCAAAAGAGAGTGTCTCTGCAAAGAGTTGCAAGATAAGCCAGTGTTGACAGATGGTAGGAGTGATTTTAAAATAGTGTAAGGAAGTATGTAGGCAAGAGTAAGGAAGATGGAAAATTAAAGGAAGCCAAGATCTACCTAAAGCATGATTGTGCTTTAAAACGTAATGGCAAGGCAGTATGTCAAGATCACTCTTTATTTCTCTAGTACTTTTAAGATTCATGTTGATATAAGTAAAACATTTAATTTTGTTAGCCCTGCAAGTACAAGCCCATAGTCTGAAAGTCATCTGGATTCTTTCTGGCTTTGACATTGCCAGTTATAAAGACTGCGTTTGGAACATAGTTAGATCTTCTGCTGTTGGTATGTGAGCTAGGAAAGAATCCAGCTCAGTGCTGGAGAACTGTGTTAGTTCTGCAGGTCTAATAAGAACAGAAGTACTGAAAACATATTACTTCTCCAGCAAGAGAAGTAGGGCTTGGAAGAAAAAGATGAGAAGTCACTTTCATATGTTCATTTTTTCTGATCAGGACCAGGGAATAAAAACAAATGTGCTGATTATATTCCAGGTGAAAGACAGTGTATATACGCTAATGAAAAGCTGGAAGTCTCTTCTTTTCCAGTAGTTTCCCAATAATTCTGTTTGTGCAGTGTTTAGAGGCACTGATTCCTACATATGTCACTAAACAAGATTGAATGTTATCTGTTTTGATAACAAGCTAAAATATATTTTGATTTTAGAATAGAGGGTCAAAATTAGACAGGGGCAGGGACAGGGATAAGAACTTTTGTAACAAATTCATTTTGGTTGAACTTCTTGAAGATTTACAGTTTACTTATTAAACTAAATCCTATGGAAATAACCACGTTAGCAAGACAATAGAGAATGTTCTTACAGTTCTGTGGTAAATGGAGTTTCCAGTATGGATGTCACTTTCGTACCGCTGGTAATTTGTATCTACTACTCTAATTTTTTTTAACATTGGATTCTAAAATTATTTACAGAGTAATGTAGATCACAACACCACACTGAAAGTAATAGACTGCAGGATGTACAGCAGCACTGAATATAATGTGGGTGCAGAGCACAGGTAGGACTTTCAGGAAGGTTGGGCAGTAAGTAGATATGTTTTTATTGTACTCCCTTGGAATACGTAGCTCCATCCTGCAGCTGAGTAAACTTGGACTTGCCCTTCCCAGTAGTCAAAGACTCCTCCCTGAGTCCATTTGCAGGGAGAAAAGGAGATAGCAGTTGTCTGAGCCATTGTCTGCTCAGCAAAGGCCATCCACCAAACATGGCAAGTGACTTCTTACTCTGTCCTTTTCCTTTCCACAAACAAACAAGAACCAAGTGGCCCTATTTTTGCTCTGACGGATCTTTGTTTCTGGAATATTACTTTCTGTGAGTGACTCAAATCCAGTGAACTGCTGCTTATGATCCCACTTTTGTCCTTATATGAAGTAAAATAAATAATCTTTCATAAAGGAACATCATTATTTTGTACCTTTATATTGTACAGTGATCACAAAATGCCCTCAGGATTTCAGAGACAGCTTATAAAAGTACGGACTCTGCATATGTCATTATTTAAAATCTCCATCTTTATTTACTTTCTAAATTATAAGTTAACAAGGTTTCTCTGTGGAATGCACAGTTGAACAAATAGTATCATTTATCCTGTAGCTTACTAATGCTGACAGCTCTGAAATTCAAGGTAAACAGTCTTACATTTTCTTGCAGGCAGACAGTAGAACGCGTGACATTACAGAACCAGCTCCAGCAGCTTTTAGAAGCCCAGCGGTCAGAGGGCAAGTCACTGCCCATGTCCTCAAGGTAATGTGACTGGAATTCTACTGTAGCATGGATTTACAGTTCGATGGTGTAACGCTTATCAGGAAAAGCTGTGACCTGTCAAATAGTAGATGTGTTCTGTCAAAGCAAATGTGTTTCTTTTACCTTGTGGGCTTGAAGCTGAGCTTTTAGAACTTGACAGTGTATAATACTGTATAAATATTGGACATTTTGAGTATGGTATTAATAGTCCCAGTTTCCCACCAGAGTAAAAATCAGGTTTATAGTGGAATAGAATATATTTTGTATTAGATGAATTGCAGAGAATCCCAGAACCCCCTAGGAAAGTTGTAAAGTTTGACCTTATGGTGGTCCACCATACATTACTGCCAGCTGTGATTCATAAAGCCAGTTACCAGCAAAACCTGCTTTCAGATTAATAAGACTCCTTACACTTATTAAATCTTTTGCCTGCAGTAGCTTGTATAAAAAGTCAAAACTCCAGAAATTTTATATATTGTTTATACTCTGTCAGTGCAAGTCCTGGAAATAGATACAAAATGAGCAGCCTTAAAGAAGAGGAAAGAGGTCCTTCCAGTAGAGGCCCATGTCTGGAGCCTATAGTCTCCTGACATTTCTTTCTGACTTTTGGCATAGATTTCCAATATGGTGCATGGTAATCAGGTAAGCACACAACTTCCCTCCAATAGCAATCTCAAGATGACATTGAAATAAATTAAGTAACTCATGTACAAATACAGCATGGTGTATCATGACCTTCTAATTCAGTTTCCTCTCTGGAAGATACATGCAGTGTTTCACAACATTTTTAGGGAATTAAATATATATTAAAACAGAAAGCCAGCACAAAACCTTCTTCCACTGGCATTGGTGGCCTGAACTTTGAGACATCATGTGTAGGAGCAGTGACTGCTTTCTGTTCTGTTTTTACAGAATCTCATGCACTGAGTAAGTACACCATGTCCGTGAAGTTCATGTCAGTGTTTCAGACAAGTTCAAACAGTTACAGCAGTAGATAAAGACACTGGGATTGGTGATGCATTTCTTTGAAAGAATTTTGGCTAGGAAAGGGCTGAAAAATCTGAACTCCTTCTGAAGTAGAAAACCACACTGGAAAGAGTTGTTCTGTTCTTTTTTTTTTAATAGACTCATGGTCTTTGTATTCCATGTCTGCCAGCTCAGCGGGGGCAATGGGACCAAACGCTGTCTTCCAGCTCATTTGGTTTCTGTGATTTTTGCTGACTGGACTTTCCAAGTGGTATTTCATCTGTGTGCTTGTGAGCACCAGGACTGTTTCACTTTCAGTATCAGATAAGATCAGATGAGAGCAGACCTCTCATCATTCATTATTTCTGTAAAAGAGTAGGTTTCAACATCATTTTAGTTAAATGAGCAAGCCTGAAAATTATAAACTATTATTTTAAATTTGATTTCATAGTTGGCTACTACTTTTTCTTCCAGCTATAAATCCCTTATGGATTTTATCATCTTCCAAGCAGCCAGAAGCTGATCTAAGAGAATGTAACCATCTTGATAGGATTATCTATTTTAGACATATGCATATTCTTCAGTGACTGTTTTGGTTTGCCTGTCTTCTGGCAGGGAGGAGAACTCAAAATGGATTGAAGATGAAATGGATAGTATATACACGTGAATTTTGTACACTGCTTATGGACTCAGCAGGGTAGAAGTTGCCTGCAAAAAAAAGAAACAAGATTTATAGAGTCACTGCCTTACACCAACCTTAATTTTGTCACTTTACCATTGCTTAGAGAAAAAGTTGCTTAAAATAAGAACTTGGATTATCAAGAGCTCTGACATATGTCATGGGGAAAGAAATAGCCTGTGTAATTTATGTTCTTTGCAAATGAGACTTAAGATAACTGCTTCATCACTATATAACATTTGGAGTTTTAAATTTAATTCGTCAATCTAATTGTTCTGAAATGAATCAATGTCACTGTTCACATGCTTTTCAGTATTTCATATCTGAGAAGGTTTTGAGTGTGAATGGATCTGATTTTTTATGAGGTCTTACATGGCTGTTACTAGTACCAGATGAAGTTTAGATTTATGAAATCATTGCTATCCAGAGAGATGATACCTTGTCCGTATTTAGAATAACCTACTTTTGTATTATGATACGACTTCCAAGTAGGCATTTGTCCTTGTGGCTTTTTTTCACTTTCTAAACCATGTCAACTCCCACAAAGAGGAGACAGTAGTTTCTCAAAGGTTTTCCTGAGAAACTCATCTTTGGCATTGAAATAATGATCCTAAGTTTTTGTTTTAAGGAGTTTTCTTTGTAAAAGAAAAAGAAAAAAAAAGAAAAAAAAAAAAGCCTCTGTAAAGAGGCTCAAATCCTCATTAGGAATGGAAGCAGGGTTGCATCCTTCTCTTTGTGTTCTTCACTGTAGCATCATAGTAATGAATTCCACGTGAGTAGCAAAAAAGAGGATAAGTAACAATAAGCTGAGACAGACTTGTAAACTGGAAATGGCAGTTTTGCATTTTATATGTGCATTAATTTGGCTGTGGTATTTCCTCCTCTTTTTTTTTTTTAAGCTCGCCATCATCCCCTGCCTCTGGCAAACCCCAGTGGAAACCATCTGAAGCAGATGAATTGTCTCCACCAAAAAGTAAATTGAACACCCAAGATGGGATTCAGATTCTTGGCAGCTTGGGAACTTCTAGTCGCACTCGAGCCAAGATAAAAGATGAGGACTCAGATAAAATCTTGCGCCAGTTGTTGGGAAAGGAAATCTCTGAAAATGTCTGTACGCAGGAAAAGCTGACTTTGGAATTTCAGGATGCTCATGCATCCTCCAAGAACGTGAAGAAGATTTTGCCAGAGAAAAGGGAGCTGAAGTTAGCCAGACTGAGGCAGCTTATGCAGAGGTCTCTCAGTGAGTCTGACACAGACTCAGCTATTTCTGAGGACCATAAGAACACCCCTGTGAAAAGAACTGACAAGCCAAGGCCTCAGCCCATAGTGGAAAGTGTTGAGAGCACAGAGAGTTTGCACCTGATGATTAAGAAACACACTTCAGCAGCAGGACGCCGCTTTCCTTTTGGTACCAGAGCTTCTAAGTCAGTGGATGGCCACAGTCCTTCCCCTACTTCAGAGAGCAGTGATCCAGATAATGAAGCCCAGTATCAGTCTGGTAGTGTACCTCAGAGCCAGTTTTGTGGAGACAGCTCTCCGTCCAGCACAGACAGTGCCACTGCTCAAAAGGTTGCCACAAGCCCTAAGAGTGCTCTCAAGTCTCCATCTTCAAAGCGCAGAACCTCCCAAAATTTGAAACTCAGAGTAACTTTCGAGGAGCCAGTGGTGCAGGTGGAGCTAGCAGAGTCAGAACTAAATGAGGAAAAGGACAAAGATCGGGGCAAAGCACTCTTGCGGGCTCCACCCAGCACTGGGGAACCAGCAGGAGACCAGCTAAAAAGGCCTTTTGGAACCTTTAGATCCATAATGGAGACGCTGAGTGGTAACCAAAATAACAACAACAACTGCCAAACAGCAAACCTGATCAAAACCTCATCGACGCTGCCTTTTACGTCATTAGGAAGGAAGACAGCAGACAGCAAGGGAAATCCAGCAGCTTTCACAAAAGGAAGAAACAAGCCAGTGAGTGCACTGAAAGGAGGAAGGGCCCTTTTTTCTTTTATTTTTTTCTCTTTTCTTTTAAAGTAATGAATGTTTGACATCTTCTTCTTCCTATCTTTCTATAGCAAAAGGATATACACATGTAATTTATTTGAGCAATAGAAAGCCAGTCCACTGTTTTAATCTTTGAAGGCTTTCTCGGGGAATGGTAGACATTGCTAGTCCATCCTTTTAGTGCATGCATTCTGTGTTGAAAGCTCTCTACAGAGACATGATTCATCTGGAAATGATGTTTAACGTTGCTCTGAGTGACAAGTCATAAAAAGAGAATTCCATACTTGAATCCGTGGTATTTTCTGAGGAGTAAATTCCTGAAGGACTCGTCCGTTTTTGTCCTGTAGGCATGACTGACAAGGCCGACAGGATAAAAGTAAGTGTCAAAATATAAAGAGTAAAAATAGCAGAAGGGGTTCTCCCTGCTTCTGTTGCATCTACTGCCATCCTCTAAGTATCTAAGTTGCCAGTACCCACCCTCTCCTCAGAGCACACGGTCTTCTCTTTGCAGGGTGTATGTTTGGTCTGTAGCAAAACGTACTGGGTCCAGATCATCCCCTCTCTGTGAAGAACAGAATTCCCTTTTGTGGATCACAGCAGAAAAAGGAACATGTCCATCTAGTAGGCTGGCTCTCTTGCTCAAAAGAAGGGAGAAATATACTTTGAACTAATGTGTCTTCCAAGAGAAGGAAAGAGGTATTGAATGAGAGAGACAGGTAGAAAATAGTGTGAGCATAGTGTGTGTGTGGAACAGAAAGAAGTTTGGATATCTGGAGATATAATACAGGGTTGAGTGAAAGAGAACAGTAGATCATTTAATCTTCTGTGAAAGACAGGGTGAAAGGGGAGGAGTGGATGGAAAGACATTAGGCAAAAGGATAATTTCAAGATAAAAAAAGAGAAAGAACATAAAACAGACTGTGTAGGAGGAGGAATAGTGAATTATATACTGCAAAAAGTATGACGAGGTAATGGAAGAAAAACACAGGAAAATCTTAAGCACAGAGCAGGCAAAATGAGTATGGAAAAATCAGAAAGAGAGAACTGGGAAATAGTAAGCAGTCCGTATTAATGGGTACTGCTAAAACACTGTGATATTAGAACATGAAATGAAATTAAGAAGATCTAATGGGCCAAATTAAAGTGGAAGTTGATTTATTAAAGTTTAGTCAGAATCACAGTATGGACTGCTGATTTCAGCCTTTAAAGACACACTGTCTAATCAAAGTGCTGATTTACCATGGAAACATTTTCATAACCCAATGGCACTTTATTTTTTTTTTTAAAGGGTGGTTCAGATTTTTTAGTGATAGAGGAAAAGACAATATTTCTTCAAAGATGTTCTGATAGATTGCAAGCTTATGAGTTTTTTTTATAGTTCCAGAACAAGTTTAAGGATTTAGATGAGGTAATTCTAACAGTATTGTTGCTTGCACTGTAACATGCATGTTATCTGTGAAAAGGTCATGTCTGCATGTCATTGTTATGAACATCAGAACACGGAAGGTATGCATTTTGGTATCAGCCCAAAGAGCCACAGCTTGTATCTTGAAGAGGTAATAGATTCAGACCTTTTACTAACTTAAAAAGAAATCTGTTAAAATGTTACCATGGCTATTTTGATAGTGTTCCATGTTATGCATGTGATAAGCTCAGTGCATGTTTCTAACTGATTTGATGTTGTACTTCCTTAGGGGCCTTACTGCAGCCACACCAGTTTTTCCTCTAGCACATTGAATGAAGAACATCTGTGTAACTATGCTTGGTATGTGCATGGTGATATTTAGCATCTCTGTCGCTTTGTCTTCTCAAATTGCATGTATTTGCTAACATTATTCATAACTGAAATAGTAGAATTGATTGATGTAGAAGCAGGGAAATACATGAGTAGATGAACATCTTGATTCCTAGAAAAGCAGAAATTTATGATGGATTTTTGCTGATGTCACCATTGAACTGGCTACAAGATTTCAATTCCAAGTGAGTATAAAAAGTAGTCATAAATCCACCAGGGAGTATAGTTCACTTTGGCTGAGTATTCAGCCTCTGTTGAATGGAAGTGAAGTACCAGATGAGAATGGAAATTAAATTTCCTCTCACAAGGAGACCAGAAATGCCACAGTTCATCTCTAAATGGAGAGTACAGAGAACATGAGGCTTAATACTGCACTTTAAGTCTAGTGCTCTCCCGTTTTTACAGATTTTTCTTACTGTCCTTCAAACTTTGACATTAAGTCTGTTTTTAAAAGATAACTTTGACTCATTTGAACTGCTTAATGACGATGTATTCCAGGAAGACTAAAAAGGCAGATAGAGACAAGTTCCTCAAGGTCTGTAAAAGCAATGTGGAAAAAAACATTTGATAAAATGTATGTTCATTGTAAAAGCAAATGCTTTGTAAAGTTTACCTGTCATTGCTTTTCAACTGGTAAGTTCGAAATGTGATGATATGGTTTTTTTTGGTTAGTTGGTTGATTTTTTGTTTGTTTGTTTGTTTTGTTTTGTTTTTATTAAACTGAGATGTAAATCCTAGAATCATTAAGGTTGGAAAAAACCTCCAGGATCATCTGGTCCAACCACCCCCCTACCACCAATGTCACCCACTAAATCACATCCCTAAGCACCACGTCCAACCTTTCCTTGAACACTCACAGAGACAGTGACTCCACCATCTCCCTGGACAACCCGTTCCAATGCCTGACTGCTCTTTCTGAGCAGAAATGTCTCCTTATTTCCAACCTGAACCTCCCCTGGTGCAACTTGAGGTCATTCCCTCTGGTCCTATCATTGGTTATCTATGAGAAGAGGCCGACCCCCAGCTCCCCACACCTTTCAGGCAGTTGCAGAGAGCAATGAGGTCTCCCCTGAACCTCCTCTTCTCCAGACTAAACAGCCCCAGTTCCCTCAGCTGATCCTCACAGAACTTGTGCTCCAGGCCCTTCACCAGTCTTGTAGCCCTGCTCTGGACTTGCTCCAGGCATGTCCAGAGAAGGCATGTCCATGTAGTGAGGGGCCCAAAACTGAGCAGAGCAGTCCAGGTGCAGCCTCACCAGAGCAGAGTACAGGGGGACAATCACCTCTCTGCTTCTGTTGGCTACAGCATTCCTGATACAAATCCTTTCATTGGGCCTGGAACTGTTTGTTATTCACACCAAAGTTACACATTTCAAGATCCTTCTGAGAAAACTATATATTAGTCATCCTGCAGTTCAGGAGCCTAAATTTCTTTCAAATTACTTTTTTCTAAATGTTTAATATTTTTTTTTGTTCACTTGTTTTCTAATGCCAGGATCTTCCCATATTTAAAATGTCAATTCCAGTAACGCAAAGGAAAGTCTTCTTTTTTCTGAAATCATTGGCAAAGTGTATGTGAAACAAAGAACTGTAAAGTTTCCAAGAAGTTTCATTCTGTCTTGGAAACAGGGAAATTCCAGTGTAGAAAGCTGCCTGTACAGCAGCAGTTTGAGGTAACATCAGCGGGCAGTCTCCGGTCAAAATGCCCAGCTGTGTGTCCAGTCCTGGAGTAATGAAACAGCCATTAATCGCACACTTATGTTAGAGCCATCTCATGGATTTAGCTAGTTGCTGTAATTTGCTGTTGCCTTGTGTAAACGCTCTTGTGTGAGAAGTCCCTGGCAGGGTGGCATTTCCCCTGAGGCAGTAAAAGATGGTGCAGGTCTGGCTGCAGCTACTAGAGTCTCATGAGGACTGAGCTCCCACATCTCACCATCCACATGGGCACTGCTGATCCATGCACAATGTCCTGAAGCTGCTGTCCTTTTTCATGCTCTCATGGCAGTGGAGCATGTGAAAAATCAGAGCAGGAAACAAGGAGCAGAATGCACTTGGAGCAGAGCTTGAACGGGCTGTTACTGTACAGAGTAGGACAGAAGTGGGCAAATTGTGTGCCAGATTAAGTGGCATGAGATTTACAAATTTCATGCAATATATTGTGCTTTTCACAAACCAGAACACAGGTATCTGGTCTCTCAAGAATTTCTGAGCCAACCCTTGATGTACATTTCAGCAAGTGTTGTGATTTTTGAAAGGGCACAATGTGTGCCTGTCATTAGTCCACTGCATGCTGCTGTCTAGCCTGTGAAACTTAATTAATGGAAAATCATCACCATCAGGTGTGCTGAGTGTCTCTGTACATAGTCTGAACTCTTCCCTGGGTGTTCTGGGGAGGCTGTGTGATTACTGTTTCAGAGCAGTTTTGGAAAAATAACCTTTCTGGAAAACAATGCAGTCTTTGGTGTTTTAAACCTGTGTAGATAGTTTTATTCAGGGGCGCAGTCCTAAACCCATTTTAACTCTAGACCTTTATATAAGGGATAGTATTAGAATCTTCTCAAATCTGAAATCATTATACAAAATTTACCTGGAGTCAAATGACATTCTTTTCCACCCATTTCCTGTGATTTTTCTTCAGCTTCTATTGCATTTTTTTATTGTTTCATTAAAATACCCAGGTACATCCGGGCTGTGTAGTTTATATTTTCATATTGGTTACAACTTAATCATAGAGAACTTTATTAAATTTCCTAGGGTCCTTATAAAATTTCAGACACATTATTTTTCTTAAAGTTCTAGCATAAATTTCAGATGTGTGGGATATCTTGGGATATTTTTTCCCCTGTTGGAAGGATCAGCTAGTTTCTTGTGTATTACAATTCCAAGCAAATGCTTGTAGTTTTATCTGTCTTTCATGTAGGCCAATGAACTGTTCTTCCCCACACTTTAACTCATCTGAGATCTGCAGAACATTAAAGTAAGCACTAACTCACCGTATCAATACAAAGCCCTGTATTAGCTGCAGCTATCAACAGCTAAAATTGCTTCATACATCAGGGGCAATCAGCAGAATCTACCATCAGGTTTCTGTCAGATGGTAAACTGGGCATGCCTCTAACATAGTAAGTGCCTCTAACCTAACAGATTTCCCACTGCCAGATACAGTGTGGGATAAATTGCAGCTTCATCCCAAATATGTGCTCTAGAAAAAGGATGTTTATCTGTATGTCTAATAAAACAGTTTTGAGTCGAACTAATACAATATAAAATCAATATAGAAATAATTTAGGTCTTGTTCCACAGAATTTATTGTTGTTCTCTTGTGAACTGTTATGATTATATATTGGTGCCTGTTGCATGAAGGGATGTTGGATAGTTCTGGGGATATTTCTGTTCCTACAGGCTCCAGAAGATACCAGAAATTTGGTTACTAGTTAGTAATATTACTAGTTAGTGATATAGTAATATTAGTAATATTACTAATAGCAATATGCATAATATTAGTAATATTGGTAATAGTAATATTAATAATATTAGTAATATTACTAATAGCAATATGCATAATATTAGTAATATTGGTAATAGTAATATTAATAATATTAGTAATATTACTAGTTAGTAATATAAACGTGACCCTCTTTAAGATCACAGTGCAACCGTAGAATGGCAGAGTGAGGTCTTGAAATGCCTGGCTGCCTCTAAATGTGGGGACACAGTGTCTGTCACCACTGCAAACCCAAGCTGATTCAGTAGTTAATTGATCCAAATTATCTTAGCCTTAGAAAGCATCACTTCATAAAACTCCATATTTAACACTAAACGTATTTCTGACAAGTGTAACACATGCTAAGTGCCAAGACTTTATGGCAAAGAGTTAAGTGCTCCTCCTCCTCTCAGTCCTGCAAATTCTGCCTCCCCTAATTCGGTTCTAAGTCTTTTGCTCTTATGTTGGGTATGTAAGCCACAATATGTGTGATGAATGCAGGGGACTCAAAGTAAAATGCTCCCTTCTACCCTCTTACCAGCATCTGCAAGGGTAGTCCCTCAGAAGGTCAGCCACTGCTGAATCCTGAAGTAACCAGAAGGATACCTAAGCATACTAAGAATCAGCCTTTTGGGGATGTTTGGTTCTTTGTAGTGATAGTAGACTGGAATAAATGAGAGTGAAATTCTGGTTTGCAAGAATCAGACTCACAGATCTGTAAGCCTAAAACAAAAATTTTATACACACTCTTGCTGTTTGCTGTGGATTTTTAACCATCAGGATCTGTTCTTTGCAGCTACCAACCAGCTAGTCGTGATTATTGTAGGAGTTTCACCATTCAGCAGTAGTAACTAAAAATGAAAGCTTTCTGTGAAAGTTGCTGTGGGCTGGATGCTTAATCCAAAATTCTTCATCTTAAAGGTTAATTGACAGGAAGGGGAACCATCTGGGGATTCAGAATAAAGGCATATGAAAGGAACTGAAGAAACTTAACATTGCAAATGTTTAATGTTTAGTTTTTCTACCTTCAATTGGAAAGTAACATTTGGGTCAAATATAGACAAGTTTCTTTAATTAAATTTTACATAATGTGGAAAAGAAGACATATTATAGAGAAACAATCCTTATCTATGCATTTGGTAAAAGTCTTAACCCTTACGATTAAGATATTACCTAATGACAATGTCCAATAAGGTATGGTGCCTGTCTTAGAAAGAAGCATAGTCCTTATCATTTTTCCTATTGCATGTGCCACCATCTTCTCCTGAAGTAGACACATAAAGTAAGTCCAGTGAACTACCTTGTGAAAATGCTTATTTCTCTCTGATGATTTTCGATGGAATCTAAAAGATTCCCTTTCAGGTAGAGTCAGGAACAAGCAGGATAAGTGTGATGGTTGTGGTAGTTGATCTTTTTATCACTGCAGTACTGTATTCTAAAGGATTTAGGGCATTTGGGACATTCTATCCATTATTACCAAAAATTTTTGACACTTTATTAATTATTGCTGTGTTTTTAAAAAAAAATCTAATCTTTTTATTGCTTTCCAGTTTTGATTGCAGAATAGGAACTATGGGAAAGTCAGTAGCAATCTACAGTATTAAGAAGTAATGTATGTAGTATCTGTGTAGAGAAATAAGTCCAAAGAAAAAGAGTAATTCAGACTTCAAAACTTGCAAATCAGATAAAACAGGGTAAATAAACACAAGACAAATCCCTTTAGTTGTCAGTGTTACCAGGAGTAATTTTCTTCTTTTTCTCTCCAGGCATGATGACATCAGTAAGAAAAGCCAGAAATCCTACAGTCAAAAGAGTTCTGAAGAGCCAGAGCTGCAGGAATTTTTCCTCTAAACCACATCTCACGATGTCTCACTTTGTTTGAAATGCCTGAAATAAATCCTTTTGAAACACTAATACGAGACATATCCCTCACCAGCAAAACAGCAGCTGTTAGGATGCCTTAATTCGTAGCAGTTAGACCATATACAAGACTTTTTTTTATGATATGTGTGTATATGTAACTTGTTTGTAAGCTGTACTGTGTAAAGGCATGGGTGAGCAAAAGTAACAATTTGAAAATTGTTATGACACAGGCAACCTCCAAATGTTTGTTGGGCCACAGAGCACGTTTTGTACTTTGTCTTTTGCATGGATATATTGTCATATATCTTTAGTTCCCTTTGTCAATGAAATATACTATCAAAGTTTCATCCAGGACTCTGCCTGCTCAGCTTTTCAATGAGACTGAGGCAAAAGCATTGATTTTTTTCAAGTAAGTTTTGTCTGTTGTTATTTCTACTTTTGTAAAAAGGAAATAAAACAATGTTAATAGGACACACTGAGTGCAAATACTTCTCATATTTAACTCTTCTAAGCTTCAAGTGTTTTGTTTCTCTTTTCCATGTTCATTTGATAAGAAGGCAATGTCTAATATCAGAATTTCGGTACAGTCAGTTGAGTCAAGAATTGCTTGAATGTTCAATGGTTCTTTTCAATTTTAAAACACATAGATTATTTTTTTAATGCAATTTTAAATTACAGTTTACTGTTAACAAGCCAAACACTGGCAATTTGCTCAGGTCTGTTCAAATCACCAGGTGATCTGCTAAGACTCTGACCATACTTTTTCAAAGTTGTTATGATCCTTGTACTAAATGCACTTGGAACCTTTGAGAGAAAGTGAATCTTCAGTGGCTTACTGAATTCATTTTGTTTCTCGTAAACTACAGTACTTTCTATAGATGTGTCACATACAGCATGGCATCCAAAAGCAGACTAGGAGGCAATCTTCACTTGAAGCATTTATTTATACCAAACAATTAGGTATGTATTTGTTTTATTTATATTGAGCCATTTCCATTTTGAAGACTGCTATGGCTTGATGAGAAAGATCCAGATACATGAGGATTTCTTTTAATGATTGTTGTAATAAAACATGGAAGACAGAGAAAGCTTGCCAAAGACATTTTTTCAAAAATGTTCCACAGAAGATGTACCACAATGCTGAAATTATGCAAATTAATTTCCTACAATTTCATAACTTGTCAGGGAATAATGTGGGCACCCAATAGGATTTTGATGATGGGAGTTACTTGTTTTTTTTTTTTTTTTTCAGTTTTTCTAGCCTGTTTTTTGCTGTGTACAGCTTAACCTTCCATTCCATGAAAATAGTTAAGAGGCATCCTGAATATGATTCATGTGAGCTTTTTTAGATGCCAGCACCTTCCTACTTACTGCAGGGGAAGAGGAGGTAGTAGAGCTGTTGGAAGAGTTACTTAGTAGTTGGATACCTATAATTCAGTGATATGAATGTACTTACTTGGTTCACTCTTCGGAGTGATGTCATGTTTGGCCATACAGCTGCCGTACACCAAGATGAACGAATGCCCCAGACACCCTACTTAGGGGCTTTGGATAAGCACAGAATACTACTGGATAAAATGGAGCCAATTTAGAGATCAAAAAAAACTACAACTTGAAATAAGAAAAGCATCCACTTACAGAAATGAAATTCTGAGTTTCTTTCCACAGTTCTTATCTGTCACTTGGCAACACTCTGGTTTTTGAGCTAAAGTAATAAACTTAGCACTGTAGCTGACCTGAGCTGTGTTGTTTAAAGAAACAACCAAACCTCCAAAAATATCTGTCAGCCAGGAACAGCAGTACCTCTAACTGGGCCTCCCATCGTCTGTGTGTGCATGAAAAATCTAAATGCGAAGTGAGAAGAGACACATGTGCTGCAATTGCCTGTGCGCTGAAATAGAGCATAAGAAAGAGAAATCTGGTGTCAGTGGATGGGCTCAGGACGAATTTGTAATCTGCCATTTTGAGAACATGAAGATCATTGACTGTGGTCATGGCAGAAGCATGAGTTAAATAAAGATTTGTGAAGGACAAATATTCAATTCGAAAAAGCAAATATACAATGTGCTTGAAAGGTCTCAACCCTCACAAATCACCATTAAAATGACTCACCTATTTTTTTTTATTTTTTTTTTTTAATTTTGTGTGTGAGAGCAGTGAACAAAGGCTTGAAGGACAGTTTCAGTCTTAAGGGACACTGTGCAGGAAAAAAGATAAAAGCATGCCTGGTGATCTTGAGTTACTGGAGATTTGTGAAGTCCACCATAGCTATCTAATATCTAGGTGCAGCAGGGGATAAATCTGAACAACTGTGAAACGATCCGAAACAGGTTAAGGTGTAAATATTGTCAAATCCTGGAATAAATAAATTACCAGATGTGGAGAATGAGGATCTAAAAGTCACCTGCTTTCTGCTGGGTTTCAGTTTCTGTAGAGTGTATTCTTACACAGCACACATTAAAACAAATTACACAAGAAATTGTAGGGCAATAAGAGATTACTACATGAGATAGGATTGGGATGCCAGAAGACACTCAGGGTTTGTGGTTAAAGATATCTGCTAGGTAATCAATGTTGTGTCCCGGATAATTGGATAATTGCATACAGCTGGAAAGCCTGGGTGTTTTTGGTGAGAGCTGCACATGCTGCTTCTATGACTCCCCACTGTTCTGAGCACGCTGGGGCAGAAAGCAGTCGCCAACTTGATGCAAGCATGAAAAGTAGTGTCTGGAGGGTTTTATCCCTGGAGAAGGTGAACTCATGTATAAACTGCTGGTTTTATTGTTCCTAATTTGTAGTTTGTTTCCTACCTAGGGCCCCAAAGCCTACACGTGGTACACTCTGATGTCATTCCTATTAGAGAAATGCTGATTCTGTGATCTTCGGCTGGCTGAAGCGTGTGCTCTGTATATTTGTATCTTTAGTAGCTATAGAATCCAGGTGCCATAACTCCTTCTGTTTGGTTTATAATCCTCCAGGCAGATCCCCTTGGCATGGGTCTAAGTCAGGCTTCTGTCAATGAAGTATAAGCATTTCCCAGAAGAGCTGATCAGGGATTTTCCAACATCTTCAGAAAATATCAGTTGACCACAGCTTTCAACAGCAGCACAAAAGCTTTTAAATTACAGCCCTTGCCAGAAAAGGTCTTTGACTGCCCACTGGGAAATTTCTGGTCAAAAGGAGGCAGTGGAGTCATTTGCTAGTGAACCTCTCTGTGTCCTAGTAATGCTCTTATCTGTGAGCACCGTGGACGTAAAGAACAGCTTTTCATGTTCACTGTCTCCCAGAGATTGCAGAATAAGACCTCTCTCTGTATGTCCTGCAGATCTGTATCAAAGCCAGTTGATAGGGCATTTGAGAGCCCTGAATTTACAGTTTCATATTGCATGGCTCTCCTAATTTTTGAAGAATGATACCATTCTTCAAAATGAGTGAAAGACAAAACAAAGCTGGGAGCTTTGTTTTTTGTGCTTGTCTGATTGTTTTGTTTGTTGCGGGTATTTGGGATGGACAACACCCAGATATGTGCAGTGTTAGGATGTGACTCTTTCTGTCATCAGTAGGATGGTGGGCTATGCTTTGTCCTGTATTAATAAAGAAGCATTTTAGTAATATTTTATTTATTTCCCTTTCAGTCTCCAGGCTAGTTGGCACATACATTGGTGTACTAGGTTACAAATGAAGAAAATAACTATATTCGGTAAAGTTGGTGTATGAAGGAGATGGAGACAAGTTAAGGAAACAGTTTAGATCTAATGTTCACTTCACTGAGACTGTCATTCAGAAACCTTCTTGTAGCATCAAGCTGGCATAAGATCAATAACATGACAAAATATGATTGACAGCATAGCCGTAAAAAAAAAAAAAAATCCACTTATTTATAATAAAATGGCAACTGTCTCAAAATGTGTTGTCTGAGAGGCAATCCATTGCATGTTTTATCACCTACCATTACAACAATGTCAGAATACGGCCGTGCAACGCAGTTGAAAGTAAAAATGTCAGCACGTCATCTGCTCAGTATGAATTAATGTATTAGTGAATGGATCTCATGGCGCAATAACTTTTGTCTGCTTGTGGAATGAGATTCAGCTCCCTTGTACCACAGAAATATTCTTTTGCCTTTTAAAAACCTACTTGATGAAAATCTGACAGAATGGACTGTGAAAAAATATGGTCTCTGCATTCATAGTATCAAACTACTAAACTTAATTTTGTGCCATGAAGTAGTTTCTTAATGACATAGTGGGAATAATTTCTCAAATTATTGTGCATTTCCTATTGTAACATCAAAAATGTCTGACTGTACATCAGCTGTGACCAGGTGCAGCTTGTTACCTAACTGGATTTTGTGCAATCTTGTTTCATTGTTATAAATGAATTTTGAGGTACAAATACTAAGTTGCAAGTAAGTAGGTAATTGTGCATGAGGACCAAGTAATGTAGGTGAGCACTGGCTAACCTGCAGTTGTCATCCCCTGCTTCTGCACAGTATCACAGTTAAATCACCTCCTTGCATACACCAGACATTACCACTGTCTTTACTCATCTTTTCTTCATTATATTGACCAGTGAATGCATAACTTCGACCCAAGTATCAGAGACTGCAGCCAGGAGAAACAAGGTAGATCCTTAATATGCCACATAACCTCTTCAAAATAAAGAAGGGGTAGTACATAAACAGCATCCACCATCCAGCCCCCTAGTACACATTTATAAATGCCTTGCCAGCTTTCCAGATACTTCAGCTTTTGTACCATGGTCTGTTTTTGTCTAACATATATGGAGTGCTATAAATACCAGCTCAAGCCATCTGTTTCCTGAAGAGAACATTACTCTTTGTCTTTGACATCTGCACAGCCACTTCCTTTCCCACTCTAACTGCTAGGTGTTTTGGTATTGTGCTTACCAGCAAGCAGTGTAAGCAGGAAGGAAAGGATTTATTCTGGGTATATTTGGGAAACTGATAAGAAATCCAGAGGCTGTTAGAACACAGAGCTAGCTTTTATGTATCTCTTTTGTCAGAGTCAGTAGTACTGCTCCAAGAAAAGATGAAATAAAATCATCTGGGTCTGCAAGGGAAGCAAAGAGGCCTGGAATGAATTTAACCTGCTTCAAGTATAGATGTGAACGTAAATGTTGATGGTGTAGAGATTTCTGTTGTATCTCAAAAAACTGCAGTGTAGAGATCAAGTCACAGGTTTGGCAGTGACTATGGCCCTGCCGTGCTTATGTGTGTCTGTGCATGCATGCAGATAGATTAGATATCTATATGGAAGTGCTGTTAGTAGAATAAGACAATCTTTGCACTTTTTGTCACAGCTGTGGATATGGACAGCAAACTTTAAGAAATATATTTAATAAAGAAGCACATGTGAAACCCTAAGGAAGCAATGAAAACAGGTAATTTACTGGGGAAAATAAATACATAAATAAATTAATAATAAAAAGAGTGACGAAGGCAAAACAACTGTCTTCCAGGACATAACTAAAAGAGAGGTTGGGAATAAATTACCCCTCTTTGTTGCCCTACACATTGCCTGATATGTGTAGACCAAGCAGCAGTGAATATAGAAGTGTAATAAAGGGGAGAGAGGTCGTGTGTTAGTAAAACTTTCCACAAGTAATAATAGCACCATAATCAATAGTCTGGGGGAAGATGTGGGAGAGTCATAATTGGACGATTTTAAGAACAGGTGGGAGAAAAAACTGTCAGAAATGTGATGGGGCAGGCAGCCGAATTTCAATGACCTCCTGAGATCCCTTTCAAGCTGCTCTCTTTTAATGGGTCTGTGATTCATCTGTGGCAGAATCAGCCTAAGAGAGGAGAAAACTGTTGTGGTCGTTACAACTCGTGTCTTTTATAGCACTGTCAAGACAACCAGCAACTCTGCCAGAGGTCTGTGATACGGCATTTATTATCTGAGAGCATTGATCAAATAATATCCACATATGGGTTTGCTAAAGAATCTAATAGGTGGCATACATTTAGACTTCCTTGAAAATGTCTGTCTGAATTCTGGCAGCTTCTAAAATGTGTTTCTGGTCCATTAACAGATTGGATAAATTCCGTCTCTTCAGTGCAAGGTTGAACATTCGCTGGGTACCAGGTTTCTGAGCCATAAGAAAAGATTGTTTTCCAGCATCCTCAGGTTTTGCTGTACACACAGTAGTGGTGCAGGAGAAAAGAGGAGAGAGATCGCTCACTGAGAGTGGTTCATGTTTAGTGAAAGAGCCTCCAGCAGCAGCTAAAGTTGGCCCAGTTTTCTGCCATTGCCATAAATGCAAGTGTGGGATTGGAAAGTGGCAGAGCTGAGAGTGATCCTGGCCCTGTATGGTGCCCACTTCCTTTAGCTCCCGCCCCTGTTGCTGAAATGTGTATGCTGTCTCTCCCTTGCTAGATGTACCTATCAAAAGCCAAGCCAGAGATATCAAGAAGATAAATGTGGCTTCTACCAGCAGCAAAGGAAAAAGTTGCTTTTGCCATTCCGGTGAGAAAGGGTTGGGCTCTTGGCATGGAAAGGCCGCAGTGGCAAAGGGCCCTTGAAAAGCAGACTTGCTGCTGCTGCTGCCATGTTCTGGGTGGAAAAGAGGAGAGGTGAGCTGCTTCCTCAGCCACAGCTGCTGCCCTGAGCACTCCTGTCTCACCGCTAGCAATAGCCACTATCACTTCTGCTGTCCAGACACCTGCAATGGGAGCGAGGCCTGTGCAGAGGATGAGAGCTGCACTGACAGAGAAAGTGTATGCAAAACAGGCTGGTGGTGAGCCTCTCCCTCTGCTTCAGAGGAAAATGCCTGTGGGATGCTGTTGGGTAAGTCTGTTACAGGTACTGCCAGCTCCCTTGGGACCTTGTTTCGTGGTACATACTGTACCTCTCACTACCTGCTGCCGGAGTCGGGGCTGACTCGCTGGCATTGCTCAAGGACCCACTTGGCATTACACACGAGATTGCTGGCTGCACCTCTATCACTCCAGGCCCTTTATGTACCTGAACAAACCAGCCAAGTTCTTTTGTTTTCTGAAGCAGGATGCCTGGCAGTTCCCCTAGGAGAGATGATAAGCTTCACCTTGGGATGAAGATCTGTTCCCCAGGACAGCACCCGAGGCAGCTGCATTTGTAGAAAATACTTTCTCAAGTGCTTTATAAGGAGAATATGCTTCAGGCCACTCTTTTCAGATGATGTTTCAGTTCACAGTTGTACTTGAACTTTATTAAATCTTACCAGTAATAAGAAGTATCCTCAAAATACTTACCTAACATTTTCCATGTCAATGGTTTCATAAGAAAGCGTTTCTCAATGCATGGCGTTTAAATAAAGTTCAAGTGCTTCTGGGTGCAATGTTCTGACTGTTCCCAACTAAAGGGCACTCGGAAGTCTCAATCTCTTAAAAGTGTTTGTTTGGCATTTTCCCAGGCATCCCCTCCTAAGCTTCGTCTCAGAAGCTATTTTCCCAACGTACTCTGAAGTAGTTAGGAGACAGACAAACATATTTATGGGCAACACTAATTATCTGATGAAAAATTCACCATTTTCAGTAGAACTGTGCTTTCTTTGTGAATGTAATGGTGGTGAAAGTAGATACTATCAAGCATACGTCAAAGCTTTAAAAGACAACATGTACAAAGAAAACTCATAAAGCTGAGCAAATGCAGCAGCAGACATCACAGTAGAAGAAACAAGGAGCAAATCATTTTCATTCTGTAGGGGGAAAAAAAAAAAGAAAAGAAAAAGAAAAAGCATTCTCCTTCTTTTCATTTTATTATACTTTTACAACAAACATCGAAGATGCACATATTTCAGGCAACGTTAAATAGGCAGAACATCCATATGGAGATCAAATGCTTATGTGTGCTCCAATTTGTTTTGGAGTTTTATTTATAAAAGTCTGCTACTAGAAAACAAGTAATTCTCTTTCTTTAAATTTGATTTCTTCTGGTGCAAAAATTTGCCACAATTTGGGAGAGAAAAAAAAAAAATCCTCTATAATGAGGTGTTATTCATCACTTTCTAGCCCTTTTCAATAGAAAGAAAGGAAAGATTTCTGCTTCAACATAGGATTTTCAGGGGAGAAGTTGTGTGGTTGTGTGTGCTCAACAGATGTGTTGTCTGCTCTGAAAAGGCTTTAAAATAGGGACAGACCTTATCCAGCAGAGACTGAGGAGGAGAGAGCTTAGTGTTGATTGAAACCAAAGAAGCTATGGTACTTGGAGATCTCTGTTGCTCTCTCTTAGAGAAGTGCTGGGCTGTCAGGAGACCACTTCATGCTTCTCCTGTAACAGCACCTTTTGAAGCTGCTGGAAGTCACCATCTCTTGGGCAGGTAAGTCAGACACGGGAACAGAACAAATTTATTCTGGGAGCAGAGAGCACAAGCATCCAGGAACAGGGGAACTCCACTTCTGACAGGGAGAGATTTTTGCTCCTCCATCCTTGTCCCACAGATGGATAGGTTGGTAGGAAGGTGGGCATTCTTTCATGTGTATATACAAATGTGTATATACCAAAAGAATTTAACATGTTGCATAGGTCTAAGACACAACTTGGCAGTTACCTGTTAAACTAATGGGTGTTCTCTGGCATTTTGTGCTCTTTATATATATTTGTGTAGTAAAGCTTGTGTCAGTCAGCTGCTGCGCATTCAGAGTGATGGCACCTTCAAAGCAGTGAAGGTGTGCTGTGCAAGACACCGGTGAGCTGTACAGGAAATATTTCAGATGAAAGCCTTCTTAGGAGTCAGAATTTTCCTGATGGTATATTTAGGTCTTGATTCAATATCAGTTTTGAAAGAATTTACTTACAAACTTCTTAAAAGTTAAGTTCAAACTACATTTAAAACTCAGAAATCACAAAATCATGTCAGTGGTATGAGCACCCAGTTATCCTTAGTGCATTCATTTCTCTTTCCAGGCACTTTTTGCGTGCCTCTTCCAGGGCAGCCAGGTCCAGGATTCAGAGCATAGCTCTCACATGGTCTCCAGCTCCTGTCACTATGGTGTTACGGGAGCATCTCTCAGCAACCTGCTGACAAAATGGTTACTGCAGGGGCTGAGCTGTCAGCACGTCATGCTTGCAGGCGAGAAGGCAGGCACCGTTTGCATTCGGCCACGCGCTTTTTAATCTGCAAACGAGCTGTGTCCCGCGTGTAAAGCGCAGGTAGCAGCGAAACTGCAGCTGCAGTCGGCGGTCGGGGATGCTCCGGGCCGTGCAGCCGCCAGGCGGAGATAGAGCAGGGCTCGGCACGACGCTGGGGACCTTGCCTCAAGGCAGGGGGAAACTGTTGCTACTAAAAAAGGCACGTCTGCATTAATATGTAGTTGCCCCGATACCTTTTTATCTAATAACAACATAAATTCTGGGGGACAGAGGACTGCATGTTCCCTTTTATAACCATGATTCTCGCAATTAGTGTGTGCTACTGCACAGCTGGGGAGACAGCAGGGATCACCTCCAGGGCCTGACGCCTCCCCAGCTGTGAGACCTGCCTGTGAATGATGGACTCAAACCTTCCCTGCCAAAATAACCAGCCAAAATAACGATTTAGTGGTCCACAGTGGCAATGACTGCTGGAGGAAAAAAAAAATAAAAATAATCTGGCATTATTAATCTAAAAAACATGGTGTTGCTCCAGGCAATAGACCTACAGATCTCAGAGGTGTCGTAATTACCTGGACGAGATGGGTTCACACAGCTACCAAAGCTAATCAGCATCCTCTGCTCTCAGGAAGCGAGATTTGCTAACTGCCTAGCTGGCTGAATGTCTCTGCTCTGGTTTCTATCACACCTTATTGATTGGAAAGGAAAAATTGGCAGCTTATTGATTTGCGAGTAGCTGGGCTGTCAGACTCTGTTTTTCACTGCAAGTCCACTCTGACATCTCTCAGAGCAGAACCATCCCTTAATGGCCATGATAACGTGGAGGCTCAAGTGCTCTGTGCTACAAAACACACGCAGAAAGTCTGTCATTTCTCAAGTGTGCCTGCCCATGATTGTGGGAGGAAAAGACTGCTTTGTGCTCACTTTAAATTAGCAGGTGCAGTACAGTTTTCAGCTATTCAAACACAGAGATACGAAGATTTCTTCAAAATACGGGGGAGAAAGACAGCTCTCACGGCACTCAGATGTTCTCCAAGGTAACAAAAATCATTCAATCAGGAATTTTGTTCTATTAAGAAAAGTGTCTTTGTGTACGGCTCTGGCTTTGACTCATTTTGGCTATTGCAACTCCTTTAGTTTGAGCTTGGAAAAAGTGTTCCATATGCTGGTTTTATGAACCATTTATTTTGCAGCATTGAAGTGAATGCCATTTCTGGATCATTCAAGCCAACGGGATTACCTGGTTATTAATTGGTTGGGTTTGGTTTTCATGGAAGTTTTTCATGTTTAAGAATAAGCCTACACAACAGGCACATAGTATTCTTTTGTTACTTTATTTCTCTCAGATTCCAAGTTTCTAAGATTATTTCTAATAAATTTTCTGTTTCTGATTCTAATAAAAATAAAAGAAATAAAAATATTTCTAATATTATTTCTTATGTAGCTAAGCTTCTGCTAGTTTTTACATGGATTCTACTTAGCAGGTAAGGAGAAGCAGCTGTATGTGTTTTTTCAGGAAGTTCACGTATTCATCTCAATATGATGTGAGCTGGATGTTTGTGTGTCAGCATTAGCTTAATGTGCTTTAGGAAATCTCTGCGTTAGAGCAAACAGGAAGTTAAACTGAGGACAAAAAGTTTCTGAAGAAGGAAAAAGCTTAATGTTATACCTCTTTTGAACATCCATTCCAAGATTTCTTTAGAAAATATACATTACTCTTGCTTTTACTTTTTTGTTGTTGTTGTTATTTTGCTCTCTTATTTAGTCATTTACACTGTACCCATCCTGAAGAAATTTAGCCATCTGTACTATGTCATATGAGCCAAATACTCCTTCAAATGAAGTCCATGGGAATTTTGTCATTAATTTTCAGCAACACTGGGAATTTTTCCCAGTGTTCTGCAATTAAGTAATGCCTTTCATTTCCAGAGACCCTCAGCACTTCCCACTTGCTGCAGACCTGCCCCCAGGGTCCCCACTCCTTCAGGGAGCTCATTTCCAACTATGGGCTTCAGGCTGTCGTTCAGCCCCCAGGGTGTTGGGTGCGCATATATTTAATGTTTTTATATCAAAAGCAGTTTTGCAAGGGTGCTTGTGTCTGCATATGCTCGGGCAGGCTGTGAGCTTTGACCAGCAGAGGCTGGTCTGCAGTGACGGAGGCACTGAGATCTTTGGGAGTCAGGGAGACAGCTGAGATCCGAAGAAGCAGTTCAATGCTTTCTCATCATCTGCAAAAACATTTTCTCGGCAGGTTGGCGTAGCCTGCTGGGGGTGTGCGTGTGTCTGTCTCACAGCTCCCTGCTGCTGGAGAGGCTGTTTCTTCTCCAGACTTTCAGGCAACTTCAGTGAGGAAAGACCTCTGGCAGCATGAAGGTGGAATACACAAGCCCTTCCTACGAGAGGCCAACTTCAGAGAATTATTTTTCTTTCTTTCTTTCCTTATTTAGTCTTTTGATTTGAAAGCTAATATACATTCTGATACAAACTGCTAATAACCCCTCTTAGGTCTGCATGGATCGTGTTGGAGCCTGTGCCGCCACAGCCACTGATTGCTGTGCAAACTCCTCTGTACCTTCCTCTGTGCTCTTTCTCCTTTCCCCAAATTATGGAGGGAAGGAAGGGTTAAATCCATGTCCTCACAGAGGAGTAATAGTTCTTCCCAACAGACAAGTCACAAGCAAACTATTTAATTGTAAATGTCTCGCTGAAGGATTGGTACACGAGTGAGACATGACTTCATCCTTTAACCCACATGCTTCACTGGTCTAGGGAACCCTGGTGGGCTTGGCCCATTTTAGTCATAGTTGTCATGGGAGATCCTTAATGACTTAGTAAGGTAGCTTAAAAAATCTCCATACAGAATCCAGCATATGGTATATTTATTGGCAAATGCTAATCCCCCTAGGAACGAGTTCTGTAGTAACAAATGATGAATTATGTGGCTTCATAAGCACTCATGTCATCAAATGCACCATTGACCTTTTTACATTTTCAGGGGGATTTTCTGCTCTGCGCAGTTTCTCTGGTTTGGAAGTGAAGCAGTTTAACAATGTGTCCTGAAGGAAACAGGTAATCAATAATTTCATTTTTGGTTACCGTAAAAGGTAAATGAGACCCATATATTTGTTGGGCAAGTAAGCAATCCAGGGGTTAGTGAAGCTGAAGCAGGAGCTAACAAAGAACACAAATGCTCGCAGTACAGGAACACAAAGTAGAATTCCTTGTTGGGGGAAAGAAGTATGAGTAGGTCAAATATATCTCGCAATGACAAAGAGAAAAATGTTTATTTTAAGCATGCTTTTTGGGCAAGAAGCAGAGCTGGGAAAGCACCTAACTCCAGTGAATAAATCTGTTATGAATTTTAGCAGAAGATGCTTATACGGTAGCCTGCTGTTAGCAACCAGGAGGGTGGACCCCGTTCAGATTAATCTGGTAGGTGATCAGAAACAGTTGCCTGGATCCTATGAATAAAATTTTGGTCCTGGGCTTGTTAAGACATGGGAAATCTAAGATCTCTCTTGGGAATGGGAGAAGGGCTTTGTGCAGTAACCAGACAGAGAAATGGAGCAGAGAGCAGGATGCAGGCATGCCTGCCAGTCCTCCTAGCTGGACACTAACCTGGCTTCAAGATGTCATTGAACCACTTATTCAGCAAAGCAGTAAGGCAGCTGCCGGTCCAGAGCACCATCCCCAGCAGAGAGGTCTTCTCAAATGAGTGTTTTAAGGTCTGTTAGCAAAGATCAGATCTCAGTACCCGTCTGTAATGCAGACAGACCTGCGCGCACAGTGCACAGTCTGTGCTGGTCAGGCACCCACACACAGTGGTGCAGGCAGAGCTGGGACAAAGAAAGCCTTATTTTTTCTCGTTGACCCTTATAGGTGTTAAATTCAAAGCTACACCCTGCGTGGAGCCAGCTGACAACTTTGAGCTGTTCAGTCCTTGCCTTAATCACCGCCACAGCCTGCTGTGCCCAGGGCTGTTTCTGAAGGCTGGTGCCAGAGCTGGTGCCAGGTCAGGAAGCCCAGCTGGGGGAAACCAAGCCGGGGCTTCACAGACTGCCTCCGCTGCCAAGTGAAACTGAGGCACCCATGGCTGCTGGGTGAAGCATTTATTTCTGTGCTGGTCTCTCCCTGCACACCATGTAGCAGCTGAGATGGACTAAGACGAGGTGGTGGTGCCAGGTTTGTGCTGCCCAGCTGTGGGTGGGCAGATAGCTGTGGGTACCACCTCTTCTCCTTGTGCCCAAGACTGTGAAAGGCAAGCGAGTAAACAATGGGTTATCTTGGTTGTACTTGTGAGGTTGATGTGAGCAGAGTCTTGCAAAACAGCTCATATTTATTTGCCATGTGTTGCACCGGCACACCAAGTGCCTCTAAAACCAGTGCTAGGGATCAGTGACTAGCCAGAGGGAATGGGTGAGCTCTCATGGATTGCCACCCACATTTCTTCATGTTGCCATGTTTTCTATGGGGCTTTCAGTCCATGGCCTGACTAAGCTGGGCCATACATCACTGCAGAAGCTGAGCAGGCGACGGTGAGCTAAAAGTGCCACTTTCATTCCAGTCATGAAAACTGCCCATGACCACAATGAGGGTGCCTCTCCATCACACATCAGGCTGCCCATTCGTGCCCACAGCAGAGCTGACCCTCTTCTCTCCTGTCCCTGCTGATCACCTTTTTGATCCTCATGTCCCAAGGTGTATAAACACCTTCTCAGCACCACAGAAACCTCTCTTGAGGTCCCACTCGCCCTAGAAGTATGAGGCAAACCACTCCAGACCAGTGCAGGCACACTGAAAAACAGTAATTTAAGCAGACTGAATTGCTCAGGGCTTGGGCTGCCAAGGGAATTTTTGGGCCCTGAGAACGTTTATACGCCTCGGGCCTGAGACGTTTTCTCCATCCCATCATGACTAATGGTCCTAATTGATCGGAACTGCCAAGCCCAGCTGCCAAGCAGAATATTTTTACAATCCTGGGTCTATTTATTCACTGACAAATACAAAACTCAGTGTCAGAAAGGAAAGTGCAAAGCAGAACTGCAGGAAAAGAAACACATCTGCAGAGAGGGCCATGAAAGAGTGGAGGCCGTCACAGCGCGATGGGGTGGGACCGGCTGAGAACCTGGTGCCACCACGGGTAGGCTCCCCCAGGGCTTCAGGCAGCATGTGGGACATGATTTCAGAAGTGGTCCTAATCTGAAACATCCACTGGCCTCTGCTGGAGATAGATGAAACATTTGCCTGTCTGATTTTAGTCCATTTCTGGGACAAGTGCCACCCAAATATGTCACTTGCACCAAAGTGCATCAAGACAAAGAACCAAAGCTATTACAAAATGACAAAGAAGCTCAGTAAGAACAGATTGTTTTTACTGTTCATGACTGGGAAAGAAAATACTTAAAATAAAAATAAAAATAAAAATAAAAAAAAAAAAAATAAAAATAAATCGCTCTGAGACAGGACTGCAACTTGTTCAGGGAGGCAGAGGAGAAGGTGGGTTTCCTGGTTTGACCTCTTCTGTTTGCTGGACTCACCAGCGCACCTCCGCTTGCCAGAGGAATCACCTTGGAGTGATTAGGTACACTAGCACACGAGAGCCAAGCTCGTCCAAACTGAAATATCTTTTCTCTCCCTGTGCTGCCTGCAAAGGGCAAGAGCACAGTGATGACGGTGGAGATGGGTGCCCCAGCTCATGCATGAAATAGGTGACCAGGTCTTTTAAGTGATCCTCCATAAGCAGAACTGCTGAAGTCATTTGTCACCCTAGGGCTGGGACAATGGCTCTTGAGTTTTGCCCTTCTGTCTGCCTCCGGATGTGAAAATTGATTCCGTACAGACTGCATGGCACCTTGGCTTCCCGCTAACAGCATGAATTAGGGCTTGCCCACACAGGCTGGGGCGAGGGGCTGCCCACACACAGTACGCCCTGCCACTGTCCCCATCCTGGCACCGCTGAGAGCAGCAAGCCGGGGGCAGAAAATCGCCACTTGTCCCCTGTGAGGGGACACGAAGCTGTGGCACGGCCCGGCAGCAGCGGGCAAGGTGGAAAAAAGGCGTTTTTAGGGTGGTCGCATCGCCCCTGGGGGAGAGGGGCGGCCAAACCTTCTCGGCATCCCTGCAGCAGGAGGGATGCTGGGCTTTAATGTTCCCCCAAAAAACAAACACGGCTGAGCCCAAGTGCGCCGGCGGCTGCCGAAAAAGCCTGTTTTTCTCAGGAAACTCGTTTCCTGTAGAAGAGCAGCAGAGGGGGCTCTTGCCTTGCCGTGCGGCACCGGCGCTGCCGGAGGGGAGGGAGGAAACCAGGACCCTGTTGCCTCTCGGGGAATGAGAGCCTGAATTTAATTAATGCCCAGC
Source organism: Aythya marila (assembly GCF_965140915.1). Taxonomy (NCBI): domain Eukaryota; kingdom Metazoa; phylum Chordata; class Aves; order Anseriformes; family Anatidae; genus Aythya; species Aythya marila. Next base: position 65,403,701 of record NC_139080.1, on the reverse strand, counting down.
AGCGGCTCTAGGGAGGGTGGGCAGCACTGTCTTTTGCTGTTACCTGCTCCAGACCCCTTTTCCTGCGAGGGGCAACCCGAGAAAACGCTCTTCCCCCTCACCACCCAGTGCAGGTCCGGGTGTTTGCACCCCCCTCGCTGAGGCACCAGCGTGGGCATGGGTGTTTTGGGCATGGGCAGGCTTCTAAAGAAAAGAGAAATCTGGTCAGAGCACATTGTTACCTTCATTTTCAGGAGAATCAGCCACAAAGCATGGCATGCTCTCAGTATTATTTGACTTTCTGTGGAAGTAACTGTGAGCAGCACACATTTGCACCTCTCATGAGGCAGCAGCCACAGTCCGCAAAGTGAGAATTTTCCAGCTTATTTTCCCGGTGTATCAAGTGCACTGTATGAAACTCATTACAAGTATGGAATGAGTTTTCACTAAGAAGGCTTCAGTTTTGAGTCACATATAGGATTAAAGAACAGATTGTGAAGAACTGATGTAGCACTCACCCATCATCAGATTTTGTCTTATCTCTGTGCCTGAGCCAACGACGCAGCACGGATGGTGATGGGGTAGTGCACAGAAATGCTCATGATGGAACCTGCTTGTGAGACCCTGTGTAAAGTCGCAAAGTGTAACTGTGTTGGCAGCTATCGCTGCAGAAAGGTTTGTTTCAGTAAATACTGTTTCCTGAGGGCTCATGTTCTCTACAGGAGTAAGAGTGAAGAATTGTCATGTATGATTCACATTTATTCCAACAGTGTTTGTTAAGCAAGAATCATGTACCTCAGCATAAAAGACAACCAATCTATGCTGCACCAGCCTACAATTTAGAATCATAGAATATCCTGAGTTGGAAGGGACCCTTAAGGATCATCAAGTCCAACTCTTGACACCGCACAGGTCTACCCAAAAGTTCAGACCATGTGCCTAAGTTCACAGTCCAATCTCTTCTTAAATTCAGACAGGCTCGGTGCAGTGACCACTTCCCTGGGGAGCCTGTTCCAGTGTGCAACCACCCTCTCTGTGAAGAACCCCCTCCTGACGTCCAGCCTAAATTTCCCCTGCCTCAGCTTAACCCCGTTCCCGCAGGTCCTGTCACTAGTGTTAATGGAGAAAAGGTCTCCTGCCTCTTGACAACCCCTTACGAGGAAGTTGTAGACTGTGATGAGGTCTCCCCTCAGCCTCCTCTTCTCCAGGCTGAACAGGCCCAGTGACCTCAGCCGTTCCTCGTACGTCTTCCCCTCCAGGCCTTTCACCATCTTCGTAGCCCTCCTCTGGACACTTTCCAACAGTTTCATGTCCTTTTTATACTGTGGTGCCCAGAACTGCACACAGTACTCGAGGTGAGGCCGCACCAGCGCAGAGTAGAGCGGGACAATCACCTCCCTTGACCTACTAGCGATGCCGTGCTTGATGCACCCCAGGATACGATTGGCCCTCCTGGCTGCCAGGGCACACTGCTGGCTCATATTCAACTTGCTGTCTACCACGACCCCCAGATCCCTCTCTTCTAGGCTGCTCTCCAGCGTCTCATCGCCCAGTCTGTACGTGCAGCCAGGGTTTCCCCGTCCCAGGTGCAGGACCCGGCACTTGCTCTTATTGAACTTCATGCGGTTGGTGATCGCCCAGCTCTCCAACCTATCCAGATCCCTCTGCAAGGCCTTTCCACCCTCATTCGAGTCCACAACTCCTCCAAGTTTGGTGTCATCAGCAAACTTCCTCAAAATACCTTCTATTCCTACATCCAGATCGTTTATAAAAATATTGAAAAGTACCGGCCCTAAAATGGAGCCTTGAGGGACCCCACTGGTGACCGCCCGCCAGCCTGACGCAGCTCCATTTACCATAACCCTTTGGGCCCTGCCCGTTAGCCAATTGCTCACCCATCGTATGATGTTTTTATTTAGCTGTATGGTGGACATTTTGTCCAGTAGGATCCTATGGGAAACCGTGTCAAAAGCCTTGCTGAAGTCCGAAAAAATCACATCAGCTGGTTTCCCTTGGTCCACCATACGGGTGATCTTATCATAAAAGGAAATCAGGTTAGTTAGGCAGGACCTACCCTTCACAAACCCATGCTGGCTGGGACCAATGACTGCTTTGTCCCCCAGGTGCGCCTCAATAAGTCCGAGAACCAACTTCTCCATGATTTTACCAGGCACTGACGTGAGACTGACAGGCCTGTAATTGCTAGGGTCTTCTTTCTGACCCTTCTTGAAAATTGGCACAACATATGCCAGCTTCCAGTCTACCGGGACCTCTCCAAATTCCCAGGATCGTTGAAAAATAATTGATAGAGGTTCCGCGATGACATCCGCCAGCTCTTTCAGCACCCGGGGATGAATCCCATCCGGACCCATGGACTTGTAGGGATCCAGGTGGAGTAGCAAATCCCGCACACCTTCAGGGTCAGTTGGGAGTTTGTCATCCCCACCGTCCCGGTCCTCCAGCTCAGGGCACCCTGGGTCCCAAAGCCCATCATCGGCATTGAAGACAGAGGCAAAGAAGGTGTTAAGCGTCTCTGCTTTGCCTACGTCATCGTCTGTGAGGAGACCTTCCCTATCAAGGAGCGGCCCTATGTATTCTTTAGTTCTCCTTTTTCCATTTACATATCTAAAAAAAAACTTTTTATTTTCTCTCACAGACACAGCCAGCTTCAACTCTAGCTGTGCTTTGGCCACTCGAACTTTCTCCCTACAAACACGAACAGCATCCCTGTATTCTTTCCATGACACCTGTCCCTCCTTCCAGTAGCGAAACACTCTCTGTTTCCGCCTAATCTCCATTAGAACATTCCTGGTCAGCCACGCCGGCCTCCTGCCCCGCCTGCCTGACTTGCGATATTTTGGAATCGCCTTATCTTGTGCTTCTAGGAGGCATCGCTTAAAGAGTGACCAGCACTGGTGGACATCGAGGCCTTCAAGAGCAGTTTCCCAGGGGACCTTACTGACTAGTTCCCTGAGCAGCCTGAAGTCCGCTTTCCCCATATCTAGGGATGAGGTTTTGGTGGCACTTTTCCTTCTGTCACCATAAATTTTGAACTCAACCACTTCATGGTCGCTATGACCGAGGCGGCCACCAGTCACCACATCTCCCACCAGACCCTCTCTGTTTTCTAGCAACAGGTCTAGGAGGGCACCTTTCCTAGTTGGCTCCGTTAGCACCTGCACCAAGAAGTTATCATCTAGGTGCTTCATGAACCTCCTGGACTTGCTCGTGTCAGCCGTGTGGCACTCCCAGTTAACGTCCGGCAAGTTGAAGTCCCCCATAAGGACAAGGGGAGTTAATCTCGAGGCCTCTCTTAGTTCTGTAAAGAATAATTTATCGGCGCTATCGTCCTGGCCAGGCGGTCTGTAATAGACTCCCACAACGACATCCCCTTTATTCGTTCGTCCCTTGATCCTTACCCAGAGGCTCTCAACTTTGCCATCGCCGACCTGAAGTTCCACACAGTCCAGCCCCTGCTTCACATACATCGCCATCCCACCACCTCACCTACCCTGCCTGTCCCTCCTGAAGAGCCTGTAGCCATCTATCGCAACACCCCAGTCACAGGACTCATCCCACCAGGTTTCGCTTATGCCGATGATGTCGTAGTTGCGGGACTGGGCCAGGACTTCTAGCTCATCCATTTTATTCCTCATACTGTGTGCGTTCGTGTAGAAGCACTTCAGGTGCGTCTCCTTACACTCAGCACCTTGTGGATCTGACCAAAGGACCCCACTGGCACACAGCCCCTCTGATTCTAGCGTACCATCCCTTAGGTCTTCACCGGCGCGCCTGGTTTTAGCCCCTTCCCCCTTCGACTCTAGTTTAATTTAGGCAGAAGACAGAAACAGAAGGAAAAAGAACAGTACAATAAAAATACACTTTTTTAGAATCACAGAAGGGCTGAGGCTGGCAGGGACCTTGAGAGGCACTGCTCTAGCCCCTGGTCCAGCAGGGCCATCAAGAGCAGGGTGCCCAGGACTGTGTCTAGGCAGATTTTGGAGGTCCCCAAGGGAGGGAGGCTCAAAAACAATTCTGGGCAGCCTGTGCCAGTGTTTCTCACCTGCACAGCAAAACAGCACTCCTGGTGTTCAGAGAGAGCCTCCTGTGTCCAGTCTGTGTCCAGTGCCTCTTGTCCTGGCATTGGGCACTCCTGAGAAGAGCCTGGCTCCATCCTTTGCCCTCCCTTCAGGTATTTATACACATTGGTAAGACTACCCTGTGCCTTCTCTTCTCCAGGCTGAACAGCTCCTACTCTCAGCCTTTCCTCACAGAAGAGATTCTCCAGTCCCTTCATCGTATCCATGGTCCTTCCCCTGGGCTCTCCCCAGGATGTCCATGCTCCTGTCATATTAGGGAGGCGAGAACTGGACCCAGCACTTCTGGTGTAGCCTCAACGGAGTTGAGTAGAGGGGCAGGATCACTTCTCTCTGCCTGATGGCAACTCTGCTCCTAATACAGCCCAGGTTACCATTGTCCTTCTTGGGGAAAGGGCATGTTGCTGTCTCATTTTCACCTTGACGTCCACGAGGATGCCAGGTCCTTTCCTGCAGAGCTGCTTTCCTGCTGGCTCCCCCTCCACCTACACTGTTTTTTCCTCCCAAAGTGCAGGATGCTGTATGTCCCCTTGATGATCTGCATGAGATTCCCGTCAGCCAATTTCTCCAGCCTGTTGAGGTCATTTTGGATGGCAGCACCGCTCTCTGGCATATCAGCCACACCTCCTAGTTTTGTGTCATCAGCAATGTTGCTGAGGGTGCAGTCTGTCTCATTGTCCGGGTTGTTAATGGAGATGTTAAACAGGATTTGAGCTGGTACTGGACCCCTGGGGTACACTGTTACTGGTTCCAACTAGACTTTATGCCACCCTCTGACCCTCTGGGCCATTCATACAGTTCTCAGCCCATCTCAGTGAGACATAGAATCACTGAATCGTTAAGGTTGGAAGCGACCTCCAAGATCAACTGGTCCAATCATCACCCTACCACCACTGTCACCCACTAAACCATGTCCCTAAGCACCACGTCCAGCCTTTCCTTGAACACTCCCAAGGACAGTGACTCCACCACTTCCTTGGCAACCTGTTCCAATGCCTGACTGCTCTTTTCTGACAGGCCCGTAGTTCCCCAGGTCCTCCCTACAACCCTTCTTATAGATGGGTGTCTCATTAGCAAGTCTGCAGTCATCTGGGATCTCTCTGGATGACCATGACTGATGACAGATGATGGAGAGCAGCCCAGCAATCACATACACCAACTCCTTCAGAACCTTCTGGTGGATCCCATTTGGCATCATGGACTTGTGACTGTCCAGATGGAGCAGCAGGTCTCTGTTTCCACCTGAACTGTGGGGGGTTTCTTCTGCTCCCCATCCACGACTTCCATGTTGGGAGGCCGAGTACCCTGAGGATAAGTGGTCTGGTTAGTAAAGACAGATGTAAAGAAGGCGTTAAGAACCTCAGCCTTTCCCTTATCTTCAGTAGTCATGTTCCCCCCTGCGTCCAGTAAAGGATGGAGATTCTCCTTGCCCCTCTTCTTATTGTTAAGAAGGAGGGTATTTGTAAAATGTTATTTGTAAAAACATTTTTTGTTATCTTTTACCGTAGCAGCCAGGTTAAGCTCGTGCTCAACAGCTTGTCTATGAGGACCTTAAGGAAGAAAATGAAATGTTTGAGTCCTCAAATGGGCATTTTTTATGATGATCTGACAAGAATTTGTGTAGAAATTGTAAAGTACATCACCATTTATATATATATATATATGTGTGTGTATATAGATATATTTAAGTGTCTGGACAGGAAGACAGACTGAGGGGGGAATAAAGAGATTAGAGCACTAAATTATACTCTAATTTTAATACTGATTTAGAGTTTTTATGCATAAAGGAGAACATAATTTTCCTTCATGTTGTTTTTAAAAAATAGTCAAGAGGAAACATGTACAAAAGGTGTGGAAAATGGGCAACAATTTGATAATTTGAAATAAAAGCAACCTGTCATTTCTACAGCTAAGCAGCATATATGGCTCTGTGAAGGCTTCACAGGGTAGCACCAAGCTGGGCTTGCCTGGGACCAAACATCAGGCCAGTGTGAGGGCACTTGCACACCTCCGTGATCTTGTGCAACCCCAACGCCGGCTGAGAGCCTTGAAGCTGTCTGATGTCCATGCCTGCACATGGGTAGCCAAAAGCATGAAAAGGCTGGTGCTTGGGCTAGCAGTTATCATCCAGTGATGCTACAGCACTGAGCACATTTCTATGGACCTTCGGTAAGCTTTCACCACAAGCAGTCGCTGCTTCCATCAGCTGGGCAAGGATGCACGGCTGCTCCTGGCTTCCTGCTGAGCAGGGGCAGAATAGTTACACAGCTCTCACCACCTCGAAGCATCATATCATTACTGTGCCTCCTCCCTGTTCATGTCTCAGCGCCGTGCTGAGGTGTTCCTCCCACCACATTCGCATGGGACAATGGGCTGGAGGTGCTAGGTCCCTGTTATAGTGCACATCTACCTGGAGATCCAAGTCTGCCTTGGTGTTCACTGTGTCACCTCTATCTTTGTGCATTAGTGCTGCTGCTTCTTGCTGGATCTTGGTTTTACAAGAAGTCTTCTGACAATAATAATAGGAATAATATTTGAGTATAAATAATGTGCAGTAATAATTATTCCTGGGGACCTGGTCCTCCACATTAACTCAGAAAACCATCCCTTACTGGCTTGCATTACACTGCTGAGGTGCTGCTAACCTGATACTACTTCTTGTACATCTTGACTAAAAAGTTAACATTTGATTTGGAAACAGGACATTTTTTATTTTAAATGGAATAGAAAAAAATTGATTTTAAGCCCTAATTGCATACATGTCAAATAACACGTCACATTTAAAGGCTGTCATGGGAGCCAAACAGTGTAATTGTATATGGACAGTGTTATCTAATTTACCCTGGTTTGTATGATTTAGTGGCATGTTTTGCTGTGGGCTGCATTATTTAGTTGTTTGATAATCTCTTTTTACTTTCTATTGTGATTTATGAGATGGAATTTCTGTTTGTTTTATATCAGTGTGTTATTTTGTCAATCACAATATCTTTGTGCAACAGTGATGTACCCCAAAAAAATGACACTGGAGAACAACCCATAGAGTGTATGTAATGTGTGTTTTAAGCATTATTTATGGAGAAACATATCAGAGGAACCAATTTGGAAAGCAACGGTTGGTTATATGTAAAGAACAAATGCTGCAATCAGCACTCTGTGGGTTTGCTTGCATATGTTTGTGGATCTGTACAGTTGTCTACATGATTAATGAGCACAAAATGAAAATTTCTTTTTTCCTTTTGAGCCTTTGTACTTTTCCCTTCTCTCTCCTGATGGTGGAGTCATATCCTCTGTCTTTGCTGCACCGCATTTCCTCCTCACCTTCCCAGCCGTATTGGGACTGAGCACAGGGACAGTGTGGCTGTCACATTTCCCCACCAGCAGATGCAGACTGGGGGAACTTGGAAATTTTTGTGGGATTTGGACACTTTGGGCTGGTGCAAGAAAAAGGGGATGGCACACATGCTGAGTGGTCAAGGCACTGTGAATACATGACAAAGGCTGAGTGTAGAAAAATATCTTTATCGTGGTTCTTAATATCTCCTAGTGAGATGAGGGAGCAGTACTCCGATCGATCTCTTTCTACATTGTTATCAGATTTAGCATTTCATGGTATGCATAATTTTAAAAGCTCTTTAATGACTGTTAAATTAGGTTTTTATCTGGGAAAAACACTAAAAGAAAGCACTTACTGAAATAAAGTATAATAAAATAAAATATACTTTAGACCTGTGAAATATATGGTTTACTATGAACTCTCCCTATTTCTGCTGAAACAGACAGCCATTCATATAATCATCCCGAGTCCCCAGCTGTTGTATGATGATGGATGCAGTACATGCAGGCAGCCTTCCCGTGTTCTTACAGAGGCATAAACACTCTGCCAAATTGGTGCTGTTCAGTTTTGTACCTCTGACTTCACAGTTCTGTTCCTGGCAACAGAAAAAATCAAATTGGCTTCTCTACAAGACAAAAATTCACCCACTATATTAATTTATGAGCTGAAGTCTTCAGTCTCTAATTATGACCTCAAGTACTTAGTATAAATATGATCTGTGTAACATACAGATATGTCAGCATGATGTAATTGGGAATTTGCATTAATATAAAGAAAATAAATATAAAGGAAAAATGAAATTACCTCTCCTGACAGGGAGCAAGTACATGAGTCTGAAATAACTTGGGAAGCTGGGGCCGGTTTGCTGATTTCAAAGAGCTTTGAGGGGCATGCAGACCGTTTAGTGCAGCTTTGGTATAAGGTGTGCTTATACCTTTAATGCACTTTACATACTTGTTGGGGAGAAAAAGTGAACCTATTTTTAGAAACAAACTTTGCCAGAGAAAAGGGAGCATGAGAAAGTGCAGCTCCCACCTTAGCTGTGAACTGGTATTTCCGGGTTAAGAGACCAGCAGCCCCATGTCCCATGTGCAGTCCCTACGCACAACTATAGTTTTACTTTTTTTTTTTTTTTTTTTTTTTTTTTTTTTTTTTTCCCCTGCCTTTATCTCTGCTTTTACACACTCACTGGGTGTGAGGTATTTGGCCAGAAGATGATGAGCTATTTCCTCAGAACAAGAAAACCTCACAGGTCTGGGTGACTTCAAAATTTTCAAAGCAAAGATGGAAAGACGGAAAATGAAATAACTTAATTCTTTAACATCAGAAAGGCTGCTCAGAAAAATCCAGGAGTATTCTTACTTTATTGTTACTGTTATTGTTGTTGTTATTATTATTGTTATTATTGTTATTATTATTTCTAGGCACCCAAAGAGCATTTCCAAGGAAGATATAAGACAAACAGGATTCTAATTTAGATGGAGGAAATAAGAAACAGGTATGGTATTTTGTTATCTTTCTGCCAAAAAGTAAAAATTCAAAAAATTAACTGCAGAGGCAGCATTCACAGTGTGTATAAACCAAAGGCTTTCCTTTCATCTATTACTAATCCCTTATTTATCTCTCCTGCTGTACAGGCATTGTTAACAAAGATACAAATGGAGCAGAGACACGCAGGCACTCTAAGGGAGTTAAATTCCAATATTTCAAGTCCAAAATGCAGAACACCTTCTACTGAAAACAACATTATTTAATTATTAATACACATCACATTTAATTATTAAGATCTATAAAACATTTTCACAGTAGTTAATAGCTCCCATATGTACATTTGTAGATTATTGAAATGTTTCTTTTTTTTTTTTTTTTTCTTTCCTTTTTTTTTTTTTTCTTTTTTTTTTTGACTATGTTATATATGGGAGATTTTTAAAGATAATGTAATAATCACCTTTGATCTATACCAAAGTACTAAATTCTCATTATTTTTTAGGAATAAAATATAGGAAAGTAATTAAACCTCCATTTTTTCATGTATCTTTTATGAGAGCTATTGAGTTAAAATATTTACCTTTTGCTAGAAAAATACTTCTTGTGAAAGAAAAACAGAAGTTGGTCCCTAAATGATATTTCAGTCCTTTTCTGAAAGTTAGTCCAAAATGAAAGTAGGTGGAAATAGTGTAAATTATTGACAGGGAATGCACTGCTTGTATCTGAAGAACAGACCATTCATAGTGATAATGAATTTGGCATTTGAGTGTTCCAGAGACCTGCACGCTTTTGTTAAAGGATACCATGCAACAGGAATTTTCAATCTGCTTTATTTCAGACAATTTAAAAGAGACATGGCTACAAAAATGAAACGCAACTTTGACTGTTTAGGTTAATCTTTGTTTTGTTTGATTCTGTTACATATATCATTTTGATTGTAAAGTTGCAGTGAAGGGGAAAACCTTTGCAGATATAACTTGTATAATCAAGTGTTGTTAATTCCACATCCCTCAGTGTGTATTTTAATGGCGAAATGTGAAGGATTATCAAGTCATCGAGTGTGGAGGTGTCTGTGACTATATTATTTAATACTAGATACTTTATGAGAAATCTACACCATTGTTCATTTCACACATGATGTTGCTCGTGGAGGTGTGAAGCAAAGTTACAAACAAACTGGGAAAAAAAAAGAAAAAAAAGAAAAAAAAAAAAAAGAAAAAACTCTTTAGAGACTGGATAAATAGTAAGAAGCATGTTTAATACAACTAATTTATAGATGAATGTGGTGCCAAGCCAGAATACATTAACAAGGTAAGGCTGCAGGGTCTCTAGGTAAGATAATATATTGCTTTCATTAAAAAGCAATCTGCATGGACCATATCCACTAACACTGGAAACTCTGCAGCTGTCACCTTTATCAGGGGAACAAGAGCAAGCCACTACATTTTAATCACTGGAGTTTGTCAGGAACGAAAAACAGCCAGCTTCCCACAAATCAACAGACATGTATCCTGATAAGGAGAGTGAATTGGAAAAGGACAGCTACACCCCGCACTACACCACCTATTCTGGAGTGATCAAAGCGCTGTAATTGTAGCAGATAAATCTACTGAATTAGGCTCTGGGATAAAACACCCGTCTTTTCACAAAACAAACGCGTGCTTTCTTGGGTCATCCATGACACAATTCACTTTTTAGTTTGAGTATTTCCAGTAGCTCGCAAAAGCAGTGGCAGAGAAAAATAGGATGCTTGTATCCAAAATCTGGCAACATTTTTCCAGAGTCTCTTTCCTGATCATTACACAATAATTAATACCTGCACTGCAGCTACTGAGTTATTCTTTTGTGTAGCTCTGCCAATAAAAGTAAACATTTTATTTTTAAATACTCCTAGTCTTTAAATTTTGTCATATCTGACATATAGAACAACAGATAGCATTTTACTTTGATAATTATTCTCCAAAAAGACAGAAATAGGGAATTAGGAGGAGCCATGCCTGAGATGAGAACTTGAATATTCTTGAGGAATACATATTGTGAGAGAAAAATTTTAACCTTTAGTGTAATCATAGTTATATGATAGCTATAGCTATTTAGCTATACCTACTGTGTATACCTTATATATACCTTGTATAGTTATGTGGTAGGCAGTGATAGTAGATGTGACCCCTGTAGAGATAACTTACTTATAATAAGGATTTCCTTTAATGAACAAAGAATTAACCACAACAATGTCATAGAAAAATCTGTTGTACAGGGCAAATATGGAAATATTTGCTTGTTTGTGGATGGATGACTTAAGTTTTTTTTAAGGCAGGGAGGCAGGGATGGACAAGTTTTGTTGTGGGGTGTTTGTTTGTTTCTTTAATGAACCAGCACATGAAAAGAGGATTAGTTTTTGGGGAAAGGTACTTTCATTTGTAAGAACTTTGGAATACTGACTAAAATGAGTATCATGTAAAAGATGTCTTCTAAAAAGAAGTAATTCTTATACATGTAATCAAAACTTGGAGGGAATTAAATACATTGGTTTCATAGGATTCACAGTTCTAGTCCCCACTAACCTATTAAATTGGCTGGGATTAGCCCATTTCCATGTGCTTATATAGGCCATGCTGGCACTCCAACTGAGAGCATTTAGCTAAACAGCTTATTTGTACCTGCAGATCGGGTTCTTCATCAGCAGTGAGAGGTGAATAAAATAATTCTTCACAGGGCAGCAGTACTAATTTTGAGAAATACAATGCACTGAGGATCATTACTGTGATCTGTTATTTGCTTCTCATTAGAAGATCAAATTTAGATGGCACATTTCTTCTTATTTATAGTAAGTACTACACAGCTTTTTAGCATTCAGAAAACACTCCAAATAAATCAAGTATATAGAATGTTGGAGACCTTCAAAGCAGTGCATATGTAAGATATATTCTCCATTGCTTATATGCTTACAGTTAGCAATCATCAAATGATAAGGCCACAAATCTCAGAATTTCATTTGATTTCATGATTATAGAATTAGGTTGCTGCATAAACTTAGGAAGTGCCTGGGCATTTGTGCAGTTCATATACCCAAGCTCCCACCAAAGGCTCGTAAGCTGGGACTCTAATTTCTAGGGGCAATTTCATATGTTCATATGATTTTTAGCTGCATGGCTGCTTCCCCCCACCCATTCCCCACCCTCATATGGCCATGCCAGTGCACACAGAGGTCACAGGACTGTTTCTCATTTCTTTTGTCTGCCTGTAGGCCTGGCCAGCTATGCCTGAAAAGGGTGCAAGGCAATTGCAGTGGTGCCATGCTAAGCAGGTAGCTACACAAAACAGACCCCAATGTAGTACCGGTTGTACCAGAAGCCGTGACATCCAGGCATCCCCCCTAAAGCCCCACAAACACAGAAGCAGAAACTTGACTGCCCATGTGGTCAGCTGCACTGTGGGATGCATCCACAAATACAAGATTTTGCCTGGTTTCACTAAGGGATATACATACATTTATTTATTTATCTATTTATTTTTTTTACTGCTACAGAGGTAGGGATGACAAAATGTGTTCTCCTAGGCTCACTAGATCAGCAAAGAAGAGCCACCTACATCTATTTTCAGTCTCTGTTTAATTTTACCAATTATCTCAAAGTATGAGAGAATGATGTTACTAAAGTATTTTGGAAAACAAAACAAAAACAAAAACAAAACAAACAAAAAATCATGTTTCTATCTTCTGTATCCTCCAAAGGCTTATGTATGAGGAAATCCCAGACATAATTTTATAATATCCTTGAAACCTGTTGGTTAGCTGAAGACCAGAAAATCAAATATGTCAGTATATTGTTATGTTTCACGCTTCAGAATCAATTATTTTTATTTCTTCTGCATTTCAACAGTCTTTTTAAGGGTAAAATAACATCCAGAATGGAATGAAATCAAAGATTTCTTTTCAGCTATCATTTTCCTTTGGAATAAAAATTCATGTAATCCATCATCCAGAGAGCTACTGAAATAAAATCACCAATAGTCTGTCAACCCTACTAAGAAAGTCCCATTGTCTTTCTGTTTTCTTGTACTTTACAAGAGAAGATCTGAGTATTTCATGTTGATAGCTTGATTGGCTGCACTGGGACTCTTTAAAAATACTAAAAAAATCAACAGTCTGGTACAAATCAAACACAGACCTCTATCAATCATGTGCTTGGAGTATTATCTGAGGTTTTTACCCAGAAAGATGTCATTAAAAGTTGCAGAAATTAATTGGTGCCATTGGCTGTAATGGCCTTTCCTGACACAGTTTCTCAAATGTAAAGAAAATTATGGATAAGGCAAATTCCTCATGGGATTTTTATAGATGTCTGCTTTGTTCTGTTATTGTTTATTGCAAATGTTATTACTGTGATCTATTGCCCCATCATGCTTTGTCTGTAATGCTTATGCCATTTTGCAGCCCTCAACAACTGAGGGCTTCCGTCACTGACCAAGAGAGCATTTATTTTTAAATTCTATGTTTTATATATTCCTGTAGCAATCTCTAGGTGTTAATTCTGTATGTTTAAAATTTCATACTCAAACAGATCTTGTTATTTGGTTGATTGATTAAATGTTGCCAACACTCTTCCTAGCACAATTGTGAACCTTTTCTCACTATGTACATCTTCTACAGTTGGTCTAACTGCTGTACAAAGCAACATTATTTCAGTTGATGTGTTCTGAATATCTATGAAATATGTTTGTTACAAGGCTGTTTTCACTCTCTTCATTTTATAATTTATTAATTATAAGATTAACTTCTTAACTACAGGTTAGATTATCCTGAGAGCTGATCTTCAAGAAAGGTAAAACTTCTAGGAACAGAAAACTGTAAAAATTTAGCCTATGTCTTGCAGCAGTGCAAATATAGCAGTAAGTGAATCCAGAATTTTTGATTTGAGATTCATAAAAGGTTTCATATTTCATATCAGAAGGTCTTCAACCCGTGAATTGGATCATGCCATTATATAACACTGCATTTTTCATTCTGGGGCTTGAAAGACCCATTTAAATTTGGGAGCATAAGTTTTGCTTTATAAAAACTTATGTGAATTAAACTTTAAAGCATACTTTCTTCATTAAGCATCCTCAGAATAATCTGTGTGTAATTTATCGGACCTTTACGTTAACTTGTTCACAGTGCTTTCTGCAGAATGCCATAAATTGAGTATGAAACGATCTGGCAATGTAACCAAAACACAACAGATTCAGGGAAAGAGGAATACCTACTGCTATATTATAATTTCACCTGTGTAAGAGTGTTGTTTCTGTTTGTTTGTTTGTTTGTTTCCCTAATCTGGGCTTCAGGCTCATCATACACAAATGTACTTGAAGTAACATAAAAGGATCAGTAACATAAAGGATCAGTAACATAAAGGATCACTGAAAGAGTGATGTTTAGCCTGTTGTCTTCCAGTATTAATCTGCTCTTGTGGTGTACATTAGTAGCCTCTCTTCTGCCTTTCTATTTTAACTTTGCGTCTGGTGGTGCAATGACATTACTTTATCTAGTTCTAACTTCAGCATATGGCTTTTGAATGCACATTTTCTCTTTGTGACTGTTGGTTTGTTTTTGTTTGGATAGCTTCAGAGCTATGTTTCATTATTTGAATTGATTATCCTGTGCTAAAGTTGTAAATCCTTTCAGAGCCTCAGCAAGGGTTCACTGAAAATGGGAACAATGGGCTGCATGGCTCCAGAGATCAGTAATAAAGTGCTTTTCTTCTGCACAGCTTTTTGTGGTGCATGTTTCCTCATAACTGATAGCCTTACCATAAGGTAGGCCTTTGATGCTTATTTTATGCAGCATTGCAGTTGCATCATGGTTCTAAAGTCAGGCATAGCCATGGTGAAAATGTGGCTATTGTCATGTACACTTTTGTTGTGAGTCTCAGGAAAAAAAAAGGGGTCTGCATTTTAAAAGTTTAAGAGGCCTAACATGGCCTCTGTCATGAGGGCAGTCCTTGCCAGGCTGCGTTGTTGAGCTGGAGAGGCTGACAAGTCCCATCCTGAGGATCTCTCTGATCAGTGGGAAAGGAATGTCCCTACCCTTTGCTGGTGATTTCCAAGACTACTGCTCTGCCACCTTCCTTTCTTCATGTTTACGGTTTCATTCCCAGCTCTTTGTTACGGGCTGGATGTCCCATACCCTTTAATGGCCCTTCTTGGGTCTAATAGGGAACCACGGCTGTACGTCTGGTGTGACATTGGGTCTTAGGGACACTCTGTCAGAGTGGCACAAATCTAAGCTGGAGCTCCCAGTGACACTGTTCCTGTTGGAACTACTGGCCATGTTGCTTTTGGGACATCCCTGCAGAGAGCAGGGCTGCTTTGCCATCTGCACTGCAGGACAGACCATGCTCCCACCCAGTTTGGGTGTCTTGGCAGAAGGACTCCTGTCCTGCCCTGTCACAGGTCATTTACTTCCAAAACACGTTCTTGCTTGAGAAGTGGGGCAGAAAAAGGAAAAGATGTCCCTGCATTGCTTGAGTCATTTAAATCCTGTGTTTCTTTCTCATGGCTCAGCTACCACATAACTTGATGAGTGCTTGCTTTTGCTGTCCCACACAGGCAAATATGGAACAATCCACCCTCTGGAGACTGCTTGCCATTAAAGCAGCCAGAACACATGTATTTCTGCAGCACCTGGGACTTAAACCAGTGCTTAAGGCATGCTGAGATCCTGCCTCCCTTTGTCTGAGCATCTGTGAGCTCCATATGGTTTTCCAGGTGCTCATTATAAATATGCTGATGTCATTCTGTGAAGGTGTGACATAGACATCAGGTGATATGGCATATATTTGGCAGTTGCAGGAAAAGCTGGAAGTGCTCATAGGCAGGCACATTTTTAAAGCCAACTGTTCATCATACGATTTAGATTACCCATTATTTTATAAAGTTGAAATCTCTTACCAAGCAGATCATGAAAAGCTATGTTTGCCAGACTGTTTTCAACACCCTATTCAATTCCCTGTAGTTCACGCCTAGAAAGCTAAAATGACATGTCTGAGGTCTCATAACCACTGTGTGTCCTTGTTTGTACTGAAAAGAGAGACTGGGATGTAAGTCAAGTCCCTTGCTTGTATTTGTTTAAATTCATAGGAAGAGAGACCCTTGGACAGTGTTCTATTTTTAATTTCTCATTCAGATACACTTGTACATATGCACCCAGAAGCAAGGCATTAGAAAGGTCCTGGGTGCCCATGCTAACCACCCATATCTGGCACCCTCCCTTGGCTGCCAGCTCCCATGTTAAGACCTTGAGCTGATGTGAGGAGCACCACCAGGGATGGTGGGCAGTCTTTTCGTCCACACATTATCCTCCCTGCACTTCAAATGCTAATGGAGCAGGCTGCTCTCACCCACATCTGATTTTCACCAAGGGCTGGTCAAATGATATCAGACAGATGCAAGGACATCAGCTTGCCAGATTTCAACCCCTTGCTCTGCTTTGCACAAGTTTGCAGGAGCAGCAACCAACAGGTCTCAGAGTGGTATTTCCAATCTGGGCAGTGTAGCACAGGCTAATTATGCTCTCTATATTGCTTTTCTGACCACCACCACCCTTAGAAAGAAGAGCTGTCAGCCTGCCAAAGTGCTTTGGGAATGGAGTTAAATTCTCTTGGAGGATATAATTCTGGTTTATGGAACCCAATCTGTTGACAAAGTAACTAGAGAGAAACTATTTTTTCTGGTCATCCATGTAGTCAGGCTACAAGCCTCTTTGTGAAGATCCTATAACATACAGGAAAAACAAACAAACAAACAAACAAACAAACAAAAACCTACTGTGCTTCTAGTAATGTTGAAGAGGACCTTCTGATTTCTCACTGTGTAATCATGATGCTCCCAGAGGTACAGAAACAGTACATAAGAGCATTGTGTGGTCCATTTAAAGCCCTAGAACAAGAGAATGCAGACCTGGCCAGCACTTTTTCAGAAATGAGCATGTGCTGGATCCTTAATTTGTGTAAATTGGCACAATTGTGTCTAGCTCTAGTAGGGAACTGAAGCGATTTAAAACAATTGAGAGTCTGGTTCCCTACGCAGAGCAATGAGAAATGTAGGACAGCTAAAAAGAGACACAGACCATTAAAAGCATATAATGACAATAGAGGCTTTATATATGTATATATATATATATATATATATATACACACACACACACACACATATATGCACACACATTAAGTTTGTCTTTAACCTTTAAAGTTTTAATTTTTGCTGTCTGAGTCAGAACATGATGAATTTTTGATATATTTTCAAAGGTCAGGCCCAAAGCCATGCTCCTTTAGAGGCCTTATGACTATTTGTGCTTTTTTTTTGATGTTTGTACCATCATCCAGACCTGATAAGTAGATGAATGACCATGATAAATGTGCATAATGAGAAAGTGATAAGAATTCCAGCATCTGACATGAGTTATGTCTCTCTTGTCCAGAAATGGAGATGCTCTACTTTTATCTTTACTTTCTAATTTCTTAATTAGAAAGAAAGCATATTTTCCACCCAGTGCATATGTATTTGGCAAGCATGTTGTCTAATAACAAGACATCTCAGCCAATGACCTTATTATAGATACTGCTGTAATTTTGTGTTTAAAAATGTCTCTCCTCCCTGTAGAGAATGAGCCACAGGACAAAGCTTTATGCAGTGATACATAACAAAAATTGCTAGACATAAAATCTGATGGGATCCTGATGATTTGAAGAAAAAGAAAAAAAAAAAAAAAGAAAAAAAAAAGAAAGAAAAAAAAAAAGGAAAGAAAATAAAAATAATAATAATAAAAAAGGGGCGGGGGGGGGGGGGGGGGGGGGGAAGGGTTAGGGCCCAATCCCAAAAGCTTTTGAAAATAAATGCTCATTTACTCACATATATGGTCTGATTCAAGTTGCTGGGATTAGTTATATGAGTAATGACACACACATGTATTTAGAAAACCTAGCTACGCAGATCAGATTTTAATCTCAGATGCCCAGAAAGTCTGGATCCTGAAAGCCTTATATGGTCAAAATTCCCTTTAATGAGATTTCTCCCATTGATAGCACTCTGGCTTTAGAGAGGCAACAAAATCAGAGCCATTAAAATATTTTTCTTAAATGAGCCACTGCATGTTGCTGGAGAATTAGAGCTGTGGATTTTTTTAGCAGAGTCTGTATCCAGGAACCTTAGTTTCCCAGAAATAAAATGAATGGTCTGAATTAATTTATAGCAGGGATGCTTTTAATCCAGTGATGGTTCATAGTCTTATGTCTCTGCTCTGCAAAGATTGACACACTTGCATGCTTTTTTTGTGACATGTATTTCAGCTAGAAAAAAAAAATACATTTGTGGAAGCACAGCTTAATGGATTGAACCTACTTCTCTCCTAGTGAGTGGCAAAACTGTTCACTTGAGTGAGAGGAAGATAAGATTAACTGCAATAAAGCTATACTAAGTTAAGAAATTCTGCATGCTGAAAGCTGCAAAACTGTATTGGCTTCAAAGGCACAGAAAGAGAAACTCAGTCATCTCTTTTGATTAACTACTGCACAATTTCTGTAATACAGTATTTTATTCTGACATTTAATTATTTGCATCACTTTACTGTAATAACACCAGATTACTTGTGCTTAAAAGCTATCATGAACTGGTAAAAGCAACTATCCCAGGTGGCTTTAATAGTATGTTGTATATTACTTTTTTGTTTGTTTGCATAAAAATGCAAAGTTTATAAACATTGCCAATACAATGTGTAGCAAGCAAGAGAGAAACATTTTGTAGAGGATGTTTATTTAGATTTTCTTGGTTTCCTTTCAAGCTAAGATTTGTTTACTAGAGGCATTACAATTTAGTGAGACAAATTAGGCTAAACTTTTTATCTCTGGTGGTTTGCACATGCACTGATTGAACTAGTATTTCTTCTAAAGATTGCCTAGGAAGATAAATGAACAAGAGGAGCAATTAGAGTAAGGAAAAACTAAAGATTGGCTGACATGATTTAAGTTTACCGCTAAGGCAGTTTGTCATTTTGTCTCTATAATCTCTATCAGAATTGACTAAAACCGTAAACATAAATCATTATACTAATTTATTTCAACACACTGTGGTCTGGGAGAAGAAGATTTCATTTTTTTCCACAGACTTCGGGGGATTCAAGCATTTGCAGAACTTTTTTTTAATATAGTAAAAAAAAAAAAAAATAGCCTAAAGGATCATTGATTAGTATTTCAGCTTCTTTAAAATCTAATTTTTTTGGTCGTAAGCCAAGAAATGCCCTATTACTGTTGCTAAAATAACTATTAAGAATTCAGAATAAATGGGCATGGATTTGATTTTTTAAGTGACTATATAAAGCTTAATGCATGACAAAATGTAATGCAAGGCCATCAGTTAATACTTCACACTAGACCAGTTAATAAGCAACCTTCTCTCCTGAGATGCATCAGAACAAAGTCTGTGGGATGGTGGGATACCTTTGTGGGAGAGAAATCAGTAGATATCTGAGGACATCCTGCAGTATAAATCTCCATTGGCTGTCACTAGGCCTGTTATAGACTCTCCAAAAATAGAGCTCTGTATATCTTCATTAGGAACTGTACTAACAACACTGCCTGCCTGCATTTTATTCAGAAGCTACAGCAGAGCAAGGATTATATTATGTTGTTCTCGTCAAGTGAAATATTCCTTATCAGGGATTTAAGGGAATGATTTTCCAATGCCATTGACACATCTAAGCGCTGACCTCTCCGGTTGAGAATGGTCCATTCGACTCATTGGAGCTCCTTGCAGATGCCCATGGCAGTAGGACTGCCACCTGCATTGTTCCCCCAAAAGAAGATGTCGAGAGATTTAGCTTCCCCCATGCCTGCACTCCTTCAGACCTCTGACAGCATTGCCTAATTTCACTGCCCACCAACCCTACAAAACCAAGACAAATCCAGATCAGTTCTGGTACCTAGATCCAATAAAGGAAGGAGGTAGAGGCTACCTCATGGTCTGGGAGGGCAGTTAAATCAGGTTAACTAAATTGCAAATATTCAGAGTATGTTTCTAAACATGGGCCAGGGGTAACATTTCCTACAGAAACCTTACTTAACAATAGGTAGTTCAGTAATCACTGGAACTGGAAGAGTCTGGTTTCCTGTGGATTTGTGCTTCCTGGCTAACATGCTTCATAGCCAAGAATGTCTGGCACAGCCATGTCTTCTGTCAGATTATCTATAGGTCCTGTGCTCATCTTTGGCAATTATTTTCATGAAACCTTATGGAGTTTCACTCTCTCTTGGACCGTTTCACCTCCTACAGCTCCATGTAATCAAGAGTTCAAATGATATTATGACAGACAAACAAATGGAGTTATATACAGACAAATATTACACATACCTTGAGGGCATGATTGCACAAGCCATAGGAAATTTTACTAAACCAGGATCCATCAGTATTTTCAAGCAGAAAGTTTCAGGGTTTTTAGAAGTTTAGCTTGCCTTGATAAAAGTTTCAGTTATCAGTCTGTGTCTGTACTCAGTTTAATTTACACTAAATTCAGCACAACAAAAATATGGCAAAAGAGTATGTCTTTCATTACTATACTGCTGCTTAACCTAATGCACACACCACAGATATGCACATTTCATTGAGAAATGTGTATAGGATTTAATATTCCATTGGTTTCAGAGGCACATCCATTGCAGGTGGCAGTTCAGAAAGGGAATTTTCCTATGAGGCAAACTGATCCTCCGTAGTCCCTGCAAAACCCTGAAGCAGCCAAAGGGGTAGGGTGTAAGCAGTGGGATAAACTCTGCTATCTTTGTTTTCTTTTCCTTCCATTTCATGAGTTTCTTCCCTTTTTCACTGGAATGTATATGTAACTAAAATCCCACTCTTTTTTGATTTTATATCTAGAACAGAGCTTTTACCAATTAAGTTTTGTGAACTAACTTTCTTTCTTTCTTTCTTTCTTTCTTTCTTTCTTTCTTTCTTTCTTTCTTTCTTTCTTTCTTTCTTTCTTTCTTTCTTTCTTTCTTTCTTTCTTTCTTTCTTTCCTTCTTTCCTTCTTTCCTTCTTTCCTTCTTTCCTTCTTTCCTTCTTTCCTTCTTTCTCTCTTTCTTTCTCTCTTTCTTTCTTTCTTTCTTTCTTTCTTTCTTTCTTTCTTTCTTTCTTTCTTTCTTTCTTTCTTTCTTTCTTTCTTTCTTTCTTTCTTTCTTTCCTTCTTTCTTTCCTTCTTTCTTTCCTTCTTTCTTTCCTTCTTTCCTTCTTTCCTTCTTTCCTTCTTTCCTTCTTTCCTTCTTTCCTTCTTTCTTTCCTTCTTTCCTTCTTTCCTTCTTTCTCTCTTTCTTTCTCTCTTTCTTTCTCTCTTTCTTTCTCTCTTTCTTTCTCTCTTTCTTTCTTTCTTTCTTTCTTTCTTTCTTTCTTTCTTTCTTTCTTTCTTTCTTTCTTTCTTTCTTTCTTTCTTTCTTTCTTTCTTTCCTTTCTTTCCTTCTTTCTTTCTTTCCTTCTTTCCTTCTTTCTTTCCTTCTTTCCTTCTTTCCTTCTTTCCTTCTTTCCTTCTTTCCTTCTTTCCTTCTTTCTCTCTTTCTTTCTCTTTCTCTCTTTCTTTCTCTCTTTCTTTCTCTCTTTCTTTCTCTCTTTCTCTTTCTCTCTTTCTCTCTTTCTTTCTCTCTTTCTTTCTCTCTTTCTCTTTCTCTCTTTCTCTCTTTCTCTCTTTCTTTCTCTTTCTCTCTTTCTCTCTCTTTCTCTTTCTTTCTCTCTTTCTCTCTTTCTCTCTTTCTCTCTTTCTCTCTTTCTCTCTTTCTCTCTTTCTTTCTCTCTTTCCTTCCTTCCTTCCTTCGCTCCTTCCTTCCCTCCCTCCTTCCTTCCTTCCTTCCTTCCTTCCTTCCTTCCTTCGCTCCTTCCTTCCCTCCCTCCCTCCCTCCCTCCCTCCCTCCCTCCCTTCCTTCCTTCCTTCCTTCCTTCCTTCCTTCCTTCCTTCCTTCCTTCCTTTCTTTTTCTTTTTTATTTTTAAAGTGGCTCTCAACAGCCAAATTCCCACAGAAGACAATAGAACCACAGGGACCATTGCTTATTTTCAACTTGATTTCCTGTGGTACTTTTTTAAAAACTTGCTGCAAAATATGTTAGCTGAGCTTTTCATCTTTTTTTTTTTTTTTTTTTTTTTTTTTTTTTTTTTTTTCTGTGATGGCTGTTAGATCTGGAACATTAATTTCCATAATTAATGGTAATGTGTGGGAACAAGAAAATGCTGATGCCCAGAAACGCTAAAGACTTCTAAGCTTCTTTGAAACTTTGTTCTAAAGTCAAGATAAGCATTAGTAATGTAATGAACCAAGATTAGCAGCATTGCTGGCTTGGCCCTAAAGCAAAAAGTGCATTTTCAAGGAAAAATATTTCAGTGCTCTCTATACCAGCAGGCCAAAGAAGGCAAGCTGACTGAAAGCCAGAAAAATTCCTGCTCTGTTGAAAACTCCGGAAGGAAACAGAGAGACTAAAAGTGACAAGTCTTCTGCCTGCTCGGGAAAGACATTGCATGTTGAGAAAACGCTCATCCCAGCTTCGAACTCCAGAGGGCAATAGTCCACAGCACGACCGGTATGCAAGTGTCTACTGGAAAAAGAAAAAAAAAAAAAAAGTATCTTTCATGATACTACCAGCAGAATTGGGGTCATACCAATACTCATATGATAAGGATTGCCAGAACCACAACTGGTAACAGAATGTGGGACTAATAGGAAAAAAGAGAGTTCACTTGGCTCTTAAAACTATCAAAGAGAAGTTCAGTAGCGCACTGCAGGAAAAGCAGGGCTTTATTACATAGGGGGGTGGAAGTCAAGTTGTAGGAGCTTGTCAGAAAGGTCATGTAATTTGGATAAGTCCTTGTGTGTGCTTATTAACAACTTTAATCCAAACAATGCAATGTATAAAAACGTATGATTATTTATTCTGATTATACTTACAAAGTCACATTTTCCACATCCTTAACAGGGTAAATTCATATAGCACAGGGCTTAAAACTTCCATGCTTGCTTGTAACTAAATCCAGAATCTGTTCTATCACTGCCTTCGTACTGAAAGCACTACATTTGCCTGTTTTAGATACCTGAGGGTCACATTTCCTTCTGCAGAGATAACCTCTTGGGGCAGCTGCATTCCACTCTACCCAGGAAGTTACCATGCAGTGAAGCTAAGGAGGATTTTGCTTCCTTCTTATTCCTTCTGACTGAGAACAAAGTTTAGAATGGAAGTATGCACACGATACAACGTGACACTGAGGGAGGTGATCCTATCCAGTATAGAAGTAAAACTCAAATCTGCATTTAACTCTTTGAGTTCAATGTGAGTTTAAAATAGGAGTGGCGATTGTGAAAGCTCCAGTACATGAGGTCACGAGTCAGGCAGAAAGGCTCATAAGAAAACTGTGATACTGTACTCAACTTTACACGTTGGTAAACAGCTCATAGCTAACAGAAAACAAGTGATTGAAGCAACTTAATCTTACAAGGTTCAGTACATTTCCTCAGTAACTGATCTTGTGGAGAAAAACAGAGTTTCCTGGAGTCCAATAAAAAAAAAAAAAAAAAAAAAAATACACTCTAACATGGAAAATTATCACTTAAAGTAGAGATTAATATAAGAATTGTGAAGCTAGTAGGTAACAGGATAAAAATGAGGTGACAGCAGGTTCTTTTGAATATGAGGTTAAATACCTGTTACCATGTTACAAAGTGTCTGAGTGGGCAGTTATGTACTCAGCAATCTTTGCACAAAAAGTGCAGAAGTGCATTTATGACAATTGTCTCAGGTGCAGAGCGAAGAAAAGCTGTCAGTAGAAGGGGCTCCAAGCGTCCTAAAGGAGTAGCCAAACAAGCATGATGTTACAGTACCAGAACCAAAATGGACTTAATCATAAAAAGTGCTAGATTAATAGCATAGGCACTGGTAAAAATCTCCGCTTTGAGTGACCAGCTTTGTACTTGAAAATGAGAGAGGGAGGGGAAGAGCAGCAATCATTGATCACAATATAGTCCTCAATCATGTATGAGAAGGCAAACAAACGATGATATAATAAACCAGAAATACTGTAAAACACTGACAAAAACTTGCTGAGACTGCATGGGGATGTATGAAACATAAAATTTTGGTGTCTGTTAAACATAAAAAAGTCTGCAGGTGTTGAGAAAGATGTTCAGGGACAAAAAATATATTACAAGGTCATTTCCCTCTACCTGTGTTACTTCAATGTGTACTCAAGGTGAAGAGTGTTCTTGTTCTCTAAGAGGACAGTTCCTTATATGTGGATTTGTAATTGTTGTAAATCTTGTAACTCACTTCCTGTTCTTTCACTGTCACCCTGACCCTCAATGATCTTGTTTGGAGAGGTCTTTCAGAGCTCTTTTCCAATGGTGTCTTCTTTCTGAAAGTGGAAATTCAGTGTCCTTGGCATCTGCCAGACTGTTACTTGTGCTGTTTCTAACTTTGGAGTCTAAAATATTTCCTGTGTACCAGGTAAATGTGAGTAATATCAACAACCTCAAATTTAAATTAAGGTTCTGCAGTTATTTAAGAAGAAGATTTCAGGTTAAGACTAGGTGTGATGCTGAAATCTTTGGATCAAAACAAAGACAGGCCAATTAAGAAAGTTACATGAAAAATACACTAATCCACTACCTATAGTATGACCAGTGGTGTGGGGCGTGTGTGTGTGTGTGTATTTGCAGTGCAAGAAAAAGACATTCATTAGATTTCAAATCCTGTATTGGGTAGGAAAGGAAAAAAATTGCATTGAAACAGAAGCTTACATGGGGAAGTCTTTGCCTCACAGAGCGTCTCACTATTAGCATTAAAAAAATTCAAAACATTGAAGTAGCTCTTCAACATTACTCAAATATGCAGCTAAGGCTGCCATGTGTGAATGTTATACCAAGAATTTCCATTACTACTGTTGTATATTAATCTTAATTTATGTGAAAACAATAGCTTCATTCCTAGCATAAACTTCATCTGTATTAAAAGCATATTGTACCTTAAAGTGACAAAAAAGTGCTGTAACACTGTAACATGAGTTTATGTCCACTAATTCTGTGGGTTTTTTTTCCACCCTCACCTTTCCACATCTCTCCATTCCATGCACTTGCTTTCCAGGACACACACTAACTAGATTAAGTACATTATGGGATAAAACAATTAAGTTTTAGTTATAAATATATTGCATTCTGTTTTTTTTCTTGAAGCACAGTTTTATTCCCTGTATATTTAAATCATGACCTCCTAAATTTGTATCCAGCCTTTCTGACCTTTTGTGTCTGTGTCTGCCTGATGCTCTTAGAGTGCTGACAGCAGGCTGCAATGCTACCCTACACCTAGTTTTGTGAAGAGTGGATGCATCCACTGAGAGAGCATGTCCTGTATCCAATCTGGCCACAGATTTGCTGGATCTCCAACACTTAAAAAAGCCCCGGTAAGTTCATTTCTACTGTGTTTCCACGAAGGGTCAAAGTAAAAGGATTGCAAAAAGTAATAAGGGGCTCTGTTCTGAGGTGTTCAAACCTTCTCACACCAAAGCCAGCTCCAAGCTGTGTTTCATTCATTGTATTTGTTTTTATAGGGATATCTTACTGAGGTATTGTGTACACAAGTCCATACCACTCAAGTATATTTTATTCAAATGCATCTTTCAAAAGGAGAGAAAAGGTGTGATGGACGAAATGTATGATTGCTAACAAGAGCTCACACAACTTTCAAAATGCGATGTGGCAGGCATCTCTTCACACACTGGGCAAATGGCACACGGTACCAGGAGACATTAGGTTTTTAAAAGTGAAGTTAAACTGATAAATTAGACCTCATTTATTGAACAGCAGTTACAGCCAATTGCCCAGGGAGTCATTTGACACCTTTGAAGACCCTGCTAACTTAATTGGTGATAGTTTGGGGGCTGAAGGAAACATTTAAGCCTGTAGCAGCAGGACACCGTGCAGCATGAAAATGGAGAAGACAGGCATTCTCACTGACAAGGGGAGTCATATATAGATTTTTGTGTCCATTGTTTTCGCTTATTTGTGTGTGTGCTTTACTCAGTCAATCAAATATAATTGACACCACTGGGTTCTGTTGTTTTGTGGATGACAGGAGCTAATGCAAGGGAAAAAAGCTGGAAGTAAACTTCCCTCTGAAAGGCTGTGTAAAGGTTTTTCCACCGGGCTTGTGACATTTTTTGCTCAATTGTATTAATTGATGTAGTGACAAGGCAGTTGGAAAGATGATGGATACTGATCACTACACTTTTCTTTTCTTTTTTTTTTTTTCTTTTTTTTTTTCTTTCCTTTTCCTTTTTTTTTTTTTTTTTTTTTTTTTAGGTATTTGGGCATTAACATAAACTCTGCTTTGTGTAAGCAGTAAGAATGCAGACAGTGGAAGTCTAAGGTGAAGGTTTAAGCACCTGCATACTGAATTTATGGGACTTCACAGTCACAACTGGACATTGCTACCTAGTGAGCAAGAGAGGTTGCCTTGGGACATACTTTTAGTTATGATACCCACGTTCCCACCCCTTTTCTGTTCATTTTTTTTTTCCCTGTTGTTGAAGCTCCCTAGATGTTTCAGATATTTGCACCATCTCAAAGAAAATTTCCTGATGTTTCCCTGGATTTCCCTGTATCCTCAAATTCAGGTTGGAATCTTGATTGCATGAATGAAGCAGGAAAAGAGACCTTGGTTCCTATCCACAGTTAGTTAGCCAGTTGGCTCTCTCCCAGCTCTGCAAAGGACAAGTATGTGTGATGCCTGATTCAGGGCACAATATAGTAACTACCACATGCATTCCAGTGAGGATGCAGACAGAAATCATACACAAATTTATTATTCTGCCTCACGGCTTTCCATAGAGGACACTACAACACAACACATTCCCAGCACAAAGGAAATGTCCCCATGTACACCTGACTAAGTCCAGAGACATTGGGAATATGGCAACACAAGTGTAGCTTTGCATATAGATGCCAGATCTGGGCTAATACAGACATCAATCAGTTGGTTTCCTAAAGGGTGTCATCTCTGGAGTTTGCTCAGTATGTAAATTGTTTAATCACAACCTTAGTGTTTTTTTTTGTGTGTGTGTGTTTTTTGTTGTTGTTGTTGTTGTTGTTTGTTTGTTTGTTTGTTTTTGAAAAGACACCAACATCAATTCCTTGCTTGTGGACTTTCATTAAATTGGGGTGGCTAAAACGGGGGGGTTGTCACAGTCTAAACTACTAAAGGAGAAAGTCCAAGTCCTCGACACAAAAAAAGAAAGTACAACTGTGAATCAACATTAGGGGGAGCATAGGTATTGTCTGTGAACACACAGATTAAGTGAATATTGAACCGGTCATATTCTTCCATTTAGTCCTTGTCTATAGTCATGGTTCCTAGCTTGGGATGATTAATGCATTCCATGCATTAATCTCCTAATTAGAAACCTCACTTTAAATGTCCTGCCATCTTCTGCTGGATACTATTACCTATCATCAGCTTAAGACCTGCAGATAAGAGGGGATATTGCCAAAGAAAACTCTCTCTAGAAACCTCATCCAGATACATAGTTTTGTTAAGAAAATTCAGGCAAATTCAGGGAAATCAAGGCATATTTTTTTCAAAAAGAAATGTACCCATGGGTGACACTATGCCTTAAGTATTTTTTTAAGCCACTTGAAAGAATTGTGCCTATAATTTAGGTGATCTGAAATCATTTTCTCCTGCTACACTGACATTGCATATGATGGTGGCAATTTAGGATGAAAGTCACAAAAGAACATCTTGCTTCTTCTAAAAATCCTCAGTATAAAGCAAAACACTCTTTTCCTTCCCACAAGGCAAATAAAATGATACACATACACAAAAACAAACAAACAAACAAAAACTGGCTATGTTTTGGTGCAAGTTAACCAGAAAGAAATATGTGGAAAGAAGATACTCACCTCCATCCTTCTCATTGAGCTAAGAGGAATCTCTTGCAGCCAGACCTGTAGCTGGGTAAATTTCCTTTTGTCAGATTTCTAACTCAGTTCTTTTCACACAGTGCACCTTGGTGGTACAGTGCCTCACAAGAAATGGTACCTGGTTCACTGCCCTCTTCTCTCTGACATGGGACACAGTTTTGAACTTGGTCTCAGGGAAGCATCATGACCCCAGGGCTGTGGGATGCCAGAGGAAGGTCCTTGTATGTTCTCATGTTGGAGCTGTTTCAGGAGTGGATCTGGCCAGTGTCAAGCCTGGCTTCTGCTGTTGGTGGCTGTGGGAAGTAATTCTCCTCACTAAGCAGTGAGGAGTTTAGTGCCAGGACTTGTCTAATAGTGCAGGTACTTAAGGGTTTTCTGGTGGACACATGAGAGTCTGGATACTCTGTCTTTTTGTATCTGAAGACAGCAAAATTATTTTTCCAGTATAGTCATAAATCCCCAGGGAAAGTGTGAAAAAAGGGAAATCATTGTTACCCTCTGATTCCAGGCTTCCCAGACCTTCTCCTTTGGACTTTTTGGTGCACCTGATAAGTATCTCTGACTTGTGTGCCTGGTGATGTGCCCAGTGTGTAACGTGTAATGTGTGAAACAATCAGGTCTCCTGAAAGGCCAGATATTTTTGGGGGAGAGGTGGGGAGGGTGAAATGTGGTAAGGCTATAAAATGGGGCCAAGGGATACCTGAACTCTTTCAGCTCCCCAGCACATCCTCCACTCTACCCAAAGGATATCAGGCACCCCTCCAAACCTCATAGCCAAGTGGACAGTGAGCATCACAAGGATCAGAGATGTCTCCCAGTGGCTGCTGAAATCACCGAGTGTTCTCTACATACAAGAAAATACTGGGATATAGGCTTAAGCTTAGGGGCTCACAGAAGGAAAAGTGTCACATTTGTGAGAAAGAAATTTTCTTGCCCTTGTAGAAACTCACAAATTATAAGGAAACCAAACCTCAGCATCTTGAATCAAGACATGAAACTTAAAATGTTAAGCCGATAAAGAAAGAAACTGCTTCGAGACTTATAAATTTTATGCCAAATGCTTAGGACTATTTAACTTGTCTTCCATATTCAGATGTAGTACGATGTGGAGAACATGATTTTCCTAGAACAATATACCCACTACACAGAGGAATCAAATCTAGAATGCAGTTCTTCCGGTGCTAACATACAGCACTGTTCTCTGAAACATATTGTTACCACAAGCTGCTGATTCTACCAGGGAATCAGCACATCACTTGTATTAGCAAATAAGTAGAGAGCTTTTAAAATGCATAAATAGAACCAAGCATTTTCTGCTGCCAGAAAAAGCAACACACATCTGAAAATGGGGATTTCTTGCAACATGTAATGAAACAGGTAATGCTTTCTGTTACATCCCCTTTGAGGTCCGGCACTACAGGTCTCTAAAGATAACAACCTATACAGAAAAGATAATTTGGACATCCACAGGTGAAATGGAGTATAGAACTTCATTTTTTTCCCCTTTAAACCCACTACTGGTATCACCCTGGCACTGACCTTACTAATGCCATCATCTTTCAAAATTTCATCATAAATATTCCAGGTTATGTGTCTGTCATGTGTCTGTGTCAGGAGCATGGCCTGGCATCACTGAAAAATTCTGTCAGTGGATATTTTGGTTGATTTCTAACAGGAGAGTTTTTTTCCACACAGCCCTTGTATGAGCAGAGAAAGCAAGCTATTTTCAGACTTTCCTGAAACTGAAATAGCTTCATGTTAGTACAAACAGTGTGAAACAAATGTACAGACACTCCCCCCTGCAGATGTTTTTAATTTTCTGGTTAAATCTCTCAATGTAATTATGACAGTGTGGGAAACTTTGGCAACAGTGGGTGAGTTTGTAGTTAACATCCTTTCTGTGCTTCATTATGAATTTGGAAATACTCCTCTGTGATGGGAAGATAAAATCCAGTATAGCCTGGGAGTTGTAGATCTGGAATCAGCTATCTCTCCATAGTGAAATTAGTATTGTTTTCAAACAAAACCAAGAAAATTGAAGGTGAGTAGTAGTATTTCTTGTTGAGGCTGTGAACATCCTAAATTAAACTTCATGATTTTTTTTTTCAGCTATTCTTTTCTTGTCTGCATGGCAATTACTTACGTCCTCAAGATAAACAACAATGGAAATCCTAATGCAAATTGAAAAAAATAAATAATGGAATGAAGACTGAATTCATTCAAAGTAAAATGTTTCCCAAAGTATTCCATAATCAGTCATCTGTGGGAACAGTGATGCCTTTAGTAAAGATCACTAATGCATGATACAGCTCATCATTCAATTTACCATCCATCTGTTGAAAGAAATCCATGCATTGTTAATTATTATTCTTCCTGAAGTATACTGAATGCTTTGCAGAAGACATAGACAAACATGACTTCTATCCAAGTGGCTTACAGTCTATGCTTCAGCTGTACCACAGTAAATGTGATGAAAATAAAGACAGCAATGGGTGTAACCCAGTATAAAAAATAAAAATTGAATTAAAAAAGTGAATCTTCACTGTAGAATTGAGATATTGTATTATTTTCTTCCAAAGTACAGTCGCATAGTAATGTTGGTCCCTTCATACGTAGTCCTAACATGTACGCTTTTCAGAAGCATATTGAATACTGATCAAGCATTTTTTATTTTCATTCTGTAAATTCTCTGACAGTATCCTTTGGATGTTTATAATACCTATGTCATAACAACATTCAGATGATTGCTGTGTATGTTAGATAACTACAAGTCTATCTACAATTGTATTTCAATGCTGTTTTACCTATATGTATATGCAAGTGTATGCTTGTTATTTGGGCAAAGCGAGGTTTATCTGTCTATCCACCTGTCACATTCTACACAAGCAGAAAAGCTACAGTTATTTTTTAGAGAAACCTGGTGTTTCTGATGTGGCATGTTCAGAGACAGCTCTTCCATGCACAGACATGCACCAAATCCAAGTGCACATGCCAAGTCAACTCTTGGCAGTCTGTGCCACTCCTTTCAGATCTCTGATAGGTAATTTTGTCTTAAGATACACTAGGATCCTGACTCATGCATAGTGAAATCATGGATGCACAGCAAGCAGAGGGCTTATGTCAAGACAGGGAAGAATGAAGCAGCTCTACCTTCAGTCCCCTTCAGAACATTAGTGCCTGGTGGATTATCTCAACCACCACAGCAATGCTTCTTCAGTTTCCCACAGCTGAATGTGGTCCTAGAGGTAACTTCCTTGCATCAAATAGTGTGGGACCTTGCTTTTTAAACACCTCCGTTACTGAGATGCCTCTGTAATTAGGCTTATCTAATAGAGTTTATCAGGAAGTAGTGTCCTTTTCTTCTTTGCAATTAGCATCTTAATTCTGCACGTTAACTCGATATTTTAATAAGGCTTCAAAAGATCTCAGTATGGAGAGTGCATCAACGAAGTAAGCAACATAAGTAGCATGTACAAAACATTTTGTGCATGTGGAGCCCATTACATGTATGCATTACTTTTGATAATGTCTTAGATTAATCAGTCTGCAAGCAGCATACCTGCATTATAAAATTCTGTATTTTGACAAATTTAATATCTGCAGCCCATCAGAGCACTTCATTTCCAGTTTTTCACCCAGAGACAAGGCAGGTGCTTGGATGTATATGCAAGTATGTTAGATGGGCCTCAAATGAATGCAAACAGCTGCCAACGTTTATTGTAAAATCAGAACATTCTTTAGTAAATAAATAAAAGTTTATTTTCAGTACAGATCTCATGACACTTTTGTACTAAACTTAAACTAAAAAAGTCAAGGCTGAACAGTGAAATTTAGTAATGTAATAAAAACAGAGAGGGGTCAGAAAATACAGAACAAAGTAGAGCCTCTAAGTGAATTGTCATACTACTGCTTTTGCTGAATGCATGCAAATGGCAGATAGGTCTAAACTTTGTGTAATCACAAGGTGTATGTGTACACTTGCATTTGCTAAGCAGGATGAATTTTTCAGCTGATTTAAACCAGCATATTGGATCAATGCTGTTAGTGTTTTACATCAGTGGAGAATGCTGCCTGTACTATGCAGCTGGCATGCTAAAATAAAAAGCTAGGTTTTTCTTGAACTTGCTACCAGGCTTGCCACAGTGGGAGGCAGAACTGGTGGACATATCCCATTTAGCAGTTTCATAGGTGAGTGAAAATGTAGTGTACGAGAAATATTTGACACCAGATGTGGTTGGATTCATGTAACAGACACAACATTTGTATGGTTCACTCTAGCTTTGACACCTGCTCTTCACCAACCCAGTGTGATTGTGCCTGCATGTTGGAGTGAAGCTGACAACATCCTTGCAGGCCCTCCAGGGGCCTGTGCTATTACTTTCCACAGTAATAGATGAAAAACGAGCACAGCAAACTGTTGGTGTGGTTATCCAAAGTTCATTTTCTCTTTCTGTTTATTGTCCTGCAATTGTTTCTTTAACCCTCTCTATTGATCTAGGGAGGGAAGGCTTAGTGCTATGCCACAGTCACCTGCTCCTCAGGGAAGGAATAAATGATCCCAGAAAAGAAGGGGGAGAAAGAAGGGGGAAAAAAAAGAAAGAAAGAAAGAAAAAAAAAAAACCACATACTGAAGATTGACTGGCTGGCTGGGGGCCCTAGTGGATTCCTTCTTACACCAGAGCATCATTTAAGTCTATGTTCTCCCATCTACCTTGTTTGCAGTAAATAGCTGCCCATTATGTCAGGTCAGGCAAGCGCTGTGGCGTCACAGCTCAGCAGCCGTGATCAGCTTGCCAAGCATGCAGGGGACAGCCTCTGGGGAGCAGGCACATGTGTCAAGTTCTTGAGCTGTCAAGGCTCAAAGCGACAGTTTATCTGGAGGGTTTAAAACGTCCTCACGAAGTTTCCCCTTCCTTCCTTCCCCCCTCCCCTTGTTGACAATCTGCTTGAAAGAAGACAGATGCTGGAGCAGTTTTCTTTAGACTTGCTTTAATTCCACAAGGTGCAATACACCAAATGCAATTCTGCCCGTTGTTTAAAAGGCCACGTTGAGGAGCAAGGCATGTAGCTGGGGAGGGAAGAGGCGTTCCCTTGTGCTAGCATAAATATTTCCAGATAAGTTTGATGCTGACATTGTGTCATCCTTATGTGCATTGCCCACAATAAATGCACTACATTAAAGTTCCTAGAGCAAACAAAGAATTGTGGCTGAGATGACGTTTTTCAATCCACTCTTCAACCACATTTAGTTGAATATTTTATAGCCTTTTAACATAGCACCAAGTACTCAATGTGACATATTTTTCTCTTAGATCATTCTAGGCTAACAACACAATAGGATTGTCTGTGGATTTGTTTGCATTAAAATAAGATTTATCTTGTAAACAGAGCTGAATTGCTTAGGACAGCGTATCTTACAATGCCAGTTTCATATTACTGCCACCTTCACAAGATGATTCTGCTCATGGTACAAATCCAGAGCCATTTTTTAGTAAATATCACCTTAAAAAAAAAAAAAAAGAAGAAGACGAAGAAGACGAAGAAGACGAAGAAGAAGAAGAAGAAGAAGAAGAAGAAGAAGAAGAAGAAGAAGAAGAAGAAGGAGGAGGAGGAGGAGGAGGAGGAGGAGGAGGAGGAGGAGGAGGAGGAGGAGGAGGAGGAGGAGGAGGAGGAGGAGGAGGAGGAGGGGGAGAAGGAGGAGAAGGAGGAAGAGGAGGAGGAGGAGGAGGAGGAAGTTATTCTATACTGTCTTTGCACTTTGTCATCCTCTGATAACAAGGAAGCACATTTTCACTCCAAGCAAACTTTTTTTTTGTTTTTGTTTGCCTTTTGATACACATGAAAGATACTTTCTTTATTAGCTTCCTAAGTTGCACCTACATGTACATGAGGAGAGGAAGCCATCAGGCCATCTTCTCTCTTCTTACTATGCTCTCCTACTGTCTTCTGCAAACATTATCCAGGCAGCCATTAATAGCAAACCTTCCTTGGAGACCCTCCTGCCATTTGCCATCTTCACAGAATAAAATAAATTATAGAAGTAATGAAGAAAAAGTGGAATGTTTCTCCCCGAACACTGTCATTTCTATGTTTGATTTCCTTTAATAGTTGCCTTTCTCCTTCAGAAGTTTAGAAGAGTTCCCAACAGAAGAAGCATAGCTCAAGCCAGAAATAGACAGAAAGGTGCGTCAGGTTTCTTCTGATGCAGTCTCAGTTCTTCAGACATGTTAAGGAGTGCCCCTGAGCTGCCTGCAGACACAACTGATCAACCGCTTTGGGCTTCCACATAGACACCTTCAAACTCGGGGCCTGCAACCTGGTCAGCATGGCATCCTCACTTCTATGTATGGTTTTCCTGTGCAGTTCTTGATGCATACAAAACAAAAAGGCACTGGTTAATCCTTCCTCTAACAGGTAACCAGTCAGACCTGGAGTTAGTATCATGACCCAATGTTAACTCTCCTGGATTTACATTGTCCAGAAGATGCAGTTGCAGTCAGGCTGGAAAGCCTCTTGTCAGAGAAGCCATCTGACTAATCAGGGAGGTCTGTTATGACATCTATCCATACTTTAGTATCCATTCCTTCAGAAGGAAAATGTTCATAATGAGCATACATGTATTTGCAAGAGATCAGCTGACGGCTGAACTTCTTCATGGAAGCTCCTTGCTAAATGCCTTCATGTTGCCACGGTGTATTCAAAAGACTTCTACAATTTTCTTCTGATTTCCACACAGTCAGAAAAAAAATAATAATAATAATTATGCTGGCCCTGTTAGCACTAGCAGTGACATCAAGTCCGTTTCTCTGGTCTAGACAGTTTCCTGTGCCTCTCTCAGATTTCTTAAATGTGTTACGTTAGCTATTGCATCCAAACCTGAGCTGACAGGTTAGTTACTGCCAGGAGGGCACTATTAATCTCACTCAGACACAGCCTTACAGTAGCACTAAGCTCTACATGTATGGCCTGCTCTGTGCTGAACTTGTGGCATGTACAGCCTGGAACTGAAGAAAAGGAAGCCCAGCCACTGTGGTATAAGTAATCTTTCTTTTCCCAGACAATCAGCAGGCCATTTAGATAATTTTTATAGCAAAAATTGTTGCAGATCAAGTGTCACAATTTATTTATCACTTGGTTGCTCTGCAAGTCTGAGACATCCCCTCTATTTTTGTCTGACTGCTTACCAGCCACTGGCCAAGGCACAGAGCAAGTACATCTGGAGCTCTTTTGGATCTGTAAACTGAGCTGGTATGTCATGGCACAGAAATGCCAAAAAGTAAGGTTTCCAACCTGGAAGGCAAGCTTCCACAATAAAAGAAACAGAAAAGTAAACTCTTCAGCAGCAAAATTTTACTAGCAATGCAAGTACATACACTGATATTTGGGCTCTTCAAGCCTATTCTTAAGTCATACAACTAGATGATGCATTTGGCATCATAGTATTTTTGAACGCATGATGCACTATGCAAACTTGCAGTTATTTCAACAAGGATATTCAGCAAAAACATTGTATTTTTGTTTTTGTTAGCTGTTTGTATGTTTTTCTTATGTGCTTTTCACTTGTGCCTCCATGGAGAGGAATGGTTGTTCATACCACATTGGAAAGCAGGAATTTGATTATAGCAATTGCAAAGTACTACAGTGACTGATTTTAAAATATTTTTCCTATCACATTGAAATCAATAACCTTGATACATTTCCTCACAACTAACATGATTCCGAAGTCACCATTTGTTCTGTCTCTTTTGTGTCTTCCAATAAATTGAGAAAGTGGTAAGGTTAACTATCTTACATGGCATTCAGATTTACTTTTCACAGTGGCCTTGCACACAGCAATCCATGACCACGCCTTTCAAAGGAGCTCTTTTCTACCATATTATGGAGGCTTTGAAAGATGTATTGCCATCATTAGAAAGCCTTTCTCAACTTTGAAATGTGTTTTTAAGAAGATGTATTTAATCTTAAATAGCAAAACTGTATGGATTTTGCTTTCTCCACTAAATTTCAAGATTTCAGAGATAGTAACAGAGCTCAGGATAACACTGTTAGGATTCTGTTAGTGCCCTACTTGTTACAAGGTCCAGTGGAAACTTGCTAAACCATCGTTTAGGATATCAAGACTCTATACATTTCAGAAATGCTCAGAATTATAACTAGGAAGCATTTCAATTCATAAAAAGCAAGTTGTAGCCAGGAAAAGAGGATTTATCAGAATGACATCTTAAAGTGATTTTTGCTGTTAAAATGCATCAAAATGAGTAACTGAGCCATACTATTGCTATTCAAGGAAAAATTTACCTAGTGATTAGAAAATGTTATTAAAAAGAAAATGATTGGCTGTAAAAGTCTTTCCCTGATAAAATGTGTTGACCTAAATGATATTCCTCAAAGGTAAGTCAGAGTGTTATGTGATGTTCTCTTATCGATTGTTGATTCTGTGTGTACCTCTGGGAACAGAAACCACAAAGAAATGTTTTGAAAGGAAAAAGAGTGACCTTTTCTATGGAGGCATTTTAATACTATGTGATGCTGAAATAACTAACTGAAAGTTTAACAAAGGTGTGGGGGGGATTTTTCTGAAAAAGTAGGCATTTTTATATATTCAGAATGAAATCAGAGTCAAAGTACAGCAGATGCTATCTGCTCTGTCAGCTATAACTTCAAACCAGCACTTTAAATTCATGCACTAATATTGGAGAGGTAATCTAAAGTGGGATTTATTTTATTTATTTATTTATTTATTTTGCATAGAAAGTGTAAAAACACTCTCCTGAAGGACAATAAACTCTCATATCACCCTCTGTGTTGAGAACAGTAATTTCTGCAGTACGATTTTGCAATCCTTTTATATCACAATATATATATATATATATATATATATATATATGCTTTCCAAGGTTTGATATTTCAGCCAAAGCTAGTGATATTGTTTATTAGCCAAGGTTCTGCAGTCTCATATCCTTAAAAGAAGAGGCTTGGTAGATGCTATAAGAGTGGAAGGAAATTAAACTACTTTTATGTAACTGAAATAACTCAAAGATCATGACTACTTTTAGTGCAATATTTGAATCATGTTACTGGAAAGCTTATTTCTGGCCATCTGTCAGGCTGACTTATATATGCTCAGTTATATACAAGGCTTACAGGGAGTACCATTTGACTTATTCTTCATCA
Source organism: Aythya marila (assembly GCF_965140915.1). NCBI lineage: Eukaryota > Metazoa > Chordata > Aves > Anseriformes > Anatidae > Aythya > Aythya marila. Next base: position 65,366,661 of record NC_139080.1, on the reverse strand, counting down.
GTTTCTTTATGGTCTGAAGAGAACTAAACAATTCATCCTAAGCCTAATGTATTCCAAATCCCAAGAGGAAGAGGGAGGGTAAGTGTGGATCTATAGAGGGTTATGACCTTTAAGAGAACTCCAATTACAGGTACGGTGGGTAATTTCTCTTGGATCTTTACATTCCTAGAGACTAAGTAGTTACTATTCTTGTGTTCAAGATACAGCTATATAAACTTACATATATCATGAAAGTATTCCTAAACATTTTAACTAGAATATATTTTGTACATGGTATTCATGAGTCACAGGAACAGTTTAATACTGAAAATCAAACAATGCAGAATGGAAATAACGAGGCACTTATACTAGAAAGAGTTTTTGTGGCATAGTGCAAATATAAATATATTTTGTTTAGACAGGATATTCCATCTGTATTTTGTATCTTGTTATTGCTAATTTATAGTAGTCATAAAGCTGAGTAAACTGAGATTAGTAGCTAGTATTAAGAACTAAATCTAGAGTTGGGATGCCAAGTCTCAACTGGGGATAGGAGGCCAGAGGCTTAATCTTCACCTTTCCTTCCAAGGAAACCAGAATTCTCATTTTTATTTTATTTTTTTATTAGTCTTAGAGAGTTGATTAAACTGTTTCCAGGTACTTAACTTTCTTGACTTTTTTTTAAATCCTTTCTGAAATTAGAAATGAAGTATGGAGAAATGTGCAATATCACCAATCCATTCCTGGACAGGAAAGCAGAGTAGGCAAGTATTCAGCTCAGTCTTTGTAGCTTCCCTGCAGCGATATCAAAGGGATACACAAGCAGATTTTTTCCTCCCCAAAACTGGATAACAGATTTGCTCACTTTTATAGTTATTGTTTGTGTGAATTTACCCACTCTTTAGTTTACCTCTGCTCCCCCACAGCATTTGAAGCCAGGTAAGATACCTCATTTCTGCCATGAGTTGGAACAATGACTTTTTCTTTGGATCAAGTTTTATAAAAACTCTGAAATTACATTTTGGTAATTTATGCTACTCTACCTAATGACACACAAATTAACCTCACTGTGACTGAAGATGTTTTAATTTTAATGTACAGAGGATAAGACAATAGAAATACTGTGCAAGAAAGGAGAGGAAGAAATATCTCTGGTGCAGAATGTGGGCTGTAGGTCTGCCTGCCCAGCAGATCGGCATGCACCACAAGTTAGAGTATGCCAGCATCCATCAGAACTCAGCAAAGTGGATACTTCAACAGAAAAGGCAAGTGGGAAAGGACACTGAGCAGATGGCTTGTGACATTCTCTCCCAACTCCCCCCCCCCCAAAAAAAAAAAATATGGCATAGCTCTGAGTGGGCAGTATGGGGACTGAACTCTGGTTAGAAGAGAAATCATCTTTTTTCTGCATTTAAATATTCCACAAAAACAGTAGGGAGCCTGTCAAACTTGGAAGCATTGTCCTTCCAAAAATCAGATTAGGCAATTCCTTCACAATTCGTTAATGGATAGGACTGTAAAGAACAGAACTTTTCCATACTTGTGAAAGCCCAACATGTTAAATAAGAGAGCAAATCTGATGTTACCCTGTGTTTCTTCTTCATTCCCATGGCACGGGGAATTCTTCTATTTGTTAGCACTTTTTCTTCTTTCTTATGGAGAATCTGGCTTCAGGGCAGTAAGAGGAAACTGAATATCTGGCAAAGGAGGGCGCTGCAGAGGAAAACAATACTTTGGTACTAGTCAGGAATCTTCCCAGCATCTCCAGAGCTTTCTTGGGTTGAAGAGATGGATCAGGACAGCAGCTTCATACCTGGCCAATTCTTCAGGTTCTTTTCTTCCATAAACAGTCTGTTCGTAATTATAAGACATGAATTCAGACAGGAGCACAGCCAACAATGCCATAGTCCAGTACTCAAACCTGATGCATTCTCTATCACTAGAGCATCCACTCAATGGATAATGGATACATCCACTCCAGGATAGCAAACTTCTCAATTACTCCTTCATTTCCCTTCATATTCAGTCCCTAGGTTTCAGGATTGCAAAACCACCAACGTGTTACCAGTGTTGGTACTCCATCCCTGATCATAGAATCACAGAATGTTTTGGGTTGGAAGGGACCTTCAAGACCATCCAGTTCCAACATCCCTGCCATGGGTAGGGACACCTCCTGCTTGACCAGGTAGCCCAAAACCCCATCCAGCTGTCCTTGAGCATTTCCAGGGATGGGGCATCCACAATTTCTCTGAGCAACTCGTTCCAATGCCTAAACACTGTCAGAGTAGATAAGTTCTTCTTTCTATCTAATCTAAATCTACCCACATTTAGTTTCAAGCCCTTACCCCTTGCCCTATCCCTACACTCCCTGATAAAGGAGATATGGAAGCAATGTAGAGCAGACAAATTAGAGTACTGTGTCTTTATTGCGTGCAGAGGCAACTGGGGTGGAGCAGCTCTTAATGGTGTCCCAAGCCTGCAGGCCTTCAAGGCCCAGGCTGCTTTGCACAAGCAAGAAGAGCTGGGCACATGGTAGCAAGGCAAGACCCCAAGCTCTCTTCCTCTTCCAGGGCTCTGGTAGGAAAAAAAGTGAGCAGGAGAGCATGGGGGCACCAGTGGTGTCTGAGTGCTGCAAGAGCAGCCAGCAGTGGTACAGTCCAAGGTGCTCACCAAAAACCCTGGCAAGGGGCCGTGCTCCATGATACGAAAGAGAAAGACGAAAACCCCCGGGAACCTGTGCCAATCTGCCATGGGGAAAAATTCCTTCCTGACCCCAGTGAGCTGGTGATCAGTTGCTCCCTGATCATAGAAGTAAGACCTGCCAGTGGGTCCTACATGTTGCTGCAGCCAAGAGCCCTGCCTCAGCCCTTTCTTCCCTCCAGCTGGAGCCATCTCAGGGGCCCCTATGAGTGCCAAGAAGCCACTGTCCTGATGGCTGTGGGAGGAAAGCATCCTCTGTGGGTGGCAGAGCACCACTGGTGGCTCCGAAGCTTCACAGCAGGGCACAGACAGTGGTATTGCTTGCAACGACTTTGCAACCCCTTTCTTACAGCTGCTGCCACTGGCTGCAGAGGGGGGATGATGGTGGCCACCTCTGCTCCCATAGTTCCAAGAAGGCATTTCCCAGGGCTTTGCAGGCCACCAAGTCCACCCTTTAACAAGGCTATCCAGCCCTAGGCCCCTCCTGAGGGTAGCTGTTGCTGTTCTCGGCTTACCACATGCTTGTGTCCATTTTCCAAAGGGAGCTTGCTGGGAGCTGTAAGTGGAGCAGAGAACCTCCAGAGGATGCTCCAAGCTCCAGCTATTGTCCTTTGGCCCCTTCCACCCCTTCTGCGGGCTCCTCCAAGGCTTGCTCTCTGATATCATGGGGCTGGCCACAAGCCAGCCTTATCCCCATGGCCAAGGCTGGCAGGCTTGCAGGGGGACACAGCCTCTTGTATCCTGCCCTGGGCCACTGTGACTGGCAGCACTTTAACACGCAGGTGCCAGACCCCTGCCACAGCCCTACACACCACTTTGGGGCCCAGTGGGATCCTGAGCAGAGTGAAGGTCCTGGGGGCTGCTGGCCCCAACAGGGCATGAGAGGCTGTATAGTAGCCCGACACCAAAGCATCTGGGGCTTTTGCTCCACCACAAGTTGAAGCAGTGTTGACAGGAGTGCACCCTGGCAGCCCAAAAAGCCAAGCATATCCTGGGCTGCATTAAGGCCAGGAGAGCAAGCCAGTGGAGGAGAGGGCTTGTCCTGCTCTCCTCTGTGCTCGTGTGGGCCTCATCTTGAGTCCTGTGTGCAGCTTGGGGTGCCACAAGGCAAGAAGGACACCAAGCTCATCGAGTGTTTCCAAAGGAGGGCCACCAAGATGGGGAAAGGCTTAGAGTGCATGAGGCAGCCGAGGTCACTCAGTTCACACAGCTTCAAGAACAGAAGGCTGAAGGGTGACCTCCCTGTGCTCTCCAGATTGCTGATGAGGGGGAACAAAGGGGCAGGTGCCCATCCCTTCTCTCAGACGCCCAGGGCTAGAACAAGACCCACTGCAATAGCAGAAAGCTGCCTCCTGACGAGCTCCTCCCTGACAGGCCTATTGGGCACTGAAGCTGGCTCCCCAGGCAAGCGGTCCCAATCCCAAATCTGTTTTCTTTGGAAAAGGCTCTCAGACACATGGCTTCCTCTGGAGGGAGTTCTGTGCAGAGCCAGGAGCTGAACTTGATGCTCCTGGTGGTTCCTGTGCCTAGAGGACCCAGCAAGCTGTCCCTGTCCTCAGTGGCCACACACTGGGCACAACTGGGAAAGCCTGCAGGGCTCCCTGTCCCCTGGGCATGCAGTCACCACAGGAGGGATGAGAGTCAGCTCCCAGCCTGGCCTTGCCCAGGGGCTTTTCCTGCTGCATACCAGTCAGCCAGAGAGCTTGTTGGTGGAGGGCAACCTTGCACATGCTCTTGGCCTAAAGTGGTAGAGTGCAGCCCTCCTGTGCCAGAGCCAGTGTGGTGAGGCCTGGAGGTGATTCTTGCTCCAGCTGGACAGCTCCCACAAACAAAGGGAGATGCTGCCTTCCAGCAGGTACCCCTTGAAATCTCTCCTGGGGAAAGGATGGATCATAGCGGGGTCCAATAACAGCATGGTGAGGAATCTGAGCCTGAGTAGCAGTCAATCCCTTTCTCTTAGAGAGAAAGCAGCAGGAAAGAAAGGTGATGGAGCAGGTCTTTCTCCAGCTCAGCTGTAGTTCATGATCAACTTGTCTTAACAATAGTCCTCCACTGTCAATCAGTAACAGGTGTAACTGGTGAGTATCAACAGGCACTCCCTGGTCATCTTTCCAACCCCACAGCCTGGGCTTTGGGGGTTACCAGAAGAGTGCATTTTGGAAGGTACCAGAATGGCAGGCTTGGTGGAAAATACCAAAATATCCTGCTCTGAATCATAGTCAAAATGGAAGAGTACAGAAAATCAGAGAATGCATCAGGGAGTGGTTTTGTTGGAAGGAACCTTAGAGACCATCCAGTTCCACCCTGCCCCTGATGCCATGGACATCTCTGGGCAATCTGGTCCAGTGCCTCACCAGCCTCAGTGAAGGATTTCTTCATAATGTCTAAGAGTCCCTACCCAGCTTTCCTGTAGGCCCCCAGTAGCCCTCTTCAAATTCTCCCTAGATCCCTTTCGCTTCTCACCAGGGCATGCTAAAACCAACTCCCTGCCTGAGCTTTTATGTGTTATAAGATCTGGATTGGTAATATGAAGAATAAAAAGCACAGGAAAATTTTTACTGCCTACACAGTTGCTTGTTTTACACATGTTTTTTTTATGTTTTACTTAGGATTTTTTTTTCAACATTTTGTACTTTTGCTGCTGTTATTTCCCTTTAATGTTTGTACTTTTTTTTTTTTTTTTGCTATCTCTGACTTCACTTTTCTGATTTGCTCACACAACCTGTTTGCATTTGATTTCTTGTTCTTATCTTTCTTTGTATTTGATTTCATTGTTTGCCCGATTCATACCAATTAAACGCTCTGTTTGCACAAGCTGCCTGCTTTCCATGTGAGAGGCTTGGGCAAGGAGGATTAGGAGACCATTAAGACCTGCTGAAGACACATTGCCTGCCATACACAGCCAGTCACACTGGCAGGCAGAAGGTGGAGGGGGGAGAAACTGATGAAGGAGTAAGACTAGACCAACTAGTGTTGGGGGAAACAATTACAGAAAGCAGCACTCAGAAAACATCAGGTGTAAAACACTTCAGGTTCTCTACAAAACAGTGACGTGGGCTTTCCTTGCAGTACAGTGCTTTCTGGCTCTCATGAGCAGCAAAACAACTAAAATGGGTCCTGCTATTTCCCCTTGAGTGGGGCGATCCAATCCTCCATTTGCTGCAAAATATAGCAAACAAGTATTCCACTGAGGGTCACCCTTGAGTGTGGTACAAGTGGGCTTCTGTCTTTCCTTTCAGATCAATAACATTTCAGTGCCCCACAGAAGTTGCTGAGGTCCCTTGGTAAGGTATATTGATGACCACAAATGGTTTTGTGGAACCAGATCCAGGGTGCAACTAACAGCTCTGCTCTGTTATCATCTAGGGCTCCTGAGGATGCTACAGTGAGGCTTGGCTGAGTGGCCCTAGCACAGCTGGAGCAGTGAGGCACATGGGCGTCACACTCTGTTGAGTTTCAGGTAGTGGTAGATGGCCACCACCAACAAAATTATGTCTTTTTTGGCTGATGAAGAACTGCAGAGACCAAGAGGGAGCAAATAAAGATTACCATTGTTTCCATACCTCTAGTGCAATCTTTAATGCCCATACTCACAGTGGTCCTTGCTTAGGCACACGCATCAAATTGAGACTGTGTGGGATGTGATCAAGCAGTGTATTCTCACAGATTACAAGGAAGACCAATGATCTTCCTACTCCAAATGGCTCAGGAAAAAAGATGGAGCTACCAGGAGCAGTTGACAGACAAATATAAAAACCCCTATTCCTTATGGTTAAGGGAACAGAGCATTCATTCCCTGATTTAGACTGCAAAGGCCAAGATCAGAAGTGAGCCCTGTGACAATCGACACCTTTTCAAGACACTACCAGCTTTGCAGCCTGAACTGCAGTCACACCCCATCCTTCTCTTTCCTACACAGACACAGTAGGTCTGGGTAGGCGTTCATAGGATCCAAAGACAAGGTCCAACAGAATGAAATACTGCCAGTTTTGAGACCAGGAGCAGGTCCTCCTGGAAACTGTAGTAAAGCACCTGGAGAACAGTGAGGTTAAACTAAACAAAAGTAGATTTAGATTAGATACAAGGAAAAAAAATGTTTTACTCTGAGCAGTAGATGATCTTCAAGATCCCTTCCAACACAAACACTTCATGATTCTATGATTTTTTCCCCTAATTTCCAGAGACTTTAGTCTAAAGAAGCTTCCCAGTCCCCTGTGGTAGGTGCTGTATGACAGCCTTGTCTCCCCAGAAGTTTTTCTGATGAGCAGTGGTCACTGATCCATCCACTGTGAATCACTGTGGACACACACATGGGCAGAGATGAGAGAATCTTGTTCCTTCATCTTAGTTCACATGACAGTCCTTGCTTCCAAGGGCTCATTTTACCCTCTATGTCTAGTGCAGGGCACAAAATTAAGACAGTTTTACAGCTGTTTCCAGGTGCCTTAAAAAATTTTCCACCTACCTGGAAATGTTCAGAGGAAAACTAAGCCACAGCACTTCTCCCAACAAAGGAGCAATATCGTACATTTTGGGGGAGGCAGAACAAAACTGTAATCTTATCCAGCACTTATATCAGTTGTGTCTACATGGGCACGGTGAAATAAGGTCCTGAAAATCATCCTGGCAGTTTTGTAAACAAATAAAATACAAGATCTTATCCAGTGTATAATTTTATTTGCTCAGGTGATAGATTTATTGTGTTAATATGAAACACGACTTTAAAAAATTGTGATTGCCTGTAATCTAGCCAGTCTTGATTGTATCAACATTTTGCTGTAAGGCAAAAATGTGACTCTGAAAAATATCCTGATCTTGTGCAATCTGGGACTTACATGGGAGAGATGTTATCAAGATGTATCCAAACATTACTTACAACTCAAGGAAAAATAAAAAGAGATCTGTATGGCAACACTAAACTGTGTCTGTCTTCTTCAAGGCATGGAGTCTCATCCATTTACTGCTACAGACTGCTTTGTAGGTTTAAAAAATAATACCTGGTAAGAGATTATGCTCTCTTCTGTGATTGAAAAAAAAATATAACAGAGAATGAAGTTTCCTGCTGCCTGCTTCCCCTCCTTCTGGTCTATTTCAGTGTCTTTTTATGCCAAAACAATCTAATTAATATTAACTCAAAAATAAGATTACATTTCCAGCTGCCTGCAGACAGATTCCTCTATATTAATCATTCTTGTAACTCCACAGTGACTCAGTTAATTTTAGTGCAAGGTAATTCTGTAAATTTCTTTTATAGATTAGAACAAAGCACAGGAGATGCTGGTGACGTATCTATCATTAAAAAGGTTCAGCAGTTATAAAAGAATAAAAAGAGAGAATAAAAGTTTTAAAAGTTTAACAAATCCTGGCAGGTAAGTGAAAAAGGAGCTTTAAAAAAATTACACAATATAAATGTGGACGAATGATCACTGTGTTTGTAAAGCAACTTTTTTAAGAGTCTGCTAATCTATAAATTATCTTATGGATAAACATATCTAACTTTTATTTTGTGGCATTTATGATAAACACATTATTAATATCACTTAAAAGAAGATGATATATCATCAGCTACTTCTGAAACATCATTGACTTTTGCTAACCTGAAGAAAAGGCATCTGAGGCTATTAAGCATCAGCATGGACTCCAATGGCCTTGGCACAGTCTCATAGCTTTTTGTACATACTTTGGGAAAGTCAGTTTCAAAATCAAATTCCTTCTCCTGGACACAACTGTAAGAAAGACCTTCATCTGAGGTTTGTTTTCCATAGAATGGTTTGTGGGAAGGGACCTTAAAGATCATCCAGTTCCACACCCCTGCCATGGGCAGGGACACCTCCCACCAGACCAGGTTGCCCAAAGCCCCATCCAACCTAGCCTTGAACACCTCCAGGGATGGGGCATCCACAGCTTCTCTGGGCAGCCTAGTCCAGTGCTTCACCACCCTCTAAGTGAAGAATTTCTTCCTAATGCCTAATCTAAATTTATTGTATGTTGAACACTTACGCAGTATTATAAGACAGGACAAACGTATCTACCACAAACTAAACATGGGCCTTTATCTGATATGCACTATCAGTAGTAATCTTCAGTAGTTGATCATTGCAAGTCAATGGCCATTTAGGATTTGCTCTCCTTGTAGGTCCACATGAAATATATATTTGGGATTTCTAAATGAATGTGTTACCAGATGATCCATTTTGCAGTTGTTCGGTACAATAGTGAAAGGAAAGAGTTTGTGATTGGATTTCTACTCTTCTGCCCTTAGTCCATACACATTTCCTATTGATTCAGGTAATGCATCCATCAGGGAAATAAAAATGTTAAGCCTTATTTAATTAAACCAAATTACTTTCATGGCTTTTACATACTTTTGTTTATTTTCACTCTTCTGGGAGTCCCAGTAACTTGTGTTGAAAGCTTTGCATTTTATATGTAACCAAAAATTTAAGAACAGGAATTAATTTTTTGAATTGCAGAGATATATAAACTATCAGAGAGGCTAAATCGAAAACATTAAGTGAATGTCCTTTGAAATAACATTTAACTTTAGAAAAGGATCAAAAAGCCAGAAAATCTTATATTACTTTGTTTGAATCTTTGTTGCTGTATTCTTTTATGTATGAAATACATTCAGAATGGCAGCTGACTGCAAAGCAAGTTCCAGGTCTGAAACAGTCTCAGCTGGAGACCACTAAGAGGTAAACATGTGATGGTAATAGCCTACAGAATACAGTTGCCAGCAGTAATGTCATTTCAGTGATCAGTGATCATAACATATGCAATCTGCAGGGTTGAAGACAGAGGTTCATATGTATTTTGGAAGACCCACACTTGAGCCTTGTTTAAATAATTCAAGTTCATAGAATTCTAAGATTACTTTGTACACCTTTGAACTCCAGTTATTGCAAATTATCGGTTAGTGATGATGCAAAATGTACTTGCTTCAATATGCATGTTTCTGTGCACCCACATGATAGAAAAACAGAGGAACATGAGTGTAAAACCAGCATATCCCATGGCTGTCCCCATTCTGACTTGGTCTCATTATGTCTGTGTCATATACTTGCCTGGAAATGCTACAAGCAGCTTTAGAAGGAGCTCTAAATGAATTGAAACTCTGAAGAAGCCAATTTCTTCACTATATTGAAGAATTTTTATAATACTTTTTATTTGGAATATTTAGAGGCTCAGCTGACTCAAACTGTCTTAATTGCTATCTAAATTAGACTGTTCTTTCCTCTGTAAATATTCCAAAATATGCAACAAGAAGGAGGCTATTCTTCCAATGGAGTTTATTTCAATAATCTATTTTGAAACATAATTTCAGGGGTGTCAGTGTGGGAAGTCTCAAATAATCAAATAACACAATGTTTTAGACCAGCTGACAATCCTATCATTTCTGCTTGTTTCTTTCATAGACACTCATAATGGATACATCTGTTACTCAGGAGGATAGTAATTATTCTAAAGCACTAATTTGTTTTCATTGAGAATGTTTATGTAAATAACTAGATGAGTACAGAGTGAAAATTTAACCAGGAGGCGTTACATGGCAATTTCCTGAGCATCCTGAGATGATAGTAGGCTCTGTCAGATTGCAATGGGCTTTCTTCTTTGCAAATTGATTATCACACAGAACTTCTCAACCAAATAAATTATTTTCCAAGCTATTTGCTACCTGATATAATACAGAAAAACAAGCTGGGTGCCTGATCTTAAAAACACAAATTAATTCATCCTGTTAAGTCTTTCTTTCCCGTATGCAACATAAATATAAAATTACAAATATATTGCTCACAGATATTTCCATGTTTCACTAGCACAGCTAAGTGAAGAAAAAATAACAATAGGGGCCTTAACAACTGAAGTATATTCTGACAAAATGTGCCCCATTAATGCTGCAAGAACAAGAAACATCTCCCCACAGATGTTAAGAAAAAGCAATAACTCTACCCCTGTTGGAGGAAAACTTATGTGCTTCCTGGAATGATTAATGCTGCTCATGAGTGAGAGAGCTTTTTCTTTTTGCCTGGATACCTGTCTTAACTGTTGGCACTCATGTCAAAGGACTGTGAGCAAGCAGGACAGGACCAGGCAGCCGGGCCAGACACAGGACAGGGTGACAGAAAATGTAAAGGGGTTCAGTACATCATGGCTGGGAGCATGCCAAAACCATAGCTAACCTGAACAGATCGTAGTTCCGATTAGGTGTAGTGCAGTAATGGAAAACCATCAGATTCATTCAGTATTCAAGGTGGGCAGCTGTATAACAATTTGTTTCACAACAAAAAGTTGACAGAACAAATCCAAAACAACTCTGTGTGCATGTTTACATGGGAAGCTATTGGCATCAGCAGTGCATTTGAAGGTGTGCTTCAAGTCCCTTATGCTTTTTGTAACATTTTCAAATTCATTGCTGTCTTCAAGATGACAGGAAATTCAGGTCTGCCTTCCTCCTGGGAGATCTTTATTCACAGACAAGTCAAAAACCCTTGACAAAAGGCAACCAAGGGAACTTGCTGACCTTTTAGCTGCCTGTCTAACATCAGTGCAAGTATTGCTTCCTGATAAAATGAGAAATTCAATTTAAGGGGAAACGTAGCAGGTATTTGAGTAGGCTCTCATTTTATTTTACTTCCCGGGCTGTCTCTCAAACAGAAAACAAATGTAAATAAACAGGACTCCATCCTTCATTCCCTGGTGCACTTACCAGAGCTCGCAATGCACACAAAGGTAACATCATTCTTGCATTATTGTCCACCCTTCTGTCTGCTGATTTTAATCTCCCCAAAATAAACCTGTCGTTTATAAATCCTACCCTTATATTATCTCACTATTCCTTTTATCCTTAATTTTAGGAGGACAAGTCCCAACTGCATCAAAAACTCATTCATTTTTGAGAAATTAGCTTAACTATGGTTGACCATGGTAACGTCCATCACTTGGAGGAGAGACATAATGACAACACGCACTAAGCTTGCTGGGGGGCAAAGGTAGTCTAGATATGTGTTTCAACATATCCAACACCTTTTCAGAACAAACCCCTTTTCATCTACATAATTTGCCCCTTGTGAACTACTTGCCCGAAATATGTCCTGCATGGAAGCCTTGAAATGGTAACTTGGAGAGATTTAGCTGAGGGGTGTATCAGGGACAGGAGCATCTCTGCTATGAGGAGAGGTGGAGAAATCTGGGGCTGTTCAGCCTGGAGAAGGGAAGGTTCAGAGGGAGACCTTATTCAGTATGAATACCTAGAGGAGGGGTGCAAAGAGGAAGGAGACAGACTCTTTTCAGTGGTTCCCAGTGGAAGCACAAGAGGCAGTGGGAACAAACTGAAACACAGGAGGCTCCCTCTGAACAACAGGAAGCCCTTCTGTGCTGTGCAGGTGCCTGAGCATTAGCACAGGTTGCCCAGAGAGGCTGTGGAGTCTCCCACCTTGGAGATCTCCAAAAGCCACCTGGACATGGTGCTGGACACCCTGCTCAGGGTGGCCCTCCTGGCCCTCCTGGAGCAGGGCCTGGACCAGGTGCCTCCAGAGCTCTCTGTCAGCCCCAGCCCTCCTGTGTTTGTGTGATGCATACAGGATATTCATAGCCAACAGATAAATTGGGTTCTTCAAATGAGAAGAGTGTCATTTTATTTTTGGGAAGAAAATTAAAAGAGCAGGTGTCTCCAGGTTTGAGAAGAAGGATGACATTAATGAGGCTTGCATTAATATATTACCATTTGCAAATATCTCCCTGTTAAGATATTTTTTCTTCCTTTAGTTTACTAACAAGTACAAATATTTTATATGTTGCTACTTTATTTGCTTTGGGGTTTATGTAAGAATGTATTATTTCATTTGTATATAGAAGACAAATAGCAGGATAGTTGCAAATAGAAATTCTCTGATGCTTGTAGAAACCAATACACCAGTCTAAAAGTAAGTCATGGTCTGCTATGAAAAGTAACCCCTAAATGTAGAAATCTGTAAGTTCAATTTTTGATATCACATCTTTATTTATCTGGCCTGATTTGTATGCATTTATTGTATAACTTTGGCCTCATTAGCTGAAATTTACTAAGCTGGTCAGTACAACTCTATCCAGAAGCAATGTCTTAAGAGTTTGTTCCCTTAAAGTTACAACAGAAGAAATACCTGTAGTAAAGAGTCCAATAGAAAAAAAGCAAATACTGTTCTTGGACTTACAAAGCAATTCACATTGTGGTGTCTTTTAATTATTTGTTCTTTGCCATTAACACATGTGTTGTAATTGGTGGTTTTAGGAATCGTAGCTGTCTAGCTCTACCAAGTAATGTAGTGCAGCTGACCCCTGGAGTTCCTTGTGGTTTCAGTTTACTGCAAGTAGCTAAAGTATACTTGCTAACTCACTGCTTCCCTCCAAGCAATCTGCAAAATTTACATCTAATGAATGGAACAAAACAGATTCCTATCTCCTGCATTAGACGTACAGGAATAAATATATGCCTTATGGAAACCTGCTTTCTTAACAAGCCTTGCTGTTTACAGAGCACTGTATTCAAGCATGCGGGGGACATCCTCAGGCACTGAAGCACAACTACCTATTAAAATTGCCTGGCACCATGCAGGCCTGCCAGCCAGCACCCTGCAAAGCATGTGGAGCATCCCTGGGCTTGCTCCCAACAGGCAGCTCATGTGCAGCCAGCTGGTTTTGGACTTAAAAGGGTTTTACCTGAACAGTTGTGGGCTTTTCTGTGCAACTTGGTCTTAGCTGAACCCTTTTAAAATATTAACATGGATTCAGCCTATTAACAGAGCTTATGCATGACTGCTGGTAAGCTGTGGAAAGGGTGGGCAGAGCTAGCGGAACCTGTGCCTAGGTACAGCAGGTTTTGCAGCAGTCTCCTTTTCACCTAGTTCGTCTGCTGTCTTTACATTGAAGAATATCACTGCAGTTGAACAAAAAGCACAATCCAGATGTATTTTTCTTCAGGTAAGTAGTATTTTTATCTGCTGTAAAGATGCATGTGGAAACAAAGGTGACCAGCACTGTGATGTCAAAATCTATGAAATAGCTGAAGTCTCTCATCTTCCTCATTTGTGTTCTCCCCTCAGCAAAGCTGCAGTTACAGTGAATGCAGATGTGTGAGTTCCAGAAATTTCCTCATGTGACACTGCCAGCAAAATTAAAACTATTAGGAGCTATTTTTCCTTCATTCATATCCATGGTAACAAACTTTACCATGCATACACTGTATGTGAAGGTCTGCAATGCTGATTTCTCTTCCTTTTGGCTGAGCTGTGAAGTTGTTTTCTCACTGGTATTTTTGCTGTGTATTACTGCCCTCCCTGCCCGAGTAGTGGGATAGAAAAAAGTTTATTGAAGGTACTTCATGGGAGGCCAGAAAAAGACGAGGAATTTTGAAGGAAAAAAGAAACAAGAAAAAAAAAAAAAAAAAAAAAAAGGAAATGTAGAACCACCTTATTTTTCCTGAGCTTTCAAAAGATCCAGGTAAATGCTGCAGAGATAGCACAGAAATAACACTTCAGATTGACACCACAGAGCTCTGTAGCATCCCTCCTAATTATTACATATTACTCCATAGGACCAACATTTTTCAGAATGTCATTATCATGAACCTTGGACTACTGATGGCTATGACAACTAGAATTTGATGATTGAAATGCTGTCTGCATGATCCATCAAAATAGCAAAAGGCTTCTCACTGGAAAAGAAAACACACTTCCCTGTGTAATACCATATGTCCTGCATTGCTTCAGTGATGATGTATTCGGGATACTGAAGATATACGAAAGACATATAATAATCCAATCCTACCAGCTGCTTCATATTCAGTCCACATATCCTGCTAGAAGTGGCAACCACCCTTTGAGAATGGCCTTAGCTTCCAAGTGGAAAAATAAAAGGCAAAAGAAATTGTCATAACTGAGCCAACTGTCTTTGTAGGCAAGTTGCCTCTTCAGATTCATATTTGCTAAAGCAGTCCACTTCGTGCACTGCAGCAAGGTCTCCTCCACACACACATGTTCTGGTATCTCCTGATGGTGGGCATAATCTTCAGTGCAGTTGTGTGTATGGAGAACAGAGACTTTAAAGGGTGAAACGGGGGAACAGTTTATCAAATGCCCACACCTGCTAGACCTGCTGCCATGAGTTGTCACTGTTCCTAGAAATCATTTTTCTGAAACATTCAGAGAAATTGGTTTCCTTGAATGTTGAGCTGGAAGCAGAAAGGCAGAGATAAGGAGGTTTTCTGATAGTTCATTAAGATTTTTGGACTTCTGTTCTCTGCTCTGAATAAAATTTTTTCTGCTACAGGAAACCCCAATAGTTCAAGCTACGTGAACTATGGATGAACACTTGAACTAAAATACTTGAACTAAAATACGGAGCTTCTGACATCCGTCTACCTATCATTTGTCTAATGAGTATAGTCTTCCTTGAAGAGCACAGGACAGGGCTAGCAGCACCAAATCCCACAACAAATTTTGGAAAAGTTAGATGATCACCTCCTTGCTGCTTCACTTTGGCTAAAAAGAAGGGATCATATTTATAAAGTCATAATTCCTTTTATTTGAACTCAATTATTTTGCACTATCATATGGTTGCAATACATCAGGGCTTCATGAAGACCAAAGTAGTGTTAATTTAAAAAAAAAATGAAAAGTTACATGCAGGACTATAATTTCTTCGTTATTATTAATAATAAAAAATAATAATGCAGAAGTGCATGTCATATTATGATGAAATCATATGTGCAGATTACTCTTTCAAATATTAATCACAAATATTTTAGTTAAGCAGCATAAATTCCCCCATAATGTTAACTTCAGCTGCCTGTGATTATGCTCTTTATGGTGGCTCCCTTGGAAAATATGAAAGAAATCCTTCCACAAGGGTGAGCTGAAGGACTCTTCTCAAAGCTGTAGTGATTGCTGTTGCTACAGCATTTCTGAGTTACTAATCACTGGCAAAGGAGCCATTCAGTGGCTATTGAAAAGAGATTATTTCATCCTCTCTAGAGGTGCAACAAGTCACAGCAGTACTGTGGCTCTGTGGAGAACAAATTACTCTATGTAAATAATAATAATAATAATACAGATATTTCCATAAGGTATAAAGGCATACCATCCTGCATAGCAAAGTCTCCTTGATGTTTTCCATTCAGACATGAAAAGGAAGGTAGTCAATCACACTTCGTCTTACCCCTGTCATGTCCCATTATGCAGAAGTACCAACTTTTAAGATAGGGTAACAGTTTCATTGCATAATCTATATTATATTAAACTAATTTGTATTCTAACCCTGGCTGCAGCATTCACAGGCTGGAGGAGCCCGGAGACACTATGTAATATGCAGCCTCAGCAGAGAATGTGTCACAAGGCGGTCCCCTGGTGGAGTTAACCACTAGGGATGCAAGGTTTGGGTGCATAAACTGGAGTAAGGAGGGTGTAGGAAGGCCTGAGAGAAAAGGGCAGATGTAGTGATCACACAGCACAGTCCATATTGGCGTGTCTTAGTTGCACTGGTCACAGCCTATGATGACATTTACCTACATGCAGCTTTGTTGCTGGACCCAGGAGACACAGGTTTTAAAAGAGACACACTTTGTAAAATGAGGCTCCTTCTGGGCTGTGTTTTCACCTTTCTTAATCACAGGCTCCCCACGGCCACATTGGTCCCAGCTGACTGCCAGGCACCCAACAACACTAACTTCTCCAAAGCCTTTTTTTCTTCCTGTGACAGCTGTTTCACATGCTCTGGGGCACTGCAAAGCCACTGGGCAGCTGGGGCATGTAACACTAGGAGGAGGTTTTTGAAGTAACCTGGCCAAAAGGTGTGCTCAGTGGGGCTGAAGTGAGTCGCCAGATCTATCACAGGCAACATCTTTCTCCCAGAGATGACCTCTGTGTGGTAGGAAACATCAGACATGGCAGTATGTCTCATAAAAGAGAAGCATCTTAGGTGAAGTTACCTATTTGTTGTGGTTTATGAGAGAAAATTCCTCCTGTGCCTTGTCAGAAGCACCAGGTGTTGCATAAGAGGTAAGGTGAGCTGAAATAATCGTCCCTTTAAAACAAAGAACATTGTTCTGTGTCATACAAAGGGAATGGAAGTAAATAAATGCACATCCCAGACCCCCGTCCCACACAGCTCCCCTGCCACAGCACTGGTGCCAAGGGGCAGGACCAGGCACAGTGCTGGCTTCGGGGAGAAAAAAGGTCAATCCTTGCACATCTAAAGCCAGCAGAAGCAACTCGTTGAACAGCTGTCCTGCTGTAAAGGACCTGTTGGGCTGGGGACAGGCTGAAATAAAAGTCCATCTAGCAAATGTTTGGCTCCCAAAGCCCACTCTATATTCTGTCCAGACCAACGCTGAGGGTGCTGTGGTTGGATGAAAAGGAAGCAAAGCAGGTGTCTGAGCCTTCAGTTCTCCCCCTAGCCCTCCCTTCATCTGCAGCGTGCAGAAAGGATGATGGAATACCCTGGAGACCATTTACAGTTCACTGATCTATGCAACCTACAGGATTTAAACTGAATTTAGAGATAAATCAGGGGTAATCCAGTGGGTTTTCCACAGTTTATCCCTGCAATGCTTGTCATTCCCTCGGTATATATATTGCTCTTGAACCTGTTTCTGACAAGAGATATTGGTGAAGTGGGCAGATTTATGAAGGTTAAATCATATTTGATAGAATTTACTAGTTAATGTTTTATGTGCTAGCAATCCATCTAGAAATAATGTTTTGTCCTAATTTTGAGAGATATTTTGAAGATCTCTGCACCTGGCATAAGGAAACTGCACTCTCTGTGTTCCTGCTTGTAATCCTTGTCCTTGCAGTTCCCCCAGCAGAGCTACAGGTTCTCAGGAGACTGTGGAAGAGACCCAGACTGCTGCATGCTATTGATCACAGATGAACAGGCTCTGGTAACAAATCCTAGAGATAGCTCGGCACTTTTTTTCTGAGGACCTTTTCAAACCTTTCTCCAATCACTGGGTGGAAAGCAGTAAATTACAGCAGCAAGTTCAGGCTTTGGAAGTGCTTAGCAGGCAGGGTGCAGCAGGAGAATGTACAGGAGTTTGAATTATTGCATGCTGAAACCTTCCACATTTACATTTGAGTCATAAGTTACAGAAGTGAGCATAAATAAGAATTAAATATCTGCAAAGTCTTTTTTTCTTCTGTCTTTTGATTACAACACTGTTTTATTTATGACTCCCAAAAGAAAGCCAAACTTCTATTATGTGACATTTCTTCTGTAAATTGTTAAAGAATCACAAAAATGAAATACTTCACAGCGGGTTTTTCCTCTATTGCTACCTGCCTGTGGTATTGGCTTGGTCCCTATCCAGACTCTCACTCTAGTAGGTGATTTTTTTTCGCTAGTAGAGAAGCATCTTATTATAGTTTGCTTTTTCTGTGATTTTCTCTTAAGCCAGATGAATTAGATGCACAAGGTATTTGATGTTTCTGCCACTTTCTAGGCTGCTGTAATATTTTCACTGGTAGTTCCTGAAATATAAAAAGGAAGGAAGGAAGGAAGGAAGGACGGAAGGAAGGAAGGAAGGAAGGAGGCAGGGAGGGAGGGAGGGAGGGAGGGAGGGAATTTTTGGATGACCAGGTGATGAGTTGTGCACTGAACAATATTAGAGGTGATACAGAAATTTACTTGTGTGGTCAAAGCAACATCTTCTTGTCCCACCCAGTGCATCCCTGGGCCACTGTTCTGGAACATCCCTACACTGATAGAAATGCTCCTCTGAATTTCGTCTTTGGTTTATTTATTGTTATGTCATATTCATTTTTCCTTGTATCAACACCATCCTTAAATAGTTCTTCTCCCTCACAGGTATTCATACCTAACTGTGTTTATAGAATAGGCTTTTCTATCCTCAGCTTTCATTTTGCTAGACTAAACAGCCCTAAAAAATAAGAAATAGTGCCATGAAGGGCATAAATCTGAAAGTAACATTCCTATAACTTTATAGTCTACTGCCTCCTGCATCCTTTATTTGTATTTATTTGTATTTATTTCATTCTTTCCCAAGCAGAGTACCCCCTTAAGTATTGTATACATGATTACTTGTCCAGTCCACTTCTATTTCTGTAATATTTTGTTTCATCTCTTGCATTGGTAATGGCCATTCTTCCAGCATGCTGTCTGAGCTTCTTGCGTTAGTATAAGAACATTTTGGTTATTTCTCTCTGGTCACACTTTAATTCTTCAATGAATTATATTCAACCTTTTCACTGATGCTTTTACCTGCAAGACTTTACCTGCAGTTATCCATATTAGTCTTCATTTTTCTCATCATCTTTCTTTCTCTGGTCCCTTTTCATCTACTATTTTACCCTTTCACACCTGGGATTTCTATAAGAAATCCAGATTTGGAGGGTGCACAGACTTCCTGACTATGCTCCCTTCATTTAGAATTCTTATCACTCGTGGCAGCCTCCATTCCCAAAAGATAGTGCCCATGGCCCCAGGCAGGGTCCATCTGCCAGATAGGGCTGCATCTCCTGCGCAGCTGACCTTCCTCATCCTGTCACCCTTCCACTGCTCCCTCTCATGGACAAGATGCTATTTTGAGCATCTTCCCTTTTCACCCCCAATCTCTTTATGGGGGATCTCATGCTGCCATTTGCCCTGGTGGGAAAGTTCACCATGGGTCCCATCAGGACTATTCCCTTACCTCACACATGCAGCCAGATCCTATCCTTGTTCCTGGTGGTCAGTGGCTCCTTCCTGGGGCTGCTCTGGCACCATCCTTACCCACTCCTGCTGAAGGACTCCTAAAGCCACAGGTTCATTGCTACCCAACAGTGCCAGTGCTCCCTGTTGCCACAGCATTAAACCTTGGGCCATTGGTGATCTCCATGTCCTGCATTTCACAGGACTAGCAAAAGGCTTTTCCCTCTTCTCTGCTCTTTTCCAAGAGCAGGAGCCGAGGAGTGCAGGCACCAAAGGGTGACCCAGTGCTGGGTGTGATTTCCACTGCACGGCTGTTCCTGCACAGCGGGAATAACTGCTAACAAAAGGTCTTCAATAACTGCTATCTAAAGGTCCCTGCTTAAGACACTTCTCACTCCTCTGACACCAAGGCGGCTGTTGAGTATCTGAGTAGAAGCATGGGAAGGGAAGGGAAGGGAAGGGAAGGGAAGGGAAGGGAAGGGAAGGGAAGGGAAGGGAAGGGAAGGGAAGGGAAGGGAAGGGAAGGGAAGGGAAGGGAAGGGAAGGGAAGGGAAGGGAAGGGAAGGGAAGGGAAGGGAAGGGAAGGGAAGGGAAGGGAAGGGAAGGGAAGGGAAGGGAAGGGAAGGGAAGGGAAGGGAAGGGAAGGGAAGGGAAGGCTTTTGTGAAGCCCTTGTTTCACCATTTCTTATTTTCTACTTGCTTCTGATATAATTTCTTTCTGACCTGTGTTATAACCAATGTCTGATCCTGCAAACCATTAACACTTGGAATTAAGTTTATTTTTGCACAGGATTATTTTGAAGATCTGGAAAGATCATAATGGTCAGAAAGCAAACTGCTGTTTGAACATTTAGCTGAATCTGCTCATTCCTATCTGTTTTGCGGCAATCATGACAAATTCTGTTATGTAAGAAATCATTGCTTAATAACAGACACACATTCAGACACATGTTTTGTTAGGCACTGCTGTCTTCAGCATACAGCATTGACAGGAGATGACAGAGATGATAACTTGCCCCCTGACACCTTATATCCTCCTTCTCAGTCCATTATCCTAAATGCTGGAAGGGTCTGGACTGAGACCTCCTTGCCATCTGGCTGTCTTTCAATGTTTGTTCCTATAACACCTATCTCTATGCTATTTATGGACTGAAGGGCACATATGGAGCAGGCTCACCACCCCATAAGCCATTCTTATATCTGTGTCAGTATGTGGAAATAGTAGCATCTGACCACAGGCTGTGTACACACACCACCAGCTAATCCTAGCAACACTTTCAATATGTATTTTGAAAGAAAAGTGAAGTCCAAAGAGAGCCCTCCAATCTGTTGTTGTTCACTGTTGTACACATAGGCAGAAAACAACCCGCAGCAGAAACAATGCACCCCAGCAGCCTGAACAATAAAGACAAAAAAATCCTAGCATACAGAGTTTGAGTTAAGCTGCACACTTCCATTAAGAGAATGTTATCAGTAAACTCACAAATAAAACTATATCACATTGTCATCAGCCTTTTCTTAATGTACTTTGAAAATATTCATCATCTAAATCTGTTTCTCTCTCAAGCCCAGCTCTGGAAGTGAATCAAAAAGATTAAACACGGCTCTCCTGGCTCAGGCTTTATCACACCAGACTGACAGCGATGTTCCCTCTTCTTCCTGCCTCTCACTTTTAAATGTTTTCGTAAATGAATGTATTGTTCTTATTTCTCATTAGCATTGCCAATTCGGGGAAACACATTGCTCTTATGAAGATGGAGTCTGTTCACATGTTCCCTTCTGGGACTGGTGTAACAGGTTTCTGCAAGGATTGTATCAAAAAAAGAAAGCAGAGAGTGAGAGAGTGTCAAGATTCATTTTTCCTTGGCCAAGAAATTTCCCCAAGAATTCTGCAGTGTGCAAATTGGAAAAAAAAAAAAAAAAAAAAAAAAAAAAAAAAAAAAAGTAATAATAATAATTAATTTAAAAAAAAAAAAAAAAGAAAAGAAAAAATGCTGTAATTCAGCTGTGTCATCATACAAAGGTTGTCATCTCATAGTGAGTATCCTGTGTCTATGATTTCTGTGCTCAAATCAGCCTCATCCTATATCATGCAAATCCCAACAGCCCTCTGAATGTCACCAGTCTGCACATACTCTACATTTTCTTTCTTAATTGCATTAAATTGCTCAGGAGAAGCACATATTGTTGATCCTTTTTTTTTTTTTTTTTTTTTTTTCTGTAAAGCATATAGCTCTACCCTTGGAATAAATTATTTTTAAAGCATCACTTGTACTATATTAGTATTATGCTGCTTTCATACATATTTTGTCTTCTCAGAAAAATAATTTTGTTTTTATTCCATAGTGATTTTTATTATTCTTTATGTCCGTATTTTGGGGGTTTGTATCAGGTAAATCACTCAGTATTACTATATAATATTGTCCTCTGACAGAATCGTTGTGTGCTCTCTTGCTTGGAAAGTAAGTTGATAATTAAAAGCTGCACTTTTCCCTTAGCTCACGGTGTGGTTTTTTGCTTAATTTGAAGAAATTAAATTCACTCAATAACACTCAGAAATTAAACTCCGATTTTCAAATGTAACAAAGTTGTAGCTTTGAGTACTGATTTGCTAACTGAACTTTTCTGTCATTATTAGACAAGTGGGTCATCAAATGAAACGAGGAGATAGAAATTCTGTTTCTCAAAGGACTGTTATGAACAAGGATTTTAGAAGATTAACTGAGGGATATGGATTCTTTGGGGAGAACATGGGAATTCTCAAAGAAATAAAAGAAGCAAATATTCCTGATTTCTAGTGGAACATCAGATTCCTTAAGCAATCATCATACTCAATTAGGTGATAAGGTAAATTATTATTTGACTCCCTAGATGTTTGAGATCAGACACTCAACTTCTTTCCAAAACACTGGCTGCTGTTTTGGCTCTCCTTCCCTCTTCATTGTTCCTGGAAATCAAACTGGATGTTTTGACAAAAATCTTTTTCCTGCTTTCACACAGTCTAAAAGCTGTCCCTGTAAGGATTTAAACTGTACTCAGGTAGCTGCTGACTTGAGCAGAGGCTTATGTAGTTGAGCCTGAAACCTGAAAGGCCTGGTATCTTTGTAGGTTTTTCTCCCTTTTCGGGCATATCAGAAACATTTTGCTCTGTGGCTCTGATGAGTGGTATGATATGAATGACTGAAGAGCACACTGCTCCATCCACAGTGCTGCTGCGAAGCTGTTCTGCAGAGATACTGTAATATCAGCCCGTGAGGACGCAGTGGAGGCTGTCCTCCCTCGAGCTTTTAGCGTCCCCGCTCTGACAAGGGACCCCGCAAGCATCTGGCTGCTGCGAGAAAATGTGCAGACATCCTGAGAGATTAGATATGCCCATCCGAGCTTCACAGAAATGGAAACTAAAAGTGATTGAAACATGTCAAAGTCCGCGGGCCCTGTCCCTTCCCAGAGGGCTCATCCTGTACCCGGGTGAGGGACAGCCCCGACTGCCTTCTCCCACCGCCCCGCAGGCAGCACTGCCTGGGGCACAAGGCAGTGCTGGGCCCATGGGGAGATAAGGGCTGATGGATGGCCTGGATGGCCTGCAGGACCAGATAACACCAGGGACCCAGGAGCACGTATGTGGGGAGCAAGTATGCGGTGGGAGGAGATGCTCCCTGAGACCACCACGGCCCATCTCCCACTGCCACGTGGGCAGGAGGCAAGGTCTGAGCCCCGTTTTTTGTTATGGGAGCATTCCCACCTTCCTGAACAGAAACTCTTACCTCAGAAAAAGGCTGGAAAATTACCTCATACCTTCAGAAGCCTCTACCAGGCATCCTGGCCCACACACCTACTCCTCAGTCACAGTCCTTGGTTCATTGCTCTCTTAAGCACCCAGTGAGCTTGGGTGTGCTTGGTGGTTTATTCCCTGCCTCTCTGCCACTTCACACCCACCTCATCTCGCCACCTCTTGGTACTGTGATGCAGCAAAGTCTTCAACCCTTTGTTGGCATCATCTTCAAGGGAAGACGGTGACTCTCTTTCATAATATTGAAGACTTTCTTGCAACTGGAAAAACTGTGGAAAGTCCAGAAGGAGAAAAGGTGCTCCATAATTCTTTCAGACAAAAGAAAAAAAAAAAAAAAAAAAGCCCAGGAGACTACTGCCAGAGTTGTGCTTCCACCTGTTTTAATTAGACAGTTCTACTTCCTACATTAAAAAATAATAATAATAATTAAAAAAAAAACTTCCCCAAATTTGAAATAATCCTTCGAATCTTAATAATACATTGTTAGTATTGCTTCTGCCACAAAGATATCTGTGAAGATAAGGATTTTTTTAAATGAAAGTGAAAAAAACAGGTGTTTTTAAAAATGTGAGGTCATGGAATGTGGGAAATGAGATGAACAAATTTATTCTACTTTGAAAAGACTTTTAACGTTATCAAGTAAAGCTGGCTGATGATCTCTTCAGGAGTGAAATCTCTTCAGCAAATGAGTGTTTAATAATCCTCATGCTCTCATTTTTGTAATCACTTCAGTCTGATATTAAATATGACTTGTTCAGATGTCTCTCTGATACAAAGTATGTGTGTCAGTGTTTGGACAGAGAATAATTGGATTTATATCTCTGTTATGCTTTCAAATTGCTAGGTCAGATTAGGGTCTCTGGCTGTAAATTCTTCAATTCTATTCTAAGTCAAAGGAATGTGACAGATTTAATACCTAGAATAAGTTATTAACTGCAATGATGCATAAACCAGTGGCACTTTTAGAAATAGCAGTCTATACTGCTCCTGTTTTCCAAAGGGGAAAAAAATGAATCTTATTTCTTTGTTTCTTGCAGTTCTT
Organism: Aythya marila; assembly: GCF_965140915.1. Lineage (NCBI taxonomy): Eukaryota > Metazoa > Chordata > Aves > Anseriformes > Anatidae > Aythya > Aythya marila. Next base: position 65,342,470 of record NC_139080.1, on the reverse strand, counting down.
GTAAGCATTTTTCTTGATTAATCCATGAAGAACTTGAAACTGATGTGTCCATAAGTACAATCTTCTGTTACTTTTTATTGCAGTAATAACTTCTGTCGGAATTAGTTTCACTTTCAAAATTAGTATTTAATTTATAAAAGTGAGAGGAATTTATACACACACAACATTAAAACATCACTATCTATAAACAGAAAGTGCCTGTTCCTACCATGAACTGTTTATGAAAGACTAATATAGAATTACGGGCTGTGTGGAAAGAAATCAAGAAAGATTGGGCGAGAAGGGAGCTTTGCCAACCTATGCATGTGCTCAGCTGAAAAATAGATGGAGTGACCTGTTGACTTTTTAAGACTGAAAGTACTTGGATTTGTTTCTCCCACAGATTGGTTAGCTGCTGTATGCTTTGTGGTTTCCATGCCAGCTTGCTTTATCCCTGTGGCTGGTTTGGACCTCAGAGATGTGGTTTCTACATATCATTTTGCCAATAGTCTAACTGCCCCCTCTCATATTTTGGAATCATGGCTTAGCATTACTTCTTTTCTAGCCCTCTCAGCCAATTACCCTTTGTAAGGAGAGGTTCTTACACTTCCCTCTTTAGTTAACAGATAATAGTTGGTGGACAGCTTAGGAGAAGGCAACATACTAGCCTACTAGCTCTGCCAATATGATTCATTTTTGACTTAATTATGTTAGTGAATTTGTCTATGTTTGACAGACTAAAGGATCACTGGCCTACTCTGTGTTTGAAGGAAGGTCTGTGGGAAAATGTACTAACGTTTTGCTATTTAAGCTGATACCAAAAAAAAAAAAAAAGTGGTTCTGCAGCACACAAACCAGATATGGAAATTTTGATATGTAAAAGAAAGCCATATATTGCCTCAGTTGGTATTTGCTTAATAAAAGCTAAAAAACAAGTGCCATACATCATACATTTCACATGCTGATATCCTCCAAAATCCTACAGCATTGTGTACACCATTATTGCTAGACATCTGTTCTTTCTTTACAGCTATTTGGAGGAATGCCTTCAGAAACATGCCCCCCTTTTTTTTCTTTCTTTCTTTTTTTTTCTTTTTTTTTTTTCCTTTTTTTTTTTTTTTATTTTCTTTTCCAAACAGATCAGGTATTTTTTTTTTAACCAGAATAATATTATCTTCTTTTGATGTCCAAATTGTAGACGTGGTCTCCTACATTACTTCAAGAAAATGATGTAAAATAGGTCCTTGAATTTAGGGCTCCTGTGTCCCAGAAAAACAGCATAATTTCAGAATTATGTCTCTCACTTTGACTGTAAAATTTGCCCTTGATCCAAGAAAATTATGTTTTTGTAAAAAGTTCACATCTCAGTATGTTTTCAGAAAATGTTTTTACTGAAATGTTGCCAATTAGCCCTAACCAGAACACAGAATATAGTACATAGCATAGAGCAACTCTAGAAGAAATATACTTTAATGAGTGTTATATCCTTTCTACTACAACAGCGGCATTTTGGGAAAACTGCCTACTAGTCTAGAGCCAAGAGAATTTATGAAGCTGTCATGAAAACCTACGAGAACCATGAAACCTGAAAAGGACACTTTTGCTTATTAAGTAGCATAATAATCACAAGACATGATGACAATATATTGTCCTTTTAGGAGTGCTCTCATGAGAGCCTTCATCCTTCCCATTCAGAAGCTATGTTTAATAAGTATTAAATATTTTCCCTGAGGTAGTCCGTACTGGAAGGTCTAACAGCTCTTAGCTACTAAGTAGTTAAGCACTAGTGGTAAGGGAAAATGACTGGGCTGGGAGATACTACTTATTTATTTATTTATCTTTATGATCCTGGTAATATCTTTATAAACCTTTATTATTGCATTTTGCTTTTTTGAAATATTATACAAAGCAGTTTAATATAAATATGACATCATCATGGCTAAGTGCTTGGACAAAAGTGATAAATTATAGGAAATCTTGAAGCTGAGACTGCTGTGCTATCTTTAATTCAGTGTTGTGTCTAGTTATGGCTGGGACCCCAAAGCAGTAGGGAACAATCTGCACCTATAAATCATGACCAGTCATATGCACTCTTGTGTCTTCAGTCTTATTTTGATATGAGAATCAGTTTCTGATGTTTTGGGTAATTTGGGCATTTTATTTTATTTTTTTTTTTTGTGGTTTATGAATAGTTACTTTTATACCAAATGATATATTACACTGTGACAGTGTGATCAAAGAAATTTTTTCTCTTTCACGCTTTAGGCAAGGTCACTACACAGGGCACCGCTTACTAGTGGCATCAGTAGTGCCTGACCATGGGTGGCCAATGTGGCAGTAGGAAGCACACAGAATGGTGCAACCAATGGCAAACTGCTTTATTATTTCACATAACCAAACACTCTAGCTGCTCTAAGGTGGCATTATGTGGACTGGAGACCACAAGAAGTGATAGAATTCTGTCAGTGAGTTAATTTTGATGTAAAGGTCCACAAAATGCAGGAACAAGAATTATCAGCAAGAAAGAAAAGGTCATAGCGATTTCAGAAGATTGCCACTAGGATCCTTCCATTGTTATTTTGTGCAATAAACAAAGCTACTGCGGTGAACTTCATGACTTTAAGGTTATTTGTTTTTTAGTTGATTTTTTTTTCCTTTTCTTTTTAAGAGTGGGACAAATCTCAGTAATTTAAGAGGTATGGCCAACTGAATTTAAATTACTTCAGTTGGAGGATCCAAACTTTATCTTTTAGGAAGAAGTAGCAAAACCCAAATCATATCTTGGAAAAAATGTTGAAATGGGCTTTCATTTCATTCCTTGTTTGATGTATTGAAGGTAGTTTTCGTGATGTCATCCAGATAGTTTAAATAAACTGTTTGCATATAAGGTTAACAAGCTGCAGTGGTAGCAGGGTCTGTGTGGGATTATATTAGAATTAATTTGATCAATTGCTCTTAGTTCCAGAGGTCTCCAGATGAGACAGAAGCCAGCATATGCAGTTTGGCAGATGAAGAATCAGTGCAGTCAACACATGCCGTGAAGGTAATGAACATTCTTTCAAACTTCATTTTTCATCCTGAGCAGAGAAGACAACTAAGCCCAGACACTGCTGCTCAGAGCAGCCAAAATGATAACCATAAATAATCATAATAGAGGGCCCATAGTTTACATGCATTTGAGAAGGATAAAATAAGTATTTTACCATTAAGATGATGTTGTTAAACCCAGAATTTTCATTATGATTTGCCCCGGAGCACAGGAAGGTTCCTTTACCTTGAGATGCAGGTTCTGAATTAAAAGATCACTGAGCATTTTTGTTTGACAGACTGCTTGAAAGAAGAAGCTGGGGTAAACAGTGTTTAGTCAGGTCAGGGGAAACTTCCCTGACAATGCACTTCACTTCCATGGCTGAAGTGAAATTCAGGAGGATCAGGTCTGCAGGCCAGCTCTCACAGAAGGCAGTGGGAGGCTCACCCATGAAAAGCTGCCGTGGGCTCAGAATTGCCCAGTATTCATACTGCTGTGTACACAGACCTCCTGGTAATTCATTAGAAGCTTCTGACATTGCTGGAACTGTAAACTAGGACTGCAGATTTTCTACATTCAACAGCAGCAGCAAGCAGCCAGCCGTCCATAAATTGAACCTATTATGTGATAATGAGAAAAAAATTGTTATTGGATGGAAATTTGTTAGAATCCAAGCATAACTAAAATGGTACCTTAGTGGAAATTGGAATGAAAAGTGTGACAACAAATGCAAAAATGTAATATGTCATGCATTGTTATGCATATGTACTCTATTTTCTGCCAGCTGCGTTTTCTTTCTTTTCCTGTCTCTCACTAATAACCTCTCTATAAGCAAGCCAGATGTGCATATGACAAGTCAGCCACAGGGCCATGAATGCCAAACAGTTTGTTGTTGCTCCTGTCTTTTAAACAAATGTAACAATGTTTCTCTTCTAAGACAAAGCCATTGTACTTTTAAATTTCAAAACATAGATTTAGTGTGTTATCCTTTACTGTGAACTTGCTATAAATTTTCATTTAAACGTAGGTGCACAGTTTCATATTAGGTTGAAATTGTCAAGTGGCTTGTATGTGTTAAAAGTGTAAAAGTTCATGATTTGTTTTAAAATATGTAAAATTCAGCTAATACAGGTTTGTGTTTTTTTTTTTTTTTTTTTTTTTTAAATGTCTTCTTTTAAATCTAATTTATCACTTGGAAAAGAGAAATAATCTTTGTGACTATTACCATGCAACTTTTTTTAGTTTCCACATTTTAAAGTAAGACTATACAGAACTGAATCACATTCTGTCCTATCCTACCCTATCCTATCCTGTCCTGTCCTGTCCTGTCCTGTCCTGTCCTGTCCTGTCCTGTCCTATCCTTTAACTTCTTCATTCCAAAAACCTGTGATAGCAATATTTGCAACCTGGTGATTTTTTATACCACAGACATTTATATTCACTGCAAGCCATGCTGTTCTGCCTTAAAAATCTAAGATGTACAGTCTCAAAGAGATTTAGCTCTACCTGCACAAAGGCAAATTGTAATCAACCCAGCTTTGATGCCCAGATTTCCTCTCACCTTCCAAAACAGTCATCTCATCTGCATACAGCTATTACTGAGTGATTAGATGCACAGTCATGCCCTTGTACTTTCCAGTCACATAGCCATCCCACTGTGCTGCTCTTGAAGAGAGATTCTGGGCAGAAATCCTGCAGTCCACCTGGCACATTGATTATCCTCATGTAAGTTTTAATCTTCACTGCAAGAGCAAAGATGGCCTTGTTAGAGGCTGTATTATCCCTGCCTTCCTCCTTCACATCTCCCACTGTTTTTTCAATAGCTCACATAAGTGCTCTCTCAGTCTCTTCTGCACGCAGTTCCACGAAGAGGCAGCAAGCTATCTGCAGCACATGCACACCCAGCAGCAGGTGGCCATCAGGTATACGGCACACCAGGTCGTTAACGTCTGCCGTTCGCAGGGAGAGCAGGGAACGTGGCATGTATAATCAACACCCACTGTTCATTAAGTGCCTCTCGGCTGCTATAGGTGGTGGTGCTTGTCAACCGGTAGCAGCCCACAGCAGTCAGCCTTGATAACATTATTTCCCTATCAAAAATTTGGCTACCGCAGACATAATGAAATGTTGACAGTAGGTGGTTTTACATGTTTGCAGTGTTCAGGCACTGGGAGGTAAGACTTCCACCATGGCTTTTACTTGATAGGAGACTGTGCATCACCTGGCACCACAGCAGTCCTGGCTGTCAGGACACGCTTGCCTTCAGGCTGTCTTGCTTGCTCTGTATTATCTGGATATGTAAGAGTGCACATCTGAAGAAACGCTTATTGACTTCAGTGAGATTTAGAGCTTATACGTCCAGGAACACTCAAGAAAACAAATTCAGGTTAACAAGAGGTGTGAATTTAAAGTTGTGATTACTTTAACTGTGTTACATTCACATTCTCATTCAAAATTAAAGTGGTCCTAATTTGATTTAACTAAATTTACTTCCAAAGTAAATTAATACATTATAAATGAGAGTTGGCTACACAGACATTTAATGTGGTTTAGCCAATCCACATTAGAAGTTAAATCAGATTGATTTTTCTGCATGTTCCAGACAAAACCATCAGCTCTTAAACCACCTAGCTCTGAAATGGAATGTTAAATCCTATTTCTTTCAGGTGTGTAGTTTAAAATGTTACTCACTAGCTCCTCTAAGGATTACCCCGCATGTCTGCAATCCATGCGTTATACTTAGATATATTTTTTAAGAACTGAAATAGTACTTTTTTCATTTGAAGAGCTTCTGCAACTGATTGTGGAGGATTCCTACAGAAATGTCACTCAACATCTGACCTTAAATCAGCAATAACTGAGTGTTTTAAAAAACTGTGTGTCTATGTCAGCTTTGAGAGCTGTTCTAAGTTTCCAGAATGAAGAGAAATTAACAGAGTACTGTTACCTCATAAAGTGCAGAACAAAAGTCAGGGCCATTGGTATCTGTAGGTAAAAGTTAAACTGGACTGCATCAGAGAAGTTGTTCCAAAGCTAGCATTACAAAGTCAACCATACAGCTCCGGTCTCTTCATAAATTAAAAGCTAATGGGGCATGTGACACTAAAGACTCACATTAGCTGCTGGGCCACTGTCAGTGTGACACACACTTATGTGCTGCCTCATGCAACAGCAGAATGAAATATAACAAAAAAGCTGATGGAGGATGAGTCTTGATATCACCACCACCACCACCACCACCACCACCACCACCACCCCCCATTCATACAGAGGTAGCAAACGATATTTTCTTAGAGAATAGCATCACTTAGTATGTTTTACCTATATAACAGATTTAGAAGAGGAGAGCAAATACTATTTTTCACAAAGATGCAGCATGCTTTGCTCTCCTGGTGAGAACTGTTAGTATATCACTAGTTTGCCATTAGCTCAAACAGCCCCAACTGTTGATTGATTGATAGATAGACAGATAGAAGAACTATATTTATTACATGTATGTCCTGTAAAGATAAGTTAGAGGAAGACTTATGAAGTGCCTCAATGAGTTAGTATAACAAATTTTACTGGCAGTCAATAAAGGTTTGTGCTCCTAACCTTCCTGGTGATTTTGATGAGAAAGTAAAGATATGTCTGCCTAAGAAAGTACAATTGTATCACATCCTAGTATACAGCTTCTAATTTAATTAAGTGTCCCTGGAGAGTTTCTTTTCTGATAACACACACTAAGACTGTGCTGCTGCAATGGCTGTTATTGCTGTCAGTGCTTGCACTATGAGGTTGGCATGGATAAACTACCATGCTAGTCATAGTTCAATTGTGTTATGTAGATGAGCCTGAGGATGACAAAACATCTTTGAAAAAAATGTTCATTATCTAAATAACATCAAAAAAAAAAAAAAATGGGGGCAAATTTAAGTTAATATCTAGTAAAGTTAGGTGTGAAGGACCTTAGGATTTTTAAAGTTAGGTTATAAATTGTAAGATAGATTTGTCTTCTGGTGTTTTGCTCCTTGGTTTAACTTTAAACTGAAATAACTAAATAGCTAAATTAGGTTTGCAGGTATGCAGATATTCATGCAGATGACTTTCATGATTTTAACATCTGCTCTTAAAACCTTATCTTTTCCTTTCAGATCATTTGGTATTTCAAAGATCTAAGCATAATAAATCTTCCAAAATCAAATATATAAATACCCAGAAAAGTGCCACATGTTTAGGTCTAAAGCAATCTAGATCTTATCACTCAGCACAGTCCTGTTGAGGAGCCATACAAAAATTTAATGTCTCAGTGTGTACACAAGCTGCATTCAGAAGTCAAAGCTAGTTCTTGTGGTTCCAGCACTGCATTTTCATACTTCTTTGTGGGTAGTCATGTAAGAGATGTCCCATATTTAAGGAACTTTCTACCACCCGTCTGAACTAGCAGTTGTATTCATGGAAATAGAAGAAATGAAATTATCTATGAAAAAAGAATGCACAGGTGAAATACCTCTTAGTCACCTTCATGTCTTGCTTCATGTCCTACTCAAAAGCAGGACCCTCATCACATACATGCCATTTCCAGAGTTCATTCTTATGCTGTTAACATAAGGACAATTTGAGAAACAAAAAACTACACTGAAAAAAGGAAAAAAACTTTAATTAACTGTGGAGCAAATTGATTTCATTTTCTGCTTGGTAAAGGCTATTTAATATTCCTTCCTGAACATACAAAGATTTCTCTGAGACTGATGAAGCAAAGTAATAATGATAAAGGCAGAACACACTCACGGTAAAGTCTAAGCTATGCAACCGACTCCATGACATAGAATGTTTATTGAAAGTGCTGTTGGTTGCTTGTTCATGAGTATGCAAACAAGTCAAATGATCTGGTACAATATATTGGCAAGCTTTATGTCTAATGCATGCAGATCTATTTGTGTAGAAGCTGTAGTTAAGCTTCAGTAAAGCTGTTCCAAAAATAAATAAATTAATTAATTGATTAATAGATAAATAAATAAGACAGTTAACATTAGACATTTGTGGGAAACACCATGAAACAAGCTATTTTCCTAAGGTCACTGCTCTTAGGCTCCTGTGAGGCATTTACACTGCAGCACCAGGGGAGGTCTCTGGTAGCACCTGTAGGTGTTCTCCTTTGCAGCTGGTCTGGCTCCTGGCCCTGTGCAGGCTCCCACCACACTTCTCTGCTGCTGCTCCTGCTGCAGCTGCTTGCAGCTCCTGGATCACTAGCCAAAAACAACAGGGAGCTTCCACTCTAACCTTCAACAGCATGTTGCATTTTGTATACCTTAAAGGAGGCTGTAGCGAAGTGGGGGTTGGTCTGTTCTCCCACGTGCCTGGTGACAGGACAACGGGGAATGGGCTTAAGTTGAGCCAGGGGAGTTTTAGGTTGGATCTTAGGAAGAACTTCTTTACCGAAAGGGTTGTTAGACACTGGAACAGGCTGCCCAGGGAAGTGGTGGAGTCACCATCCCTGGAGGTCTTTAAAAGACGTTTAGATGTAGAGCTTAGGGATATGGTTTAGTGGGGACTGTTAGTGTTAGGTCAGAGGTTGGACTCAATGATCTTGAGGTCTCTTCCAACCTAGAAATTCTGTGATTCTGTGATTCTGTGACTTCTGCTGTGTCTGCCTGCTCCTCAGCAGCTCTCTCCTGCTGTCCCTCCTTTCTCTGTGCCACACATGTATGTCCCACACTCCAGTACAGCAAAAATGTCAAAAGGGCTCACAGGGGTGCTTCTAGATTTCTATATCAAAAGTAGCCTCCCTGAGAACATTTTGAAATGTGTGTGTCTCTCCAGTCAGATACCTTACTCTGCGTCAGAGCAGCCTGGATGCACATGCAGCATGGTAAATGCTTCTCTTCCAGTAGGAGTCACAGCACCTGTGAAAGTTACTTTGCTGGTTTTCAAGATCTTTTTACAAATCCTAAAGTTGGCAGCAGAGTAGTTTTGATGGTCCTTTTATTAATTTTAAGGATGCAGGGGTCATTATAATGATGTAGTAAAGTAATTCCTCTGACTGTAGGTTCTGTTACAAGCATTCATCTTCTGTTTGGGTTACAGCAAATTCCTCTTCCATAGGATTTCAGGTCCCCAGTATAGATAAGAGTCAGAGCACTTTTGGCACTGGAAGAGAACATACAGCACACAAAGGTATCTACTACCCTTAGACAAGTAGTTTAAGACAAGAAACTGTAGGTACTTGAAAAAATGGGAAAGACTAATGAAATGGTACAGTTGTACAACAGATGTACCCATTCATTTCCAAGTATGAAAGCTCTACTAATCAAAATGGGATTTTACCTGTCCATTGAAAGAGAGTACTCAAGTTTTAAATGTATTTTTATGCCAGACTTTTTAGGCATTATTGTTAAAGCTGGTAAGAAAGACCAGCCAAGTGTTTTCTCTACAATAGTGGGTGAAATATAATTTGATTTTATTCTTCTTAAAAATGCACACATTGATTTTGTTCAAAGTTCCAAGAAAAAATTGACTATTCATAAGACAAAAGCATATTTCAACCCAAAAGGTAAAAATCTGAAATCGGTACAGAGGAAAATACCACTCCAATGAAAGGCAGCTAAGTTTATTTGCCACAGAACACTTGCCCCCAGATGTTTGCAGGCAGGGGAACACATATGTGTATCTGCTATATACAACATAGGCTTGGAAGGTTACTTACATTATATCAAGACTTATACAGTGAGGTCCAAACCCACAACTGTGGCTGAAGAACATACGCACTGGTTCAACGGAGCTGGTGGCACCATTGAGGTGGCCTCTATGCCTTTCTGCTTTGGATCAGCTACCTAGAAGTCATCACTCCTGGTACTTCTTGAAAGCAGTTCAGCTGTTTGCAGTCCTCAGGGATCAAGACCATAGCCAAAGATCATGGCTACAGACAGTGGCTGTCCTGATGTGCCTGAGCAGCCAGCCGGAGGCTGACACCAGAGTTTCTCTGCTGGCTGCTTGCCTGCAGCTGGTGCTTACACTGGAGCAATCCCCACATGACAGACGAGTCTGCTTTTGTGAACCCATCTGCACTGGCAGTGGAGCAATAAAAGCTGTAAAGGAGAAACAAGACTTGCTGCCTCAAATACTACCTGTGTTCTGGACCAGAGCTGTGCAGCAAATCCCAGGAGATGTAGAGTTATGTGGGAAGTTAAATTGGCTCAAAAAAAAAAAAAAAAAAAAAAACCAAGCCCTCTCCAGTCATGGTCACTTAAACTGTAAGACTTTTTGGACAGGGCCAAAACATACTGCGTTTGTACAGCAGCTAACACAGTAGGCTCCCAGTTGATGATGTGGGCTCATGCATGCTATCACATTACAAAATTCTAAGAAGCTATTTGGTTATGTTATTACTGTTTGGTGGATGCCAGAAAGTGAAAATGGTACTTTTTAAAAGCCAAAAAAAAAAAAAAAATCATCTCTGCAGTGTTTCAGTGTAACAAATAAATAGTCGCTCTCCAGCTCATCAGGAGAAGTCTAATTACAGCTCACTGCAAGCAGACAAATGAATGTATGTGCAGTCTCAGTCTGCAGTGCAGGCACACACATGCACATCAAAGTGCAAGAGGAATGATGATGAATCCATGATCCCCTTCTATATTCCTTTTTCAAGGCATGGGATTTGATATCTGTTCAAAGTACAAAAGGGGGAATAAACAAGCATCAGTCATTTTTAACAAGAGAGGTTCAGTAAATGGAAGAAAACACAAAATCTGTCTTCAGTTTATGCTAGCCATAAAAGAAACAAATTCAAATGCTGAGCTTTTGAGGGAATGCAAGGAAAAAAAAAAAAAAAAAAAAAAAAAAAAAAAAAAAAAACCTTCAATATAAAAAAATAGAAATAAAAAATCCACATTTTGGCAGAGTCATTTTGGGAAGGGAAAAAGAGAAAAATAGATGTAGGAGACAATCACTTTTCTGTATCCTACACAAACAGACCTTGACAAAATAGCCTGTTAGCTTCAAAAGACATCTCTCTGGTTTGGAGAAGGAGCTCCCACTGACACCAGGATGGTCCTTGTGGACGTCAGGGGGCATGGCCTCTCTGCCCAGTGACTTTGCCACAACAAGATACACTCCAGATGCAGCTGTGTAACACCAAGTTTACTCCACAGTCAGTAGCAGTCAGTGCATTCAGACTGAAGTATTTTGACAGGTAGGAGGATACCATGGCACAAAGCCATGGTACCAGTGTTGAGGAGAGGCCCTGCCAAAATATACTCCCTAAAAGCTAGCTGCTTACTCTAATCACACATCATTTATTGAATATGAAAGACAGTCTGATACAAGCAGGGTGCAATGACCTTGCAATTTATTTCACTTCTCTTTGTCACAGACAAGACACATCTGGGTCAGACTGAGGTTCTTATCCACTCTCTGACCAATATATGCTTCCCCCCCCCCCCTTACATTAGTTTTCTTTACACAGACCAATTAGGAGAAATTCCTCTTCAGAAGTTAGCAGCTCAGATACAGTGCAGGTGTTTACACTGACCTGTCTCAGCTGCTCACAGTGAAATCTGTCCAGAACACAACCCAGTATCTCGGTGGTCTCCAGATAGCATAGGGGCCCATCCTTGCTGACCTTGCCTTGCTTGCCCAGGGCTGGAGTGGAGACTGGGACCACAGATACTGGAAATATCACATGTCCTTGCATGGTGCATACAGACACCTAGCAGCCTGGGCACGCAGAAAGATAATTCTGGTTTTGTTGTTGTTAGTGATTATTATTTGTTTGTTTTATTTTGTTTTGTTTTTCTTCAGGTACCCTTTTGGGAGCGTCTTAAGGTATCGCTCTGAGTTTCTCACTACTGGAATGTACAGGCTGTATTAAATGTGTCTGTGCAATTCTATGCATCAGGTGGTTTTCCTGAGTTTTAACTCATTTATTTCTTTCATGGCAAACAGTATCACCAAGTGTAAGATGTATGTGCACAATAAGATGGAACATGCATGAAAATACAAATCTTGTTAGGGACTTCCATGTTTTGGCTGCTCCCCAGTGCCTGAGCTCTCCTCTTATCTGCAGGTCTTTTTATTTAAATAATTAGTGTGTTTTGTTGATTCCACTGGATTTGAAAGCTTGAATGACTCAGAGAGTTTCAAAAGATACATTTACCTCCTTTCACTGCATCAGTCTCTTTCAGTCTTTTCATAGCACACAGACAGTGGAAAAATTTCCAGTGGATACTCCCTGGAAACTTGACAGACTTCACTTACCCGTAGACAACCAGGATAAATATGTTATTGATATATATGCAGATAACAGGCCGTGGGCAACTTTTGGCAAGTGACCATCTACTGACATGACAAATGTGCTGCATTTTTGCCAAGTGCCATAAACAACCACGTACATGCTGCTTTTTTTCTAATCCATAGACAGGGTAGTTCAGAGGTCTATTCTTATTATATATATATATATATATGTATATATGCTGCTTGAGTAAACATAGATTTATTTACTTAATGAGGTTACCTGCAGAAAGTCATGCAGCTCAGGACCAGAAAGCACCATAGGTGCATTCATTCAGCTGGCTCTGCAATACTCTTGTGTCAAATATCCCGTTCCACATGTACATAAACCTTTTGCTTTAGTTCTACTAGTTAATATCTAGTTAATATTCAGAGAGTGCTTTCTATTATTCTCCCAAGAAAACATTGCATTATTTCATTTTGCCTGAACAGCTTTTCCCCATTTAATAACATGGTCTTCTCTCTTTGTTTTTCACAGTGCATTACTGTGTTTTCCACTTGTTTTCCTGTTCTCTTGACCTGAGGTCACAAAGTTTGATAGCGCAAAGGGCAGTCCAAGTCTTTTTCCTCATAAATGAAATAGAACCAAAAACATTTAGCTTTGTATTGCTTTCAGAAACCAATGACTACTGAAGGATTTAGGATTCTTTCAGAGAGACAGAGAGATGTTTACAGAGAGTACTAAGGGTCAGGGTTAGAATTACATAAGGCAAAGGTAAATAAGGTAAGAAAGAAGTTGTGTACTCCTTCAGCCTTAACAATCTTTACTCCTTGGCACTAAGGATGTCATTAAATTATAACAAGAAGAAGATTCCTTCAATTTACAACGAAGAAAACTTTCAAAACTATTAGGGTCACCAATAAACTTCTGAATTCCCTAATGAGCTGGGATCCAGCCCATTTAAGAAAGGGTTCTACCAGATATAACATAGTGGATGCAGCAAAGCATCATGTGTAAGTCCCTCCTGAGTCCCTTCTCTGTTTCATAACACTGAAAGCCATGTAAACAAGTGTTGTGTTGAAAAAGCTGGAGAAATAAACACAACCTGATGTGAGAATATGGTTGGGGAAAATCAGCTCATGAAATCCAAACTTTACATTAGTTTTGGACTTCACTGATTTTTTTTTTTTATTTTTATTTTTTATTTTTTGGTGCAATTGTTACCTCAACTGTTGCTCTGGGAATTTTAATGTAATGTTTTTCTTCATAGCCTTTAGGGCAACAATTAATGAACACTTTGTGATAGTTACTATTTGTATAACATAAAATATATCAAGTTTATCTACTTTCCCATGGTGTCCAATGAGAGGGCAGTACAATCCTCGCTGATCTTTGATTCTAACATCAAGGAACTAAATCTTGATTCATAGGCACTGCTGGTGTAAATGCCCTGACTGCACTCTATGTCAACCCACAGTGCATCTATCTTACAGAAGAACTCCCTAAAAATTATATTTTCAGCTGCTCTCTGATGGACTAGCTCATTACTTTCTTTAGTGGAGCCTTAGACTCCTGTCTTCCTCGTCATCATCTGTGTTTTAGTACATCCATTAACAGACCTTTGGGGATGGATGTTGTGGAGACAGCACAAGACTGGTGAGAATCTTTCCTAGCATCAAAGCTAGCTAACAGCTCCAAAACAGAATGATCTCCTAGGAATGACACGAGCCCCTGCACATTGTCAGAACTACCATGAATTTTTACTTCAGGGACATACTTTTGTTACTTTCAATTTGTCTTCTGAAAGTACTTCCAAGCTTTTTCACTTCTAAATGTAAGTTCTTGCTTGTAAGTGCTTGTAAGAATCCCTGTCACTGAAGCGCACTGTTCTTGCCTACAGAAAATAAAGGTTGACTGGGTAAGCCCCAATATTGTCTGGGGGCTTTCCAGGATTCTCAATGAAACGACCATTGTTCAGACTGGATCAACATCTTCTATTTGTACAAACAAACAGCATGTAGGAAGTCACTGTATATGCTCTAAGTTCTCTCTTGTTCCTTGTTTTCAAATGAAAAAGATCTTTGCTATTAGACATTCAGAAATACAGAATGCTTCTCAATTACTTTAATTCTTCTTGTAAATAGATGATAAAATGAAACATCCAAGCCTAATGAGTTATAAATAATGCAGAGTTTGAATTTCCCCCTCTGAACATGCTCGTTTTCTTCTTTTTTCTTTTTTTTTTTCATTTTAGATCATTATTTATAAGCTGGATTTTCAAAATCCAGTTGCTAACCTTGGGTTTTCTTTGCAGAGCAGCACTGAAAATAATGGCAGGATGTTCGGACCAGAGGTTGTCACCAGTTCTTCCAGCTGATCCCTAACTCGACAATGGCACTAACACAGATACAGCAACAGCTACTGAAAGAGAGGTAGGGGGGAGGCGGAAGAGGGGACACAGGAAATTCTCAAAAAGGAAATTGAAAATTGATTTAAACAAACAAACAAACCCTCTGCAAGCTCTTACATTATTGAAATCCAACTTTCACCATATAGCTATCAATTTTGCTAACACAAGGGTATCCTGGTCTATGTGATCATGGAATTTAGAAAAATAAGACTCTGTTTTGCAGGCAGTTTTCATTAATTTTACAAACCCTCTGTTTTACATAATTATCTTCTGCCTTCAGGTTTACCTTTGGTGTGAGAGCACCTTCCAAGAAGCTTAGGCCAGATTTTTCACTGGGAGTTTTTTTCCAACAGAACAGATAAGTACCCAGTTGGGACATCACCTGTCACTTTCAGTCTGGCTTTCAGTCCTGCTTCTGGAATCAGGTTCATGCTGAAAGAGCGAAGAAGGGCATATGGTGCCCAGAGGAAACAAGCAGCTGCCAGAGAACAAGAGCAGGAAGCAGCAGCTTGGATGCAACATGAAGTAATCATTGTGTTATTATGTGGTGTGTCCAGACCACAATAAATATGCAGTCAGAGTAGGGAAAAATGGAGTGAGAAAGTCTTGAGATGATTATCAACAATTACCAATATCATTTCTGTGCTTCTTACATTTCCATTTGCTTCATTGGAAAGATACCTTGCTGCTGATGGCTCTTTTACAGCAAGTCATTTCATTCAGTTCTCTTTGCAGAAGCATCTGTGAAGATAACAGAGAAAATAAGGGCAAAGGAAAGACGGAAGCTAGAAAAAAAAAATCTCGAAAACAAGAAAAAATGCTGTAAAATAGCATGAGGAGGAAAAAAAGAAAAAAGAAAAAAAGAAAAAAAAAAAACATAGTTAACAGAGCAATGTGTTGGAAGACAGGCAGGGAGGTTTATTGTATTGTACCAGGTTCTGTTTAGGCACGCATTATTTCTCTCTCTACCTTGAAATATTCATCTCAGTTTTTTGTTGTTGTTGTTGTTGTTGTTGTTGTTGTTGTTGTTGTTGTTGTTGTTTTTCCAAAAATCAGACCAAGAAATCAGAAGAAAAAGATTTTATTCTCTAAAAGTGGATCTGTGCATTTTTCAGATAGGAGTCAGATAAGCATAAGGCAATGGGATAACTGGAAATTTCCTGAGGTCCTTTCCAGCTCCAGCTCCAACGACCCCTTGATAAGGCAGAAAGTTATCACAGGCAGATACATAACTGACAAAAATAACTGATCGGGTTGAAAAAATGTGAGACAGAAGATCTTTTTTTTTTGGAGAATTCTTAAAAAAATACTATATCAAGGATTTATATTGTGACAGAATGATCTAAGTGATTTTTGGTTTATGTTTTAGGATTACTATCTTGCTTCACGTGAATCTGAGCACTTGTTTGTGTTGGATGCTTCCCTTTTAAAAATTCCCCTGTGGCTTCCTTTACAGATATAAATAAAGTTGGAAAAAATATGTGAAGTGTGGATGAAGGAGGATAAACAACAGATCCAGACTCCCTGGTACCATTCAATGGCAGCAGATGCCAAAAATAACAAATAAGTTTTACAAGCTTTATGCACTAATCACCTTTTTTCGAGAAATCTGTGAGGCAAGAAAAAATGAGTTGAATTCTGTGCCTCTCAATAACCACTTTCAAAAAATCCATATATTTCCAATGCAATGAGAGAAACCAGTGCTTTTTTTTCACATTTATGGTGACAGTCTAAACCTGAGCTAAAGGTGTTAGCTTACAGTAGTCGCGTAGACCCAGAAGTAACAGGTCTCATCCTGTGACCTAGACAAATGCGACCCAATTCCAACTAAGACCACATATTCCTAGACCACTTTTGAAATACACTGCCCAAAGTGCATTGTAAAGTGATTCATGAAAGAAATAATCCAGTTGTGATCAACTCCCCCAGTATTAGAAAGTCTTCTCATTATCTACTCAAAACACCTTTATGTGCAAACTGAGCCTTCACTTGTCGCATATGAGGGAAATGCAAAATGGCTCATGATCAGCTTCTTTACTTCTTAGTTATTAGGCTAACGTCTTGTCTCCCTTTGTTTTCTCTGCTTCTCCTCACAGATTATGTTATGTAACTTCTTTTCCTTCTTGTTGCTCTCCTCTAAAGTCCTTTCAGTTTGTCTACATCTTTCTTACTCTTAATCATTTATTTATTTATTTATTTTGAATCACTGAATCATAGAACGACTCAGGTTGGAAGGGACTTTAAAGATCATCTAGTTCCAACTCATCTGCCATAGATCATCTTACTCCAACTCCAATGGGCAGGGACACCTCCCACCAGACTAGGCTGCCCAAAGCCCCATCCAGCCTGGCCTTGAACACCTCCAGGGATGGCGCGTCCACAGGTTCTCTGGGCAGCCTGTGCCAGGGCCTCACCACCCTCTGAGTGAAGAATTTCCTCCTAATGTCTAGTCTAAATCTCTTTTAGTTTAAGACCTTTCCCTGTTGTTCTATCATTATCTACCTAAGTAAAGAGTCCTTGTCCATCTTTCTATAAGACCTCTTTAAGTAATGAAAGGCTGCAATGAGGTCTCCCTGGAGCTTTCTCTTCTCCAGGCTGAACATCCCCAGCTCTCTCAGACTGCCTTCACATGAAAGGTGCTCCAGCCGACTGATCATCTTTGTGGCCCTCCTCAGGACCTGCTCTAACAGCCCCACATCCTTCTTGTGCTGAGGGCCCCAGACCAGGATGCAGCACCCCAAGTGGGGCCTCACAAGGGCAGAGCAGGTGAGGGACAATCCTCTCCCTCCATCTGCTGCCCACCCCTCTGTTGATGCAGCCCAGGATGCAGTTGGCCTTCTGGGCTGCAAGCACACCCTGCTGGCTCATGTTGAGCTTTCTGTCCATCAGAACCCCCAAGCCCTTCTCTACAGGGCTGCTCTCAATGCATTCTTCAATTTTTTGAAATTGTAATAGGCAATTCTCTAGTTTGTTAATTCTCAATTTTAGAAAATTAGAAATTTTATTTGAAATCCTCTTTTAACTCCTCTGACTTAACTACAAATTTGTAGACCATCTACAGATTTAGTAAGTGCAATTCTGTTTCACCAACTAAATCATGGATTGGAGTGAAGAATCACAATAAATACCCGTGATATCAGTTTGCAGGATCTCTTCATTCTGTATGGGAAGCATTAGCTATTCCTTCTTGATATGGCTTTTTGACTCCCAGTCATGGTAGATGGATGAAATAGCAAGGTGTAGCCACTTCCTGTCAGTTTCAGATAGCCTCTCAGGGAAGCTGATGTGTCTTTTATAATGCATATTATAATAATTACTCAAAACTATGAAGTGAAATTTGTTTGTTTGTTTGTTCCCATAACTCAGCAAAACATTTAAGGTTGCCAGCCAGTGGTGTGCAATGGCTTTGATCTAGTGTATTAGCATTTTTCATATTGCAAGCCATTTCTTATTTTTTTATTCTTTAGTGTTTTCTTTATCTTCTTGGATGGGCAATGCCTGGAACGTTTTTTATCTGGCTAACCAGTGCACAAAGTTTTATGATGCTTTTCTGGCAAACATTGCCATGGCTTTCGTGACTGAATGTGGTATCTGTTTTATAGAGAAGCATGAAGACAGGGCCAGTGACATTTTTTGCACAGTAAGTTCTGACACACAAAGTCTAGTTCTTTACCAGTACAGCCACCTAATAAGCCTAGAAAAGGGATGATCACTGGATAGTCTAGATATGAAGTTAGCCACCAGAGGGAGTTTATGTAGCTCCACATGTAACACAAAATACTCTGTAATCTCAGAAGACAAGAAATATTTCAGAACATAAATTTTAATACAAAGTCTGAGAATATATTTATGGAATATAAGGACCTGAGTGGCAACTCTAAATTATTCTGGGTATAATCTGTGTTTCCAAGTGTGGTATAAATACTTATGTTAGAAAAAGAAGCCTCTCAATTTACTGAATTCATAAAGCACCATGCTGCTTATGCCAGCTTTGACATAAGTGTGAAAATGAAATCTAATGCATTGTTTTTCTTTGAGGAAGAAAAAATACAAAATCCTTTGACTGAGACTGATGATTTTTTTTTTCCAGAAGTAACATGCTCATCTAAAATAGGTTCCATGTCAACATGCAGACTTATCAGAGAGAAATACGTTCTTGGCAATAGCTTGGAACTGTTACAAGAGAACAAAAGGCTCACTCATCCAAAATAGCATTTGCTTCATTTTTTAATACTTCTGGATAAATAACAGTATGGGAATTTCCTAAGGCTGATGGTTTATGTTCATGATTTTTTAAGAGAAATGGCTTCTAAATAACATTTTCTCTCCAAACCAGAAAACCCACAATGCATTCCTGTCATACTGAAGTCATAATTACAAATCCACTAATGCTTTCAATTGGATTTCATTTGGATATTCTAGTGCTTGGATCTAACAAGCAGTACTATGTCAGCGTTTAAGTTTTTCATCCATCAGAACCTCAGAGAAGACTTTCATTTCCTCTAAGGCTTAGGTCAAAACGCATAAGCCTCTGGGAAAATAATAATAATAATAATTAAAGAAATATATTCCATGCAGTATTCAAAGGGGTTACACTAATTGTGATCTTGTTTCAGTATGCATAAATTGCTTAGATCACACCGAAAGATGAAGTTATACCATGTACTCATAACCCTGCCCCCACATTGTCTCAGGGAACACGGTAAAATGAATCAAATGACCATATCTTTACTTACCTGGCCATGTTCTCACTGCCAGCCTTCAAGGCACCTCCTGAGTGCTCCAGCTGTATCCACAAGTACAGGGGAGTGGGCAGAGAGTGTGCTAGCACAGGTTTTCAGTCCTCCCTGGACTAGGAGGATATGGAAGTCCATCTGTCACATGCAGTGGCTCAGCAACAGCAAACACTGGTCTCAGCAGGTCTCAGGGTCACAGAATGAGCAAATGGTAGCCACCAGATGCAGCTCCAGGTGCTCCAGGGGACAGCTGTGGTGGCCAGGATGTGAGCAGAGTGCCCAGGGAGTGCTCCTGGCCACCCACTCCTGCAGACACCACCAGCCTGTCCTCCGGGGCAGACCCTGCCCTGTGGCTGCATAGGCTGTGCCCCATCCCCTCCTGTTTCAAGGCTCCAGCACTGCCATCCAGGGAGGCACCAGGCTTCCTCTGTTCCAGACAGTGTGAACGAGGCAGCTGATAGCTCTGGTAGTGGCTTGTACCGTGCTGAGAGCCCCGGGTGGATTTTTTCCTTGACAGAGGCAGGCAGCTTCCCAGCAGGTGCCAATTGATAGCACAGCAGTGGTTGCTTTCAGGAAGTCCTGGGGCTGCAAGGTAAGAATTTGTAGTTGCCCATCTAGCTACGTGCCTGTGTGAATTAGGGGTTTATATGCACAAGTTTTATATATATTCTGCTGAGTACTGCAGCTAAATAATTGTTCAATCATTGGGTTAACAAAATAAATATTGTCTAAATGTCAATATTAATTCCGAACTATTTCTGAACCTAAACCATCATGTTTTCTTCACCACTTCTCACATGTTCTCTTCATTACTTATTTGTCATGCAGGATCTTTTTAGTATTTTTAGTCCTGCATTTCTGTCACCAGGAATGAGGGGGCTCTTTCCAGACCACGTGGGATGAAATCAGCCTTCTCCAGTTCAGACTGAACCCAACTCAGCTGGGTTCTGCAGGGGCTGGCAAAGTCGTCACTTCTGATTGCTCTTCTTGGCTGATCTGTTGGAGGACGAGTGAAAGAAAAGACTTAGCAATAGGAGACAGGGCAACAAAAAACAGAACACAATAATTTCCTCTGCTAGCACAGAGGGAACCAGGCTGGATGCTTGGGCAGAGCTCAGCAACCTGTTCTGCACACAGCAGGTCCTGCTACCTGCCCGTCCCTTCAGCTGCCTGCAGCTGCATCCTACTGCCCTGGCTGTTCATCTGGTCACTGCTGGCAGTGACATCTTCCACG
Organism: Aythya marila; assembly: GCF_965140915.1. Lineage (NCBI taxonomy): Eukaryota > Metazoa > Chordata > Aves > Anseriformes > Anatidae > Aythya > Aythya marila. The sequence goes on along the minus strand of NC_139080.1, from coordinate 65,321,875 downwards.
GGTCTGAGCTCCTTGTGGAAATGAATGCTTCAGCGTAACACACATTTTGGAGACTCTGGACTGATTTATGAAGAGAAAGGTGGGCATGTTTGTTGGAGGAAATTATTCAAAACAATTAAAAGAGCACAAATATCTTGAAATAATTCCACAGAATTGTTATGTTTGTTATTCTGGATAACTCTGCTTGTCAGCTACTAATGGCCTATTTTCTTATTTTCCGGCGGGAAGTGGGAGGTTACTCTTCCTTCTTCTATTTTAATCGGTAGAACTGCAAACAAGAAGGAGGAACTGAGATGTCACTCCATTATCGCTATATTAATGTGTCAGCATGGTAGCAGACACAGAAAGAGAACTTAGTGATCTCCAGGAAAAATAAAGTTTTTGTTATGCACTAAGAAATTTTACAGAATATACCATTTTACAGAATTATGCCACTTTGACATGCTCATACAGAATTTTATTAATATCATTTTAACTTCTTATTAAATTTGTCCCAAACATTTTACTAGTTAACCTGATGGCAGAATCATACTGTAAAATCTATAACATTGAAATGAGGTGTTTGAAGCCATGTTTTTTGGCATACATAACAGCAGGTTAATCAAAGGAAATAAATTACACTCTAAAACACAACATATAGCTAGATAAACAGAGGGCCAGAAAACTGCATGCACTGTTCTGTAGATAAATTTCTAGCGTATGGAGGTCAAGTACTTTGAAATGCTTCCTAAGACGTCAAGTGATTCTCAACAGTTTGTCTCCGAAGCCCCCATTTCTTTATCAGTGGATTCCTCACTATCTTAGGACTGCACGTTCCTGTACGGACTTCTCTGAGCTATAGAAGGTGTTTTCTTAACAAGAAATTTGCAAATGTGATTATTTATTTATTTAGGCAGTATATTAGTTACTTTTTCAATGCTCTTGAGAGATGCATCCTTTTTATCTCTATCTATGTTTAGCACTTGTTATCTTATGGAACATAGACTTAAAGAAAAAAGCTTTTCCAAGCCCAAACTTACTCCTCCGTAGGCTAAATTTAGCTGGAGCACACTGAAATAAAATTTGTCAAAGAAGGACAATGTTGTAAAATAGATTTTGGCATAACATGTCTGAAAATAACTTAAAGAAAATCAAATATATATGTATTAATGCTCTTGTGGTTACAGCTCCAGGTTTCCTCTTTTGCATGTTGTTCACTGGACATTTACAAGCTTCCCTGTTACTTTGGGGGAAAGTCGTAATCAACATTAAATTGATAAACTAATTGTTATAACAGCCAGAGACAGTGCTATTTGGTGGAAATCAATTATGTTAGAAGTTTTTCATTTTTCCTACTTATCTTTTGCCTGGTCTGGCTATAATGTAGACAGATGCCCCGAGTCAGTTTACAGCAAAATTGTAAATGATGCAAATTACAGCTGCATTTGGGCTGTGGAACTTTGAAATAAAGCAAATACTGGTGCATGCATACTCAGTGTGCAATTTTCAATGAAAAATTACTTTCACTTGCTCTTATCTTATATGTTCACAAAGTGGGGGGAAAAAATCAGTGGATTGGAGATTGTGTTCTGAAAAAAATGACTAGACATTTGTAATAACCATTTTCTGTTTCTAGGTCTCTTAATCCATGTAAAAGCAAACATTTTCAAGGACATCTTAAAGTTTCTGCTTTTTTTTTGTTTTTTGTTTGTTTGTTTGTTGTTGTTGTTGTTGTTTTTTCCTCTTATTCTAGGGACCCGGATTGTTTTGATTATTTCTTTGTTGTTGTTGTTGTTATTTGTGTGGGGTTTTGTTTCTTTTGTTTAGTGTGTGTGAGTTTGTGCTTATTATTTTGTTTTTGTTTGTTTGTTTTTAAGCAGCAGTACTATATGCACCAGCATGTCTGGAGTTGATTGAATTTGTTTTTTCTCAGGCTAATTTTGGACTGAGTATTATTAATAGTATTTTGAGTCAGGTTAATTCTACAGTCAGTTTATAACTTTTATGATGACAAATACCACAGTAAGCCAACAAGGCACACTTAAGACTAAGGCTCAATAACCTAGAGGGTTTATAATTGAGGATATATGCATATACTTTGCTGAATGAGATTTTCTCACCTAACTGCAGTTGTCCTGAAGTTAAGCATCTATCTAAGCATTTCTATAATCATCCTCTAGGCAATGGAAATAGGCACTCATCGCATAATTCGTCCCTGCACAGCAGTTTCAGACAGGTAGGATTGCAGAAGAATCATCTTTCCCTTTGACTCCCACTTTCTATAACCTACAACTTGAGCTGAACAGCTTCAAGCAGATTCTTGCATTTTAGCCAGCTAAAATTAAGATGGCCAAACTGTACCCTACATATATAGGAAAACTCTGGTGAACAACTGAAATGCAGGTTTTTGGAACAATGAGTTGGATATGTGCATTCTTAAAATTCCAGCAGTAATGTCAGAGGGCAGACTTCTCTTTTCTTAGTTTCTACTTTTAAATCAAAGTGAAATATCTCAGGTCACCCACACACTGCAAACCGAAAGGGGCAAACTATTTTAACGTAGTGAATATCTATATAAGAGCAGATGCAACACCTCTTCCTGAGGAACTGCTGGGACCTGTAAACCTAGTCCCCCACAAAGCTCTTTGAAGGCCATCTTAGCAAGTGCTCTAGCAATGGCTTCAAAGGCTTTTCACTCCCGAGAACACACAACAAAATACTTTGTCTCTAGCAACGTTCCTTATCCAGTCCAAAGAACTGAACTTGTTTTTATGCATATTTTGTAAACAGATGAATTAGCTGGCAGCTTAGCTTAATGCTTTAACACTGTAGACCTTCTTTCAGAGAAATCTCCTAGCAAGTAAAACCTGGTTTTGTTTCTATGGTAACAACTGAAAACTCTCTGCCACCTGAGGATACAGCAAGGCCACCAGCGCTGTGATCCCACAGCATGGGAGCTGGCTGCTCTGTGTGTGCACTGCAGCCTGTGTTTTGTGCCAAGCAAGAGGACAACAAGCTTCCTTTGCAAAGGCTCCAGACTTGGCAGAACTCTACAGTGCTGCCAAGGTTTATGTTTATGGTGCTCAGCTGGGAGGTGACCTGTTTTTGTTGTATGTCACTCCTTTTCTTCCATGCTGCCACTTTCTCTACCTTTAGGATTCTGTCATGAATGCCCATAAGGTTCTCATATGCAAAAAGCTTCCTCTTCATTCAAATTATGCAGTGTTTCCTCCTCAAATCTTCCAGAGATTAGCCACAGAAATACAGTTCTTCGAAAGAGTAAAACAGTACAAAACCTCCTCACTTACCAAGTGATAACACAAAACTATTCTGAGCTCTCATCTACAAAACTATTCTGAGCTCTCATCTAAGTCCTACACTAGATGGGGATAGTACCTCTGGCTGAAAAACATACGCTGAGATGCAGCTCTGATTGAATTTATTTTTTAATAAACTGTGTGCTTTCAGCAGGTTATTTCTTCCCCCTCCCCCCCCCCCCCAAAAAAAAAAAAAAAAAAAAAAAAAAAGACCTAACACTTGCAAATGGATTGAAATGGATTGTTTGTTTTTTATTTTTCCTGAAACTGTTTTCACTATGGTTCTGACCCTAATATTCTCACTTGATTAATTTTTTCCCTTGAGAAATTAGATAAAAATAAATGGTAAAGTTAAATTCTCCCCTTGTGAAAAAGTGACAGTAAGAGTTAGGAGGCCCTTCTGAGCAGCTTCTGATGCAGCAGTAGAAACTAGCTGTAGAAAAAGAGAATTGCCTCTAACCTTACCTTCCAGTTGAGGAAAGGAAAATGGTAAGGGACTGCACAGTTGAAGAAACTTGGAATCCATTAAGGAAAAATCACATAATAGCTACAAGAAACCTATGCTCTGGGCAGGGGGATTTCCATATGTTACCTTCTGATGTTCCACAGAGGGAAGGTGACACCAACAAGGACTGCACACTGCCTCTTCTCCACCATCACTCTGTATTGGAGCTCCAGACTCCATCCCCTTTTACTGTTTTTTTTTCTCTAGGAACTCTTGTATTGTGTAGTTTTGGCTGAAAGATGATTCAATACATCAATATAAACAGGTAGCTCTGAAAAAAAGAAGTCAAAGAATATTCTCTGAAATTAATTGCTCTGAATATCACTTAGCAGCTAAAATTGCGTGCAAATCTTTAATCAGACTTACTACTTCTACTGCTCCTACCTCTTTAACCAAAAACCCAAAACAAAATTGAGAATATTAAAACAAAAGGGATGCTCATATTATTGATTTGCCCTCAAAAATCTTGTAACAATTCACCCCTTGTAAAGTGTGTTAAAATTTTTTAATAAATTACTACAAAAGTTTAAACCTCATCTGGGACCAACTGCAGACCTAACAAGATTTTTTCACTTTCTCTGAAAGTAGGAAAGCAGGTTGAGACAGCTCTGTAGTTATAGGAGTGCATGAAGCAGTCTTAGTTGTGGACAATGGACATCAGTTATATGGTCCCAAAATTTTACTGAGCTGTGGATGAGCAAATAACTACTCAGTACTTAGGCTGCACTTACGTGAACTCAGCTCTCTTTAACATAATAATGACTATACTTGTCTCTTCTACAGGGACCATAAGCAGATGCTTGCAGAAGGGTGAGCTTCGGGCAAGCAGATATGATGCTTCTTCCAAATACTGACCTACCTCCAACAATTCTGGAGCTTTTGAGATGCATATCTGCTACTTTGGCAAGAAGTGCCTCAGGTTTCCTACTTGCTGACAGCATCCTTGTATTTGTTTTCAGTGTGACTCCTTACCAACTTTGGGAGGCAGTGACAAATGAAGCCCAAAGTAAATCAAGATATCTCAGAGGCTGCTTTGTATTTCTCATCAAATTACAAGGGTCAGGTTAGGATTGAAGGCTGTTAGTGCCAAAATAAAAACAAATCTTTGCTGGAAGGCATTCTGTTTCTTGTAAAGCATAAGCAGTGGAGGACAATCATGACAGCAGATAAATGATGAACGTGTATCACAGTAACCAGAGTTTCTCACTTGGTTCTCAGTTGCCATAAGCATTTTTGAAGATTAAAAGAAAAGAAAAAAAAATAAGAGAAAAAAAAAAAAAAAAAAAAAAAAGCTATTCTTCTACATCATTTTACCATTAGGGCAAAGAGAAAATGGCCTGCTAACACTTCTAGAACTTATTTAATCTACTGCAACATTAGATGAACTAGAGAGCAGAAATTCCCATTACATTACTTGATCAAGGGTGGTATTTGTCACTACCCCAGCAGCAACTTAAATACCTAACTTGTTATTACTGAACCTGTTTTTATCACATAAGTAAAAATTATTTGTTTCTGGTAAATGAAGAACACTGACCACATGTTAGCAAAGAATAAAACAAAGATGCCAGAATATGTATGTATGTATGTATATATGTATGTATGTATTTATTTATTGTAGAACATGCAGTTAAATACTCAGATGGAAAGATGGCATATGTTTCACAGAACACTCATCATGAGCTGAAGTCTAATGTTCATTTGGCTGACTGGATGAGTGGGTACGTTTCAAATACAAAGATTTTGTAAATATTTGTGCTTTGTAATTTTTCTTGGGAAGGATGATTCACTGCAGTGCTTTACTGCTGCATGCAAGCGTAGGCACTATGCAATAGCACATTATTCCTAGTTTAATATTTTCTAAATGGAAAAAAAAAAATCAAATCTCTAAAATTCATCTACTCTAATTCTAAGCACTCTGGTGGTTATTATTCCCTTATTGCACTTAGCCATTTTCTTACAATATTACTTAGTGAGGAAATAGTCTTTAAGTATTTCTTGAGCATTCATCCTTTATGACATTTTCACAAGGAAGCTAATGGAACAGTATGTGCAACTTAATATAGAGTAGGCATGGAACTGGTGAGAAAACAAACTCAGAGAGTGTTTTTCCATGACTACCATTGTTACAGAAGGATGCATTAAATGAAAAATGACAGTGGTATATCACAGGCCCGCTATATCTTCAATGCTGGAATGGGGACAATTCATATTATATTTGCAAGCGATAACAAACAGCTGAAGCACAGTAAAATAATCCAAAATGGTCAAAACAGACTGGAGTTGATGCCAGTAAAAAGAAAAGCAAAATTCAGCAAGGAAAGTGAGATTTTACCCCAAAGTCTGAGCAAACCACTTCAAGGATACAAAACGAGGCCGAGTGTCTCTAAGTAAGATCACAGCGGAAGGCAGCCCAGCAGCGCCACATGATTACCAAGCCATACCTCACAGCAGGGTTCATCACTAGCAGGAGAGCCATGGGCTTTTAGCTTAGGCATGAGATGCCTGAAATATTTTTCTGGTGCTAGATAGCAAAGCACTAATCTGGCTTGCCTGATGAGGCTTTTGGGTCTTCACCATTGGAGATGTTTAAGAAAAGGTTTGACAAACATTTTACTGGCTAAATTGATTGCCCAGATGATTTCCTGGGGCTCCCTGAAGACTGAAACTACAGGCACTGCCTTCAGGCTTGTGTAACTGTCACTGTCTCCTCCAAAACTACTTTTTCTTAGTCTTCAATCTCTTGTAGTTTAATTGATACTTCAATCATTAAAAAGACATGGGGCTGCAGTGGCTGCTCTGTTGGTACAGTGCTGAGGCAAAGTCGATGAAGTGTCTCACACGTAAGAAGGTATGTGAAATCTGTCACGTTTGACTGTAAAACCTTGATTCAAGTTGCTTAGAAATTTGTCAACTTCTTTTTTATTACCTAATTTAGCTGTTATGGGACAGATGAATAGACGTATATCCAGGCAAAACAATAATATTATTATTTTACCCATGCCCAAATAACTTAGAGCTATTTCAGTCCTTCAGCACCACTGCAGCCTGAGTGAGGGAAAGGAAAATAAAGCTCTGGCACTGCTGTATTGTTCATTTTTAAAGCTACATAAGATCAACAAGATTATAATCTTCAGTGAAACATATTTCTGAACGATAAAAATTAGCTTCTTTTATTGTACAGCCACTCCCAATAGTGTTTATCCAGGAGGCATTTCTGATTTCTTTATCTCCCCTGAGTGGCTGGGCTGCAAAGGCTTGCAGATTCCGCAGTTGCTGTAGGCAGAGTCATGAGAGGTGCAGTGCAGTGTCCGTGCTGCAGATGTTAGGGTCTTGGAAGAACCACTGGCCAATAGGTCAAAAGCAGAAATCCCCTGTTTTGGAGGGTTCTCATCTTCCCTCAAAGTTAATCTAGAAAATATGGGAGCTGACAAGGGCTGGAAACAGGAAAGGAAGGAACAGAAGAGAGGAGCAGAGGAATAAAAGTCCATTCACAGGGGTGTGGATATGGCTAGTACTGTGATGTCGAGGCTGGCTGCCTTGTTAAAGAAACCATTGAAATGTTAGGTATTCTAGAAAAACATAAAACTTAGCTACCTCAAGTTGTGGATCTGGATTAGCAAGCACATTTTTTTTGTTATTTTTCATCCTCTGCACACTGCCTGTAAAATGGGCAACGTACTCCCATAGGAATACTCTGAAGAAAACATTCGTCAGTGCCTGTGAAACTCAGATTGTGTAGCAAGGAGCCTCGGAGAAAAGCCTGCAAGGAGATGAATTGTTTTGTCTGCAGAGCAGGGTAGGAACTGCATATAATAAATGAAGTATGTAGCTAACCGTGGTATCACAAAGAAAAACGTCAGTAGCTGTGCAGTCAATGGTCCCTGGGAAGAAGGCTTCTATGGAAATATTTGCATGCCGCCATGTAATTAAAGTGGTCACGATGCATCTACACAAAGGCCTGAATCAAGTTCCACAGGTAAACTTTGTCTCATCATTTCCACTGATCAGTTTCTTGACTTCAAAGCCTTAACACCCCTCTCATGTAGTGGTGTAGGGTTGGATTTACTGTCGGCAAAGAAATTGGTGACTGCAGATCCCCTTATCATACACAGGTACCTTTCTCTTTTTTCCTTTGGATTCTCACTTTGCAGCGTGCAGTAGAGTTGAGCTATTAATGGTACACATATGAGCACCTGTGTGGATGGGGATGAGGCTTGCCTTTAAATTTAGCTTTTCTTTGCAGTGGCACATTGCTATTTCATATATGACTGGCTTTTTGAAATCATTATAAGTTTTCTTGAAGCATTAGAGTTTTCCCATTTTATTTCCTCAGATGTTTTTCTCTGTTTTAGATTTTTTTTTCACCCAGATTTATTAACCCACAGTTTTCCAAACTGAATTTTCAGTTACTTTAAAATATAGAAACCTTTGTATGACTCCTTTGTATTACAGTACCTTTGTATTACTCCTTGGGTCCTTCTCTCATAAAAACATCCATAATGGATTTCCATGCCCACAAATCTCAGGAGTACTGGGAGAGCAAGTAAACAATAAATGATAATGTTACTTTGAAATAAGAGGATTTAAACTCCTCACATACCCTTGTTAATGAGTGAAAAATAACACCAAAACTGACATCTTGTCTGCTCTTTATTTTATTCTGCTTCTGTAGCATACTCAATTGGTGTGATAGATGACTACTTCAAGGTGTTTAGGAGAGCTGATTTATAGTCTAGCCACATGAGCGTTAAAGGCATGGGTGTGAATCTTGATGAAGTCAGAAAACTAGTCAGTCTGGTGGAAAACCATTAAACACCTAAGCACGATGCTAGATTAGTGCATTTGCCAGAAATGTAAAAAACGTAGTACATATCACGTGATCTTCCAAATCAGAGAAAACAAAGTTATGGTGAGAAATGTTAATGGTGTAACGTCAGAGGATATGGAATTACTGGGGAGGTGACTGAATCATAACTTCTCCTTAAAACATGCGTGTGCCAGTTATTTGAGAATTTTCCAGAAACAGAATAGCAGAACAGGAATGCCACAAGACATCGGAAAGGCAGTGAGGCTGTGCTATCCAATGATGATCTTATTCACAAAAAAAAAAAAAAAAGAAAAAAAAAGAAAAAAAAAAAGAAAAAAAAGTAGATGCCAAAGAGCTAGATTTCTGGACAGAAAATACTTGCACACTTTGAATAGGTTTTTCCATTTTCCCTCCTTGAATTTTTAAGTCTTAAAAAGATGTCCGAATGTTATTTAGGTATAATGAAGTGTGCAACGGGCTGTTTCGGGCTGCTCAGTACAAGAAGGACATCGAGGCCCTGGAGCGTGTCCAGAGCAGGACTACAAAGCTGGTGAAGGGCCTGGAGCACAAGTCCTGTGAGGAGTGGCTGAGGGAGCTGGGTGTGTTTGGTCTGGAGAAGAGGAGGCTCAGGGGAGACCTCATTGCTCTCTGCAACTGCCTGAAAGGAAGGTGTGGGGAGCTGGGGGTCGGCCTCTTCTCGCAGGTTACTAGTGATAGGACTAGAGGGAATGGCCTCAAGTTGTGCCAGGGGAGGGTCAGGTTGGAAATGAGGAGACGTTTCCTCTCAGGAAGAGCAGTCAGGCACTGGGACGGGCTGCCCAGGGAGGTGGTGGAGTCACCGTCCCTGGGGGTGCTCAAGGAGAGGCTGGACGTGGTGCTTGGGGACATGGTTTAGTGGGTGACACTGGTGGCAGGGGGGTGGTTGGACCAGGTGATCTTGGAGGTCGCTTCCAACCCGAATGACTCTGTGGTTCTGCGACATTAGGAATAGAGTAGAAGCGTGCACAGACGGTGTTTAACTGAGCGTTGGCTGTGCAGGAGCGGGGCATTGCTGCCCTCAATGGGGTTTGGGGAGGAGAGGGGTCTCGGCGCGCGGCCCCGCGCTGCCTCAGGCGCAGCTGCGCGCTCCCGCCGCGCGGTCACGTGCCCGCGGCCCGGGGGCGGGGCTGGGGCTGGGGCTGGGGCTGGGGCTGGGGCTGGGGCGGGGCGGCGCAAGATGGCGGCGGAGCGGGAGCCCCCGCCGCTGGGGGAGCCGCGTCCCGCCGAGCTGGAGGAGCTGGAGGACGGCGAGGAGCTCTTCGCCAGCACCGTGTCCACCATGGAGGTGAGGGGGCGGCTCCCCGGGCACGGACAGGCCTGCCCGGGCCGCGGACGGGCCAAAAGCGGGGCCGGGAGCCGCGGCCCTGCAGCGGCCGAGGGGGTGTGGGGGTGGGGGGCGGTTAACGGCCGGGCGCAGGCCGCCTCCTGTCAGCCCTGCCCCGGGCACCCCCCCGCAGGGGGACAGTCGCCCCCCTGCCTCCTGCCGTGAAGTTTCCTGCCCCTGACCTTTGCGGCGATAGGATCGCTCCTGTTTTTTTTTTTTTTGTTTGTTTTGTTGTTTTGTTTTGTTTTTTTTTTTTTCCTCCTTTGTGTGCCGGCTGTCCTTCGCGAGAAGGCACCGCGCACAAAGAGGCTGTTAAACGTGTTTTGTAAAGCAGAAAAGCAACCGCTTGTCTTCTCTCTCTTACCTCTTTTTCTTTTTGTAGATGCGTAAAATGTGCAGTGCTAGGAAAAAAATAAAATAAAAAAAAAAAAAAGATGTGTGGAAGCGTGCTGTGAAGGATAGCGAATGGTGTGGACCTGCAGTTGACAAGGATTGCACTGATAGACGTCCGTACATCTGCGTATCACTGGGGTCTTGGTCTGTGCACCGAGACTGCAGAAAAGCATAAACATTGTCTTCTATCTCCTGTGGCTTTAATTCTAGACCATGGTAGACTTAATGCCTAAAACCCAGTTAAAAGTCCTCTTAATGATTAAACATAGTTACTGAGAGCTCCTCTGACTTGGAAAGCTGGCATCGAAACACACTTTGCATTGAGTGGCTTGGTTGACAGTCCCCTTGTGCTGCTTCATTTTTGTATGCAGTTTATTTGGAAGAAAATAGCTAAGGGGAAGTCTCTTTGCTTAAAGAGAAGCTTTGAAAAGCTTTGTCAGTAAAGTTTTTTTTGTCATCTAATCAGCTACAGCATTTAGGGAAGAGCCTCGCTCTTGTGACTTCCTAGCAAATTTGGAAGGAAAACTTGAATCATGACAACTGAGTTTGAACTAACTGCTCAGCACCATGAAGCTAGATCATATAATTCAAGTGTATAGGGCACCTTTGCCCAAAGAAGGGCAGTCATCCAAGGTGTGGGCTTAATTAACCTGACTTGAGGGTTGTTTTAATCCTATAAATATTCATGTCTCTAAATGGCTGTGGAGGTTCTTTAAAGTAACAACAGCTCTTTGCAGTTGATCACATACTTGCTTGTGGATTACCTGAGGGGAAAGTGAAGCAGGGGATGGTGAGGTCCAAAGCCGGTTTTGATGAAGGTGGTGGTATTTTGAAAGGGTTCCTAACTGGTTTGTCTTCAAGCTGCAGATATGATTCTGTATGATTAATTCCTCTTCTTACCCATCCTGAGCATTTTTTCTTGCTTTCACTCTTATTGCAGCTCACAAAAGGCATCTTGCTTCTTTCTTACTTGGATGTGCAGTGGAAAAGGTGTGAAACTGCTAATAGGTCTTCCAAATAGCTTTTGTGTTAACAAAATGTTTCCTTAGAAGACACCCACTTATTCGTCTGAGTTTGTTCTGACAAGATACAACTTTCACATGTACTATGAAGAGTATACATGGAATATTTAAATGCAGTTTATGAGGAAGGCTTACTTGTGTAATTAAATGGAGACTTGTATATTTCAAGGTGGTTTCTCTGGATGTGAAGGAAAAGGAGCTGGAGCTTTAACAGTGCAAGTGTACATACTGAAAGTTAGTGTTTTGCATTGAACCCTCTCAATTCCAGAATGAAAAACATTAAAATGTCACACTGAGCTGTAACATCTGGAATTTCTGGGGCGTAGCAGGAAGGTGTTCTAGGACTTGAAAAGTTGCTGTGCTGGAGTTAAATGAGGGCGCTTCCCTTTTTGTGAAAATAGAGCTTGAAAGCTCTGGGCAGCTGTCTGAGCAGCAGCTTGTCAGAGCTGGTAGGGAGCTTGTTTCCTTGTCAGATATCTGCAGTGCCTTTGAGTAGTAGAATGATTCTTGGGTTTTTATTATGCCAACTGTATTGTAATGTCTCATGGACTACCTCCCATTGAATTCATCATCACAGAGTGGTCTCCCATTAGCTGCCACAGTTGCTTTCATCAGTGGAAACAGTCAGACTGTATCAGACAAATGGTCTGTCTAAGCCAAGACTGCATTTCCAACAGTAGTCAGTGGTAGATGCTGTGCAAAGAATATTGCTGACGATTGTGTGTATGTGCTGGCACTCACCTGCAGTGCTCTTCCAACTACGAGGATTTTGTTCAAGGGCTTCCTGAGCCCTCTGTAGTTTTGTAATGTTCACAGTCTTCATGGACTTACCTAGTTGCTAAATTTTCAGATGCTTTTTTTTTTTTAAAAAAAAAAAAAAAAAAAGTTATCTAGATATGTGTGAGAAGTCCTGGAAGTTAACTCTGCGTTACAAGGATAATCACCTCCTGTTACAAGTTTTTATAAATAAATTGCTAATTTTCCGACTGTGTCCTCTGCTGCTATTAGGAAAGACAGCAAATGACCACGTGAAAGTCACGTTTGGCAACATACGTGAAAAAGCATACCTTAGATTTTCTGAAAAATAGTACATTTAGTATTTTTTCATCATTACCTTGTTCTCCTCTTCCTCCTTGCCCCAGTCTGTTCTATTCCACTACTGCTTGAAAATTTTCTTTGCCATCTACTTCCTTGTTTTTGTTGCCACTGTTGTGCCACTTCTTACTCCATTTCCTTCTAAACACTTCTCACTCATTTCTGTATCACCCACCTCCATCTTCTGTAAAACAGGTACTGTGTGAACATGTGGCTGAGCTGCTACCTACTCATTACAATTGGTATTAATATTCCTGTTGTGGTTTTTTTTTGTTTTTTTTTTTTTTGTTTTTTTGTAATGGAAGAATACATGGAGGCACTTGAAAACAATGAGTAAGCAGATGTTGTAATCTATCAAGGACTGTTATTTAGGGCAGGGTGTGTATGCAATCTCATTGCCAGTTTAACAGTTTATGTCAAAGACCTGCAATATGTGCTTGGTTTTCTGTGCAGAAGGCAAAATATTAAGTAGGAATCCAGATGTCTTTCTAGATATGTATTGAATTTAACACTGGCAATTACAGTGGAAGCAGTAATAATCTCAGTAGAATATCTGAGAATAAAATATTAAGTCCTTGAACACTATACTATAACTTTGCAGAAGACTAATTCTGCGCTCAAATTTAATTGGGGTAATTCAGCTGGAAATACGTCTCTTGTTCCTTGGTGTTAAATCCAGGCTGTAATGGATGCACAGGGTAGTTCATTGTAGGGTAATTGTGTGCTCTAATTTTAGGGCATTATGCTCCTACTTGAGTCTTTATTCTCTCTGCCCATGCAGTACTTTGTGAGCTTCTGAAACAGATTCAGTGAAAACCAGCCAGATGGCCTGGAGCAACTGGAGTACTATGGTGGTCTGCCTGTCAGCCTACTGAGACCCCACCAAAGGAGGCTTGGCAGAGCTCAAACAGGTAGCTGAACTGGTCTGGGGGAGACCCTGTTGTTAAGGGATGATGTCCAAACATCCAGGGCTGTAACATCAGCCAACAGAAAACACAAGAACTTGTTTTTGTGCCTTCGTAAGTCAAGGCTATAAAAATACTCATTTATTGCTACCGCAGTGTAATGCACAATTGAAGGGAAGAAAATTGAGGTTGTGATTACCAGTTTGGGTTGGAATGGGCCCATAGTCCTCTCATCAGAATTCTGTTTCTAGACAACAAGCAGAGCAGGATCCTGAATGTCCTGGCCATTGAGTGTCTTGGTTGTTGGGTGCTTCCTTCAGTTTCGGCACAGAAGCTTTACAGGCAAAATGTAAACCTGTCCATGTTTCAGGAAATGGACAGGTTTGTGAGTCACTGGCATCAAGAAAGTGTAACACTTCTAAACAGTTATGCTGCCTGTGTGTGTGTGTTGTCTAGGCAATGAGTTTGTGCAAGTCTCTGTCTTCTGTTTCTTTTCTAATACTCATATTTTCTCTTTGTTATGTATTTAATAGCTTCTCTGACTGCCATTTTTATAGACATTTTAGCTGTACTCCATAGGCGTAAAAGAAAGAACTTACCTACTTACCTGCTTTTAGCTTGTACCTGTAGGAGAGTGTAACTGGAATAGCTTCATGTTACTAATACTTGTATGGGTGCATGAGTACATCTTTTTTTTTTTTTTTTTTTTTTTTGAGAGAGAGGCTGAATAGCACTCTGTTATCCATTTCTTGTGTAAAATAATCAGATGATTAGGAATTATTGACTGTAATTTCTGACACATTCAGGGCAGTGGCTTTCTGTGCCTTCATAAAGTTCACTGAGAACAGCTGTCTGTTTTGAAGATGACTTTTGAAGACAGTGTCCTAACCTGTTACAAAACTCTTAAAAACAGGTTGGTTCTGTGTCCAAAACTACTGTAGCTGTTCAGACCATTAATCATCTTTTAGAAGCTTGTATGTACATATACATTGTTATTTAAACTTTTCGTTTTTAGTTTTCTTCTTCATATAAAGACAGTTCCAACTGTTTGTCACCTCCATCCTTAACTTACCTCCTCTGAGAATGACAGCTGTTTAAAAATTCCAGAGAGCCATTTAAAGATTTATAGGTCCGGTAATTCCGTATTCAGCAAAAGGCAATTTTAAATGACAGAAATCTTCCTTTAGAAGTGAATCATCCTCAAAGCTAAATGTTAATACCTATTATTCTTAAAAAGCAAGACGTGAAGTACACAACAAATACAAATTTTATTTCATATTCATATAGCAAATAATGCATAGGAAGAGCATGTGCTTCACTGGAAGTCTTCCTCTGAGAGTTGCTTCTAGACCTCATTCCTTTTTAACAATTTATAACAGCTGCATGAATAAGCTTTGTTTGTTGAGCCTTTCTGAGGTGCCTCTGGGGTTTGTTCAAGGCCTCTCCTTTTGCAAGTATTCTCCACTTGTGCTTCATGGAAATGGGGTAAACAAATTACGGAGGAAGCACACTGTAACTGATCTGTGACTATGCCTGTGAAGCCTAGTACGTAGTGCCACTTGAACAGTGCCATGGACAGCATCTTTCCCAGCTCAGTAATGAAAACAGATCCATAATCCTACCAGGGCTCGGTGGCATCTTTCCGTGTGTTTGTCTACTGCTACGAAGACTTTCCAGTTTTCGAGGTAGGAATGGTTTGCTATTGGCTTAGGTTAATTCCTCTGTTTAAATTGTTGATTTAGGCACATAAATGTGTTCTTATTACGCAGTGTGTGGATCAGGTCTAAGAGTTCAGGGTGATTTTTCTATCTGGTAGGTTTTTTTTTGTAATTAGAAGCCAGATGTAGTCAAAAGTAATCATCAGTGAGCAAAACAGCTGCCTCAGATAAAACTGAGCAGATAGGCTGGGAGAATATCTTGAAGATGTATTTTTTCACATTGTTTTTTTTTCACCATTCAGTAATCAGGTGCACAATTAAGGGATAAAGCTGGAAGCCATCTGCTGTGTACAGTAAGTGTCAGGAAGGCTTTTATTCCCTGTGCTTGGCCATGTTACAGCTATTTCTCCTGGAGGTGAACTGACAAGCATGAACTGTGTGTCATTCTGCATCCCTGTTGGTGTGGGGTACCCACTACGTGCTAAACCATAAATAGACGAGTGGGGTTTTACTCAGAGTCGAGCAGTGGAGAACCTTACTTGGAATGAGTAATCTGTGATGTTTCTGTGCAGAATCACTTATGCTGATAAAACTATAAATTGCTGGAGCCTCACAGGGAAATAAAGGCTTTGCTGTTCTAGCTGAGGTACACAACCTTGAACTTGCAGCTCTGTGCAGCCCTACACAGAGAGAGAGGCTGTTTCTTCGGGAATGTGCTACTTGCGAGTTCTCAATTCGCTTCAGTGTTGACCTTTCCATGTGATGCATGCTATCTATGCTATCGTTAGTAGAATAATGGAGCATGTCAAGTGGTGATTTTTCTTTAACTTGCTAGCTCATTTCCTCTAAATTAGTTATGTGTCTTGTGATACAATTTAGGATGGTGCTTCAGAGAATGAACAAATACAACTTTGTTACCTCGCAGCACTGTGTTTGCTGTGGGATCATTTGGGCATTGGTGTAGTATGAGATGGGAAGTGTACCTGTGGCTAGTGGACTATTTGCTTCTAAGTTTATAAACTCTACTACCTTCATATAGTTCCCCAGTGTTTCTGCTTTGACTTTCTTAGTAAGCTCTAAGGCAAAAGCATAGCAAGCAGTTTGAGAGGCTGCTGCTTTTGTTGCTCATGACTTTATTTTTTTATTGTTTTCCCCACATTACATGTGGAATTCCCAGAGAGTTGGCAGCTGGTGGGAGAGGGACAGGAATATAATCTCCTTCTGTAATTTGAATGGAACATGGGGTTTCTGTTTAAAGGAACACAGACTTTCTGGCATACTTGTATTTTCTTTCACCTAGAAAAAAATTTTTTTTAGAAGAAAAAATTTTGAGGTCAAGAGAGTCTTGATTTGGTTTGTCCCATAGAAAACAATTTTGTACTGTTCCTGAGCTTCTCGGGCAGGCTTCTGCTCCTTGCTTACTTCCTCTGACCAGAATTTCAGGTGACTGTGATCTGGGTTGATGTGGGGGCCAGGATGCTGCTCTGTGCTGCTTCAAGTAAAGCTGCAGTTGTGTACGTATGTTGTATCAGAACACAACACTGTTCTTTGAGAGCCGGTGGTCAGGAAGACCTCTCCCTTAGGACCAATATCCATGCCATGCTTTATGCATGCTATGTTTATGAATGTACAGTATATAATCTGAACAGATTACTTTTGTGGTTTTTTTGTTTGTTTGTTTGTTTGTTTTTTTGTTTTGTTTTCAGGCTTTTTTTAGTGTTTTGTAGCCCATGATGTTTGTTGAAGTGTAGCCTGAAACATTTCTTACCTATTTTGAATTTTGGTTCTGAACCTAAATTATGACAACTCCCAGCAAAAATTAGGAAACACAGAATGACATAATTTACAGATGCCCTTGAAAAGGGCATGCATTCATGAATAGATACGCTGTTGTTGAAAAGCTCTTAGCTAGCTATCTGGGATGGAACTGTGGGAAGTGAGTCTTGCAAATTTTCTAGTACTGTTGCAGTAACCCTAGCTGATGCATACTCAACAGAATTTGGTAACTGAAGCACTGGTCTTTTGTTACATGTGTATTTGTTTTTTGAGTAAGCTGTATACTTGGAACCTCAACTTCAGTATCGATTCATCTGTTTTCCTGAGCGTCTTCCGAGTATTTCTCTTTTCACAGGACAAATTCTAGTCTTCAGTGAATTAAAAAACCTGTATCAGTGGCAAGCCTAGCTTCCATGTCAGTGCAGTGTGACCCTGTGTAGGAATAATCCCTGAATTCAAACTGTTAAAGATACCAAAACTTCTTATGGCTGCAAGCAGAGCTGAGTTGTTTTAGTAGCATTAATCTACTCTTTTAATCTCTGAAAAAATGGGATGGAGAACTTGAAGATTTGTTTATTTTTTTCTATGTACAAATCTAAATATAAGCCTTTTGAAAAGGAGCTTAATCAAATCACATTCAGCAATACTAATAAAATGATTCAAGATACTTCTGTAGCAGCTTTTGTTTCACGCTAATTAAACTTGAGGAAATGAGTAACTTTTTTTTTTTTTTCTCCAACAAAGAAATGAAGAGAGTTGTTGACCAGCTCATATCCTTTGTTCATTGTTATCACACTAAGAGTAGGAAATGGAAATAGCTGACAGGGTTTCCTTTCTGTACATCTTTCCCTGTTTCTTTGCAATGAAAGAATGCTTGTTGCAATAATTCTTATGTGGACACGTGGCAACTGGCTCTGTGCTAATTATTTCTTTTTTTAACAGTCAAGTCCTTCATCTCCAGAGCCAGCAAGTCTTCCTGCAGAAGATCTCAGCACAAACTCCAATGGTCCAAAGCCGACAGAAATCATGCTAGATGATGATAGAGAAGACCTCTTTGCTGGTAATTACTTGTTTCTTCTGGTGTGTCTGTATAAACTTGTTTGCTGTTGGACTTAGAAAGAGTATGCTTTTCTGGGGAGGAGGTTTAAAACCTTTTTGTGCTGTTGAAGGTCATTTTCTTGGCTTGGCTGTAAGGAAATACGAAGCAGTACTGTTGCAATGGAAAGTTAAATTTTAATTTTATGCAATTGAGAGTTGTAGCCAGTCTTAACTGTTTCTTAGTCTGTTGAAGGTACACTTCCTGGAAATTTCATTAAGTAATGAATTAATGCATTCAGGTATTAGAAGTGTCCCTTGCTGCCTTCAACATTGTTTGCTATGTTCAACAATCATGTATTTACTTAAAGTCCTATGGTCTTATGAAATACTGTTCATTTTCTGAACTTGAAAGTTAGCAGGAGAAATAGTGCACTAAAAAAGAAAAAGATATGAGATTCATCTTTGCCCAAAGTTGTTCTGTCATTGTTAATACATCTTGCTACTGATCGTGCATTATTGTAAAACTGTTTTGGAATGTAGCCTTTCATTTTGAACTCAAACTAGGAGATTTTATCTTTCTTATTAGTAAAAACAAAGTGATATATGACTTATTCTTCAGGTTAGATAAGTTTTGATTAATTGAGAAAGTGAAATTGGGATTTTTTTTCAACTAAACTTGCGTGTGTGGTCTCAGGAGTAAACACTTCTATTACACTCTTGACAATATATATTTTTGTAAAGTAAATTAAAAATTACTTGCACATACTGAATTAGTGGCACCTCAGGGAACTTATTTAATAGAAAAAATTAGTGTATTTTTTTCATTTGACAATGATATACAGGTTTTTTCTTGTGCGACTATAGTGTTGGTTAAGTCTGTGTAAGTACTAGTTTCTCAGTGGTGTGTACCCTGGCTGTGTAGAGTGGCAGTGTTAGCTGGTTAGTAACACATTCTGGTGATAGCAATAAAGTAGTAAAATGTAATTAACAAAACAAAAAAAAACACACCACAATTTAAGTTACATCCTTGTTTTCTGCTTCATACCTATACATAAGGTATTCGTGTCATTTCCCAGTTATAAAGAAAGGTAATTCAGATTGTATTATAAGCCAGGGGTTATTTCCTTTTTCCGCAAGACTCTTTTTATTATAATGAAAAGGTAACAGACCAGCATAGAGGAAAAGTCCTATCAATTCACTAGCATTTGATTCATGACAGTACTGCATGTTTGAAGAGAGATATATGAAAGCTTTGATAAGTAACCAGTCAATACTTCCAATCCCTTATTAATCAGTCACTACTTAATGTTGCTTGTCTACTAACCCATATCCTAACATGGGATATGGTTTCTGTCACAGTTACAGGTATATTTACGGTTCAGGAAAGGAGATATAATAGGTTTATGGACATCAAGAGGTGGTTTCAAATGTTTCTTCTCAATGGTAACAATGTTTCTACAACTACTTACTGAGTGAGTCAGTTGGCTGTCTGCTTTGAATACAATCCTAAATTCATCTTCATTGATTTCCCTGTTACAGTCACTCAAAAATAGAATCATTTAGGTTGGAAAAGACTTCTAAGATCCAGTCCAAGTCTATCACTATACTGTGTACCTCAGCGCCACATCAACGTGTTTTGTGAATGCCTCCAGGGATGGTGACTCAACCAGTTCCCTGGGCAGCCTGTTCCAATGCCTGGTCACTCTTTCTGAGAAGAAATTTCTCTATTTCTAACCTGAACCTCCCCTGGCACAGCTTGAGGCCATTCCTTATAGTCTTGTCACCAGTTATCTGTGAGAAGAGGCCAACCCCCAGCTTCTTTTCAGGTAGCTGTAGAGAGCAATAAGGTCTCCCCTGAGCCTGCTTTTCTCCTGACCAAACACCCCCAGCTCCCTCAGCTGCTCCTCACAGGACTTGTGCTCCAGGCCCTTCACCAGCCTCATAGCCCTGCTCTGGACACGCTCCAGGGCCTCGATGTCCTTCTGGTACTGAGGGGCCCAAACCTGAACACACAGCACTTGAGGTGCAGCCTCACCAGAGCTGAGTACAGGGGGATGATCACCTCCCTGCTCCTGCTGGCCAAGCTATTTCTCAGTTTTAGTTTCTAAATTAACTAATTACAGAATCACACAGAATCACAGAATTTTCTAGGTTGGAAGAGACCTCAAGGTCATCGAGTCCAACCTCCAACCTAACGCTAACAGCCCTCCACTAAACCATATCCCTAATTAACTGTTTCTAAATTAACTCTATTTAGTTCTGGGCTATTTTTTGTAGATAGATTTATATTCACATCTATTATGTTTGTTCTGAACTTACCAAACTTATATTTGCATATATTGGAATGTACATTTGTTTATGACACCGTCAGAATATATTAACTAGTTTACTAACTCTCTGAAACTGTTTTAAGAGAAATAGAGAGTAAAAACCAGAGGCATTTTCCTATTTCTTTTGTATTTATTTTGCCTGATTTTATGACTTAGAAAGACTGGCAGTGCTTTAAAAATGAAGCTTTCTAGTACTAGGAACATATACAGTATTTAAAGTCAACTTTTTGTAACCATAGAGCAATCTGGAATAGATATTTTAGGAAAGCCAAATTCTCTTCTGGCTGGAAAATATAAAGGAAGAAGGTGGCTGGAGTAAATATTGATGGGAACCAAACAGAAGGAACAAATGTTAGCAGCCAGATTGTTTCAACTGAAGTGGATTCTGTGAGAAAACAAACGGAACTGATTTAATGAGTTTGAGTTTGCCGTGGGAGGCATTCTTTGAAATGTGTATGGCACTGAACTGAAAGCATTTAACATACTGCATGTCTAACACGACAAAAAGTGGTCTGTAAAAGGTCAGTTAACATACAGACTGAGGCTAGGATGGGCTCTGAAGCAGGAAAAAGAGCAATTAGTGGAGCTTAGGATAGAATATGACATCTTTCGCAGTATCTTGTTCTAAGCAGGAAGTTTGCATGAAACAGTTGTATCCTAGTGAATAACTTCTCTCTTTCTGGTTCTCTTTTTTAGGACTGTTTTGTTAGACAGTGATGTTAATCCAGTCCTTGAAAGAAACAATGCCATGGATAGAAGCAGTGTGAAGGCTGTGTGAGAGATCTATTTTCTTGCCTTCAGCTTGGTTGCATAAGCCTTGCTTTCTATGAAAGCAAGACCTAGTTAAAATATGAGTGAGATTGAGTTTTGTTTTCTTGGACATGTTGAAATTACAGAGAAATCTCTAGTTCGCCTGTAGGGACAAGAATGGAGTTCCACAGCTTCCTATCACTATTAGATGCTATAAAATCCAGGTGAAGAAAATCCTATGGATGGCTACTGGAAGGAGAGATTCTGACTCTTTGTAGGTATAAACAATTATAGTTTTGTAGTCGTACTTGTGAAAATGTGGTAATCACAGAATCATCTAGGTTGGAAGAGACCTCCAAGATCACCTAGTCCAACCTCTGACCTAACACTAACAAGTCCTCCACTAAACCATATCCCTAAGCTCTACGTCTAAACGTCTTTTAAAGACTTCCAGGGATGGTGACTCCACCACTTCCCTGGGCAGCCTGTTCCAATGTCTAACAACCCTTTCAGTAAAGAAGTTCTTCCTAACATCTAACCTAAAACTCCCCTGGTGCAACTTAAGCCCATTCCCCCTCGTCCTGTCACCAGGCACGTGGGAGAACAGGCCAACCCCCACCTCGCTACAGCCTCCCTTGAGGTACCTAAAAAGAGCGATAAGGTCACCCCTGAGCCTCCTCTTCTCCAGGCTGAACAAGCCCAGCTCCCTCAGCCGCTCCTCGTAGGACTTGTTCTCCAGGCCCCTCACCAGATTTGTCGCCCTTCTCTGCACCCGCTCAAGCACCTCGATGTCCTTCTTGTAGCGAGGGGCCCAAAACTGAACACAGTACTCGAGGTGCGGCCTCACCAGAGCTGAGTACAGGGGGACGATCACCTCCCTAGCCCTGCTGGTCACGCTGTTCCTGATACAAGCCAGGATGCTGTTGGCCTTCTTGGCCACCTGAGCACACTGCTGGCTCATATTCAGCCGACTATCCACCATCACTCCCAGGTCCTTCTCCGCCTGGCAGCTTTCCAACCATTCCTCTCCCAGCCTGTAGCTCTGCTTGGGGTTATTGCGCCCCAGGTGCAGGACCCGGCACTTGGCCTTGTTGAACTTCATGCAGTTGACCTCAGCCCATCGGTAATGTTAGTGATATTTCTCTCTGACTCCTGTAGGCTTGAAATTGATTTATTATCTATCTAACAATGCAACCTTAAATAAGGTGAGGGAGAAACGCTATGATTTCCTGAATTGTGTTAATGCAGTTCAGAATCTGTTGGTTTTTTTTTTTAGGCTTTTTTTGACTGTGCTTAAAGACTCTTTGCTACTGTGTTTCTGGGGCAGCCATTAGAAAGTGCATGAAATAAAATGTTTTAGATATTCCTCATCTCTGCTGACTTGTAAGTGCTTTGTCAGGGCTGTTAAAAGTGGCATGTGAAGGTGGAAGAAACTGAGGTCTCTGTCTGCTGTTGGAGATGAGTAGACTTTGCTGCAGCCTTTGTCAGTATTGTGGTTCTTGGTTCTGTAAATGAACAGTCCTACTAAACCCATTTAAGCACTTTCACCTTTAGAATGAAAGTCATTGTGATGATTATTTGGCCAAAAATGAATTACTTTATCTTAGCCCATAGTTTTCTTACGCGTGGGAACCATAATAGTCAGTGCTTCAAATCATTCAGTGTCAGGAGTACCTCAAAGGTCTTTGAGTTGTGTCTGTAAAACCTAGCCATCCATAAGGTTCTACGAGTAATGAATATGATAAGAGTAATGAATTAAACCTTGAATCATTTTTCCCAAAATGTTGGCCTCCAGATCCATATCTAACTGCAGAAACATGTTGTGGACTGCCTTTGCAGGACATGGCTGTCTATGCTTTCTTCCTTTGGTGTTCACAGGTGACGAGCAAGCCTGCTAAGCAGTACCATTGCGCAGTTACCATTTTCAGAAGAATAGAAAGTTCAGTTTTTTCCACTCTGATTGTGAATGTTAGCTTTTTTCCGTTCCAAAAGGTGTTTGGGAGTGCATCCTCTTGTACAAGTAGCTAGCTACTGTATCCTCAGGGAAACTTGATGTATTTTGGTAGGGATTTTTTTTGTTGATTTTTTTGGGGAGGGGGTGTTGTTTTCCTTCAGGCTGTTACAGATACATCTTAGCTGCCTTTGTTTTTTTCTCCTGGAAATTTGTACAGAAAAGAACATCCCAATTCTGTGGACCATACAAGATAATACTTGAAGCTCAGCCGAACAGCAAGTTTTCAGCTAGCGTGCCTGTCAGGCTGTTGTCATGTGATAGTCTGAGCAGAGCAGATATGTGCAGATGCCTGGCTGCCTTTTAGAAACTGGTTAGTGAGCTCTACGTCTTTTCTGTGAGAACCAAACACAAAAGCAATTGAAGCTACTGGTTTATAGTGCTTCTGTTCTCATTAAGATTATTTTTAGTCCTCTTCTTGTAAAAGTAAGAGTCATGGGCTATGACTTAAGCATAGCAGAACACTCAGTTCTGTTAGAATATCCATCTACAATTTGTGCTATACCCTGGTGAAGCTTTTTTTTTTTTTTTTTTCTTGTAATAAATAAAATGTATCCTTTGTTCTGGACAAGAGTTTCGACTTCAGTTTACTTCCAAATCTATGTGAAAATCTATGTGATCATCTGAATAAATTTGCAAAGATAATAAAATTTGAGCACTCACGTGATAGCAGAATGTTAAGAGATCTATGATGTTTAGAAGTGTGATCAGTAAAAATAACTTACTCAGCTGAAGTGAGCTGCTTGTGAAGAATTGCAAACTTGCACTTTCTGAGATGATGCTTGACAAATACTGGTGGTGAAAGGTAAAGAAACAGGAGCTGTATGATGCTGAGATCGAGCTCCCTGCTTAAGTGCTGATAGGAACTTGGAGCAGTTGCCTGTAGAATGTTAAACCTAACTAGTTGTCTTTTGTAGCAGGCAGAGATATTTTCATGTTCTTTTGAAGCTAAGCATCTTGAGAGATCTTTTGTCAGAGACCACTGATGGGTTATAGAGCAGGCATTCGTGTGCATAAGTCTTACAGCAATAGATTGGTTGGAGTGCTTACCATGTGCTGATAACTGCCATGGCTGACATGAAATATGTTGGACCTCAGTGTTTCTTCCTTGAAGCTGGGCAGAGCAGTTGCCACTATTCCAGAAGAGCTTATGATTTTGAGAACTATACAGTAAAGCAAGACATCCAAATTTCATTTTTCATGCAAATATTAATACAGAGCTTAACAAACAAAACAAAACAAAAACATATGCAAAGACTGCATCACCTGATTTCTCAAATTGAAAGAATGTGTGTGAGAAGCGTGACTGCCAGAGGTCATCTGAACAAATCTGTTTCTTGGGAAATAATCCTTTAGCAAATATACTAGTTAAAGACTGCTTTTCTGAGGGGAAAGAATAGCTAGAAAGTGTAATAGCCTGCTATTCTTATTATAGAGCTAATGCTTCTTCTCCCCTTCAGAATCTGTCTTGAATGACAATAACCTACTTCTGAAATTAGCTTCTAATACTTTGCCTCTGAACAAGAAGCATGATGTCCTTGTCTTCTCCTGCTCTCTCCACTCACCCCCTTCCACTGCTGTTTCCATTTCACTCTTCTAGATTTATGTAATATGCTGGGTGCATGCAGCCTTGGGGGTGAGAGGTAACAGGAAAGGACAGCATAAACTCTTCTTCCTAAAATAACTGACTTGTTGCTATCATTCGGACATACTTTTTTTCCTGTCCATAAATCCTCTCAGAAAACAGAAGAGGAGGACTCATAGGCAACACTTTGCAAGACTTGTTAATTCTCAACCAACCTGGAGTCACACAGGTCCAGAAATGCTGGTGTGAACGAAGTCTGCTCTTACGCCAGTTCTAATCCTGCAGTTGCAAGTTGGTGGTCTTTCTGAGAGGAAAGCTTCTTGCATTTTCAACTGCTTGTTCTTGCTGCTTCCTCTTACAGAAACAATCCAGCAGAGTAGCTTCAGCTGTTTTCTGAACAGTGGTAGGGGGCTGATCCTGGGTTGATTTCATGTAGTAATCAACTCAACCTGGGTCAGTTCATGTTACTAAGGGGTGTGTGGATAC
The DNA here is from genome assembly GCF_965140915.1 of Aythya marila. NCBI lineage: Eukaryota > Metazoa > Chordata > Aves > Anseriformes > Anatidae > Aythya > Aythya marila. The sequence goes on along the minus strand of NC_139080.1, from coordinate 65,296,852 downwards.
AGGTCTGAGAAAGAGGAGTGGTGGGGAGGGTGTGTGCCACTGCTTTACCTGACAGCAGTGATGGTTTGACACCTTTAATTCACACTGCCTTTGTGAAGTCATATTTTCACAGAAATGTTTTCTCAACTGATGATGGTGAGAGATCGGTGTGGTGTGAATGCCTTCAGTACTTGTGTTATAGTCCTGTCTAAAATTTTAAGGTACAGCAGGCTGATTACTGATGGCTAGTGGTTCGATTTCCAGACATTTGTGTTGGAACATAGCTGGTGGTAGAAAAAGAGTGAATTAAAGCAGAACAGCTCTATTTATGTATGTGTGCATGTGTCCATATATACTTATATACTTTGGTGAAACAGTCAGTTGAATAAGTTCTTACATATGTTGAATGCTGCTAGCAGACAAATAAGAGAACTACCTCTTTTCAGTATTTAAATGTGGTTCTTCCACCGTCTCAGTCTAAAAGCTTTTTTTTTTTTCCATCTGTGTCAGCATGACTACCCGCCTCATCTGAGGTTTTGAACTAAACTTCTTTGTTGTATTAATGGTATATCCTTTCTCTGTGGCATTTGAGGGTAGGAAGGAACAGCAGGATTCTTCAAAAAGATTTAGCAATAAGAATAAAAAAGGGGAAGGAAAATTATGAGCTTTTCAAGAAAAAAAACATTTGCTCATATTAAAATGGAGAATTTAAAAGGTGCTTGTGTTTAGTTTGAAAGTACTATGTAAATCAATAACCTGAAAATTAGGAAGAAGATTGCCAGCAGGTCAAGGGAGGTGATCCTTCCCCTCTGCTCAGAATCCTCACTCAGAGTGCTGAGCACAGCTCTGAGCTCCCCAGAGCTACAGGGCAGAGTCCAGGAGAGGGCCTCTAACATGGTAAAGGGCGTGGAGTGCTTGGCACAGGAGCAGAGCCTGAGAGAGCTGGGACTGTAGCCTGGAGAAGAGAATCACAGAATCATTTAGGTTCGTAAAGACCCTTAGGATGGTCCACTCCAACCATCCACCTAACACTGCTGACCCACCACTAAACCATGTCCCTAAGCACCATGTCCACACAACACTTAAATACCTCCAGGGATGGTGACTCCACGGGCTACAGCACTTCTCTCTGCCACCCCTTCACGGTCACTCCCTGCCCCTGCTCCCATTGGGGTCCCTCCCAGGGATGCCGTCCTTCCTGAACTGAGCTTGCGGGTACTGCCCACAGGCAGCAGCTCCTCAAGCACTGCTCCCACACGGCTCCGTCCCATGGGGTCCATCCAAACTGCTCCAGCACGGGTCCCCCACAGGTGGGCGGCAGCTCCCCCCAGACCCCCTGCTCCTGCGTGGGCTCCTCTCCACGGGCTGGGGCCTGCTCCTGCGGGGGCTCTCCATGGGCCGCAGCCTCCTCCAGGCCACATCCACCTGCTCCACCGGGGGCTCCTCCACCCATGGGGGGGCTGCAGCGTGGAGATCTGCTCCATGTGGGACCCATGGGCTGCAGGGGGACAGCCTGCTCCACCAGGGGCCTCTCCCTGCACAGCCCGCAGGGGAACTGCTGCTGCCTGCCTGCAGCACCTCCTGCCCTCCTGCTGCACTGCCCACGGGGGCTGCAGGGCTGCTGCTCTATTTTCTCACCCTTCTCTCCCAGCTGCTGTTGCCCAGCAGTTCTTTTCCCCCCCTTAACTCTGCTCTCCCAGAGGCCCACCCAGTGTCGCTCATGACTGAGCTCTGGCCAGCAGTGGTTACCTCTTGGAGCAGCTGGAGCTGGCTCTGCTCTGGCATGGGGCAGCTGCTGGGCTCTGCTCACAAAGGCTGCCCCTGCAGCCCCCTGCTACCAAAACGTTGCCATGCAAATCCAGTATGAAATATAAAAAAAAAAAAAAAAATAGCCTCAATACTGACCCCTGAGGAACATCACTTGTGACTGGCCACCACTGTGAGTGGCCACCATTCACAATGACCCTTTGGACCCATCATCCAGGTATTCTTTTGTCTAGCAAGTAGTAGTACATCCATCCAAACCGTTAGCAGCCAGTTAGCATACAAAATGAGACTTCTTCACACATGGTGTAACAATTTCAAAAAATTTAAAGTAGATCAGATCTTTAAAACTGCTCTTTTCTTAACCCTTACATAAGGACTTGTAATACTAATAATACTTTCAGAGCACCAGGCTTTAACAAGGTTAGAAGGAAGGTAGCTTATTTTCTTGTGACAATTGAGCTGTTACATATACAGAAACTGCAAGAACAGCTCTCTTCAAATTTGCATATTTGCATAGTAAACCTTTTTGGTAACTGCACAACCTGGAGTGGATCTGCTTTAGTGCCTGAAGCTAAAAGTGGTTGGAACTTTATGCAGGGAAGTTTGTAAATGCATCTTGAGATAAGCTGTGGAGTCAATTTCCATATCAAATGATGGTTCTGTGGTCATTATTATCCTTTAGGGAACTAAACTTCTTTAAAATGCACATTTACAAGAACCACAGCATTAGTTAAGTAAACCAGAATTGGAACTTCTCTATACCCAAGAAGTGTATAGTTTACCCACAGTCAAAACCAATTAATCAAGGAACACATGCAGGATTTGGAGAGCAGAGATTTAGATCCTCTTTAAATACAGATGAACTGTATACAGTCTTAAAGAAATATTGTTTCTAATGAACTGTTGTAAGCCCTAAAGAGGTGGTAGAAAATAAAACTGTTTTTGCTAGTCAGAATGCCTCATCTACTGAAAACACTTTTATTGTATAGATTATGGCCTATTTATAGGTTATTGGTTATTTAATAGATGTAACCTATAAATAGGTTATTTTATAGGTTATGGTCTTGGGGAGGGGATGCACTGTGGTTCTATTTTAAACTTCATTTAAAACATACTACTTTGCTTGGTATGTTTGATTATCAGCCTGTATGAGTAAATAAGCTGTAAATAACCTGTATAAGTAAATAAGCTTCATGGTACAAAGCCTAAAACTGGCGTAGGTGCTGAAAAAGAGCAGTCTGTAGGATAGAAAAAAAAAATCATCAGTTTTCACAAAATGTCTTACAGAAATGAATGGATTCCATGACTGCTTTAAAAGACTGTTTACCTGACAGCATGTGAAAAAAGAATTGTGATATTAATCTTACTTTAACCCATTATACATGAGAGTCAAGTATCACATACAGTTTTAGCTATATATTTAAATAAATTATCTAGCACAAATGGATGCTATTTACAGGTGATCTTACTAAACTTATATATTGTAATTTTTTTTTGTTTTGTTTTTGTTTTTTTTTTATGATGGACATATGTATCAACTACGTGAAAACTTATTTGCTAACTCAAAATCTTTACCTAGAAGCCACAGAAGAAGTTTCGTTGGACAGTCCAGAAAGGGACCCAATACTTTCACCAGAACCTACTCCTGCAATCACTCCTGTGACACCTACTACATTAGTAGCTCCCAGAATGGAATCGAAAAGTGTAACATCCCCTGCAATTTTCGATAGATCCAGAGAAGAGGTATCCAGCAAATTGTAAATTATGGAAATGTTTTGTTTGGTTTTTGAAGGTTATTTTTTTGTTATTTTGGGGTTTTGTTTTTATTTTTTAAATGATAGTTCCTAAATTTCAACTCACAGGACCATCCATTGGTAAGGGGAAGTATTAAAAAAATAATCTATTTTTTGGCATTTAAAGTGTGATAGGCATTTGAATATTTAAAATACAAGGAAAATTCCTTAGCCAGGTAACTGTGTTGGAGATCAATAGAAATGTTACTGATGTACAACTCTTGCTATCGTGTTACAGTTTTTAACTTGGATTTCTGAAGTAATTGTTAATGGGGAAATGGAGAGAGCAGTTTTCAATGTTATCCTCCATGTAGCTGAGGCTGATCGTGGTTTTAAGATGGCAGATTACATTTGGTGTTACATTCAAAGTCAGGGCATTGGCAAATGTCATTCGTTCCAGAGTACATCCTCTTACTGGACAATGTCAGGGGCAAACGAGTTTGCAAGCAAGACTTGTCTGTGATTTGAAGATACCTGCTTCCTGAAATGCTTCAAGATGGCATTTTATTCTTATTTTCCTCACCTTCAGCCGTGTCACACTGTCCTTTCTGCCATGGTGTTCCCTTAGATCTCTGTTCTATCAAACTTAGAAATATTGCATGAAAAGGTCAGGAAATTGTGCATGACTACAAGCAAGTATCTGAAATTCTTTAGCTATCATTTCTCCCCTCCCAAGCTCTTGTGTTACTGATACCATTTGATTAAATGCTTACAAAAACATTGGGAATGAGAATGCTTTTTTTTTTTGAACCATACTATCTGCTGACATTGGAGGAGATAAAAACCAAAGTAATATACACTCAAGTTAAATATATGATAAAAGTTGAGGCTAACGTGGCTTGAAAAGGGGCTGCCATACTAAAGGCTTTTGCAGAAAGGCTTAAAATTAAAACCAGTATTAGAAAGTATATTCACTTCATGTTGGATGGTGGGTCTAAAACAGATTTTAGTTACACAAATACTTAATCTTCCTGCTACTTTCCCTATACCCTTATCCTTGTACCTGTGTATAATATGTTCATGTTATCTTGCTAAATACGGCATATCCTTCTTCCTAGATTGAAGAAGAAGCAAATGGGGATATGTTTGATATAGAAATCAATGTATCAGATCCAGAGAAAGTTGGTAAGTTCCTTCAACCTAGTAAATCAGATGGGGGTAGACTGTCACATTTCTTGAAGACTGTTGTGAGATTTTAGTATTATTTCTTACTCAGTTACCTTTTGGTAACTCTTAATATCTAAATGGAAAGATATGTAATGTATAGTTTGGAACAAAAAGTACATGAAGGGATTAAAGTAACTTGCTCTAGGCTAAGTATTTTAATTTTCTTACAGGGGATGGCATGAATGCTTATATGGCATACAGAGTAACAACAAAGGTAACTAGCGCAAGAAATACTTGCAGATAACTTTATATCGTAGCTAAGTAGATGCATCAGAAAATTGTAACTAAAACTATTATTATTTTTTTTAAGACATCCCTTTCTATGTTTCACAAAAATGAATTCTCTGTTAAAAGAAGATTCAGTGATTTTCTTGGCTTGCACAGCAAATTAGCAACAAAGTACATGCATATTGGTTACATTGTGCCTCCAGCTCCAGAAAAAAGTATTGTAGGTAAGTCTAGTTTCTGTAAGGTTTAACGTATGCATGTCATTTATATACTGTAATACAAATGAAATATTTTAATACCTGTGTTGTGCTTGTGAAATAAGTTCTAATCTGTGCAGTCATATTCACATGTAAGACAAAGATGGGTCTGAATTCAAGGTTCCCCTAGAACAACAAACGGCACAAATACTGTTATACCTGGAAGTCAGCAAAATGGTGGGCCTTACTGTAGCATAAGCAAGCACTGGCAGTGACTTAAGAAAATTTCTTTGCAAGAATCTGAAGGTGTAGGTAAGTTAGGAAGGCTCACAGACTCTGTAGGATGTTTTCAGAACAACATGAAAGTCATGCTTTAAACTTGAGCTGACTCCCCTTCAGCGCATGAGTGTTATTTAGTTCTGTCCAAAAATGTATCGTCCATAGTTTTCTAATTCTGAAGGAATTCTGATTTAAAATAAGATATCCTAAAGCAGAGAGCTATTAAAACAGCTGAAAGTAAACAAACGTTTCACATCACACACATTTATTTTTAAAGTCTTATTATGAAACATTCTATATCCAGTTTTATGTCATGTGTGTTCTACAAAAGACCTTCATCTGTACATTCTATTACACTGGTTGATAATGCCTGGAATTCCAAGCTCGATTTTTATTTTGTGAGGGGTGGGAGTGGCCTGCATTTGAGGCCTTATTCACAAATTCAAATGGTGAATTACTGAATATCCCGTGGAACAAAAAGGTAAAACTGAGTCGGTGGTGAGCTGGAGTTGGACGTTCATCTAAACCACCTTACTGCTTACATATCTATTTGGGAAAATCATGTTATGTTTTTTTTAATTACTATTTTTAAGAAAACAAACTGGCAGAGAAACAACTTTGGAAACTGCTCATGTGACTGATCACAGAGTACCGATTCAAATATTCAGAGTTTTCTGCACAGAACTCGTAGCTTGAAAAGCACAAAACTGATAGAGCAGAAATACACAAGTAGAAATTAGTTCTAAATCATAGCATACCTCTCCTATGTCTTAGAAGATAAGAATGATTTTGAATGTTCGGTGTTTCGTGGTGGTTATGGTAGGACTCTGGTTCCTGAACCATCTGAGTTTGGGTTTTTAGCATGAAAGATGCTGTTCACACTCTCACAGTTTTAGAGGTCTTCTGTTTATAAGGTTGAATATATTTCCCATACCACAAGACATCAAGAACTCCACAGTCATGGTTCTTTGACCACTATTGACTTCATCAGAGGAAGTGATGTAAAGCTGTGTACGTTTTACTCTCCATTCAGTGTATAGTTGTTCATATGCTTCAGAATTTTCAGAGCTGGGTAGTTCGTTTGTTAATTGAAAACCTCGTAGTTTTAGAATGTAGACTACAGTAGAATGAAAATATTGGTAATGAACATACCAGTTAATTGGATTGTAACTGAAATTTATTTTCTTTTTTTGGTTTATTAGAGTGTTTTCTTATTTTGAACCTGAATGACTAGTAAGACTCTGATCTTCATTTAGATTGTCTTAAATCCAAATTCAAAAGATCTTTATAGCTTTTAACCACAATAATATATTACAGGAAATCACATATTCCACAGAACTGTTCCTAGAAGACCATGTAGCATGCAATGTTTACATTCTGTGTGTTCCAGAGTAGTATTTGTCATTTTAATTTGACTTAAATACCTGAATTTAGGTGAGCTTTATCTTCTAATTGTATCAGTTATGTTAATGATTTTTATATAATAAAGTAAAATCAATATGATGACATTTTCTTCAAAGGCATGACCAAGGTTAAAGTAGGCAAGGAAGATTCTTCATCTACTGAATTTGTAGAAAAAAGAAGAGCAGCTCTAGAAAGGTAATATATGCATCTAAAACTTGTTTAGCTTCAAGATGACTTGTAAGATACTTTGCGGACTCTGTAACTGGGATCTGGACCATCTGTACCTAGGTGAATTCTGGAGGCTGCATGCGTCTCCTAAATCTTTGTAGGAATGTGTGTAATTCCTATTAATAACTGGAAATGTAGATTTATTCATATATGGGATTAATGCTACATCTTTTCAAACTGGTAAGTGCTTAAAATTGAGATTGCGGGAATCCAGTAATCAGAACTTTCTTCATCAGTTTGCTTAGGCATTTTGTTATTCAGGAATTAAGTCATTTCAGAAATATGTCTCTTTCATAGAAAGTCAGCTGGCTGGGAAGGGAAAAGGGTGAAAGAGACCCTCAGTCACTGGAAACTAAAGTGGTGCTTTGATGACTTGCAATGTGTAGTTGTCACTAGCTGAATTTTGGTGGAAAAAAAAAAAATCACCCAGCGCTGGTATCCAGCTAATATTGTTAAAGCATCTCTGCCCCATAAGGGTACCTCTGTAGATATACTGCATCATCCCTTCTTGTTGGCATGGGTAAATAAAGAAGTTTGAAAGCAACTAGAAAAACTTGTGCAGATACACAAACTTAATTTTAGTATGATTTTATTTTATGCTGTAGCTGTGATTGCATCATTTGAGAACAATATTCCATATAACAACAGTTGTAGTTAAACGGGAAAATTGAAAGTGGAAGGTTTTAGTTTGTCTCCAGGGTCCAAAAGCTCAAGAACTTCATACATCATCCGTTTGATATGTCTTTTGACATATAATCTTAATCAAAATACATCTCTTTGGAATCATGTTACTAATATCTTTTTGTTTGCTAAATAATAGAGCATCCAACTGATACTGAACCTCAAAAATCTCAAATACTGATAGGATGTCCCATTTTACAGTTATTTCTCACTGAAAATTGGCATGTGACAAAATTTCCTTCTTAAAATTGCACACAGAAGTTACTAAAGTAGTTCTGTCACTTGGTGTAGAACTGCAAAGCACGTTGTTCATGCTTAAATAAGTCTGTTCCTAAATGAATGGTGCTGTGAGACAAAGATGGAGTAACAGCTGGGATTGGAGTAGATAACTGAGCAGATGCTTCCACACAGCTTTGTCAATAACAAAGATGACTAGTTTCCCCCTGGGTTGCTCGTTTGAATGACTTGGACAAGTTTAATTCATTAACTTGTATGCATGCTTTAAATGCTCATTTGGCACTTATTTGCTAAAGGAATTCTACTGGTATACAAGTTATAATAGATGTTAAGTGTGCCTCCTATACTGGGGAGTGAACTTGTCAGGACTTTTTGATGTTGTTAGGAAGACTTCACGCTATTACATCTCTTTTTTTTCTTTTTTCTTTTTTTTTTTTTTCCCTCAGAAAGACTATGAAAATCTTATCTGGCAAGGAACAACTTTTTCATCATGCCAATTTTAACTGGCTTTTTCTTTCAAAATGAAAGTTATCTGCCTACCATGGTGCTCAAATGGTATTCAAAAGCAGTGGTTTTGTTGTTTGTTCCTAAACCTAAGCAAAACATTACTGTGCACCAAAAAGTCGAACCAAAGACATCTGCTTCAATTTGCTTCAGTGAGCCGAGAGCTGTGGGGAAAGTGGGCAGCAAAGCAATGTGCCTGATTGAGTTCACTAAAATTCATGGCCTAGAATATTGAACTTACATACTGCAAGTCTGCCAGATACCCTCAAGCAACACTGCCAGTTGTGTCCAAGGAAAATACTTGAAACCTCCCTTGGACTAAGGGTTATTCTGTAGCAGCAGATTTCTAAAGAAAAATCTCTTCAGCTGCCTGCCATGTCAACTTTAATGTGTTGAGTGTTTGGAAGAGCAAGGAAAAGTTGAGCAATCCATTGAGTGAAATAGTTTCACTGCAACCCTTAAGCTTCTTTAGGAAGAAAATAAAAGTATCTGGTTACCATATCTAATGGCAGATGGAGAAAATACCCTGTTCATTGTCAGTGTACTCATGCTTTCAGTTGAGTCCCTTTCCACATTTCTAAGGTCACTTTTTAAGCAATCTGTGAAGGTAATGGGTTGGGTCTGGCAATTCACAGCAGAGGCTTGGGAAAAATTAAGCTTTCCAAAAGGTACAAAGTGCTGTTGATAGTGTTCTGTCAGAATATTTTAATTGGCAACATTATGTACTTAGGCTCCCATGACATTTTGAAGTACTACGTTTCTATAAAGCACTAATGTGACACTTTGTCCATAATACCAAAGTCAGTTATGACAAACTTAGAGCAGTTTTTAGTGGAAGAATGCTGTTGAAATTTCACTCTTTAACCCGTGCTTGTTCAATAGTTATTAGATCAACTGGAAATGCAAAAAAACTGCAAAGGAAAGGAGCTGCATTAATTTCACTTCTGAGTGGATGAGTCCTGCAGAACTACTTGGGGTTGAAGGTCTAGTCTAGCCAGCAAATAAAGAGCTCATAGCTAGAACACAATCAGCTCATTTTTTCAAGACTTCATTTTATTCTAAAACAACTGAGGCAAAATTAGCTGTAACAAAAAACCTGTCTAGTGCACTGTGCAAGAATTTTTAAACAAGCTCATCTTTTTGTTGTTGTTGTTTTCTTTTTTTCCTGGCCTAAAGTGACTGTTATTGGAGCAGGAGGATTTCATTTAGCTGTCAAAAATACAAAGTATAATATTTTAACACTGCACGATGTACAGGTATGGCAGATCCCACCTTAAGGAGTTTCTGGTTTAAACAAAGTAGTTTAGAAACCATCAACTTTGCTGTGTTGTGTTATGGTATGCAGTGCATGGGGCTAGATCATTTTTAATCAGAAAGTTCAGGTTTTGTGGCAGCCTTGCTGGACTAAGACTTCATTGAATGTTCAAACTGCTTAGTGGTGCTAGCCTGTAACTCTTTGTAGCCCACAGCCTAAGCATATGTTGGAGAAAGGTGTCAGAATGCAGAAGTATGATTTGAACACTCAGCAGAGAAGCAAAAGGCTGAAGGGGCAGAGACTGAATTGTCCTCTGAGTGTTTAGAGGTGACTTTACAGGAGTGTTCAAGCCCCATTAGATATTGAGGGAGACTGCGTGCTGCCTGTATTGTACCAGTTCTTTAGATGAAGGACACTTTCCAATGCTGTCAGTCACATTAAATTTGTTCTGTTATCTAATATTTTAATTTTTAAAATCATAGGTATCTACAGCGAACAGTAAAACACCCAACCTTGTTACAAGATCCAGATTTAAGGCAGTTCTTGGAAAGTTCTGAGGTATTTAAGTTCTTTAAAGTTTTCCTATTTATTTCTAGATATGGTAATATTCAATATAATATATTATACTCTCTTTCTGTTGAGACCTAATCTCATAAATTCATAAGAAGTAAAACTAGATTGTACCCTTCACGGGACAGAATTGCAGAAGGCAACCTAGGTAATAATCTGCCTGTGCCTCTGATGAAACATTGTCTGATAGTGCTGATAAAGCTGTCTGCTTTACAGTGACTTCTCAAATGAGTCAGTCTGTACCATTTTGAGTGAAGCTTGTCATGCATACGGTGACGATCTGTTATTGAGGTTACTGATAGGTAAGTAAGATCAGGAATTAAGCTGACTTGGAGATGGGTTTCTTGCCTCTACAAGTCCAACCTTATGTTTGCTGGGGGGATAACGTGATCATGCTTGCAGCACTGCTGGCCAGGCTAGGAGTTTTGTGAACAGAAGACTTCAGTCAGTAGTGCAGTGGAAGTCTGGCACCTTTCACAAAATTAAATGTATTGCTAAAGATATTATATACCTCTGTATATGCGCATAGTGGATTTTCTGTAACATTGTCTTTTGGCCACTGTTGATGTCTTAGCTATGCTAATAAGTTTGAAGCCTCACTACTGACAAAAGCATCACTGATAGATAACTAAAAGTGGTTTTGTCAACACTGCTGACAGGCAAAATATTACACATGAAAGGTAAATGGTCTGACATGGGAGCCCACCTTGTACAGTGTATTTAGACTAAATTGAAAATAATATTAAATTACTATTATATTACCCTCTGAGGATTTCTGAATACCTAAACAATACACAGTTCTCTCAATGCTGATGAGGTAGGTTTTGAAATCTGTCTTCTATTGAAAAACAAAAATACATCAACGTTTTATGATCAGTATACAGTGCAAATCTTGCATTATAATGAATTACTTCACAGATTTTTTTTCTTCTAATTTATTGTAAATCTAAGCTTCGCTGCTCCTGCAATGGCAGATTGTTCTCTGTAGCATATAGGTGGCTAGTTAGGACCTTTGGCTAGTTCATAATAACTTTGGACAAGTAGGTTGTTTGTTCCATTTAAATGTAAAGATGTAGAAGAAAAGTAAATAGTCTATATTTTTAAGTTTTCCTCTGAGAATGTAAAAGTAGTAAATCTGAGAAATTAGATTCCACTATATTGAAACACATAGGACTAAAGAAAACACTATATCCTTTTCTTTCCCCCTTGTGCCCAGTTAAACCTCCATCCTTTTAACCAGTCTGTTTGCCCTTATTTGTCATTCAATTCCAGCTGCCGAGAGCGGTTAACACCCAGGCTCTGAGTGGAGCAGGAATATTGAGGATGGTGAACAAGGCTGCCGACGCTGTCAACAAAATGACAATCAAGATGAATGAATCGGATGCAGTAAGAGCTGATTTTTCGACTTGAATAATGAGACGAATTAATGAGGCTCAACAATTGCATTTTAAGGCTGTAGAAGGAGAAAATGGGTTATTAATTTGCTTATTGGCTTGGATTCTTAACTGTGTCAGTTGACCACCCTGGCAGTACATGGATAATTTGCTGCTTTAAAACAAGAAATGTTGCTGGTAATCTAATTTGTAATGCTTGACTCTTTCATCTTTTGTCAGTGGTTTGAAGAAAAACAGCAGCAATTTGAGAATCTGGATCAGCAACTTAAGAAACTTCATGCCAGTGTTGAAGCATTGGTCTGCCACAGAAAAGGTAATTCTGCCTTTATGTGGCTGCATGACCTTACGTGCTTAAAACTGTAGGAAACGGTGATGGTCTTAACTACTAAGTAGAGTTATACAGTAAATTTTAATGAAAAAATCTTACAATTACGCCTGTTATTGTAAACTGCTCTTGCACTTTTGGTATACCTAGTTTAATCTTTATTTTATTGAGAATATCTGTTATCCCTTCTGTTGAACATGAAAGTTGCTGCATTTTAGTTATTTTTGTCTTGCAGAGATCTAACACCATATCTAACAAGTGATTCTACTACAGTAGACATCCATAAACATATCTCTAGATCTCATGGCAAGATCAATTTCCTTCCAAGCAAAAAGTTGTTGTATAAATCCATTTAAACATCTCATGATTCAATATTGCTCCAAGTTTAAATTCTTAAACAGGAATTTTTTTTGTTTTGTCCACATAATGACATATCATTAGCTACTGTTAAGGTAAACTTTTCTGGAAAGATAACTAATCATAGAACATCAGCTTTGGGCTTGCTTGTATTACAGAGAAGCAATGCCTGTGAGTTTGTTTTAATGTTTTAACCACCCGTGCAGCTGTTTTGTCAAAGATGGATATTAAATAATTAAAAACAACAACAACAAAAATATATAAAAAAACAACTCTGACTTGTAGTGTGAGCAAGACCGTAAATGTGCCTTTTTACCTTACTGCATCAAGACAAAATTTTGAGTAGACTTGCAAAACTGTATTTTAAAAAGTACATGAAGTTGCTTTTTCACAATCCTCCCAGGAATCATTCTCCGTAGTTAAATAAATAAACAAATACTTGTTCAGATGTCCTCGAGATTAAAGAGTATTTTAAGAATTAACGAAAATGGAAAATAGATACACTTGTTTGCCGTTGATTTGACAGCTGCTTGGAGATTTGAGGAAGCAAGGATTTTTTTGAGAGATGTATTTAAATTGTAAGTTTTAAATATCTGAAGACGTTTGTTTTTGCTGGCTTTTTTTTTTTCCTACAAACATTTCTGGTGTTCTAGTGATTCTGCAAAAACAACGAAGTTAAAAACAAGCCTGCACTTTCAGTTCTTAAGTGATTGGATTAAAATACGTGTTCAAAGGTCCCTCATAGGAGATAACTTTGTATAGGAAGGCTTGCATGGGATTTGAAGAGATAATTGCCTTAGTTAATGGATAAGCTCAAATCTTCAGCTCATAGATGCCAGCCATGCTGGTATCTGTTGTTTTGGTTTTGTTTTTTTACCTAATGTTTGTCAAAACATGGCAATGTATTACGTTTCGCATGATTAGAGGTACTTCAGTCAACAGTCCAAAAGAAATAAATTCCACTTGTGGTGGTGAAATGCATAAGTTTTTTTTTGCACTGTCAGCTTCATGAAACAACTGTGCTGTAAACCAGTTCAGTTTGGTTTGAAATTGTTCTGTAGCTTGCTTAGCTTTTGTTTTATGGGCTTGTATTTTACCTGAATTAGGTCTTTTGGATAATAGTCTCATGACAGAGTAAATGTGACATTAACAGGCTCAGGAAAACATTTGTGGGTGGAGAGTTTTTTGTATACTATTCTCCTATTTTTGTATACTGTTCTCCTAAATGTAGTTTCAATGTGATCTCCTTGTGTATTTTGTCATGAGCTTTGGCAATACAGCTTGCATTTTTCAGTTGGTGAAATTAGGGTTGCAACAGGCAGAGATCTCTGCTCTGGTGATCTATACCATAGAGTAACATAACAAATTAGCTACTTGTACTGAGTGTTACTTCTGTATTTCAGAACTTTCAGCCAACACAGCTGCCTTTGCTAAAAGTGCTGCCATGTTAGGTAACTCTGAGGACCACACTGCTCTGTCTAGAGCTTTGTCTCAGCTTGCTGAAGTTGAGGAGAAGATAGATCAGTTACATCAAGAACAAGCTTTTGCTGATTTTTACGTATTCTCAGAACTGCTTGGTGATTACATTCGTCTCATTGCTGCAGTAAAAGTGAGTACTGCTAAGAAAAATATCGGTTTTAGTGTTTAAAGTCCCACTACTAAACTTTGAGGTACAAGGTAAATGAATGCTTGTGTGTTTGCACATTTGTTACACAGTTGAGACTAAGTTTTTGTATTAAGTTCCATCTAAATAAAATGAATGAATCTGTGATAGTTATTCCAATGATAAAAATGATCGTTATAACTGAGAATGTATTTTAATTCTGTAATAATAGGATCCAGAAAAAATGTAAATGGTGAACATCTACCTTGAGCAGTACTAATTGTGCACAGTATTTGTGCACACTATGCTATTATATCTAAGCAAGAACATAATTTGGCAATATTTGTTGGATAGCCAAAATCTTCTGTAAATGTGAAACAACTATAATTCGTGGATCTACATTTCATTTAAGAAAATACTGGACTTTAAGTCATACTGTATAGTATAATTAGGTTTTGACATGGGAAAGGAGCGTAAGAATTTTATCCAGAGTTATCTTTGAACTTGCCAAATTGTTGTATCTCTTCCTTTGTCTCCTCTCCCTTTCCTCTGTTGCCCCTCTCTGCCATCGTTGTTTGCTTGCTTTGGTAGTGTTTTGGTGGAATGAGGAACAAAAAATAGTTTGGGGCACAGAGGTGTTTGTTCTGAAGGGGCTTGAATGTCCATTGTACATGGTGTTTAGCTGTGCAAGCGTGCTGTCAAACGAAGTACAAGAAGATGTAGTAGACATAGTGGAGTTTCTTTGAGTATAGTTGTTCCAGTTTTATACAGAAATACCTTCTTATACTGTAAATTTAGATAGCTCTAACAATTCCAGTTGTTTAGTAAATTAATGCATCATTACAGGGTGTGTTTGATCACCGAATGAAATGCTGGCAGAAGTGGCAAGATGCTCAGGTTACTTTACAAAAAAAACGTGAAGCAGAAGCAAAGCTCCAGCTTGCCAACAAACCTGATAAGTTGCAGCAAGCTAAAGATGAGATAAAAGAGGTAATGTTATCAAACATTATTTTAAAGGTCAGACTCTCTGCATTGACTCATTCATTTTGCATTAATGCACTACTTTATGCCATTTTTATTTAAGCACCACTTACTCATTTGCTGTTTTCCATATTTATTGAAGTTGTTGAAACTAATTTACGGTAAAAATATGCACAATTGTTACTGATTGTAAGATCTGTAAGGCGGTTGAATACTGTCTCTACAGAGTCTGGGAGACGGGAGGAGGGGAACATGGACAAGTTAAATTGCTTCTAATAGTTAACAGATGACTTGGGTAGGCAGTGGAGTGTCTTCTGGCTTTTAAAGCTAAGATCTCACAAAAACTAATGGAGAACTGTTCCCATGTTTTGCTTTATTATGCAGCATATCTAGCCATATATATGTATATATGGTGTGATTTCAGTAAAAATAAACCTTACGTATTGAAGTGTCATAACCTATACACTTTTTCTGTCATGCTTCACTAAGGAAATTGAAGAGGTAGGACAACTTAAATAATTAACATTAATACATTCTGATTATGCACCAGTATTCTCTCATTAAAAAATGGGAGAACATCATTTTAGATTTCCAACTCTTATTATGCAGTTATTTTGTTTGGCTTCTTCATTGGTCACTAACCACAATCTGCTTTGTTCTTTCTGCACTTCAGTATATTTTGCATATGGTATTGAAGTTTCTCATTAACTTGGCTTTCTTATTCTTTAAAAAAAAAAAAAAAAAAAAGCCACTGTTTACTGGCAAAACTTACTGTCAGTCTTATGTGACCACATTCTTGTTGGTTGGTACTCTTGATGTGACTCATCCATCCACAGTGCTACAAGTGAGCCGACTGCTCAGCCAAAATACTTCCTGAGTGTTGGGAGTAGTAGGAAATAGTGATCCCTTCTCAATCCCAATGTGAAAAGAATTAGCGATGCTGTTCCTAAGAATTTTTTCCTCTTTACTGGATGAGTAGAGAAGGTTGTTAGTAAGCCCTCAATTTGAATCTGCTGGTGGAAAGATTGCTTCCATTTAAATAAACTCAGAGTTGCCAGATTCAGTGGTAGTAGTCCTTGTGGCAGAGAAATTGCGGCTTGAATGTCATCTGTGACAGTTATTTTTTGCAGGAAAAAAAAAATATCCTAGAAATACTGTATTGAAAAGTGTAAATTCCTACATGTCAGAAACTATAGGGTGGCAGACCATCATGCAGTGATAATTTATACTAAACCTGGCATTAGGAGATGATGAAACAGGGATGGGGGTCCCCTACACCTATAGAGCCTTGCACTGAAATTTCAGGTGCCCCTAGTTGCAGTGGTAGAATGGTACAGTCTTAATCTACCCTTTTCTTGTCTGAGTTTTGTATTGTTTCAGTGATTAGATAACTGTTCAGGCTGTGTTTCCCTGAAGCACATCCGGTTACGACGTATTATATGGCGTCATAAATGTGTATCTGAAAATAAGGGGATTCTGGAAAAATGTAAACTAAAGATAAAAATATCAAGATATTTATTGGAACGGGTAGATTGTGTTCATCTCATAGCACAGCAGTAAATTGATGCTGCAACACAAAATGCCTTTGTGAATAGACAGTACCGCTGGATTGCTGACAAGAACATGTTACATTAGAGTATGTTGCTTCCTGGCAGCCTTTTTCTGAGAAAGGTGGCTGTTACTGGGTCACTTAGCTCCCATGATTGGGTTAGTATGTTGAGATGAACAGATACAGTTGCATTTTTGAAATGTTAGCCTAAATGAGTCTGTGGTGTCAGGCTGATGGTCTTTTTCATAGCTATCTACACAAAGGGTTTGAATTTAACAATATAATAGGTATGTAAAACCAAGGGCAAAAGCAAGCCTACTAGTTACGAGGCAACGTATACGATAATGATCTCTTACTGTGTAGCTGGACATCTTTTCCCATAAACCAAGAACAAATATAAGCTAGTGTCATGTAGTATTTTTACATGAATACCACACTCCCAGTATGGCATAACCCTCAGGCAACATCACCTTATCTGAATTTTCCTTTTATGATCTTACCTGCAATAGCCTTTCTACTCCTCTTGTATCTTCGGTCACCACTGAAAAAGAGAGTGTGTGCTTTGCTTTTAACTGTAAAACAAAACAAAAGGCATTGTGAGCTTATCTGTAATAGAACTATGAGGAAGATAAGGATATACATGACTGTAGGCAGAGATGATGTTTGGACCTGATGGTCTTTTCCAACCTAAGTGATTTTATGAAGAAATTAGGAAAGTACAGGGAAGTGACTTCCCAGACTCTTGTATGTTTGATTGGACAGGCAGTGACAGGAAGCTTACTGGTTTAGATTCTTATTAGAGCAGTGTTTATGAAGGAAATGGCCAATAAAGCTTTAGAGATTCTTTTCCTTTGCTAAACAATCTCTTAAAGATTTTAAGTATTCCTGAGTGACAATAGTGAAATATTTGTCATCTACAGATGTCACTGTGATAGAGATACCATCATTTAATGTGATGTCCTATTATACAAATATTTTGAAATTGTTATTGTTAGACTTTCCCTTAAGTATGGAAAAGGACAAACAGGTCCTTTTCAGCTCCTGAATGACTATCATTAATACATGAAAATGTTGAAATATTGATGAACTGAATGGAGAACACAGTTTCATTTCTGCATGTCTTTCCTTTGCCAGTGGGAGACAAAAGTTCAGCAAGGGGAAAAAGATTTTGAGCAGATCTCCAAAACCATTCGCAAGGAAGTGGGAAGATTTGAGGCACGTATAATTCTGAGTATATGGCATTTTTACTTTAGATAATACTGATGTTCCATGTAAAATTGGTTAATGCCATAATTTATTTATTAACAGAAGGAACGAGTGAAAGACTTTAAAACTGTTATTATCAAGTACTTAGAATCATTAGTGCAAACACAGCAGCAGGTAAGATAAATTTTAAGTTTTGTACCAGTTAATATTTAATGTTACATATTAGGTTAGTTAAAAAAAAAAAAAAGACAGGCTGTAAGTGTAGCAGTTCCTAAAACAAAAATAACTACTTCTAGTCTGTATGGTATTGGAGAACACATACTGCAGTTTTCTAGCTATTACTATGCTCCTTTGCACAGCTCTATTCAGGCAAGCAAGGGAGAAGCTCCTGTAGGGATATGGGGAATGGAGCTTCTTGTCTGTTTTCCTTCTAAAACTGAAGTAATACTTGAACTTTTAGACTGGAATAAATTGTAATAAATACGTACTTTGAATTATTGAAGAGGCTTGCACACGCTAGAGGTAAGAATAGCAAATTAACCTGGCAAATTCTTTATGACTGTATTCTGTAGTATTTTGCTCAATGTGTAATAATAACTGTTGCTTGAGCGAAGTTGTATATTTTTTACTTGTATTCTCTTGCATAATGTAATAATGTAAATAGATAATATGATGCATCTGTGTTCTTACTGAATTGAGTGGAGAGAAGTTTGCCACAAGAAGAGGAAGGTATATGTGTTTTCTTTTCCAACGGTTAGTACTTAATAGTGATTTTTTTCCCCATTTTCTTCAAGCTAATAAAATACTGGGAGGCATTCCTACCTGAAGCCAAAGCCATTGCCTAAAAGAAGGATATTCCAAATGACAAGACACTCTGGATGTTTGTCCTGGATAAACCTAAATTCCACAGTGAAATCACTTTAAATCATCCAAATAAACCACTATATATTTTATGAATTAACATGTGGCTTTTTTATATACTACAGCATTTTATTAACAAGCTGCATGTCCTGACCCTCATTGAAGTGGACTGTGGCATGATGTTCTGCAATACATTGCTGAATTGAACACTATTGTGTCTTAATACTTGCACTAAAATGTGCACTGCAAGGCCAGAAAGCTGATATTTTTGTTCTTTACAATACAATGTTCTGTAGTTCGTTTACCTGATCTTTATGAAACAAATGTAGTTGCATCGATTAATGTTCACTCAAACATTCCTGTACAAAATCATGTTTTTGTGATTACAATAATAAAGGGATGTACCTTGTGAAACATTAAACACTGCCTTTGTGTCTGTAGATATTTATTGGTGTTCTCAGAAGTAGTGTTCATAACAATTTCAGATTGTATCAAAGGCTGAAGCAAATTCAGTGAAGAATGGTGAAGATGGTATTAAAGAGGCACAGGCAAGTATTTGTGGTAAACTGTTTTGTAATTCTGATTCTCCTTGTTACAGGTATTCTTTTAACTGAAGTTTATCAGTGCCCTGGTAAAATATAATGCATGAATACTCAGAGACAAAAGACATGCATTAAATGAAATCTCATACAAAGTTTCTGAAAGATTAAGATCACCTGCATGGTCAAATGCTGATGTCCTACTCAACTGATAAATTACATCAATCTTAACCTGGTTGTTCATGGTCTCAGGATTAGTATAATATTAAAGTCTTGCAAAAAATGTAATTAGGGGAGGAAGAAAAATCAGCCCTTCAGCTGAGAGTGTTGTAAGATAGTTGTAAGGGCTGCTATTCTACTTCTCTGTGTTTTCCTCAGTAGAAAATACATTTGCAGAGACTGTTCATATCTTCTGTAAGACACTAGAACAGTTAAACATTTTTCTGAAATACAAAAGATTAACATTGGAGATGCTACTTTGTCCATTGTCATCTTAATGACATACTGATTTCATCAATGGCATGTATTAACAATATTAACAATTTAACTGATATTAACTGTTACCCGGGTAGTGAGAGGCTGTTGCTTTCAGCTAATCATATGATAAGCACACAGATGTGTATTGCTAATGGTCAAACATAAAGAACCAACCAGTACTATTTCTGAACAGATGGGAATATAACATCTTAACAGCAGCTGTAAGATCATATAGTCTGACATATGCAACAAAATTAGTGAATACTTTTAAGATTACCATCTTCCATTTTGTCTCTACAGAATTCTGATGACATAGTATTTCTGGGAATTTTCAAGAGAGGTTGGACAGACACAGTTATTTGAAAAAATATTTGTCAAGTTTTTAACAAGCATCTTAAAATGCTGAAGTACTAAAACCTTAAGCTTGTAGCAACCTGTGCATCAGTGCTAGTCATTTAGCTTGTAACTGATTATAAAAGCTCAAGTACATAGTAAGTTTATAGTGAAGAAACTGATCCACGCATATTTATGATATATGTGTTATGATATATGTGTTATGATATACTTTAGCTTGCAGGGTGCTAATGAAAACTGACAAGCAGCTTGAAATTTGTTCCAAGGTGAATACTTCGAGAATTAGTCTACTACATTTGAATTGGATATGCAAGGCTCAAAATGGGTAAACATACACATTCAGGATATTTTTTTCTTGAAGTATTTTCTCCAGCTTTCTTAGTGCTGAGTCTTCCCTTTACCACAGTATCAGAAATAGAATTCAGGATCCAGTTTCTTTTCTCTCTGATGGGAGAAGGAATAGCTTTCACATTAGTCTTCTAGCAGGGAATAGTATGACTATTTTATCCGCACTAGACAGCTGAAAACAAGAAGGAGATGTGTAGGCTTTTTTTCTGAAAACCAGAAGCCTGTGGGAGAGCAAAAGTATAATAGCATTTCTGGATTTCAGTGTCACAGAGGGTTACTAATACAAAAAATGTGTAGTCTTTTTTTTGCATCACAATACACTAGTGAAATTTCACATGTGGCTTGCATAAAACTCTTGTGTTTCAACAATTTGATCATTTACTTTGTTTGTATTCCCCCCTTTAGTCCACTTATGAGACTCCACTTATAGTACTGCCTCTAGCAGTACTATAGTACTGCCAGCATGAGAGAGTCATGGACCTGTTGGAGTGGGTCCAGAGAAGGCCCACAAAGATGATCAGAGAAGGCTGTAGCACCTCTCCTGTGAGGAAAGGCTGAGAGAGCTGGGGATGTTCAGCCTGGAGAAGAGAGGCTCTGGGGAGACCCCATTGCAGCCTTCCAATACCTAGCGGGGGGCCTACTGGAAAGCTGGGGAGGGACTCGGGGGGTATGGTGATAGGACAAGGAGTAATGGTTTTAAACTAAAAGAGGGCAGATTTAGATTAGATATAAGGACAAAATTGTCTACTGTGAGGGTGGTGAGGCACTGGCACAGGTTGCCCAGAGAAGCTGTGGATGCCCCATCCCTGGGAGTGCCCAAAGCCAGGCTGGATGGGGCTTTGGGCAGCCTGGTCTGGTGGGAGGTGTCCCTGCCCATGGCAGGGGGGTAGAACTGGGTGGTCTTGAAGGTCTCTTCCAACCCAAACTATTCTGTGATTATGGAGATTAAAGACTTAACATCTTTCCTAGTATGATTAATGTCTTTATTAGCAGTTACTCAAACCAAGTGAATGGAGATATTGCTAAAATACATGTGTTTTCCCTGAGGAACTCACCACACTATATTGTACATGTTATAAGTGTTATTTCCCTGAATCTCCAAACCCAGGTACCACCATCATCAGTATGAATAAAACTAATGTGGATGAAATACTTGATTACTGCTGTAGAAGTAACTAACATTTGAAATGTTGAATAAAAGACAAAGCACTACTTTTTTTTTTTTTTTTTTTTTTTTTTTACAAATTTAATTTTTTTTGGTCTAATTTAGTTTTTTAGATTACAACCACAAATTTTAAAACATGCCCATTCCCATCTGTTGCTTTTTGAATTAAAAGTATATGGCCACTGAATGATGATGTGATGGGGATTAAATCAAATACATAGTTACCGTTCTTATACTTACATTCAGTCTACAGTAAGTCTCTAATTTAGTCACTGTCTATTTTAAAATTGAATATTCTGCTTTTTTATCAGTCAGTCTTCTACCTCTCCTGTATTATTTTTCTGTAAAGGCCGTATAAGGGATTTTGTGTTTTGGCATCTCTTGGGTTTGTGCTCCAGATACGTCATTTTATTTCAAATTCTGGTGGAGATGAGCTGCTGGCTAGTATATTCTGTGCATTTAACTGAACAACCAGCATCCACTAAAATTATGTCTACAGTGACAGGTTTCTTTTTAAATATATATACTATATGGTATTTCATTTGTAGGCTAGAACAGACTGTAATAATTTAAATCTTTGGCAAAATCTGAGTTTATTGCAACCATACGAGGAAAAGAAGTTCAATACTGAAACATGAGGAAGTGAGGTTTCAGGGTTATTCAAAATGATATGCTGTAATACTAAGCCAATTCTGTGGTTTGTTTTTGTTTTTAGTCTCTAATCTTCTGCCTTCCATAGTTGAATGGGAATTGAAATTGCTAATAAGCAGAGTAACTTTTGACAAAGTGACTTCTGTCTGTATTACTAAAATAGCTCTTTTTTTGTCGTCGTTTCATTTTTTTTGTTGTTGGTAGTGGGTTTTTTGTTTGGTTGGTTTTGTTTGTTTGTTTTGATTGTTTGTTTCTCCTTAAAATCAACAAGGAAATCACTAACGTAGGGAAGGCAGGGAAAAAAAATCAAGATCTGTCTGCTGTCATTAAGAAAACTGGGAAAAAGTGTCTCAGAAAAGGCAGCTCGGACAAAAAGATATTGTATGAAAACTAGGGTAAAAGAAATATGCAATGAGAATGGAAAGGCTTGAGGTAAACCACATGTCTGTGGTTTAGAGATACCAAGATAGGAAGAGCACAAGGAAGGAAGATGGCACAAATCACAAGAAAGGAAATGCTTTTATCTTAACTTTCACATCCGATGTGGTACTCTGGGGAAGGTCTCAGCAGGTTAGAGGAGCACTGCACCATCTGAAAGTCTGTCGTTACCTTACAGTAACTCAATTCCCCCCTGCCCCACCACCCTTCTCACACGTGCACTGATGCTGTTCAGAAAATTACTTTTTTGTTGGCTCCAAACGTTGTGGCCGTTTAGGAGGAGGAGCAAGTTTCTTGTTTGGTACAATGAGTTCATGTGGAAAACTGACTGACAGCTTTCCAGATTTAACCTTTTCCGCATCTTCGCCAGCATGGTCTGTACACTCACTGGCTGCTGAAAGTCCTTTGTAACTCTTTAGAAACAACTACACTGCCACCACAGCAAAGCTAGATCTTTTGAGAAGCAAGGAGGGTGTGAACTCCTTAAAAAGCAAATTTTGCTGTTCTACCCGAAGTTTTATGAAGTGTGTTAAACTTTGCTACTATTCATGTAGGAGACCAGTATCAGTAGGACTACAGTGAGGTGCAGGCTTAAAAACGATCTTCCTGGTAGCAACTGAAAAATCAGTAAACTGATGTTCTGATCATATTAAGGACTATCTTTTTAATCTGTTTTTTTGCTCTGACATGAACTTTACTTATCATTTTGATTAAAATTCGTACATACCTATTTCTAATCAGGAAACCAGTCGTTCAGAAAGTCCCTAAAAAGAGAGCATTGCTTAGTGGAAACAGATCTTTGAGAGGTGTCTGTGTCCATCCGTCTCTCTCCCCCATGGATTCATTCCAGAGTCAGGAACGTGGAATTGCCTCTGTAGGAGGAATTGCACAAGAACAACTTTGGAGGAGAAAAAAAATAGTCCTTTTTTTTTTTTTTTTTTTATTTCCAATTCAAAAATGTTTAGTTTTTACGTACTGTGAAAAGATGATTGTAAAAATGCCACGTTTGTATTCATTTACTTACTGGAAGTGTGGCATGCTTCATTGGTTGGACATGCTAAATGATGATTCATAGCCTCTGTGATCATGGAAAAGTCTAGAGACAGGTAACAGTTGAAACAGTGGTGTGTTTACCCATTTATTTTACATTCTGGATCAAGTTAGCTTAAGAATATAACCTAGGGCTGCAGCATGACCTGCAATCAAATGCAGTGTTAGTAATTCTGGGAATGCCAAAAGCTACAGTGGACCTCCTAGTGCCTGCTCCACAGCGGAATTTGAAGGCTGCCTGCATAATTGTTACCAGTAGAGCTCAACCATTTTTACAGTTTTCCTTTTAAGGTTACTGACATGATTTTAATAGAAGTTACCCCAGTTCAAATCGTGTTACATTTAGAATACATTCTCCTTTTGTGTGTGTGGGAGGGAAGAGGGGGATAATCACCATATATTGTTTGTGCAATTAACTTTCAAAAGCAAGAATTCTGGGTGGTTTTCAACACGTTGATAGCATTTTGTGAATTAATGTTTCTTAAATTTTTGTTCCTCAGCGTGTGAGACAAAGACAGTCCTTGGTCTGTCAGCCATGTGGAGAAATCCTATTTTTTCTTCAGCAGTAACTTTAGAGATTAACAAACTAATGATGATGTATCGTGCAAATTAAGTATTTAACATTCCAAAACATATTGATGTATTTGAATTCAGCTCACCATGTAATCTTCCTTGTTCCTCTTGGCTGATGCACAGTCAAAAGTTCCATTATGTACTATTGAATTTGAAGCCAGATTAATGTCTCAAACTTTTCTTTGTTAATAAGTTACATGGTATTAGGGCAAAAAGTAGCTTTTTGAAATTATTGGTTATTAGATGGCAAACAACCACAAATATTTCCCCTGTGAAATTCTACTAGCTTCGCATAAGTATCAGTGCATTACAGCATTCAAATGGTTCATCCATTTTGTACTTGGAGAACAGAAACAAAGATTAAAAGATTGGAGTTTTAACCAGAAACTAAAAATTATGATAGCATGGCAATTATACTTTAGCGTGCCCGTGTTTACTGGACTAATTAAACTATTAATATGTAACATATCTTCCCTTGGGACGATTATAATAATGTATTTGCCAGAGGTCGCTTTGGGGAAAAGTCAGATTCCTTGTTCAATGGCTTTACTCTCCGTTGTGGTCCAAGAATTTGACGCCTACAGCATGGGCAATGTCAAATGGCGCAATGGGACTGGGAATGAACATCTGTTTGCTTGTGTCACCTCTGCCTCAGAGCAGCACTAGGACTGTCTGCTGGTCATCAGCAGCTTAGGTCAGCAGCACAAGGAGCAGCATTGTGCAGAAACAAATGTCCAAGGACTGGCTAGCTTTGATTTCAGGACATTTTTTTATTATGTGTGGTTCTTTTTTTCCTTTTTTCCTTTTTTCCTTTTTTCCTTTTTTCCCTTCCCTTCCCCCCCACTTGTTCCACTTGTTTTTAGTCAAAGCATTCTATTTTGCATTGAATTCTTCAGGTCGTAGGTCTTGCTTAGAGCAAAATACAATTAAATTTAGCTGGCAGTAAAACGAAGAGAAATGGAGGGAAAAGAGCTTGTAACTTTTTTTTTTCTTTCTCCTTAATGTTTCTAGTCCAGAATGAAGCCAATTAGTTCTCAGAAGATGCTTCTAAAAGCTGGTCCTAGAAACACCGAGCTAGTGTAGCCACAGATGTCAGGGAACAGCACTCGTTTATCATTTGCGCCCACTTTTAAGGTCGGTTTTTGGCTGCTTATGCAAAGGGGGAGCTGGGGGGCGGCCGCTTCTCGCAGGTAACCGGTGACGGGACCAGAGGGCACGGCCTCAGGTTGTGCCAGGGGAGGCTCGGGTTGGAAATTAGGAGACTATTTCTCCTCAGGGGGTGTGCGCGGTGCCGCAGCCCCGAGCTCCGCCTGTCCGACGCCCCCCCCGCCCCTTCTCCCCTCAGCGCCTCCAACGGCCGCGTCCCAACGGCCGCCCCGCCCCGCCCCGCGTCACGTGCGCGGCGTCACGTGCGGCGGGCCGATGGCGGCGGCGGCGCCGTTCAACGGCCGGCGGCGCCGGTGAGGCGGGAGGGCGGCGGCGTTGGCGCTGGCGTTGCCCGTGCTGCTGGTGATGGAGGTGTACATCCCCTCCTTCCGCCACGAGGAGAGCGAGCTGGAGCGGGGCTACACGGTGAGGGGGCCGGCGGGGCCCGCGGACCCCGGTTGGGCGTTTAAATCTCGCCGAGCCGTTAGCGCTAACGGCAGCGGGGAGGGGGGGGGGTATGGGGGGTGAGGGCGTTAACGGCCGCGCCGGCAAGGGGCGAGCTGCCTGAGCATCGGCCGGGGCCGCAGCGGGGCCGCGTCGCTGGAGCTCGCAGCGGTGACCGGGGAGCGGGCACGGGTCTGGCAGCGGCGAGGGGCGCGCAGCCGCCTGCAGCCTGCTGCGGCGCAGCCCAAACTTCGTAACTGAGGCGTTCCTCGTGCCGTTACTTGGCCTCTTCAGCCAGGGGTGTGAATTTCTGCGCTGCAGCCCGCTCAGAAGCGACCGCCGTGGGCAGCTGCACCAGAAGTCGTAGCTGAAGTTTCTCTGGGCCAGGCGCACTTGCGGGAAAGGCAGTAGAGGTCTGCTCTGAGCGTAGCTCGGTGGTTTTCCGTTACGTCTCAAGGAGCTTGCTGACCGTACGTGAGCAGGGCTTACTCCCCTGTAATGGTAAATGTGCTGCTCTACTACGTAGTTTGCATAAGTGTTGTACCAGGGGCTGGAAATCACAGCCAGTGCAAGTGGGCATACCATAAGCCCTCCCTCCTGCAAAGCTGAGGTTGGTGAGACCTTACTGCTGCCCTGTGCTGTGCAGGAAGAGAAATTTACCGAAAAGGAAACAATAACAGCAATTATTTTGCATTGGAAAAAAAGGTGACTTCACTGGGAGAGTTGGAAGCATGGGCTCAGTGTCCAGACCCCATCAGCTCTCATTTTTTGGGGGCCCAATGTAGGATTCATAGTCAGAGGCTATGGTTTTAGTAGATACTGCCCTAAAAAATGGGGGTTGCAGGGTATTGAAGACTTTCAGTGATGAAGTAGATGTTTCTCCAGTTCTGGGCTACCTGAGTCTGGTGAATTAGAAAAGATAGGTAAGAGGAGAAAGTGGCACTGTGAAGTGCTGACTCTCCTTGAAATGCAGCCTTCAAATTAAAGGGAATGGGTGACATTCTGGAGGATTACAAAGTTGATGAGTGAAGTACGTTTTTTCTATGAAATGAAATCGTAGAATACCCCAAGTTGGAAGGGACCCATAAGGATCATCAAGTCCAACTCCTGGCACCATACAGGTCTACCCAGAAATTCAGACCATATGACTGAGAGCACAGTCCAAACGCTTCTTGAACTTCTACGGACTTGGTGCCGTGACTACGTCCCTGGGGAGCCTGTTCCAGTGTGCAACCACCCTCTCAGTGAAGAACCTCTTCCTGATGTCCAGCCTGAACCTCCCCTGTCACAGCCTGACACCATTCCCGTGGGTCCTGTCACTGGTCACTAAAGAGAACAGATCGGCGCCTGCCCCTCCACTCCCTCTCATGAGGAAGCTGCAGGTCGCTGTGAGGTCCCCCCTCAGCCTCCTCTTCTCCAGGCTGAACAGGCCCAGTGACCTCAGCCGCTCTTCATATGTCTTCCTCTCTAGGCCCCCAAGGGTATGGGTAATTCAATTGGTTGTCTTCCATCATCACCCTTATATACAATATTAACCTCTAAAACAATATGGTGATGATCCTAGAAGTGCTTCTCAACCCAGTTGAACTTTTACCACTCTCTTTCCCACAAGTGCTGGTTTGCTCAGAATGACAGTGCTTTCAAACGTGGCTGAAACAAAGGGATGCCAGAGATGATGTGATTAATGCTGTAGAGGATGATGCAGCTTGGTGTGCGTTGGTTCCCTGCCAGCCTGGTCATGTACCAGGAGGTCTCAGAGGGTGTCTTCTGTGCTGTGGTTGTCAGAGGCCATGACAGTGAAACGGTCTGAAAAGGTGTTTTCTTGAGGAGGGTGTTGTTGCTGGTTCTCATTTCTTTGTTTCTAGAAGTGGTGATGGTGGTAACCTCCTGCGTGAAATGGCGGACTGTAAGGGACCCCTTTCTCTCTGCAGGTAACAGGACATGCTTCCTTGACATCTCCGGGCTTCTGGTTACTTCTTTGTCAGAACACGATGCGCTCATCCTGCCACCATCTCACTGCCTGGAAAGGAGAGATGGAAAGAGTGTTTGGCCTTTTCTGTAAGGAAGGTTGTTACCAACCGGCTGGCTTGCTTTCAGCTTGCTTTCCTGAAACCTGGTGGTTTTCTTTCTCTGCTTGGTACCACTAGGCAGCACTGGGAAGATGGCATAGTCAGAGACCTGTCAGGCAACAGCTGCAGGAGCAGAATAGAGTTCTGGAGAGGGTGAAGGTTACAGAAACTGGAAGCTGCTTCCCGGTTTCAAAGGGAAAACCAGGGAGAAATCAAGAAGTAGAAGGACCCAAGACCAAGTGGGGTCTTGGCCAATGAAAAGGTCAGGTCAGGAGAGAAAAGATTAAAAAGAAAAATGAGGTGAAATTCTGTAGTGCCACACTTCAGATAGTGCTCAGTCAACAAAGTAAATGGGGAGCTCACTCCCTTCTGTCTTTGTTTCAGGAGCTCAGCTTTACTAAAGTGCTCTTCTCAGATACAAAAGCCTAAAACTTTACACCTCCTCCTCCCCCTCAAAAAAATAATAAAAATAAAAAAAAAAATCTTGAGTAAACTTGCACTTGTTCCAGTTTTGTTCAGGGCATATGTAAAACAGTGAAATACAGAATAAGGAAAATGTCTGTTTTCCTTCTGGACAACTAGATTTCATTGTCAGTTTAAATTGATGACACTACCTTCCAAACTATTGAGCCTGTGCTAATAAATGCAACAGTTGTTCATAATTTGGCAGTGAATGACCTTTAAATGTAGACGCTTACTAAGGATATCTCTAGGGAACAATTTAACTTCGAAATGACACCCATGTGTTCTTGTTATCATTTAAATATGCTCCCTTTGTCAATAACAGAATAATAAATACTAGTTAGATTTCTAATGTTGATTCTGATGCTAGGGAACTTGCTGAATAAATTAGTGTATGTTTGATTTATATTGACCAAAAATTTTTTACAGTGGTATATTGCAGGTCAAGGTGACATACATTTAAATGTGTTACAGAGCAGAGGGCATACTTGACTGACACATGTGCTTACTACGTTTTTAATTAACACTTCAATACTACTCCCAAAATTGCTCTTGGAGTTGCAAATGTTGTGGAAGCAAGATATGACCTGTAAGACAGTGAAGTGCCATAGATTTTTTTTTTTTTTGAAAGTATGTAGACTTTATCTTCACAGAAGCAGCAGTTTAATTACTAGGCTATAGTCTTTGCTTATGAAGTATAAAATTGCACAGGCTTGAAGTTTGGTACAAATTATGTACTTCAGCATTCTTTCTTCTTAAAGCAGGTATGTACAGAGTCAAAAAGTGAAGCTGTTAGGTGTTCTTCCATAGGTAGCCCAAGACTAGGCCACTGTAGCAAGTGATAAAGGGGGAATATTTGTAAGTAATGTTGTTGTAAAGCGTGGAGTAATTATGTGAATGAGTTTACTTCAGAAACTTCAAGCATTACTATTCCAAGTCTTTTTCTGAACCTCTGGGCCATGTGAATTTGGTAGTTTAAAAAAATCAGAACTGGGTCTGCCTGCCTTGAGGAGGATACTGGTGAGGATGAAAACTTTGTTCTCACCAGTCTGGCTTGTGCAAGCTCACCAAGTGTTACTTTGAATCACAAATCCTTCTGAAAAGCAGCAACTCCAACCAAGTGCAAGGGAGATAAGTAGAAATGTTGGGTCTGTTGTTGCAAGTTAGATACTCTTTTTGTCACAGTATCTAAACAAAGAGCTTTCAAATGTGGTGGTGTCTGTACAAGGGAGTCATGGCAGGTGTGTACACATATATTCTCTCTCCTACATCAGAAGAAGAGAATAAAGTTGATTTGAGAGATACCAATGATTCTGTAATGTCAGAAAAATGAGGTGGGAGACCATTGCTTTCTTCAGTTCCAGTGGAGGAGAATGAATTAGCAGATGATATTGTTAACCAAAATTTATTTTTTGGTTAACTTGTGCATTTGGCAGAGCTGGTGATTAAATTTCTTTCCTCCAGTCAGTTTTCCTCTTGACAGACTTTGAGTCAGTGATATGAAACTGACTGCTTTGTGTGCAATGGGAACTTGAAGGGTATAAAGCAAGTCAAAAGATAATTTTGCAGTGCACTCGAAGGCAGCTAAGGCAGAAAAAAAAAAGTAAAACCAAAGTGAAAAAACAGACCGATTGTGTACATAGCGATCAGTTAGAGTTGTTTCTGGTTTTGTGTTTAATCAATTTGGGGATGTAGGCAGATTTGACAGAGACATATAGTTCCCGTGATCTCTAATTGTTGTGCAATTGTTCAAAACCACTGATTCACAGTCACGAAAAGGGCCATGTCAGTGGAAAGGGCCATGTAACATTTCTTAGAGCAAGAAATCACTCTCAATGTGCTCTTTAGGGAATTCAGCAGTAAAATAAAGAAGTAGCAGAATGATGACCTGTATCAGTTTACCATCTGAAAGACCAAGAGTTGACACTTTCTGACAGTAAACCATAACTGCTAAGCATCCATTCCGCAGTTCTCTCACAAGATTACTAATTTGTGGTTTTGATGAGGAAGTTACATTTTCAGAAAGATAGGGGGTAGCAGAGCATTCAGACATGCATCACAATGAAGATGTATTTGAATTTCATTGAATCTCTGAGAGGTAGTAGTGACAAAACTTTGTTAATAACACAATGCTACCAGTGGAATTATTTCATCAGAGGGATTCATGCTTAACTGCTTGTGCTGGTGTTTTCTGTCTCTATAACATCAAGTTATGCTACTTGTAAAATCTTGTCAACAAAGATAGCGTTAATACGTTCTTCACTTCCCTGGAGGAGTGAGAATGTACCAGGCTTAGAAATCCAACATGAGGGAGGATGGAATTGATCACTCTATTTTTTTATTATGGTAATGCACATTTTAATTGGTCTTTGAACTTTTTAATGTCCAGTGCAATTTATTTGAGGTTTAACTGTTAATTAGTTATCATTGTAATGTCATTTATTTTATTGGAATTTCAGTTTGTAATGATGCCATTTTTGGTAGGTGTCTGATGAGCCCTTAAAAAGTTGAAAATGTGGTTTTTTTTTTGTCTAGAGCACTGACTAGGCTATTATATTAAGTAAGTTCATATTGAAGGAGCAGTTTTAGAAAACTGTATTTTTAATAATAGATATTTATTTTTACGATAACAGGAAATCCTACAAATTCTTCAAACCATTACAATTCAAAACTATCAGCTGGAAAACACTACCAGATAATCCATCCGTTTATAAGTGATAATTTTTGCAGACTTTATGAGAATTTGCAAATAATTTGCATGAATACTTCGTTCTCAACCTATCTGTCTCCCTTTTTAAGTCCACTTTTGAAAGTTTAATATAGTGGAATTTAAAGGGTAGCTTATGTGGAGGCTGAATATGCATTCAAATCTTAGTGGATCTTGAATAATGGTCTTCAAGTCTTGGTTGTTCTTGGAATACAGAAAAAAATAGGAAAGAAGTCGATGGAACTTTGTACTACAGCTTGGTGACCTGGTTGTGTTTCTTGCTCAATAGGCCACTGAGGACAAAGTTTAGCCAGCTTGGGCCCAGCTTTGCTGAGATGCAGAGAGGCGCGGAGAGGTGCATGTCCCCTGGCGTGCTGGGAAGGGGGAGACCCCAGCACAGGCAGCTGGCTGGCAGGGCGCTAGGAGGTGGGACCACAGTGCTGCCCCTCAGCCTGCTGGAAGTGCGCCTGTTCTGTGCCCCTGGGCAGGCTGCTAAGCAGTTACTGCATTTTGATCGTTCTTACTGTCAGCAGCCATCATTTTGCGTTATGGTTTTACAAGAATTGTAGGAGGATGTGTATCAACTTTTCATATTCACTTTTTGGTAAGCCTTAGATTTCTGTGGCTTGGGGCAGGCTAACATCGCGTTTTGTTAGGGTCCTCTGAAAGAGGATTTTGATGACAAAGCAGAAGTGTTGTCATCTACTTTGAAAGTGTCATTGCGTTCTTTATGGGAAATAAAAGGACTTCCTGATAACAAGTACCTTGTGGCTAAAACATGGATGCTCTCTTCCCTTGAATGGCATTTATTATTATTACTATTATTACTTCTACCTAAATACAATGCAACAAGCATTTCACGTTTGGTAAACCAATAAATGTTGTGTGTTATGTTGTTTTAAATGAAGTTATATGGCACACTGCGGCAGTGCTTAGGTACCTCTGGGCGTTTGAATAAGATAGGAAAGAAAGAGCCTACAAGAAAGGGGCACCATCTGCGTTCCAGGTGCTCATCGAAACACCACTTTTCCTCCCATTCCTCCGCGGCAGGTGCGGTGAGAGCTCCCCCTCCTGTTCGTAACACTCTTCAGCCCTAGAAATGCATGTGTAGGAAATCTGTGAAGATGCTTTTGAGGCTGAAGCTGCCACCAGTGCGGGTAGGGTTGGTATTGTATCACAAATGACCCTCAAGCCTCCACAGCATCTTCCATTTAGTAGATTATTTATTTGTGTATCACAGTGTTTGCAGGTCACAGTTAAGACCAGGGCCTCTAGGCAACAGTTAAACTGCGTGGTACAGAGAGTTTCAAAACTCATTCTTACCTAAACTGGTAATAGCTGATTCCTGATGAGATGCTGTGAGAAGTAACATCTGTCCTTACCCTGCATCATTACTGCATTGCTATAGCATCGTTATTGCAAGACTACTCAATGCTTCAGTATAGTGAAAATGGTATGGGACTTCTGTGGTGGTCTTTTCTCCCACTAGTGTACCTTGAGAACTGTGAGATAAGAATTACTGATCTCCATTATTTTATTTTATGTATTCCTTGTCTCATCCTGCAATTGATTCACTTCTTAAAAATGGATTTTTTTTTTGTACAGGAGCAGAAGGTATTCATGTGTTGCAGTATTTCCAAACTGGAAAATAATGAAATCTAAAGTTTTCCTATCATCTCTTACATAAGGACAAAGAAAGTCTTGATTGTGGGGTGAAACAATCAATTGTTCAGCAGCAAATTTGTATTGATTACAGTGAACTGCTTTTATGAAAAGTGACCATACTTACCTCAGTGAACTGCCTTTACCTATGGCCTCACACTGGTCTCAGTTTCTTTGCGTTTAGATTCCTGTCTTGTTACTTAGTGGTCAAGCTCTGTCCAGGAAGAGAACTACCTGGTCATGTGCCTTGCAGTCAAGCTGTGATGGTAATTACACTCTAACTTTCATGTTCTCTTGAGATGTGAAAACATAAGGAACATGTCTTCATTTTAATCATAAATTAAAGAACTAATAGATTTACAGGAATGTCAGAATGTTATAACAACATTTACTTTGCTTGAAACCTGTGAAGAAAAAACAAAATGTATTTGGAGTAGAATGCTATGTAACTGTAAAA
The DNA here is from genome assembly GCF_965140915.1 of Aythya marila. Lineage (NCBI taxonomy): Eukaryota > Metazoa > Chordata > Aves > Anseriformes > Anatidae > Aythya > Aythya marila. Next base: position 65,263,745 of record NC_139080.1, on the reverse strand, counting down.
CAGATTTGGAGTTCAGTCCAATGCCATTATAGGATCAGAAAATGTATTAGCCTGTTGCTTTTCTTAGTTCTGCCAAATTTTAAGAAAAAATATGTTCTGCAGTGACATAAGCTACATGAAATTCCAAACTGTTCCATTTTTAAAAGTATGTTAGAGAACATTTAAAAGCTAAATTTTAATATTAAAAAAAAAAAAAAAATCCATTCTACCTCAAAAATACAAAGACCTAGCTTCTGTTTTTAAGTAATAATGAGAAAGTATAAAAGGACTGTAAAAAAAAAAAATAATAATAAAAAGCATCCACTTTTGGTATTGAATAGAAAATATCAGAGGCTTTTCATTTTGCTGAGTGCTTAAAATATGGATGTGTGATGGGTAGCAAATCATTCTTTTTACCATTCACCGTGTTTTAAATCTGTTTTGACACAGATTACAAAACTCAAGTACAGATTACAAAGCTAAAGTGTGGCTGAGGATGCTATGTTTTTCCTGCTGTATTTTTCCTATACATCACAATCTGGTTCTTTAATATTTTCAATTTTGCCTTCCCTTGGCAGAAATATTATGTCAGACTTGCAGGCTTTGTCATAAATTCTTCATACCAGTTAGGAAAAGGGAACAAATATTCTTCCCTTTTAAAACAGAACTTAATAAGAACTTACCAGGAGTGCTAGAAAGGGTAGTAATTGTCTTCTCTCAGATAAGACAATCTTTATGTTGTCCTGAATTAGAGACAAAGTAGGATAATATATTTTAAGTTCATTGTTTTCAGTTAAGAAATCTAACATTTTCTCTTTACCTTCCAGTGCATAATTTCTACCATATATGTATCCAAAAGTAAGTGTAAAGGGAGTATGTTGATAGGAATCATGAATAGTTTTAAGAATCACTCTATTCCTACATGCATTTAATATTCATGTTTGAGTTTTTCCTTTACTACTAAATGGTTTGTGGCTAATTGCAGCTTTGGAAAATCTCTAAACCTAGTTCTAAGACTGAAAAGAAGGAGTAGCATCTGGTTTGTAACACAAAACCCTAAATTATAAGCCTGATTTTTGCACAGTCCGTGGAAGAAGGAAGACGTTTTTTTCTGAAAGTTCAGTGTTCTGTAAACTAGGAAAAAGGTGACCAGATTTTAGTTGCCTAAGCCATGAATGCCACTGCTTCTTCTTCTGATCTTTTTTTTTTTTTTTTTTTTTTGTGAATGCTATGAATGTCATTATTCTTCTTAAATTCAGTAGCCAAGATAATACTGCTAAAGCAAAACTTTTGATCTGCTTGAGTGTTTGAATAATACATTTTGTGAGCTGACACAGGAGAATGCAGTTACTTTAGTTTAGAGATGCATTTGGTGTCTAGGTAAGAAGTGGCAATGTAGTGCACATTTAAAACTATTTTTTGCTACTCACCAACTAAATTGTCAAAAATTGCTGATTTGAAAGGGGGTAAAAACCTGCTTAAAGTAATCACAGATATAACTGTTATCTGTTAAGGGCTAAGAACTTAATGCCCCATTTCTCAAATGAGTTTTTGCAATAACGAGATAGCTGTATCACACTCCTAAGTGAAAAGCTCATGAACCTGCCTACATGGTTATTTCCAACCTCTACTGTGCTAACAAGCTCCCAAAGTTGTTGCTTATAAAAGTGGAAAATGGACCTGATAAAAATGTTTAGTCTGCAGGGCTGCATTTTATTTATCATATCACAAAAGAACAATGTTTTGTTGCATCATGGTCAAAATAGAAGCGACCTTGCTTGTTCATGAGTGCTCAAAGCTTACAGATAAGAGGCAAAATAATAGAGTACAACAGAAAGAGTGTAGTGTAATTATTTGTGGCTTGTCAAATGAAGCCCTCTCAGGCCCCAAGTGATTCAAATCTGGGAACTCTGCACAATTCTGTACACTAACCATAGCCAGCATCAGAGAAATCTAAGCCAGCTTCTCCGACAGTGCTGAAATTGCATCAGTTTGTCATGCACTGAGCATGCCAGCTTCACACAATATCATTTGCTTGCAAATCGGCCTGGCCCCAACGCCCTGAGACACATTCTTTGGTATCTGACTCTTGGCCTGTGATTTGTCATGTCTCTAGTGCTATCGGCGTAAAGTAATTTTAATAGATTCTGATGGTTTGCCTGTGGAAGGTAAAGAATGCACTACAGATTGTGTCAGGTAGCTTTCTATGGCATGTAACGTGGCAGAGGCCCTCATGATGGTGATAGCCAAACAAAGAGTATGGAGAAATGAGAACCCTATTTTGAGTGGTATTTAATGCCCCCCTTCTCAACACCCTGCAGTGGACGTCTTTGCTAACTCAGCAGATACAAGAATTTGCAGCTTAACAATGCAACATTATTTGTGCTTAAGTGTTGTTTATGTGTCAAAGATGCAGACAAAATTCAGTGGCTTTGTTTCTCCCTTTTGGGGAAAAAAGTGCTTAAAATGTAAAAATGTTAAGTGATTTCTGTGGACTAAACTGTATATATTTGATTATTATTTTCTTGGTGTTTAACTCCGTTATTTGGAGCTTAAATACCCTCTAAATAAAATCACTGAATTTTTTAGCAATTATGTTCTTCAGTAGTGTTTTTTAAAAAAGAGAGAAAAACTTGTACAATTTCTGCCTAAATATATCTTATGTTAAATTACATAAATATACCTTTTAATATAGATTTCTGATTAATTTATTTGTAGATTTTAATTAGTTATCTGTGAATTGTTGGATAATTAGATCTTTGTTTACAGTAGTTTTCTTTCATTATGAAGTAAGTGTATGACATTTTTTTACTCTTTGTTTGACACCACTGAGATGAGATTATTTCACCATTGACAACTCTGATCTTTGCATCATTTTTTTTCAGCTGACTTCCTTAATTGATTACCACTTTGGTGTTGGAGCCTGCAGCATAGCTCTCCAGAATTCTGCTGACACCAATCGATTAATGTGAAGGTGTTAATGTTAGTGATTTCATCTAAGAAACATTCAAAACCATGTCAGTAATCTGTTCTTAAAAACTGCCAGATCATTGAATCTTGTTGTTTTGAACATGTTAGTTTGGGTTAACAAGAATTTCTCTGAAGTGTGGAAAAATATGTATTAGTTAGTCCTGTGGGAAGAGAAAATTTTTATTCCATTGTTGTACATCGCTATGGCATACATGCACATACTTTAATATTTAACAGACTGTTTTAAAAAATGTTCTTATTAATATTCATGGTATCTCTGAGGAATTTATAAAAATGCCAGAGCACAACGCATTTCTTTTTAATTTTACCTAGGGAATTTCTGACAGCAATGTAACTCTGAGCAGCCCGCTAGCAAGTCTATGCAAGTCAGCCACTTTCCTTTCCTCTTCAGCTTCCACATTTGCTTAGCAGTTTTGTTTAGCTAAGCTAAATGCTCAAATGAGCCTGCATTTTTTCACTCTCTGTTCTAAATATTTTCAGAAAAATACTATTGCATTACACAGTTCCTCAGAGAAACTCTGGTCAGAACCCACTGTTGCTTTATTGTACATGAAAAGAAAGAAGGAAAAATTCTTTTCAAGCTTGAAGTAGACCAACTTTTGAAAATGTTTTGCTTTTATTCCTTGGTGGAGTTTTTTGTAGTATAGTTTCTATTGAAACTTACTGTACATTTTTGCATAGTGCTTAACTGAAGTGCTATACATGGATCACTAAAAGAGCTCTGCCATATTTTCTAGTTAAAAAATGCTGTCAGTTGTGGAAAGTACAAGTTAGTTGAGTCCAGTGCAGATGCTCTTAACATTTGAGTTTTATTTGTACTGTTGCAAGCTAAATGAGTTGTTGCTAAGCAAAGACCAAAGCCAAACCCCTTATATTTGCACAGGGGCAGAAGGTAGGCATGCATGCACACACACATGTTGTACATATGTGGCTACAGGTATTCAGAAGCACATGTGTATGCCAACACTGGAAGGATTTATTGAGCGTATTGCAGAGAGCTCTGTTTGTGGTCCTGTATGAGCTAATGTTTTAATGACATGGATGATGGGATAATGTCCTTATTTAAATTTGCCATCAACACGAAGGTGGAAGTAAGAGTGAACATGCTGGAGAACAAGAGTAGAATCAAAAATAAATTTGAATTGGAAATACTATTCAAGAAAGGAAAATAGGGTGCTAATTCAACAGGAACTGATGCCAACTGCTGATCTTAACAAATAATAATCAGTAACACAGCATAGGATCCAGCAGATCAGGTAACATGTCTTCTGAAGAGACGGGGTGCTTTTCCATCACAGGGTGGCCATGATGCTAATGTTAGCTGTACCCGCTGGGGTTTTGAAAGACGAATATGAGAAAGAGTAGTCCTTACCAATGCTGAGTGGAGTGTATACTAAGCTGGACACCCATGTCCAGACTTAAGTACTGCACTCTAAGAAGCATGGGAACTTGTGGGGAAGAGTGTCCATAAGAGAAAGCAATGTAGAAGGGCATATAACTATTACACTACTTTCTAGATTGATGATAGTTGTGAAGAATCAAATGCACCTTTTTTTTTTTTTATGTGAAAGGAGAGAGCACTGGGCAGCAACTTTTTAGCAATCCTCAGTATAAAGGCTGTTAGAAAGACAAAGGAGGCAAATCAGCCTGCCAATTGAAGATGCTGTAATCCTCTGCTGGGCAGTTTCTTGTAATCTACAGCAGAAGTGAAAAAGATTTTTTTATGAAGTGGTGTTGAATAATGAAGGTACTGCAGCATGAGAGTAACTTTCAGCAGTAGAGTATGGAAACTGTCTGCATGAGGTTTAAATGTTTCTGTCAAGACTAAGAAGTATAGTTGGTCCTGCTTTGAGACAGCAGGGTGAGCTAGGTAACTCACAGAGATAGAGGACTAGAATAGATCTGCCTGAGGTCCTTCAGTATTGGGAGAGAATATGCAGAAAACTTGTGTAAGTAAATTCCTTGGAAGGTCTGAAGTAGAGCTGGCCATCTTCCAGCAAAGTCTTGTTAAAACTTATTTGTGTAAGCCTCTAGCAAAAACTCAGTAATTGTTCTTTGCATTATTTCAACAACTTTACCTCTATCCAGTCCCTAGCCTCTTATCACTTACAAATTCTGTGGCTTTCTACAGTTCCTGAGAGTTCACCTGGAGTAGCTCTGTTCTCTTCCCCTTGGAAATATTAGAGGTTCTCATAGTGGAATGGTCACTGAAAGAATCATGAGCTGCTGCCTCTCCAGGTAGAGAAGAAACATCTTTTATTTTCTTAGCCTTTTGCAAGGTCTTCCTGGAAGTAGTCATTCTTTCCGGTCCCCAAGTAGCATTAAATTTTGAGGCGAATGCAGTGATTGGGGCAGACTTGTCACACTAGATTATTTTTTGTGCATTGTTTAAACACTGCTAATACTCTTCAGTAAAGCATTTTGTTCAGTGTTTACACTGACCCCAGTGCTTATTTGTTTAGTACTTCAGCCTTATAAACAGTGCAGAACTGGACCAAGTGTATCTCTTTCCATAACTGTACATGTACGTAGCAATGAAGGGAGGTGCAGACTGGGGGGATCTGATTCTATAGGCTAGTGAAGAAGTGAAAAATATTTGGTTTGACTCTTACCTCGGTGCACCTCTTCCTGTATATAGTTTCTGCCATAAAATGCAAGCTCTTTAAATGTTTAAATTGCTAGATGGCTGGATTATGAAGAGATGCCTAGAGTGGTGTTTTACCTGTGAAGCAGAAAGCAGCACAGGGACAGGAATGGCAGGAGGGCTGATCAGAGCTCTGGTTGTCCATCCCTTTGTCCCTGCCCATGGCAGCGGGGTTGGAATTAGACAATCTTTAATGTCCCTTCCAACCCAAACCATTCTGTGATTCTCACCTGCCTGGTTTAAAAAAAAAAAAAAAAAAAAAAAGCATACAGGCAGGCTGTTATAAGAGGCGAAGGCCCTGCAGGAGCCTTTCCCAGAGTTAACACCTGAAAGCACAGATGTGTTCCACCCCAATCCTGTCTAATCTGAAGAGGCGTGAAGGCGGCTTATACATTTCCTAATGACAGAAATCAAAGCACAAAGACCAAGCAGTTTGTGCCAGTTCCCATCAAGAGTTTTCAGGAGCTGATCAGAGACCTCTGTTTTAGAGACTAACAGAATATTCCAGGGGGATTTGTGTAGTGGCTGTTGTTGCTGTGTTACCTACCTGCAGAGTTTACTGAAGATAATGGCTAATCTTGTATTTAGTTAATGCATTAAGTACCTGTTTTTTGCTTTGTGGCTATGCTCTTCCTTGCCATTGTGGACTTTGGTGCTTAAAGATTAGTGCTATCGTCTTTGCCTGACATTTCTTACATGGTGCCTGCTAGTGTATACCTTGCCTGTGGCCTAATGAAGGAGCCACTATGTAATGAATTTCTGGAAAGTTCTTATGTGCTTGGTCCTATGTTTGCTCTGTTGAGCCCTAACACTCTCTTCATCTCAGACCATATGTTTTGCCAGATGTCTCAGGCAGAGCAAGGCAATAAAGCAGTGCTATGCCACCTGCCATTCCAGTTCCCTTCTGCTGCTCTTAGACACATCCACAGGTTGCTTAGCTTCATTTTATTCTCAATGTCTGTAATTCATTTATTGTTTATGTCTAGGTGTAGCTTTTTACCTTTAACACCAAGAAAACAACCAAAAATCTTCTGCAGTTCCTGCAAGACTAATACTTTAAAAAAGAAGGCTTGGTGCAAAATAGGTGTGCAGTAGTATGGCGATGTGCTTCTGGCCTGAGCACTAAATAAGCCCCTTGTGTTTCACTGCTGTCCTTGCATAGTGGGTGTTTGGTGCTGACTGAATTAGAAATCCTTAGTACACAAGGATCAGAGTTATTAACAAAGAAGGTGACTAAGATGAAAGATCTTTATTCCTGGTAGCTCATACAACCAATTTCTGTATTTCTCAAGGGAACAGGGTGAGATTATGGGGGACGGTGTGTTAAGTAGGCAATAAGAGTCAACATTTACTCAGGTCCAGGTTGCACAATTTTTATGACGGAAGCCCCTTTCTGCCTCCTGCATTATAACAGTTTTTAATTCTTATTTTGTAGACAGTGAAACATGATTCCATTTACAAATCATCAGCAGATTTGCGGAGGAGCATTGGGGACTGATTGATCAATTTATCAGGGGAGGCAAGTGAATAGCCAGGCAATTTGTGTAGTGGCTGACAGCCTTTGACTGGAGGCCTCAACACTGGATCATCGAGGCACTTAACTAGAATAATGAAGTATTAATTATTTTTTTCTTAAGAACAGTTTCAGCACAAGCTTATTTGGAGAGATCCTTTGGACACTCAAATCTGCACAAGAGACAAGGTACCATGAGGACACACTCTGAAAAGGAGTTTGTGGAAATTCCCAAACCAGCCAGATATTTTCTTGCATCCCTGCAGTCACTGCATGGCTTTGCACTGCTGAACAGAGACCAGGTCTTGGAACCTGGTACAGGTAAAAAGCTGTAGTTTGATCAGAGCAGACTACTGATTATTAAGTTTGGTACCGGAGCTGGCTTGGCAACAGCTTTGGCATTACGTTACTTTCTACTACCATAAAGAGGGAGTAATGGTTTTTAATAGGCTTATGCCCCTTCTGTTAGTGCAAACAGCTTGAAAACAGTCACTTTTCTGATGTAACACAAAGCTACAGACTCCCTGTTTCACCAAGAAGACTACAGGAGACAGAGGTTTTGAAAATTTAAGTTCTTCAACTTTTTGACAGGTTGTGGATAGTACCAGGCTCACCTAGGCTAAACTTCTAACAGTGCTTGGCCCTCTTGAGATCCGTCTCTTAGGTTTATCTCAGAGCTGAGAACATGATTTTCTCCTGCCCTGGCAACTCCTCTGAACACTTTTGACACTCTTTTTGGAGACACCTGAATGGCAGAACTGCACAGGTTTGGTAAACCATTTCCTAGAGAAGCTTTCTGCCAGATTTACTTCTTGGTATCACAAATTGGGTGTCTGGAATTAGCAGATGTTTCTGAAGTTTTTTGAATTAAGTGTTTCAGTGTTATTTCCACGTTCACAAAAGATGACTTTATTTTCAAATACAATTTCAAATCTCAATTTTATTTTCAAATACAAATTCAAATACAAGTAATATTACTTGTATTTGATTTCTGTGAAGAGTTGGCATAGTCCAATAAGGATACAGTAGAAAAAATGGTGATAAGGAAGTTGGTAATGCTTGGTTCAATTCAGGTTTTACATGCCACTTGTCAGGCCTGGGATCAAATATGATGAGCAAGGCAGACCACGACAGCATTGGAGCACTTGCTCACTGAACGGCACCAAGATCATGAGAAATAAGTTTTTTAATTATCTCTGAGTCATTAAGCACTAAGGGATTGATTAAATTATACGTTATTTCTTGATGTTCATGTCTTTGGAGTGCATGGCTTTTAACCTCAGTGTTATTTTGTTTTTGTTTTTTTCAACATAATATTGTCTAAATTTTATACTTTCACAGAGGATGTTGTAGGACTCTGTGTATTTCAGTGGAAATAATAGCAAAGTTCACTGTTTGGTTTTGAAAAAAATGTCAAGTTACAGTTGTCTTAAATATTTCATAGCATGTCATTGTTGTTTTTTTCTTATATTCTTCTTTGTGTAACATTGTAAATATTTAAGTATGGCTCCCAAAAATAAAATCTCTATAACATGTGGAGATCCTGTTGAAGACCCTAGGGATTTGGTGTGCTAAATTAGCACTGGCTGAATGCATTTCAAAAACAACTTTGGACTGTAATTGTTCACTTCAACAGCCTTGAGTGGTCAGAAATGAAGAGTCAGGGTGTAGGCTAGACTGCACATGACCACTGAGAGTTCAGACGTCCAGACTTTGCCCCCAGGTTCCAGCTACCCCTGAGCATCTGGAACTAATGGTGTTTTTTGTGAGCTCCTGGTATGAACAAGTCTTGTGCAGCTGTGGGCTGAGTTGGTTTAGATGCAGTAGAAATTTTCAGTAGCTGTGGAATATCCCTCTTAATTTGCAGGATTTTTTAAGCAGGGAGAGAATGTTGAATTTTTGTCTGTTAAGCTTTCTGAGCAAAGGTTTCCTTTAGGAGTGGCAATTAACATTGCTTTCTAGAACTAGATTCTTGGAAGAATACTGGCTGAAATGAAGTCAAAAGCAAATGTTCCTCTTGTTTGGTCAATCTCCTCCATGCTTTATGTTGTAACTATATGTGTGTGTGTTATTAAAAAGCTTGATGGTCAAAGAAATGCACTGAGAATTCATGTTTAGTGTAAGCTTTACTGTTTCCAAGTTGGTTTTCAGCCTAGCTGGGTAATGACTTCACACAGTGTGTGTCTAATATAGAATTTGTTTTTTAAAAAGTGAACATTCAGCACTTCAATTAAACAAACATTTTAAGACTTCTTTTAAATTAATAAATGATATATATTAAGCGATACGTGTGCCGTTGATTAGGTGATCAATGTCAGAGCACGTTATTGGTCATCTGGCTTATTAGATAGTTGTGTATGAAACCAGATAGTATTTAGACTAATAATTAGATAATTCCATGAATTTGTGTGTTATGTATTATATAAACAGTAGCAAAATTAGTCTGATTCATGGGGGCTTATTGTAGTAATTACTATTCATGTTTAATTGGGAAAGCATGGTAAGTATATGTTTTTCTCATTTAAAAACTGGTAGACTGGAGTTTGTTTCTCCTAGATTTTTATAGAATTTTGGGGGGAAACATTTAAACTCTTAATAATAATGTCTGTCAGCCACAGAAACAGGTATATGGTAAGCATTCTTTACAAGCCCTCTGCTTGTTTATTTTGTTACTTATATTAAAAGGAGGAATTAATTTTTAAGAGTCCATAGGATGACTGGACTATTTTTGCCTCTGAATTATTACTATCACCCATTCTGTAACTTGAATGAAATATGTAAATTCTTTACCTGATGTTTGCCCCTGTAAATTAGGGCAGATTCATTCCCAGGAGTGATGGTTTCTTTCATTTTTTATCTTTGTTCGGGTGCCTAGCAGACCGGTAGGGGTCACTCTATGTATGCATTGAATATAGCAAGTATGTAAGTCACTTTAATTACTTTTTTTTTTAATTGCATATGCTAACATACTTGAAAACAATAAATTCTAGAGAAGAATTGTACTTGTTATTTATTATATGATTCTATTATACTTGAGTTGGGACTGTCTGTACCAAACATAAAGAACATTTCATAACATTTCATGTCATGACATGCTTTTTAACATTTCATAAGCTAACTGCGAAATGTTGCACATGCCAGATACTGGATGTCTAACTTGATACAGCTTCAGAGTTGACTTTGAGAGTGTCAATCTTCACATCTTGAAGAAAAGCTGAATGGTTTGAAAGCAGCTCTGCTTGGAGCTGCTGCACTTCCGTTCCCTAAAATTCTGAAAAGAGGCTGGTAAAGTCTGGTGAGACAGATCAATGGACTGCATAAATGCTTCAGTGATGTTTTCTTGTATTTCACTCAAAAAGTGAACTTTAAGGCCATTTTTGACAAGTTCTGTGGAAAGATACCAGGCACGTTTTTCCTTCTGAAGTGTGTATCTCTAAAGAGAAATAGATGGCTGATAATATCCTGCCCAAGTCTGGTGGTTAATCATGCAACTAGTTGATAATCAATGTGGTCACATCAAACCAATATATGAGATCCATCTGTTTCTAGTTTTTCTGTAATGGCAACATTGAGAAATATCCCTCTTCCTTCCATAAAATCTATATCTAAAGATTTGAAATATTTTCTATATAAGGGTGAATAGGGATGAAATAATATGAACAACCTGATCTTCTCATAAATCAAGTGTTTATCAAGTTTTAAGTGAAATAGGAAGACTAAGATTTGTTGTTTGTATTACTTACTGGAATTTCTTAATGAGGGATACATTGTACATAATTATATGGAGCTAGCTTGTCTTTTAATTTTCATGTCCTCTACCTATTCTCTTTTTCCAGACTTACTGCAGTAGTTTCTGTACGTGCATTATTCTGTGCCACAGTCGTGCCAGTAGGTGCTTACATGTGTTATCTTGAGCCTTATCTCCATGTTGAAGCCAGAAGGAATCTTCATCTTAAATGGTCTGTGAAGAAATTCTAGTTTTCCAGGAAAATCACCCCAGTGAGTTCCAAAACTCACTCTCAGTTCCTGGATTTGGGCAGGTCACAGCGGTCTGGCAATTTGCTTCACAAAAGCATAAAGAACCTCGTGGAGTTGGTAGAAACTGAGATAAAGAGTAAGAACATCTTTTTACTTTTCTCTGGAACAATAATCCTCGTAATCCCTGTCTGTCAGGATTAAACTGGTTAATTTCTGTAATACTTGTACAACAGCAGATGGGAGCAGAAAGAGATAGGAGAGTATGAAGGGGTAGCATTGCTTGTTTTTCTTTGCCTGATGAAGTATGTTTAAATTGATTGATAAGCAGTATCTGAAAACTTGTGCTGATCACTTTTAAATGCATTCCACCCTGACAACAGAACCAAAGGTCTGCATAAGCATCATCTCTTTCCATAATTTGGCTGAAATTTTAGTGCTTTTGGTAATTTGTGCATTACAATGAGGGATATCTTTGCTTCTTCCTTTCCTTAACTGTCTTCCCTTTTCCAGGCATTATATAGCATTGAGGGGTGGTGTAAACAAAGTGGTAGAAAAGAACATCATTCTTTACATTGCATTTTTATTCTACAAAACTGGTATTTTGGTTGATAAAGCATTCTAAAGAGTGATATCTCACAAGCACAGAAATATTTTCAAATGACTCATAAATATTTGATTAGCGTAGAATAAAAATGTATCAATCCTGTAACAAAATGCTATGACCAGCTTTTCAGCAACTGATACTTGAATTAGTAAGACTAGTTCAACTTCACAGTAAGAATTTCGAAGTGTAGCATGAGATTGCTTTTTCCTTCTTGTAATGTTTGTTCACTGCATCTCCAGTGAAGCCATCATAGCTCAAAGGAATGACAGGTTTTCTTGTTTCCACCTGCCCCCAAGTATACTGGTTGTTCTGGTCATTTAAGCTTAACATTTTAACACCTTTACTCCATCAGAACTGGTCTTTGAAACAAAAACTCACTGTCATTTTCATTTCAAACACTAATGACTTTCATTATGTTTATCAAAAAATAAGAAGATTGAATATTTCTGCCTCTGTGGCATACATAGTGATATTCTGCAGTGGTTCATGTTAATGCTATGTTGCTGGCATGCTGGAAACTGAGGTTATTAGTTTCAGTTACACAATTCTAACAGTTACAGTTGTACGTACTACTAAACCTGACCTACACATGATTTATACTGATGGTTAATGATAATTGAGTAGTGATAATTAGGAGAGTAATGTATGCTCTTTTAATAGGGAATATTTTGTTAGAGCAAATGATTGATTGTATTACTTCTTTCAGTTGCAATTCTTTCTCCAAAAAAAACCTATCCATTCCAAGGATTGAAATAAGGTTTTCTTTAAGAGTTCAGGGGTCCAACAAAAATTAGTAGCATGACAAAATATCAGCATACTGAATTATACTTCAAACAACTTGATGAACCAGATAACCAGGAAAACAAAGTCATTTTGCTTCTTTATCCATGTTAGAAATATTATCATCTCTCTCTAAAATATACCCAAAGAATGTTTTTTGAAGTATTTTGACAAGAGCACCAAATGCGTGTGTTTGGAACCAGTCAAAGGAAATTGTTTCCAGGATCCTGGAAGGATAAAAATCACACAGAATCACACAGAATTTCTAGGTTGGAAGAGACCTCAAGATCATCGAGTCCAACCTCTACCTAACGCTAACAGTCCCCACTAAACCATATCCCTAAGCTCTACGTCTAAATATTTTTTTAAATATTTTATAAATAAATATTTTTTAAATATTTTACCACTTTATTGATTGCAGCAATGTTGCTATGGTTTTAAATGAATGTGTTATTCTTTTGCTTTACCTGGTTTTCTACACACATAAGTTTTGGTTATATTCAGGCTTTTTTTCTTCAGTCACAGCTGTTGTTATATGCCTTTTTTAAAAACTTGATTTGATTTTCAGGTGTATGTGTATACCCACTTAACTTAACTTAAAAAAAAAAAAAAAAAAAAAGTAAAAAAAAAGTAAAAACAAACAAACAAACAAACAAAAAGAATCCCAAACAGTAATAGAACTGAGTGTTGACAACATGGAAGCCACCCACCAGGGAGGAGAGATTTTCCTACATCATACAGTAGAAAATGTTGTACTGGTGTTAGATGTTACTGCTTGTGCCCTGTACGGAAGACAAATCAGTAATTTTGGCAAGGAACAGAGTAATGTTGAAGCTGGAAGAAGGAGCGAAAAAAACAAACATGGAAGTACACCGCAGAAGTTGTTGCAGAGCCTCAAGAAATACGTGCCTTCAGTGTAAAGATGGGACCTTCTCTGAGTGGCATGTTTTGCAATGGAAAGATACGATTGTGATACATGTTGTAGTGACTAATGCTTTGGGATTCAAAACAGCAGAGAGAACTGTAAATTACTGTAAATTAGCAAACATTTTAAGTGTTTGTGACCACATGCACGTTTCCTTAGTCTTTCAGGATTCCTTTTTAAAACGTTAGGTTCTTGGCTTATTGTAAACCTTTTTAAAGACAACAGCCTATGGCATTAAAATCTATACTTTTCCACTAACAAAGAAAGATGCCTCTGATGCATAATGAATCCAAGTATTAGTTTTTCCTTTGACTTTGACTTTAACTCTATTGAGTTTAACCAGGAAAACAAAAGTCATTGCTTCAGCTTAGTGTGCCTGTCTGGAAAGAAGTGATGATACTGCTACAGGCATGCTTTGAGCAATGGCTTGGGCATTTACCCAGTTCATATATCCCTGTCATAAAGAGTCAGTTTCTGTTCTTTTGAAGTCAGATGCAGTGATGTAGGCTTTCTGTGAATCATTCACAGGGAAGAAAAAGTCTTCTGTCTCTTCTGAAACAGAAACATGCCTGTGATGGATGTTTTCCTGTAATAAAATAAAGGAATATTAAAGTAATGTCCTAAATATGAACAAATCATTTAGATTATTGCATGCTGCAGTTAGGAGCTGGTAATTGCTTTAGAAAAATAAGAGCTGGATCTAAAAGGAATTAAGTTGTAGCTATCACATGTGAAAGTTGGTGTATGCTATCTAAAGACTGAAATAGCAAAGTGTGTTTATTGTAATTCTCTTTCAAATTCTGCATGTCCTCATGTATCCATATGTCAACAGCCTGTCATACAGTCTGTGTGTCTATTAGCTCCTACTCTATTACTGTAGAAATACATAGCTTCTTGCTTTTCCTGAGAGAACTCTCTCCAAGGTACGTTGAGCAAAAGTTGGGAATAAATACTAAGTAGTGTATCCCTGATTTTCAGGGCAACTCAAAGTAAATTACTGAATGAAAAGAGGTGTTTCTTGTGTTTTGTACAGATAGTTTGTACTTCAAATAAAACAGACAGTTCTAGATCCAGGGTTAATTTAAAAGTAGATTTGCTTTGGTTTGGGTGGTGTTTTCTTTTTTTTTATAATTGGTTATGAATTGCTGCCATCATCAGTATCAGTGTCAAGGCTTTGAGCCCAGATATTTATGTGTATCAGACAACTGAGATGAAGAGAATTTCCTGTTTTCTGTATAAGCACAATGTACAAGAACCAGACTTGGAAAGGACAAAATGTAATTTGTCTGCAACTTCTTGTCTAAAGATATTCTTCCTGATAATTTTAGACTTCTTATGAATAAAAGTTTATGTTGTAGAGGATTTTATGGCAGAAATGCAGAAAACGTCCTTGCCTCTTTTTTCTTTGTTTAAAAAAAAAAAAAGGCACTGCTAAAATAAGCTTCTTAAATATACATAAAATATCATCCTATCTGTGCTGTCCATTGTCTGAAATGCTTCCTCTTCCCAACAACTTCAAGACGATTACAGAGTTTGCTTTTTAGACGTTTGGTATCACGTATATTGACGGTGACTGTTTTTTTTTTTTCTTTCATTTTCCCCTTAGATCTATACATATTAAATATGTTTGGTTTTGTGTATGTGCAAACAAATGCTGACAGGTAACCATAGTATCTGAAATGGCGGAATTACTCTTAGGGCTATGCAGAACCAACTGTGTGAAGATGTTGAAGGTATATTTGAAAACCACTTGGTAAGATTAAGTCTTTGATTTCATTTTTCTGAGTCATTGTAAATATCAGCTTCAGGGATGAAATGTTCAGTTACAGGTAATGCACATTGAAATTCTTACTAATTTACAGTGAGATCAATTCACCTCCTTTGGGGTGGGGGGGGGACACAGGCAAAAAAGGTATTGTGCCAGGGTTAGTAGAATAAATTGTCTTGCAGTTGCTGGGGGGGGTGTTTATCCCCTTTTGAGAAGAAACTGGGAAGTTTCATTACAGCAGGACAAGTAGTTGCTCGCTACCTGAAATTTGATCCAAAATTAGCCAGTCTCCAAAAATCTTAGCTTACCCCAAGACTTTTTTCAGTATCAAAGCAAAATTCTTCTAGATTGTTTGCAGTAAGTGTGTTACAAGAACACCAAGAAAAGAAGACTCTTCTAACTGTTAGTATTTTTGTCTGACAAAAGTTTCAGTGATTCAACAGAGGTGAAAATAGCAGGACTGTTGCCATCTTTTCAGTTTGTTTATATGTGGCATATGGGATTGTCCGTGTTGTTTCTACAAGAAATAGCAGAAGATATACTAATTTACAATATTCAGTTGCATTTCTCTGATATTTTTAAAGCATAGATTTCTTTAGCTATGTAGGACATGGATTTAGTCAACCTTTGGTCTCATGCTGCTTGTCTAAGTCAAGGGAAATGCCTTTTCTGAGAGCTGAGTCTTTTATCTCTTCCCTTTTGAAATGGAAAGAATTTTATGAGTGTCTGAGGTGGCCAATAGTTTTGTTTTGAATCTGAAAACTGTTTTAAATTATAAGTAGCTAAATTATGTGCATGTCTTAACTCCTCAGGCTGAGCAACACTTACTAGTCGTGAAGAGTGGCTCTTGGACCATCTTTTTCCCCTCCGGATTTACTTCTTTGTTTCAAAGGCTTACTTGCTTCTTTCTACTCTAACATGAAGAGCAAGATTTTCTGAGGTCTGCTCTGTTGTCAGTGCACCCCTAGAGTTTTATGATTTAAAGTTATTCAGTTAACATGCTGGCTTTTTTGAGTCTTTTCTGTTTACTTTGTGCTAAGACTACTTTGAATCTTTCATTTAGACTGCTAATATAAACATAGATTCTGTAAGGAATGGGTATGTAGTTACATCCTTACAGGTTGCTATTTGGAAAATGAGCTTACACTGACATGGTTTTCTATTCAAGGTAACAAAAAGAGGAAAGTAATAAAATTAAGAAAATGAATGTTTTAGCTTTAGGACAGTGGGTATGGAGAGATGCTGCCCAAGAACTCTTCAGCATTAAAATCAATACAGTTTGAAAGACTCTCATACAAGTTGATATAATAACCTCTGAAATACTAATGATCAGTTATCACTTCCATTGGGAAGCTGTACCAGTCCCAAGCACAAGAATGGTCATTTAAAATGTCTTTACTAAGCAGTACAGAATTCTACAGAAGTAAATCTTGAGTAGTTCTAGCTCCCTAAATGGTAATTCCATCTTTTTTTAAAAGGTCAGCTCAATTAGATTTTGGCAAGATTGAGTCTTCAGTGTCTCTTAGTATATTCATCAGGACACATTGGCTGGTAGTTTGCAAGTGTTCATGAACAAATCAGGTTAGTAATACATTGGTACCAGTACAAATAGATTGTCCTCATCACCACATAGACGAAACACTCATGAGAACTGCAATTCTTTAAGCACTAGTGGCATGATATAATGAAGTTGTATTCCATTAAGCACTTGTATACAAGGGAGCAAAATGTCATCACCTGAGTGTGGCTGCATTTCTGTGATACAACCTCATCTGTTCCGTCAACTAGTTTTGCTCTGATCAATAAGCAGTTTTCTGTGGCCTTTCACTACTGTCAGATGTCATTGAATGATGTAAATACACGTCAGAAACTAGAAACTTGACAGCTCACCTAGACTAAAGAGAGAAGTGCGGGAGGTGGTGTACGGAATAGACAGAAATGACAGCTGATGTCTGCTGTGTATAAATGATTTGGTATCGCTGCAGACAAGACTTTTCATTTTCCATAAGCATGCAACAAAATGCTTGTGGCTTGTACATGAGTCAATCATTCAAAAAGACTGAAGAGGAAAAAAAAGGGCTTTTTGTATCACAGGACACAATGTTTAAATGGTCCACTTACAAGTTACTTCTATTTTATTCTTGTTTTTTGACACTAAGTCTTGGGTCCTAACTCTGATAAAAGAAAGGAAGGTTAAATAAGTGATGAAATTTTTCTCCTGGACAGTATGCTGTGGAGAAAATCTCTAGTCACAGTGACATACTCTTTCGTCAAAGAATTCACTTCCATCAGAGAATTCAGGTTTTTGTTACTGAACTACAAGATCAAAAACTTGAGGGTGTTTTTGTGTTGTGTTGGGTTTTTGTTTGGTTGTTTTCATTTGGTGGTGGTGGTGTTTTGTTTTTGTTTAAATTTTGAAATGTTTTTGAAGTAGTTTTCAAAACTGACAGTAGAGTAGTAATGAAAATAGATATGTACCACCATGTTGAATTATAGATGAACTGTGCAATTTAATTCTTGTTTGAAATTTTTGGTCATACTTCATGATTCCGACAAGAGATCAGCTGTTGTAGGTGTTAATAAAAAGAGAAATGTGCTTAGTGCTACTCTGTATTACATATATAATTCATGAATTGTGGGTTCATGGGTTGTTCCAATTTTAACATGAGAAATTTACAACACAAATTCTAGATCCCAGTTTTCTGGAAGGAGGGGAAGTTTTATGGTTGGAGCTAGATAGAAATTTAAGTAAGAGCACAGTATTTGACTTCTTGTCTTGAGCGTTGGTTTGATTATTCTTAAGTAGCATAGATGTCTTATTTTTACCATGTTTGCTTCTGCATAAAAAGGAAAACATCGAAGTTGTGATTTTAAAGGGAAAGCAAATTGAAAGTAAAATGAGATGTGCTGTAAAATAAAAAAAAAAGAAAGAAAAGAAAGAAAAGAAAAAAAAAAGAAAAAAAACCTTTGATGTAGTCTGAAATAACACAAAATCAGTACTCTAAGGTACTTGTAATACTAGTCTCACTGATGCATCCTTGTACTCTTCCTCTCCTGGCCACTGGCAAAACTGCGTAGAATACAAGGGTGTTTTGTTTTGTTTGTGTCATAGCATGCATGTGGACATGTGTCTGTAATGAAGTAGCTGTCCTATCTAGTTTAGACTTCACTGCCTGCATGGTATTGTAATTTTTTTAATGTTCAGTGTCTTACCCGTGACACTGAAGCATGAGTTGTGTGAAGAAAAGCTTGAGAATTCAGATTTGCAGCCAACTTTGAGTGTTTGTCATGTGGCCGGTTCTCTTACACTGGAGGTTTGGTCTTCACCAGTCACTAATTGTACTGCCCTGTGTCTACCATGTCCAGGCTGATACGAGTCAGAATTCCCATTGACTTCCAGAGTCCTTGGTTTAGGCCTTCAGGACGTGTATCACCTCCACATCTCCAAGGGTTTTCTTACAGGACTTCCCAACAGTAGCTCTCCTCAGCTGGGAAACCTACACTAGGTCTTCTAAGGGAGGCGTGAATCTAGATTTTAAAATAGCCAAGGAGAAACACTGTAAATTAACTGCATCCCTATTTTCTCAGATGTCAGGTCTTACCTCTGCCTGTCCTTTATATTGTTAATTATTTGGTGTGACTTAGCCATTCCTTGCATGTAACAAAAAGCTATGTGCTCATCTTCCATTATGGATTATGTTTTGCAACAAGTGCAATGGGAAGTAAAGTAGGCAATGCTAAATCAGTAATTGCTACCCTGCCAGCATGCCTAAATTCATTTGCTGAATATGACAAACCTATGAGTCTTGAGATGGAAGGGAGACTGCTAAAGGTTTTCTATGTGTAGGCTGTTTGTTTTAAATCAGAAAATGATTCTGATCTGACTTCTTATCTTGATCTGGCTCATCAACTCACTCAGGGGCAGTATTGTTGCTTTGGAAATTAGAAACGTTCCTGTGTTTCCAGCACATAAAATGACCAAAATGATGTAAACAAATTTAGGGTGCATAGAACATTGCCACAAAAACGGAGTAGTGTCAAGGTATAGCTACTAAATGGGACTCTGTTGTCTGATCTCATAGTGGCCACTTTTTGTGGGGAAGAAAGGGAGAAGAGTGACTTGGGTGGGGGGAGGAAATCGTTACGTAGAAGGAGATTATTTTGGCTGCAGTCTTGTGTTTCTGGACACACATGTCTTGAGAATGGCTATTGACGATCTCAAGAAGTTAGCATGAGGTCTGTGATATATCGTAGTGCTTTCCTGTGCTTTAAGATACTTTTTAGTGACTTTAAATATATATATTTTGCTACTTTTTAGTAGATTTTAAATGAGTCTACTGTGTATTTTTTAAAATTTATTTTACAAAATCACTTTTATTTTATTTGGAATATTTGACTACCAGTACTGACAAGTAAGATTACAGATATCATAATCCAGTATAACCTCTCTAAATATTGTAACCTCCAGAATACCTTGAAAATCTCCAAATGAAGATTGTAAAATTCCATTTTCCCATCGTTCACAATCTCACTCTCAATTTACTATGCTTTTAAATTTTTTTTCTAGACCTTTTTCTGCAACGGTTCTGAAATACTCTTGCAATCCTAAATATACTGCAGTGATACAAAGATTTGGGATAACAGACAATCGTGTAGTTGCCCCGAATATGTTCTTATTATATCAATTTTCCATATCCATATTCTGTTTTTTCTCTGTGTATTGTATGTATCAAAATAAACAAATGGTCAGATATATATATTTTTTTTTATTTACAGATTTTGCAGTGTTTCTGTCACTTCAACTTCTTGTTCCTTATTAAGACTTCAGAGATACAAACCAGTAGCTCAGTAATTGCTTTCTTGAATCTGCCTTTAATAATTACATTTAGTAAAGCTATATCGAAAATTAGAAAGGCAGAGACTAATGGAAAACTAGATTTTTCACTGAATTAGAAAGCAAGACAATCCATATATTGACAACATTTCAAGTTGAAACAGATCAGGAAAACTGTTTTGGACTGTCTGTGCAAAGAGGCAAACACAGGCCTGATGTGCAGTGGCATCTGCATTTTATACAGCCAGAGAAACTATAAGAGATTTCATGTAAATAGGTGTCTTGAGAGGGGACAGTACAAATCTGATTTGGAAGCAAGTCACTTGAGGTTTTTTCAGTCAAAGAAGTTCTTTTTTCTTAGCACTAACAAAAAGTCAAGAAAGTACAACTTTCCACTGATTAAAATACCTTGAAACGCGAATTAGGGGGCAGAGGAAACATGTTTGAAGTTCTTATTTTAGACTGGACCATAATCTGCAGAAGAATGTTTGTTGAGGTTGTTATGACAGCGCTATGAGCCAGTCTGTATGAAGGGGGTAGAAGAGAAAAGGTATTTGGTCATTGTTAGTTATTACTGAGACTTCTCACCAGAAATCTAAGGCATTTGAATTCCTATGTTAAGAAGAAGCAAAAACATTAAAACTGTTTTTAGGCTTCTATTCCTGATATGTTTAATATTTTAGATGACTCTTATTATCACAAGCAAGCAATTTATTTACTTGTTTATTAAGCACAGTGTTTCCAGTAATGACTTTATGTTTGTGGTTATAGTGCTACTTTCAAATTTAAGAAGCAGGGGGGAACGCTCTTTACGTGTACAGATCTTGCACTGTAAATAGATCATCCATTATTAGTTGTATTTAAAAGCTTGTGGTTAGAAGATTTGTATTTTAAGAGAGATTTCTTTTCTGCTCTGTCACCACAAGCTTTCCTTTTCCATGTAGGTATCTGAGCTGTTGTGTTGATAAAGGTCATTGAGGTGTCTTTGCGTTTTCTGTGGTGTTTTGACCATGCATTACTTCTGGTGTCCTCTTAATAGACCCTGCCTAGCGAAGGTTATTTTTACATCTTCAGTGTTTCTGGAGACCCTTCTTGCGTTTAACTTTGCCTTAAATTCCAATCACATAGTATAAAATATTATAATAAATAAATGAAATAAATAAAATATTTATTGAATAAAAACTGAATAAAAACTGTCATTGTATTATCATGGAACTAGAACAGCTCAGGTTGGAAGAGAACTTGAAAGATCCATGGGTCCAGTCTTCTGTGGGAAAAGGAAGCCTGGATGAGATTATCTAACACCCTGCCTGGTCACGTCTTGAAAACTGCCAGTGATGACTCCACAACGTCCCTGAGGACTTTGTTCCAGTGATGGATTGTCCTCACTGTAAATAATTTCTTTCTTATATCAAGACAAAACCACGTCTGGTGCAGCTCACACTCAGTTTCCCTTGTCTTCTCAGCATAAATCCTTGTGAAGAGAAAGCCTCCGTCCTCTTTGTAGCCAACCTTTAAATACTGGAACAGTGATGAGCTTCCCCCACACCTCCTCTTCTGCAGGGTGAAAAGACCTAACTCCTTCAGGCCTTTTTTTACAGAGCAGGTTCTGTGGTACTTTGCTTATCTTCGTGGCTCTCCTTTGGAGCCTCCCCAGTCTGTCTGTTGAATTGTGGGGACCAGAGCTGGACGCAGTAGTCCAGGTGCTGCCTGACAAGCACTGAGCAGAGTGGGATGATCACATTTCTGTCTCTACCTGTAACACCTCTGCTGGTGCAGCCCAGCATCCAATTTGCCTTCGTTGCTGCAGCAGCGCGGTGCTGACTCGTGTTCATCTTGCTGCCAGCCAGCATCGCCAGGTCCCTTTCATCTAGGCCACACAGCTCCTAGCCTGTACTGGGACCTTTGGTTGTGTCATCCCAGGTGAAGGAGGACCTTGCAGTTGTCTTTGGTAAGCTTCAGGCAGTTCTTGGTTGCCCACTTGTGGTTTAACCCAGAAGGCAGCTAAGCACCACACAGCCACTCACTCACCTGCACCCATAGTGGGATGGGAGAGAGGAAAAAAAGGGTAAAAAAAGGGTAAAAGCTCATGGGTTGAGATAAAGACAGCTTAATAGGATAGAAAAGGAAGGGGGAATAATAATGATAAAAGAAAATATAAAACAAGTTATGTTCAGTGCTGCAAGTGCTCATCACCTGCTGACCATTAGCCAGCCACAGGCCAAGCACTGGTGCTCCCTCTGCAGCCAGCTCTTCCAGTTTCATTATTCAGCATGACGCCACGTAGCACACAACATCTACTGCCTACTGCAGCTGCCAGCCTGCAAAGATAATTCCTTCTAGCAGAATAGCTCTAGATTAGTGTAGGGAAATCAAATTTGCATTAAAGCATTTTATCTCTCCCCTTTTGTTCCGTGTCAAAGGTACCAAACCTTCACTATCAGTTACTTTTTTACACCCCCAGCCTCCTCACTGGCAGGGCAGCACCAGAAGCTGACGGGTCCTCAGCTTAGTGCAAGCACTGCTCTGCAACAACTATAACATCAGTGTGTTAGCAGCAGCATTCTCATCCTAAATCCAAAATGCAGCACAATACCAGCTACTACGATAAAAATTAACTATCCCAGCTGAAACCAGGGCACCACTCTTTGAGCTCATCTGGGCCAAGGTGTAAGATGTCCTCTCCCTTGTGATGTGTTCATCTCACCATTCAGCTTGGTGTCATCAGCTGATTAAGACACATTGGTAATACAAGAAGCTTTGTAGCCCGGTAGCTTTTATAACACTGGGAATACCCTAACAAAGGTTCAGAAGGTAACTAGCAATAATTGGCAATGTGCTATACCGTTCAGTGATAACCATGCAATGGATGAACAGTTGGCTGGCAGGTTCTGATAAATGGGGTTACATTAGGCTGGTGGCCACTCACTAGTGGGGTTCCCTAGGGCTCCATTTCAGGGCCAGTTCTCTTCCGTGTTCTTGGATGCAGGACTCACATGCATACTGGGTGAGTTTGCAGATGACACTGGAGCAGGAGGAGCTGTTGACTCCGTTGAGGGCAGAGAGGCTTTGCAGAGAAATCTTGGCAAATTAGAAAGCTGGACAATGCCCAACAATATGAAGTGTAACAAGAACAAATGCCAGATTCTTGGGCCAGCCCACCTTGTCTATATGTACAGACTGGGGGAGGAGAGGCTGGAGAGCAGCCCCAAGGAACGGGCTCTGGGGGTTCTGGTTGACAGCAAGTTGACCATGAGCCATCAGCATGCCCTGGCAGCAAGGAGGCTGCTGAACCTTGTGGTGCATCAGGCCCAGCACTGCCAGCTGGTCGGGGGAAGGGGCTGTGCTGCTCTGCTCTGCGCTGCTGCAGCCTCGCCTCCAGCACTGTGCGCAGTTCTGGGCACCACGTAAAAATGTTGTAGAGCCTCCAAAGGAGGGCTATGAATTTGGTGAAGGGTCCAGAGGGTAAGGCATGTGAGGAGTGGCTGAAGTCCCTTGATTTGTTTAACCTAGAGCAGAGCAGACTAAGGAGAGGTCTCATGGTGGTGTTAGGAAAAGGTTCTGCACCCAGAGGGTGGTCGGGCACTGGGACAGGCTCCCCAGGGCAGTGGTTGGGGCACCAAGCTGCCGGAGTTCAAGAAGTGTTTGGACAATGCTCTCAGACATAGGGTCTAATTTTGGGGTGGTGCTGTGTGGAGCCAGGACTTGGACTTGGTGATCCTTGTGGGCCCCTTCCAACTTCAGTGATTCTGTGAACAACAAAGAAAGTATTGTCAGATAACCACCAATCTGAGAAATTTCTCCCTTGTTTATAAGACGTATAAAAATGGTATGTTAATGTTATCCTCATTCAGAATGGAAATAATGAATGTGTAAGAAAGCAGTGCCAGTTACAGAAGAGATGGGAAGAACCACAAAAGTGAGGCATGTCTGCAATTTCCTTGTGATTGTTTTGAATTGCCATTTGAGCAAATCAGTGTTATTTGTAATTAAGAAAGGATTTTGTAGAATGTAAATAAGCTACTCTTTGAACAGTGACTTCTGGATGTGTCTTCTTTTTCTGTACCTAGTGGCAAAGATAAAAGGTTCTTAGAAAGAAAACTGATGTTGAAACAAATGGGAATATCTGTTGTCTCCATGATATATCACCAGCAAACAGCTCAGCACCACCCAGCCGCTTGCTCACTCTCCCAGATGGCATGGGGGAGAGGATCAGAAAAGTGAAAGCACAAAAACTCCATGGTTGGGATAAAGACAGCTCACTGGGTAAAGCAATAGCCACATGTACAAGTGAAGCAAAACAAGGAATTCATTCGCTGCTTCCCATCAGCAGGCAGGCGTTCAGCCCCTCCCAGGAAAGCAGGGCTCAGCACGCGTAATGGTTCCTCAGGCAGACAAATGCCATCACTCTGAATGTTCCCCCTTTCCTCCTTCTTTACCCCAGCTTTTATTGCTGAGCATGACGGTACATGGTATGGAATATCCCCTTGGTGAGCCTGTGCCAGCAGTCCTGGCTGTGTCCCCTCCCAGCTCCTGGTGCACCCTCAGCCTCCTTGCTGGCAGGACAGCACCAGGAGCTGAAACGTCCTTGGCTCTGTGTGAGCACTGCTCTGCAACAACTGACACATCCGTGTGTTTTCAGCACTGTTTTTTTGATGTGTCTGTGTGTGTTTTCCTGAAATAATTTTATAGCTATTATCTTCTTTTTGTAGACTACAGTAATACATCTTATCTTCCTTTAAGACCATTAGAAATGCTGCTGATCTTTACTGTCAGAAATATTATGTTCAGCTTCAGTAGGACATTGCACTTGTATGTGACGTTAATGGTCAAGATCTTGCAAAGCCAACACGTAATAAAGGAGTAAGAAAATGTCACCCTTTTAAAACTGCAGCAGGTTTTTTTACTTATACGTCTTACTGAATTGGTTTTCATTATTTTCTCTGATCTTAAAGAATAATTAGAGGAGTTTGTTCTACTTAAAAATCTTCCACTGGGTTCATTCTGTATTTGTTAGTAATTGCAGTAATTCAGAAGTTTTGAGAAAAATAACTTTTTTTCTTTTATATACTTCAAGAATGTTGATTTGCCAGATATGTAGTGTCAACATATCCCAAAAACATTTGCTGCTGCAAAATACTGCATTGGTTCATTGTTCTGCAGGTTAATGTCTTTTTGAGACTTTTTTTCTCTCATGAGGTAGAGGAGCAAAGAGATACTTTTTCACTGAAGAGTCCCCTTCCTCAGGTAGAAAAATCAATACCACACTTTGTGGAATAGCTCTTCTGCTACCTCCTCCTCCTCTGTAATATACCCTAGAAGGAGGAGTTGAGAAGTGTGGAATCTATGTGTAGACTTGTAACATGAAATCAGCTAGATACCAGCACTGGCAGTGTGTGGAGGAGATGACTTCAGGGGATATTTGGGCTTGTATGTGCACTTGGAAGGGCCTTTTTTTTTTTTTTTTCCCAGATTTTACATGCAATCCTTATTAAGTAGCCTTCCAGAATAATGTTGAAGTGACACAGTAAGAAGTGAAAAATTACAAGAGTTACAGTTTCTCATGTCCTGAAATAGGGACCAATGAAACGGTGTGCACAGTGGTCTGTTTTTGCTGTCTGCATCTGTGTAAGCTTATTGTCTGCATCTGTTCTGGGTCTGCTGCTTCTCTGAGGGCTTGAGCTTTTAACCTTGGGCCTCTGAATCATGCCCAAGTGGGATGCTTGAAGTAGATCTTACTAGAGAAAATCATAAATTGTTTAGCATTACAGAAGCACAATTCCCAAGCAGTCCATGGTGTTACCATTCACGTTAATCCTGAAGCCATACTATCCGTACATACAGTTTTCATGTCTTTTCTTACATTTTTTTAGTTCTTACTTGTGAAGAAGCCTGCAACACATTGTGCTCTGCTCACTTGTTCCCACAGCACTTCCAGTCCTGTGTGCGAGCAAAGTGGACATGCAGTGAAGAAAAGTAATGTGAAAGTAAATGCAAATGTGTATGTTCAGAGAAGAAGGATTGCAGTTGTGTGGAAAGCTTAACAGACACCACTGGTGTTTGGGTGCTTAAATTTGCAAGCATAGTGTCTGAAGGGTTTCCCCTTTATGTACTTTTTTTTTTTTTTTACCCCTGAGAAGGCCACCAGTGTTGAAGGGGAGGGAGTATATCATTTGGATAGGTACTGCCCCAGATATATGGCTGGTGGACATGGAGCTGTCAGGTCCCTAGTATAGACGCCTCATAAGATAGGTGCCTGAGGTTTTAATCCAAGCTGTGCTACCAGCAGAGAAGGGACGGAGAGGGATAACCATGTGTTACATTACCAGTAGGTTCTCACAGCAAACAGATGCAGTGACTTACATTTCTGATTCAACAAAATCTCACGTTCCCATTGAGGGGATTTAATTTCAGATTAACTTCAGATTAAAAGCCCTTTTTCTTGCTATTCTTTGGTCTGTTTATTTTAACAGTAATGTACTGTGGTCTTTTCAGGTATTGTTCCCACATGCCATAGCATAAATCCCTGCCCAGTGTCTCTTAAAAAAAAATTAAAAACATCCTCCACTCTTTTTTTTTCCTGCTACCTAGTGGTAGCAGGAAATGTAGCAGGTAGTGGTTTCCTGCTACCTAGAGGCCAATAGAAAACCTGCATTATGTACATACTCTGTGTTTTGTAGGAGCTAGAGTTTTTTCAGAAAGGCTGGCCAAAATTGCCTCCTAGCTGTATTCCTGGTCTTCTTGTCCACATCTTGGGGAACTTACTGTAAAATGGTTTGTTTTGTTGTTTTGTTTTGTTTCTTTTTTATTTATTTTTTTATAAATAAATAAAACATGCCTTTCTCTAAATAAAGGACTTAGAGAAACTGGACTGTGTTAGTTGAAACTTTCTAAAAATATTTTCTGTCTGAATCACGTACCTGGTATGGAAAATCTAAACCCAAAAATTAAAAGTTGGCAAAAGTATAAGTAACTGAGAACAGTCTTGTAATGGAAAGTATTAGATTGTTCTAACTGCTTTTAGCACTGCCAGTAACTCCTGTAATATATTTTATTAAATAAATTCCATCTCACACCCTCTTGATGTTATTGAGCTGCTAATTAAAAATAGCACTATTTTGTGTGAACTGCTGTATGAAACAGGAAGGTGAGGAATCAGCTGATGCAAGGTGAATGTCCCTTCTTTACCTCTCCATATTTCTTATGTGTGAAAAACGTAGGTGGAAGAAAAGCTAAGCAGGGACAGAGGCTGTACAGAATGATGAGCAGTTGCTGCCTGGGGCAGTTGGAGATACAATGGCACCTCATATAAAGTGAGGTAGGTTGCATTTTCTCTGCTCCATAAGTAGAGAAGTGGAACTTCCTGTAAATATGTAGAAAAAACAACTTTCACTGCAACTAAAAACTGTAAGTAAACCAAGCAAAGTTTACATTCTTTCTGCAAGGAGGCACCAGATAACTCAAAGCAACACAGCCTTTGAACCAAAAAAAGCACTTGAAGTTATTTATGGCAATGTTTTATGTGGACAGAAAGTGCAGAAGTTTTTCTATTCTTTACAAAAGGTGATAACCAGGAAAATAACAAAATTCAATGAGTTTTACACAGGGGGACAGTTTGTGATTGAGTGCATAATAAGGCAAAAAGAATATTTGAAGCCTCAGAATGAGGGAATGAATGATATCTGTACCACATCGGGTCTGTGTAATGCCTTCTTATTGTTATTTGTCCTTATTTTTTTCCTGACAGTACTTCTGAATTTGTGCAACAGGATTTAGGGGCTGTATTTAATTTCAGTAGGTGACTTGGTATCCGGAGGTGGTGAACATCCAGATTTTTCTAGAAGAGTGAAACAAAGATGTCTTTCACACCCAAGAGTCAGTGCTTGAAAGGTGACTCACATTTCAGCTTAAAGTTAGTTTGTGGGCATCGTTTTCTCGTAGTGCTGTGTTTAGAAATCTTCTGGCTTTTATTGCTGAAATATTCAAGCCAAGTTAGATCTTAAGTCTATGTATGCATGGTTATGTCATCTTTTTTTTTTTTTTCTTTTTTTTTTGAGAAAAAGACAGTTACCAATTTTTAGACCCATGAATGATACTTTATGACCAACGCTGCTATGTTGTATTATCTTCAGTTCAAACAACAGTCAGCAATGAAATACGTAGCACAACTTTCAGTCATCTGTTGCTTGTCACTTTGTTCGCGTTGTGCAGTATTTGCACGTTTCCAGTATCAGACTCAATTTATAACTTACTTAAAATCTTTCTGAAATTTGTTGTAAACATAATACTTTATCTGGCTGATACATGTGCAGGCATGTAATTACTCAACGTTTGCTTTACTATCTTTCAAGTGATTGAGAGGCTAGTTACAAATTAACATAATCCTGTCTGAATCAATTTTCATTGTCTTTGGAATTATAAATATTTAATTGTACAACCAGTGTTCACTGATAGGTTATTCAATCTTATATTGCAAAATTGCTGAGAGGATACTTTAATTTTATATATTGTCCTGAATATTGGTTTGTATTAGTATTTCTACTGCCTTTGAATTTATACAATACATTGACATAATTGCAGTGGATGTAGTCTCTGTAAGTGGTTCAGATGTTGTCTTTTCTCAGACATCAATGTTTGAGTCAAATTGTGCACTACCTGAACTCTTCCTCTAATGCCAATGCAGTTCTGTCTGAAGAGTCTGTGATTCAGCTACTTGCTGTGTTTATGCTGTAATTCCAAGGAAAGCAGATCAGGAAATGCTTTTCTTTCTTCCCTGTGTTCTTGCAATGTATGCAGGTCAAGATCTGTGCCTGCATCAAGTCTAGAGGGATGTGCTTGCGTCCCTCTGAACTTTACACTCATACTGCTCCTTTTTGTGGGATTCCTACACTTCACAAACTGCAGCTCCTGCAGACATACTTGGGACAGAGCTAACCTGGTCCCTGTGGCACTGAGTTTTGTCCAGACTTTGCCAGGAGTTTTGCAGATTGTGCAGTCCTGACTGCTGCTACCATTCTGTTGCCAGCAGTACCTGAGCTCAGTCTGGCTCAGGAATATCTGTATTCATTGTGACCACAAGGCTCACGGCAACATAAATCCTATTAGCCCCAGCATGTAAGTTCAGAAGCTTAATAATTTGAATTTTAGTTTGGTCCAAGTTTTATTATTTGTTTGGCACTGTTTGTGATGGCTTTTGCCATTTCTTAAGTAGTTGTGCCAGGTTTTTCATTTCCATTCTCTCCACTTTCCTTACACTTGAGGAACTGTCTTTTTTCTGTAGTTGGATGCATTGACAACCACATCCTGGTAGCTGGTTTCACATCTTCTCTCAGCAGCAGCAGGCTCAGTCCAGTGAGAAATGAAACTGTCTGGCAACTTTTTGAGCTATGTCTTCATCCCACTTTGAATTGCTGTTCAAAAAAGATTTAACTTAGCAAAGGAAACCCTTGATGAGCAGGGTGGCATTCTTTGATAAATTGACTCCAGAAGTGAATGCTGATGTTTGAAATAGAGTTGTCAGTTGTATGTAAGAATAATACAGATAGCACATCGTAGTGTAAATAATTAGGGCTCTATTTTGCAAGGCAGAACAATGCTAGTTTAGTTAAAGTTCGGGTGACTTAGCTTCTTGAAAGGAAGTACATGAAAACGTTGCATACATCCTGTCTGCTCTTCTTTGTTATAGACAGAACAGCACAGAACTCCTCCATTTTGCAGCTGAAGATAGGCAAATCGCAGTAGTTAAACATAGTATATGGAGGATCTTTGCTAAGCTGCACAAAAACGTAGAAAAGCAACCTCCTTTGATGACTTCAGCTGCTGCTCTTGAAAAAAGAAATACTTGGATGAGCTACTTATGCTGTCAGATAAACAGTAGAGAATTCAGAGATGGATTACTGCAGAGATCTGAATAAGAAAAGAAGCAAGGTCTGGGTGTACAGTATTTCTTTGCCCTGGTATTTACTTGCCATGAAGCATGTGGGGTTGATTTTTAATAGATCGTGCATACTGGGTCTTGTCTTGTTTCTAACTTCATGAAAAAAATAATAGTCTCCTTTCCTGATTCCTGCAAAATGGGGCCTGATGCCTTGCATCCCAGGGTCCTGAAGGAACTGGCTGATGTAGTTACCAAGCCACTCCATCATATTTGAAAAGTCCTGGCAGTCAGGTGAAGTCCATGGTGACTGGGAAAAGAGAAATACCACTCCCATTTTTAAAAAGGGTAGAAGGGAGGACTGGGGAACTACAGACTGGTGAGCCCCACCTCTGTGCCTAGCAAGACCGTGGAACAGATCCTCCTGGAAGCAATGACAAGGCACAGGCAGGACAAGGAGGTGATCTGACACAGCCAGCATGGCTTCACCCAGGGCACATTGTGCCTGACGAGTCTGGTGGCCTTCTATGGTGGTGTGACTGCCTCAGTCGACAAGAGAAGACCAACTGATGTCAGCTGTGTGGACTTGTGGACTATGTGGACCATTGTGGCCTTTGACACAGTCCCACATGACATCCTCATCTCCAAATTGGAAAGAGATGGATTTGAAAGGTGGATCATTCAGTGGATAAGGAATTGGCTTGAAAGCTGCACCCAGAGAGTTGTTGTGGTCAATGTCTCTGTGTGGAGGCTGGTGACGAGCGGTGTCCCTCAGGGATCTGTACCCTCTGGAACCAGTACTGTTTAATATCTTTATCAGTGACATAAACAGTGAGGTTGAGTGAACCCTCAGCAAGTTTGCAGATGACACCAAGCTGAGTGGTGCAGCTGATACACCAGAAGGAAGGGATGCCATCTAAAGGGACCTGGACAAGTGGGCCCATGTGAACCTAATGAGGTTCAACAAGTCCAAGTGCAAGGTGCTGCGCCTAGTTTGGGGCAATCCCAGGCAAGAGCACAGACTGGGAGAAGAACTCATTGAGAACAGCTCTGCGGAGAAGGACCTGGGATCCTATGGATGAAAAGCTTGACACGGGTGTTTCTCTAGAGAAGAGAAGACTGAGGTAGGATCTTGTCAATGTGTATAAGTATCTGAAGGGAGGATGCCAAGAGGACAGGCCCAGACTGTTTTCAGTGGTGCCCGGTGACAGGACAAGAGACAACGGGCATAAATTGAAGCACAGAAGTTCCGGCTGAATATGAGGAAACACTTCTTTACTGTGAGGGTGGCGGAGCACTGGCACAGGTTGCCCAGAGAGGCTGTGCCATCTCCTGCTCTGGAGATACTCAAAACCTGCCTGGGTGTGGGCCTGTGCAACATACTCTGGGTGACCCTGCTTGGAAGGGGGGTTGTACCAGATGATCTCCAGAGGTCTCTGACAACCTCAGCCATACTGTGATTCTGTGTGTACGGTCTGTTAGAAGAATTCACTGAGAGCAGCCCTGCAGAGAAAGACTTGGGGGCTCTGGTGGATGAAAAGCTCAACATGAGCCAGCAGGGTGTGCTTGCAGCCCAGAAGGCCAACTGCGTCCTGGGGTGCATCAACAGAGGGTGAGGAAGGGGACTGCCACCCTCCTTTGCCTTCATGAGGCCACACCTAGAGTGCTGCATCCAGGTCTGGAGCCCTCAGCACAAGAAGGATGTGGGGCTGTTAGAGCAGGTCCTGAGGAGGGCCACGAAGATGATCAGAGGGCTGGGGCACCTCTCCCATGAAAGCAGGCTGAGAGAGCTGGGGATGTTCAGAAGAGAAAGCTCCAGGGAGACCTCATTGTGGCCTTTCAGTACTTAAAGAAGATTAAGTACTGAAGAGCAACTTTTTGTATGGGCAGATGGTGATAGGAGGAGGGGGACTGGTTTTAAACTGAAAGAGATTTAGATCAGATGTTAGGAGGAAATTCTTCCCTCAGAGGGTGGTGAGGCCCTGGCACAGGCTGCCCAGAGAAGCTGTGGATGCCCCATCCCTGGAGGTCTTCAAGGCCAGGCTGGATGGGGCTTTGGGCAACTTGTTCTGGTGGGAAGTCTCCCTGCCCATGGCAAGGGGGTTGGAACTGGGTGGTGTTTTAGGTCCCTTCTGATCCAAACCATTCTGTGATTGTATGAAAATCGAGTTTCTTGCAGCTAGTTGGCTGCAAAGGAGGGACATTTTCATTGTAGTTAGCAGCTCTGTTTTTCCTTGAAAAGTATGAGGATTCTTTATAGAATCTACAGATAAAATGGCAAAGTATTTTGTGACATAATAGAAGAGTCCTTATATTTAATTAATCTTTGAGTTCTTCTGTTTTATGTATATATATTTTTGTCATCAGGGTGGCTTTTTTCAATATTCAAATATTTTATCCCAATGTATTACTTCTACTAGAAAGTTAATCTCTCTTCCATAAAAAGGCTCATGGTTGTTCTATTAGTAGAATACTTCTGATAAGAGACATTGAGATGATCCAGATGAACAAATGGAGCAGAGCAGGCTAATTTTTGTCTGTGTAACTGTAAGCATTAGAATATGTTAGCAACTTTTTCCTTTTTCAGTAAAAGATCAGGATATTTTTCCTGAAGTTTGATTCAAAGAAAGTTAGTTAAATAGGTGACCGCAATGACTAGATTTTAAAAGGATGTCATCTGCATAACAGTTGTGCTCTGTAGGACTAATAAAGAAAAATATTAAAAGCAAGTCAGATCTTGTGGCTTCTTGGTTTGGTTACAAATTAGATTTCCATAGTCAGTGTTTCACTGGCAAGGGAGAGGCTTTTTAGCTTGGAAAGCCAAGTAAGTTATTTTTCAGGAAATGACAGAGAAGTTCCTATGGGATTTTATGAACCATGTGTTTGGAAAAGATTGGTTTAAAGTGGGTTGAAAAAATCAGAAAACTACTTACTCTTGTATGTCAGCTACTCTTTCATTCAACAGTGACAGTTCTGCAGAGGCCTCCCTTGAGCTTCCCATTTTGTAGGAGTTAGTTGCACTGGGTCTTGGTATAAATTGTTTTACTACCTCTAAACCCTAAGAAATATGACATAAACTTCCTAAAGGCCATCTTCAGAAAGAATACCCCCGAGTCCTAAGTATTTATTTATTTATTTCACGTAATTTGTACCAGCAGTGTGCCATTTTATGAGGGGGGGGAGGCCTGTACTGCAAAAGTGGGTAAATAGGGAGTATAGTTATTTTTTAGCATTAGTGGGAAAGACAAACTACATGCTAAAGGTTGTTGAAGACACTGCAGTCTGGTTTAGGTAGGGTACGGTAATGCTGGTAAGTGTTAGTGAAGAGAAAATTTTTTCAGTAAACGTCAAGATTTAACAGGTGTTGTAATTCAGTAACATACTTACCTTCTCAGCATGTTTATGTAACAGGAGGATTTCAATAAATCTCTTTATTGAATTATGATAGCAATAAGGCTGCTTCCCCAGACCAGACGGGGACAGTTAACTTCTTCATATAGTTGTGTGGAATGCACACCTGAAATACTTTAGTGATCGTTTGCTTCTCTGCGATGGTCTTCCTCTGTCACACTCTGGACAAGGAGTGTCTTAATTGCATAATACCCCAGGCCTTGATTTCTGTAGTTAATAAAACCAGTTACTTCTTTCTTGGACTGTAAGTAATACTTCACATTGTAATTGGGTCTGAACAGTTTGATTTCAGGTTAACAGGCATCACAGTGTTCAGGGTGCAGGAAAGGGGCAGTCTGTAGGTCTAATACAGTTTTGAGCAGAGCTGGGGTAAAATTGCTATCTGGAAATGTGATGGCTCTGAATCTCATGGGGCCCTTCCCTGTCAGTGGAACAGCTATGCCGTGTCGAGCTGTGCCAGTGAAGATGGGCGCAGGGCACGAGGAGCAGTTACCTGGGTCAGCAGAGAGGGGAGGTGCCTGTGAGCCCATCACCTACTGGTGAGGACCAGTGCTTCCAGCATCTGTGCAGGTGAACTGCCGGTCATCAGCTGCTGCTTTCTGCCTGCTGGTGGCTGTCAGGAAAACATGGTCTGCATGTGTGAGGGCTGCTGCTGGGCAGGAGAGATGATCGCTCCCTCTTCCCCAGCACTCTGGCTACTCTCAGTTGCTACTATCTGATCAGTCTCTCCTTTTCCTTTACTTCCTCCAGCAGGTATCTTCATCCATCCTTAGGGCCCCAGCAGAACCAGCAAGAGCAAACTTCAGGGCTGTTCTGCTTCTTTCTTTACTGTCCCAGCTGGTTTCCCAGTTCTGCAGCAGGAAGAAGACCCTTTCCCGACAGGAGAACAGTGCAGGAGCTTCAGTACGGGCTGCTTCTTTAGGATGGGAGCAGCAGTTACTACAGGGAGAAGGAGGAGTTGTGTCTGTAAGCAACTTACCTAAGGCACATAAAGTCTTAAGTCTCAAAAAGTGAGAGTGGAGGGGATAACCAAAGGTTAGACAGTGGATGTGGGAAGGAAGGAAACTACAGTTGGGGGATTGTGGCTGGAGAGGAAAAAGAAATTTCCCTATCCTCAAGTCTTAGTGACCCATGCCAGCCTGACTGCGTGTCCTACAGCTGCCCAGCACCCACCACAGAATTGGATTTTGCTGCCCCTCCCTCCCTCCTGAGGATGAAGTCAGAATAAGTTCATTTGTTTTCATTTTGGGGATAGCGAGGTTCGGCTTTATCAAGGCTGCTATGAAGTTTGAGTTGGCTCTGCACACAGTCCTCATCTCCGCCTCTGCGCTGGAGGCATTCAGGGCGTATGGAGCATTGCCACGAGGTGCTTGCACCCATGAGATACCGAACTGCTGCTCCAGCAACATGCAGCTGTGGTCACGGCTGTCACCCAGCTGCTCTTACTGGTACCAAGGACCATCAGCTGGCCCTTGATCAGTAGGTGGAAAGAGGTTTAAAGTCATCTTTTGATCTTTACTATATGCTGTGGTCTTGTTCTAGTCATAGCACAGCAGAGAATGAAAATGTGCCATTGTCTAACAGTGATGAAACATTAAACATGTGGAAATCCTATTAGTGTTTCATGAACCGTAGCTGTCATTTCATTTGTCCTGGAATTCCTTCCATATGGCCATGACAAAGGTTTGAGGCTGAGTTTCTTGACACTTTGAATGCATTAGCTGTTCCTCAGACAAAAGTC
This sequence comes from Aythya marila, assembly GCF_965140915.1. NCBI lineage: Eukaryota > Metazoa > Chordata > Aves > Anseriformes > Anatidae > Aythya > Aythya marila. Next base: position 65,228,703 of record NC_139080.1, on the reverse strand, counting down.
TGTCAGGCATACTGAAACATCTAAAGGGATGTATTTATTTCTGTAAGCAATATATTAAAAAGAATTAGTGTTGGTAAGCTTGGTATTGAGAAGGAAAGGCACAGTACTAGAATTTTCTGGGTTATTCTTTTCCAGTGAACATTAGACGAACGTATCTGTTTTCTGTAAACTTTTCTTTTTCTGCTTCTGGTTTTTGTATCTCCTCATTCTAAAGAAGATTGCCCCCAAACTCTCTCAGCTGTAATCTTTCAGAAATTTATATAACTTCTATATAACTTTTTCCATATATGTACACATTATGATAGTGTTAATTTGCAATAAACTATTTAGATAATCTGATTTCCTTCAGTGAACATAAAGATCTCATCTGTGTATTTCTTATGTAATAGAAAAAACAACGAGGTATTGCCATGCTAGTTAATTTTCCTCCCTATTTCTGGACATATTTGTCATTCCTGTCTGTTTTTTGTTAAACTGATCTATGTTTGTTTGTTTGGACTTTTTTTTTTTTTTTTTGAGATAAAGTTACTTGGACTGCATATTTTTGCATCAGATTATAAGAGATGGCCATTTATATCATGTAAGCATTTAACATACATAAAAACTGAAGGAAGGTAGTATCAGCTTGGTTATATGCAGTTCTCTACATGCTTTTAGAATACCTAAGGACTTACAGGAAGGCATGAATGGCTCTTGTATGTTTTATTTGCTCCTATTTTGTTCCATTTAAGCTATCTCAGAAATTCACAGTGATGCAATAGATTTTTGTTATTATGTGATACTGCTGCTCAAGTGCTGCAGTTTTTGCATCAAGAAGAGAAATGTAAGTTATTCCTCATGAAAACAATGGAAAAGGATCATTCACTTGAAGGTTTGTTAATGATCAAAACCTGATAAATACAGGAAAATGGCAAAATCAGGCATATTTGCTGCCAATAAGAAATGAAGTAAATGATTTCCAGTATCTGAATATATTCCATTTAATTGGAACAAAGCGGAGGCAAAGAAGAGAGCCAAAATAGTTCTACCTCCTCCTCCTGCCCAGTCATATTTAAATCTGTTTTGTAGTTGGACCTGAACATTTTGACTATCTTATTAAAAAACAAAACAAAACAAAAACTTAAGAGTTCTTCTCCAGGAGTTTCCTTCATGGTTTTGATAATTATGAATTTTAATGGCAGTTCTGCAATGTTGGTAAGCAGAAGATCAGCATTATTCAAACTGATTTCTAGCCTAAAGATGCTAACCCTGAAAATCATTTGTGTAGGTTAAATTCTGTAAGAGGATTTTGTGCCTTTGTGCAAACATTATTAATAGTTGTTGTGGGAATAACCAAGAAAGGCATTTACAAACAACATTTCTTGTTTTAGCATACTTGTAAAAGAGTTTTCTAATTGATATATTCATGCCTATGGACTTTTGTGTCCTAGTTGGGATGAACTGCAAATCTTTCAGTGCAGTGTAATTTCTGGTATTTCACTGACTATGGGAAAACCATTTTACTTGTCTTATTCAGTGATTAATTATTGCATTTTTCATTTAACAAACTGTCACTTATAAAACGTCATATGTCTTTTCAGAGTTATCTGTTCACAGAACATGGACATTTTTACAAGAAAAGTAATTTCCTTGTAGTGTTGCATTTTTTTCCCATAGTTCTTCCGTCTTTATTTTGGCACTTTCATCTATGTTCACCCGTTTCCTTACATTGTTTTTCTGTCAGGCCCTGCAATTGCTCAGTTAAATTTGTGAGATTTGTCTATAGCTATTTTGAATCCATGAAGAGATTCTCTCTCTGTTGCAAACAAATGTATCTTGCTGCCTCTCACACACTTGTCTGTGTCCGCAATATGAAATTGCGACACTAACTTAATTCTGTGCATTTAGTTTACTCTTGTGAATTGAAACCTGGTAAACAGTGAGGAGGCAAAACCAGAATTTATGCAGTCTAAATGCAGTCATTTAATAATATAAAGTTCTTAAGCACATACTGTGCTTAAGTTTCTTTGTAAATCAGTTTAGTATTTAAATTCATCTTAAATTGAAAGATTTACAGATTGTCCACTTGATCACATTTATTGCTAATTGCTTTACATTTCTGAAACTTAGGTGCCACCATGAGTAAATTAGAAGCATAATTTGCAGGGTAGTTTTTTGTTTTTGAAACAGCAATTTTCGATTCATGATAGATCTGTTGTCTATCTTTGTAAGTTTTGGGTGGCTGCTAAAGCTGAATCCAAGGGCTGTGTGCTCTTGGAGGCAAAGGTAAAGCCTCTTAAAGTTGACAGAACCAACTGAGGGTATAAAGGTAGTAGATTTGTGTTTGTAAAGGTGGCATCGTGGAAAAAAAGCATGTCTTCTATGAAAATGACCAGCAAATATGTATGTCTTCCTTCTGGCAAAAAATATTGCAAGCAGTACTTGAAACATTGCTAAGATATAAAAGGAAGCTGAATAAATGCTGCATACTTTTTGCTGTTTTGAAACCATTCCTTTATTTCATTAACCAGTGGTGACACACAGGACACAATAGGTACATGCTTTGAAAAGAAGGCCAACTAGGGAATTTTTATTTCCCTTTTACCCCATATTCCAACTATTCTCCTTTATAAAATGACAGATTGATTGTCTCCAGATGGAATGACAATTCTCTAAAGTTGCACACACATAGCTAAAATCAGAATGGGGCTGCACAAGACAGACTGATTCACAAGGCAGTTACCTGCCAAGGGAGTACTTACAGCTGAGGCAGGAGCCTCTTAGACTTCTTCAGGTTGCTCAGCAAGCCCGGTAGCCAATGGAAGTGCTTAAATAACATTGGTGCTGAGGTTCTTAGCTGACTGAGGTGTGATCGGGTGTTATGAGTTGCTAACAATTGCCAGAGTTTTAGTATCAGGTTAATACAAAACCAATGTGACACCTTAACTAGGCATTTGCTCATGACTATTTAACTGTTCATATTCTGTCATCCATTCTTCCCACAAATCATCCTTGAAATTCTTTCAATGCAATATATTTCCTGTGCAATTGAAAGCATTTTGTTCCTTGTGGAACTATTTCTTTCATGCAATGTGTAGAATATAAGATGTAAATAATGTTTTCTTCTTATATAATTAGGGTATTAAGTCTGAACTAAATAAAAAAGTTTGCATCAATTTTTCTTTACGTGTGATTCTCCTTACAACTCCGAACTTACAATGTATTCCTAAGGGTGCCTTGGAGTTTTTTCACGTGTAGAGGAAAATTGTTAAATAGCCAATAGCTGTTCTCCCAAAATAGTCTAAATAGATAAGGAAAAAAAAATCAATGCACCCAAATAAGGTCATTTGCTCGCAGTGATTAGGACACAGAAATAGTCCTTTTCAAGGAGGTAGAATGTAGCACAAGCTATTTTGATGGATTACAAAGATCTGAACTAATTTTGGTAATGTAAACATTGGTGTGAAATGACTCCAGTCCCATCCATATCATGTTCAAACAAAGGTAGATGCATTTCAGTCTGGATTAAATAAAGTGCTGTCTGTTTCTAATATGGTTTGGCTGGCCTGTGAGAACCATAGCATTTTGACCTGTGTTTGAAAGGCAGGTTCTAGTGGACAACAGGAAGTGTTTATCCAGCATGATTTCTGTGCGTTTGCTCTGATCAATGCTAGTTGGACATATTGTGACAGAGCCCCCCTTTTTTTTCTGCATTCAGGCATAAACACTGTTTGCAAATTCATTTCAAAGTACTTTCATTTGGCCTAAGTCGTGGGTCTTGATGTAATCATCTGTCCTGAACATTGTCTCTAATTTCTCCTGGAAATAATTATTTCCATCATTTTCTGAGCAAAAATGAAAACAACAAGAAAAAAACACAAACTCCTGGATAGACTAGGCACTTTTTTTGTATTGCTTTTCTGCTGATCTTGTCTTCATTTAATAGACCATGTTTTCCTGAGTACTTCAAAATATTTCTCATCACTTGCCCTCAGAAATGACCTTGTGGCCTGAGAATCAAGAAAATGTCATGTTAGTGACTACTAATTAGTGGATCCAGGGAGCTTCTTCTCCTGGCCTTTCAACCTTCCAGAAGCAGCAACAAAAGCTGTCACATGTATCATACAAAGAAAACAAGCATTTGCCGTGGTTTTTTGTATGTGCTTTTTTTTTTTTTTTTTTTTTCCCTCTAGGTTATATAGATAGTAGCACAAGCTCAATTGAGGCTATATCTGAATTTATAGGTTAGGAGACAGTTAACTTACAGTATAATGTTTGCATTATATCTCTTAAACATACAGCTTCTGTTACCTGGCTCTTACTGAATATGTGTTAGCATAGTAGTAGTAGGGAAAGAGAATGAATCGTTATTTCATTTCATTCTATTTTGTTGTTCTTACCATCTTTTAATTTATTTTTCATACTTCCAATTGCATTAAATATTTCTAAAAGGAAATATTTGAACATTTAGTTTTTTATATACAATATAAAGTCCAAACTGAACTGTCTTTTATCTGTGTTTGTTGAACAACTTGTTAATAGCAAATTAAGGCATAATATCCCTTAAACATTGTTGTACTTCTGCACCTCTTAACATCATGTGTTTTTGGAACCACTATGTTTTGGGCATAATGTGCAGTCACAACCACATCATAGATCTGTTTGTGCAAACATTAATTTCCTAATTTCCTTTTTATTATTTGTATTTTTTCAGGTCTTTAAAATAGAGGTACTAGTGAGTGGAAGGAAACATTTTGTGGAGAAGAGGTATAGTGAATTCCATGCCCTTCATAAAAAGGTAATTATCTCTTTCTCTATAAAATGTGTCTGTATTTTGCCTTAGTTATGTTTCCCCTCACTTGAAATTGTTAACATTCATGGCTTAAATACATCTTGTGATTTGTGTCCTGGAAAAGAGTTCTCAATCTACTCAGTTTCTTTTCTACTTCTTGGAAGCCAGAGAGGAGGGAGAAGAAAGAGCGGGGCTCAGAGATGACTTCTGAGATGTTTCTAACTCTCTGTTTTTATTATTGTTTACATTCTGTATTGATAAAATACTCTCTAGTATTTTTTTCTTCTTGCAAAGTCATGAAATACAGCATATTCCCATAGCAAATGGGAACTATGGTTTTGTTTTTTATCCTATTATGCGAATAATTTATATTAGATCTATAAACTGAATTGTTAACATGCTGTGGTAGGGAAACTATTAGTATACACCAGCAAATGAAGCATGAAAAAGACTGAATAGACTGTCTCACTCTGTTGTTCTTCATACAATTAATATAATATAAAATGCCAGCTAAGCTTGCCTACTGTGTCTTCTCAATAATATATAGAATGGAACTCAGTGCTTTCAAGAGTGGGTATCCAGTAATTGTTCTTAAAATTGTTTAGATCACCATTAAAGGGAAGGTACAATTTCTCCTCTCCAGGCTGAACCGGATGCTTCTATTACAGTTGTGCTGCTCAAAGGCAAGTTTTGATTTTTTCTGCCTTGTGGAAGACACTTACTGTGAAGGAGAATTCTGGAAAAGCAGTAGCCTACTAGTCATGGGGCTGCAGCCCTTTCCTGAGACCTGGGTCAACTGAACTTTCATTGGTTTATAGCTCTCAGCAGCAATGGATTATGTGCCAGCTTTATGGTGTGTAGATGTAAGCCAGTTTGGGGCCACAAAAAGAAACTATGCAGCCATTTGCGTGTTGGCCCTCAAAAGTCTGAAGAGCCAGAGTATATTTTGCTTTATTGCACAAGTAGTTGATATGTGCTAGTATTTCTTTACAGAGAGACACATATTTTCTCCCTTGTGTTCCCATTGAATATGATACAACTTGAACAACAGTGGCAGAATCAGAAGTACAACTCACTGTGCTACCGCCAAGTCCTGCAGTACGTGTGCTTTACTTTATGCAAGAATAATCATACAACTGAAAGTAGAACAGCATAGATTGAGTAGCGATTGCATGACTAATGAAGCTAGGAAACATTAAGAGGGGAAAAGGGGGTTTTATTTGCTTAAAATGCATCTTCCCAAGTAGGCTGTGTCCTGTAGTTGATGTCTAATTCCACTGTAATTTCTGGAGTTGCACAGTTTATTTTTGGTTTGTCTCTTGATTTACTTGTACATTTCCCCTCATTGCTCTACACAAGTGTCTTGAATGACTCAATCTCTTGAACGAGTCTTACTCTCAGCTTTGTCTCCTTGCACACCAATTCCTCTGCAGCAACTTGCTTTCTAGAGAATTATTATTAGAACACCAGAAAACTCATACATGATAGTCCTTTTCTCTCAAACCAAATGTAGCAGCGAAATAAACACACCTGTAAAACAGGTATTCAGACAAGACACCTTGCACCACCTTTCAGTTTGTTACTTCCTACTCCTCGTCTGCTTGCTGTCTGTATAAATTACTCTGCAAACTTGATAGTTGCTTTCATATTTTTTTTCTGTCCAGATGCAAATCACCCAGCATATTTTGGCACAACATACATTTTCTTAAATATATATATTTATATACATATATATTTTTTCTTTTCAGTTATGCTTAAATTTGTCATAAACAGAGTAGTTGAGTAGCTCCTGCTATGAGCCTGCTTCAGTGCTTTCAGTATTGCAGAAATCATGGGGAAAGTGTTCTCTAGCAATACATTACATGGATGTAACGTCACCCGTTCTTCCTGTCCATTTTGTGCTAGAAAAAGCAGAAAACCTCAGAGCTCTTAAGAAAGTACACTTATGTTTTCTTCAGTTGTGTGGGGTGTGTATTTGAAAAGGTTTTACAAAGAAGAGTATTTTGAACTTGTATCTCATTCTTTGTGAAGTTTGTTTGCGTCCTACGATTATTTACACACACATCAAGTTACCAGTTTGCTTTCAGCATACAAATAGCATTTTATTTTTGGTTCTTTTCATCCCCTTTAATTTAAAGGCAAGTTCCACTCTAAACTGCTGTAAGTGCATGACAACTGGAAAGGTACCTTCAAAGGTACTGCATATTCAAGGTGCCCTCAGTGCTGGAGATGTCTGTAGTGAGCAGTAGAAATAGCAGTAGAAATAAAGCTCCTGTTGGGAACAACCAGGGTAGAAAATGGGAATAGATGCTTAAGGGGGGAGATTCTCATCCTGAGAAGGACATGCTGCACTAGAATCATGAGGAGGAAGGACTCCTTTGCTTCACAATTTAAGTAATTCATTCAGCAAAATACCAATTAATGTTTTGATTCTATTAATCTTATTATTAATATTTTTATTATTATTTTGTAAAAATAGTGAAACCCCACTTCCTCTGCAATCTGGATGTAATGGACAAAATTATGAAAAAAAAAAAAAAGCAAACTTACAAAAAAATTAGTCTTTTCAAGCCTGCTGTGATACACCAGGAATACAAATTATTTCTTTGATGGGAAACTTGAACTACTTTTGGCTTTTTTGAAATCATTTGCATTGACCATTATAATTTGACCCGAGTATGAATGACAAGCTAGGCCTTTCAGGCTACGTACCATTCACATTAAAGAATTGACTTAAGTCTGAACAAAAGTTTTGTTATTTTCACATCAAGAGATTTTTATAAGGAATTAACATCTTTCTGCCCATATAACATTAAAAATACATCCATATTCTCATATTTATTCCCTATTTCCTTTTTATTCTCTTTTTTCTTAAAATCCTTGATAGTTCTTTTTTAGTAGGAAAATGTTAGGAATTGACAACGTTGCAACTACTGCAGTGAAATCTGCAAAAATCTTAAGTTCTACACATTCACTTTTGTAAATTGTTTATAATTCTAGAATAGTTCTGACTTTCCATACTTGGACAAATAATTCTTTAATTGATTATCTGAGACATCTTTTGGTCTTGAGGCAAACTGGGACTGTAAGGCAAACAGTATGTGAAATCAGCACTAGACCAGTGTTGTGAACAGAAAGATATTACAGACACTAATTGTCCTCAGATAAATATTACTTGTGTAGGGGTCAGGTCTGAAGCAACATAACTAATATATAGGTAGAAGTGCTTAACATTCTTTGTCATAGTAATCATTATTTGTTACAATATGTTGATGGATTATTCTAAGCATATGAGCGTGGGCTTATCATTTATCCTTTGTACCTCTGTATAGCATGTACTTTATACCTACACAGTGTACCTGTGCTTTCACATTTTAGCAATTGTTTATTGGATGCTTTATGTAACACGAGCACAGAGCAAAAACGGATTGTTAATCACTAGCAGAGATACCAGCCAGAGTGTATTTATCTTGTAAGCAGCTAAGCTTTAGTGGAATCTTGTACTGTTTCCTATTTGTCTCTCCTCATCTGGAGCATTCTCCTCATTTGTTACTCATCTGCAAGTGTTATCAGAGTTTGCTCCAGCTGTGATCATAGCCTCTTCAACACTCTTGAACAATTTAGAGGAAAAAATCAGGTTTTATATTTTGCCTTTAAGATCAGTCAGTAAAAGTACATGGGCTTGGACAGGGTTTCTTTTTCATTTCATGTTTAATTGTAATCTAGCAGTGTTAAGAAACCAGAAAGTTGCAGAATGTTTCCAGAGCAATTGAGGTTTCTGTGCTGGAGCTTCGTTACTTGTGATTGTAGAGACGTTGATATGTTGGCACTGCTTTTTCCTATAGTGACATCTCAGCAAGCTTGAAGATGAAATGTAAATTCTCAGTCTCCCATGGGTATGCATGTCAAAGTCAATTTTGAGTTTCTTTCCTTGCATTCCTTGCCTCAGATTTACTCAAAGGCAATATCCAACAGAAAGAATGTCTAATGTCACCTTCTATTAAAATGCAGTGGCGCCTATTCCAGTTATTGGTTTTGGTCTGTAGTTTTGAAGAAAATGTTAATATTGGTTGGTTTTGGAAAAAAACAAAACAAAACAAAACAAAACAAAAAAAAAAAAAAAAAAACATTGCTCCAGAAAGACAATTCTTAGTGTTATCAGAATAGATTATTTATCTGTCTATGCAGTTGTGTATGCATACAGACAGACATGTGTATGTACATATCTATAAAAGATTTCCTGTGGGAATCTTCAGAGGAACAGTTACAGAGCTCTCTTGAAAATCTGTTCAGTGGCAGTTTTGCTGTTTCTTTGTATAAGCTATTAAACACAGCTGTCCATCAGTTGGTACAATTTGAGGGCACAGATAATTTGCTCTCTTGATTCCAGAAAAATGGTTCTCTCCTCCTTTTACTTCTCCCACCTGTTCATAAGCGCCTAAATCTAGAGTTAGAAATTATTGTGGTGTTTTGTCACCATATGTAGCAAGGCAAACCTGTGTATGTTGCTGTGAGGTTGTAAGGTGTCATGCCAGATTAACTAATGGGGAAACGAAGCACAAGAGAGGCTTATGTTGTGTCTCCTGATGTCTTCCCTTGTGTCTCTACGGTTGTGTGGGGCTAACGTTGGGTGTTTAAGGCCGAGCTGGTTACTGAATCCATCTCTTGGGTGCTTTAGAAGCAACTTCCTCCTCAGCTGTAAATGCAGTGGGGCTGTGAGCTAAGTTAAGCCCTTGCTCCATGGTTTCTGGACCTCTTGAACGGTTTCCTGAGGCTCAGATTTGTCAGTCATTGGGAGTTTGAGATTGTCACTGCTTTGCTTCAGTTATCATTGAGCCCCCTCTTGTACACTGCTCAGCTGACTGACTCAGGTATGCGATCAAGGGTGACACGGATCCTCATTCCAAGTATTCTCATGTAGTTGCTGCTCTTTTGTTGTACTAGTTAGTGCTTTATTAGTGACAAAAAAATTGATAGTGTTTCTGTTCACTGAGAAGGGCTGTGCATAGAGTTTTTTTACCCTGCAGCCTATAGATGTGAAGAGTTTTTAAAAAGTCAATTGTCATTTCAGTGAGTTGATGATGAGACACTTAGTTGCCATGCTATTTTCCTTTGTTTATGGCTATTTTACCTGTACTCTCATCTCTAATGTGCATACTTTAAAGGGTCACTATTATCCTTCCTTTTTTTTCTGAATTTCTTTTTGTTTCAGCTCAAGAAGTTCATAAGGACTCCAGAGATCCCTTCAAAGCATGTGAGGAACTGGGTCCCAAAGGTCCTGGAGCAGAGGCGGCAAGGCTTAGAGTTGTACTTGCAGGTAAGTCTTCTCTCATTGGTGTGAAAGTAAAAGCAGCATACCTTTTCAGAGTGGTAGTATCCAAAACTTTTGTAGACATTGCAGGCACAAAGGGGGCTGTTTTACTGAGAGGCAATTTTAAATGTGGGAAATGAGTTGCATCCTTACTAGCAGTGATGATCTATGTTCAGTTAGCATGACTAGCAGCTGGAAATCTGGACTGTTTGCATTTTGTTTCTTATTCTGACATAGGCTTCTGACTGACTTTGGGTAACCTACTAGTACCACATTTTCCTGTGTGTAAAATAATAATCATTTTTTACAAAGATGTTTTTGTTGTACCAATGAAAAATACTGTGGGGAAAAAAAAAAAAAAGAGTCTTTATCTAAACCAACCTCTGCTTAGATGGACTAGGGAAGAAGCAGCTCATCAAATTTATATTGTCTACTGTACATGCATGTATCTGTATTGTTCATCTAGTTGAAATAGGCACATCATCTCATATTCATTTCACTCTGGGCAGTTGCATTTAGAGACCTAGTTTATACCTACATGTACTTGGACATTGATTTTGCTACATACTATAAAGAGAGTCTTGAGGAATGATTCGGACATACAGACATCTAAATATATGGGTGATAAATATTGTCTTTTTTAAATAGATGGAATTTCTACACATGCCACGATTGCTTCAAAGGTTATTCTCTTTTAAATTGAAAATGCCCAATGGTGTAATTCCACAGCCATTTCTATGGTGACAAAACCAGATTAAGCTGTTCTTCAACATGTCGTCCCAGTTCACTGCACCTTCAGCTCTTTTATTAAAGGTGACCATAGAAATAATCTGAGTGAAAAGATAACATTTTTGTGAGGATGGCTAGAGTGACATATTCTATTTTTACTCAGATAATTTCAGAGATCAGATTTATGTCATCATCCGCAGTTGCACTGGCACAACTGGAAGAGTGGTGAACTGCAAAATAATGTACAGTGAGCTGCCATCAAAGAAAATGGATGTTAACCTGCGCTGCTCAGGAACCTGCCTGATTTTCAGGAAGGTTTGTAAGAGAAAACTCCTTAAGGAGGAAATAATTACTGTGTGATGCAAGAGAGTATTACTTCTGACATTACACTTTCAAAAGCAAGTTTGGAAAGGAGGAACATACAACTTAAAATTTATTCTGAGATGTCGGAAGAGTTTCAGGCAACATAGTTTATTTTTTAATTTAGGTATTTAGTTATTAATTGCTAAATAGGAATATGTAATCCCTTTTTTCTTACTGCTCTATGTGATTTATAGTATCATCGGCATGTAAAAATTAATTTTATTTAATCTGCATCTATAATTTATTGTTATGGGTGAAAAAAAATTGCTGTTGGAGAGACTTTAATTTTGAAAAAGAAAAGGGTCTTTTTGTTTTCAGTGGCTATCATCACAGCCTGTGCAATCATCAGTGTGCCTTTCTTCTGTGGATATTTGCTATGACTTGCTTTTTTTTTATTATTTTCATGAAGATGTCTTTTGTAGAACACCACTACTAAGGCACATGTACCCATTCCTCTTATGAAGTTGATTTTGTTAAAAAGATACAGGGGTAAATTGCTTCGCACTTTTAATTGCTGATAAACTTTAGAAGAACATCTCCCCCTACTGGAAGAGTTAGCCAACTCTTGCTCTTCTACATTGCTGTACATGCAATTGACTTTTCCCCTCATCTGCTGCTAGTGGCTATCACAGGAACACACAGGGTAAGGTTGAAGTGGACAACTGATGAAAACAAGGCCAACCATATTAATGTGTATACCAAAATAAAATAATTAATAATAAATATTTTAGTAAACTAAACTAAATAAACTAATTAAAATAATAATTCTATAATTGAAATCTGGATAAAAATGAGGTGAAATTTGACTATTTGAATTGTTTTGTATCATGTAGTAAAGAAAGCAAAAAAATTCCATTGTCTGAGGTTGAATGTTTACACTCTTACTTCTTTGTGATCTTTTGTATTGGCTTTACATGGCAAAGTTTTGGTGGCACGAGGGTTTGCAGGGGTGACCTCTGTGAGCACAGCCCAGCAGCTGCCCCATGTCAAAGCAGAGCCAGCCCCAGCTGCTCCAGAAGGGACCTGCTGCTGGCCAGAGCCGAGCCATGAGCAGCACTGGGTGGGCCTCTGGGAGAGCAAAGTTAAGAGGGGGAAAAGAACTGCTGGGCAACAGCAGCTGGGAGAGAGGGGTGAGAAAATAGAGCAACAGCCCTGCAGCCCCCATGGGCAGTGCAGCAGGAGGGCAGGAGGTGCTGCAGGCAGGCAGCAGCAGTTCCCCTGCGGGCTGTGCAGGGAGAGGCCCCTGGTGGAGCAGGCTGTCCCCCTGCAGCCCATGGGTCCCACATGGAGCAGATCTCCACGCTGCAGCCCCCCCATGGGTGGAGGAGCCCCCGCTGGAGCAGGTGGATGTGGCCTGGAGGAGGCTGCGGCCCATGGAGAGCCCCCGCAGGAGCAGGCCCCGGGCCGGAGCTGCAGCCCGTGGAGAGGAGCCCACGCAGGAGCAGGGGGTCTAGGGGGAGCTGCCGCCCACCCGTGGGGGACCCGTGCTGGAGCAGTTTGCTCCTGGGGGATGGATGGATGGATGGACCCCGTGGGACGGAGCCGTGTGGGAGCAGTGCTTGAGGAGCTGCTGCCTGTGGGCAGCCCCCCAGGATCAGTTCGGGAAGGACGGCATCCCTGGGAGGGACCCCACGGGGGGCAGGGGCAGAGAGGGACCGTGAGGGAGCCGCAGATCCAAAGCATCAGGGACTGACCACAGCCTCCACTACCCATTCCTCTGTGCCAGGCAGGGGGAGGAGGTAGAGAAGTGTTCGAAGGTAGGAAGGTGTTTTTAGTTCTCACTGCTCTAGTCCTTTATTAAATGGCAATAAATTACATTAATCTTCCTTACCTTGAGTCTGTTTTGCCTGTGATGGTAATTGGTGAGTTATCTCCCTGTCCTTATCTCAACCCCTGAGCTTTTTCTGTTATATTTTCTCCCTCTGTCCATCTGAATAAGGGTGGTGAGAGAGCGGCCTGGTGGTGATTAGCTACCTAATAGCATTAAACCACCACATCTTTTCATGATGGAACCTCCCTTTTAAATCATTTCAGTGTATGCTGTTTTTTTTCTTGGAGTAGATGGACAGAAGCTCACTAGATTTTTCTGAAGAATAGCAAAATCGTGAATAAACCAAATATTCTGAGATTGTGATATCCAAATGTTTATTTTCTTAAATTTAACAACATCCAATGTCAGCTAATATTCATTAGCTGTCTTGTTCTCCTTGGTTTTGAAAGCTAGGTGAGGGTTTGCGCTTATTATAATGGTCTGATTTTCATGGAGTCCTGAAAGATTGATTTATGTCAGTTGTTTTAACTGGCTTTCACATTGAACAAGCTTGCCTGGAATTTACAACTTTTTTCTTTTTAGTACTGTGGAACAACTGACTGGTAAATACTAATGTATTTATTCAAGAGTACGTATAGTAATTCATCAATATGCATAATAATAATTGAGAGCCTTTGTGAATGCTGAGAACAGTCAACTGACTGACAAGTGAAAGGAAGGATTATATTTACTCTGTTAATGAGGGAACAGATGCAAAGATAACTGAATAACAGAACATGGCCCTAAACAGTCAAGCAAATTAGTACAAAGCAATAAGCAAATGCTCCTCTGCTGATCCGTGATAACTGTCGGTGTGCATGAGCTTAGACTACAGCATGCAGAATTTACATTGAGCTGGTTTTGTCTTTGCTAAAATAGAAAGTGCATGTTACTGACAGTGAAAGAGGACTAAACCAGCTCTAACTACCTTGTGTTGGCTATCAACTAAGAACATTCTGACAATTACCACAAATCAATTAGTGTGTGATATAAATTCTGACTTGATGGTAAATTATATAGGTATCTGAGCTTGTAGCTTTCAATACAGCAGAGATTAGAATCCAGTTGTTTAAATTTAAAATTTATAAAATAAATCATTGGATTACATTATTGCTGACAAAAATTTCTCTGAAAGTACTGTTAGATTGCACAAAGATTTGCACTTCCCTAAATGCAGATGTTAATATGTCTTCTCTTGAGACATTTCCAGAAGAGTCTGATATTGAGACAAGGTAGAACATAAAATTAATGTAGCTGGTTATGTAGTCTCTCATGTGAGAGCGGCAGCCAATCGGACTTTCATAAAAAGTCCATGACTGCTGATAGTTTGAAGAAATACTTGCTTGAACATACCAGAAGTTAAAGGTAAGTGTTGAAGATAATGGGGCAGACAGCTAATTGGCATTGTAGCTTCTGGGTGTTTTTATTTTTTATTTTTCATCTGCTCTATAACCTTGGACTGACCACTTATCACAAAGCAATACAGAAATATGTTATGCTTTGATAGTGTATTTAAAGGAAATACAGACTGCTTGAAATGCTCCCTTTTGCACAGTATTGTTTGTGTATGAGTTCAGTAAGTCATCTTTTGGATGGGCCAACTGCACCAGTAGTTGGGTTTTTATTTTGGAGACATTGAAGACATTGTTGAGATTCCTAAGGGCAGCACTTAGGGACCTTATCTAATTGGTTATTGAAGCAACTGCAGCTGTGTTGTCAATCTGATCGGTATTTGTTACAATTAGATTTTGTATGATGTACTCTTGGAGGAGCAGTTTTTATGGAGCTTATTTCCAGTGAATTGGTAATGGGGAAGAATTTGATCTAACCACCTGCCCTCTACTGATTTGGAGTTAGGTCATATCCTTGTCCCAGTAAGCTGACACTAGATGTTATTGCCATCCAGTCTCTCTGCCCTAGGGACTTGCCCTTTGACAGACCTTCCTTTTAAAGTTCAATGGAATAGATACTTTTTAACCCCCTTGGGCAGAAGAAATCTCATCATTTGCTGATATCATCAGCCCAACAAGATAACAGACATTGTTAACAGAATTGACTGTGAAGTGGCACCCACATCTCAACATGAGAAGATGTAGCTGCCAGTCTTCACTGAAATGATTTGGTTATGGAGATTTTGAAGAAGGCTCATATTTGTGATGAGCTTGAGGATGGTAACTTGGGGTCTAAGTGACCTGAGGAGATTCTTCTTGTGACTGGCAGGAATCTAATATAAAACTGAAGACTAAACCTTCTGAACTAGTCTGTATGTATGTAAGGTCTTTATGCACATACATTTCCAACCAGAGATAGTACATAGAGCTAATATTTCTCTCTCAGTTGATGTCAAGAAAGCGTACTTGCCTTTTACTTACTCTTGAACTTCGTAAGAAGAGAACAGTCCTGATTCCTGGAGATAAGATTGGTTAAAGTGCTGCTTGGCTGTGAGACTTGAAGACTTGATGAACTTCAACATTCCAGAGTTTCAGGAGTCCAAATCTGCAAAATGAATTATAGAGTTTATGAAACTGGACTAGAGATTTGTTTTCCATTTAAGGAAATAATCTGGAGATCTGAGAAGCACTTTGACCTATATTTCAGTATTCTTCAAAATGCAGTGCTCTTAAAAAATATTTTAACTACCAATCTTTCCTGAAAAAGATAAGTAAAACCGAATCCGTTATGATTTTGCTTTTCAAAAGTAAAACACAATCCTATCCTCCTTAACTGTGTTAGCTTACAGCAGGGTGGAGCTAGGAAAACCATGGCTATAGTGATGAATAATGTCTAATTGCTTTATGTGTAAGTTCATCAGAAATATAAAGGAGAAAATCACTCATTATTACATTGAATTTTTTTACTCTGTTTTGGGGAACTGTTCAATAGCATACACAACAACAAAAAAACAAACAAAAAAAAAGATGAACATTTCTGCAGTTGATGACTGCAGAAGAAAAAACCTACCTTATGGAGTATTTTTCCTAAAATGTCATTTCTTCAAAAACAAACGAACCAACAAAAAAAACCACCTCTGACTTTAGTCACCAATCTCAATTGTTCATATTCTGAAGCTGTTGAGATATCCTCAGTTATGTTGATCTAGTTCTGTACTGTTGCTTCATAAAAGTTTTAGATTCAGTTAAAAGAAATTAAAGTATTGAAAATACCTTTTTGATGACTTGGAAACTGTTGCAGAGTGTTGCTCATCTAATACAGTGTTTCATAACATAAGTAAGGTTCAGCTTTCTCAGTCTTTTCCCCTTTTCACTATCCTTCTGAGGAGTTAGATGATCTTACAGTGTTGAAGAAATAGAGTTTTACATCACCTAGTGGGGAGTTTCATTAGTTTCTCACTGCTTAATTTGATTCAATTTCTGTTGGCCTTTTGCTGTTCTAACAAGGAGGAGTGTGAATCCCATCACTTATAATCTTGTCCATCTTCAAGAAGATTGGAGAGGTCTCTTCTCTAAGAAAAGCCATCTAGATTCTTGATGCCAGTCTGCAAGTGCTCCACAGTGTACTTGAGCTAGAATTTTGCCTTTTAATAGCTAAATAACACTTCTCTGTAACTATAGCTGAAATACTGCTTCAGAGCTGTCTTGGTTGGAGGAGGATCAGAAGATGTGTGAAAGTGATGAACATAAGCTTTTAATGATGCACAAGACTTTTCACTACTTAATCTTTGTAAAGTGGGGAAAAAAAAATGTCTTACAATAGTACATAAAAGTCAGCCTGAGCTGTGCTAGGCAGAATAAAAGCTAGGCTGTCGTATGAAGAGAGGAGATCTTGGTTTGTGGGTTGCTTGAAGCTGACAAAGAAAACTAGAATCAGAAGCATTCTGTAAGTGTTTAATAACTGAAACAGTTCTTGACTTTGCATTATCAGTATTAAAGGAGAAAGAAAGGTAATGTCTGTAGATGCAGATGGCTTTGAACCTGTGCTGTTGGAGCTTTTTAGAAATATTGAGATATCTGTATATGGTGTGCGTGCTTCTATGAGACATTCTGTTGCTTTTGCCGAATGAAGATAAATCACTGGCTACTAATTAATTCTGTAAGGGTAATGGCAGAAGGATCATAGAACTACTCAATGATCATTCAGCTATTTAAATTTTAACTCTGTATACTTCATTTATGGCATTTATCCATTCTGTCAATGTTAATATTCATGATAATTGTCCTTTCTTTGTATTCTCAGAAATGTGCTCTGTATCAAGAGTTAAGTTATTCCTGAATACCTGTGTGTTGTTACCAAAGCGTATGGTGAATGCCAACAGTCTGAACTGTTTCAAGGGAAGACTGGAAAAGCTCATGGGAGAGTTCGCATTTGCATAGAAAGTCTGTAGAAATAACTTTTGAGGCTGCTGAAGTATCGAAGGAAGTATTTAATATGTTAGTCCTGGTCATTTATACTCTTTCTTGATATCTGTTTATCACAGCCATTTTTGGAGACAGACATTTTTGGAGCAGTGCTAAATGGACCTTTGCTAACACGTTATTATTTTTTAGCTTGTTATTGAATTTGATGAAACATCGCTGTGTTTTCATGAATTAAACCTTGCCTGTATCATGAACACTAGTCTTAAAAGAAAGAAATGCTGAATCATATGGCTGGTAAGATATGGTTGAATCATACTGATATATTGAAGAGGAAAAGACTAATGCCTTTTGGGATTAAATGATTTACTTTACACATGTGAGGTAATTGGCATTGTATTTAAAAGCTGAACTCATGAACGTCATGAAAAATGAACTCACTGAAAGAATTTTTAAAATTAAAGCTTCTGTGCAAAATGTGGGTTGAATTTTGTTCTTCTCCACCTAATTCTGTGCATGCCTTACGTGTGGGCTTTTTCTCGCTAGACTTTTCTTTAACTATGCACCATATCTGAGAGCAAGAGCTGCATAGAATTCACTTTGACTTCCTTGTGTCATTCATTAGCCACCACAAAGCTTTCTGTACCAGCGATCCTTCCCTTTGACCTTTGTACACGTTCTCTGTTGGGATCTATTTCTAACTAATTTAACACCAAATTGGCTTATTTGCAGAAAAATAAAAATAAAAAATCCTATCAAGTCGAGAACAGATACTTATCTTCCTGATTGCTGTTTCTGGAAAGCAGTGTTGTTTTAAAAGCAGATGAATACACCAGGAGGAAAGAACCTAGTTTTAGAAAGTTGCAAGTAGAAGTTAGAAACAATGAAATAAGATTTAACCGATGTCCTGCTGCAGAGGCTGTTGAATCACCCCCATCCATTAATCACATTGAAAATTCTCTCCATTATCCAAAATTAATCAGTGTCTTGCTTCTCTAATGCCATTTAGTCGGCAGTAATCAAGGTTGAACTCTACCTGTAAGAAGCTATAAAAGCAATGGTATAAAGTATAAAAAGGCAAAATGTTCTTTGTCCTTATTAAAGATTGTGAGCAGAGTGTTAAATAATATTAATGGCTGGGATTGTCAGTACTTAACAGTACTTTCCTAGTACAAGTGACTTTATTGATCGATACAGTCTCAATGTAACAGGGCAGATTATTCTACTGATTTTATCGAAACCTTAACTAAGTTTGTTAGTGTACCACATATCTTTAAATAGATCTAGATGATGATGTAGATTAAGAAAAGCAGACCACCATCCATCTTTTTTTGATCGGTTAATAACTTAAATCCATCATTGCTAAGACCAGCTCTTTTAAGGTTCTGTTGTGCATACGTGTTTTTTTTGGTGGTATGGATACTTAGCTGTTTTTAGATGGCTGTGGGTTTCAAAGAAGTGTGCTTGACACGCATACTTGCATATTGGCTAAGAAGAGGTGTAAAATAAGAGGAAAGCAAAATAATTTTGCAGATAATTTAAAGGAGAGCTTTTTAATAACACTTTCTGCTTGCAAATGTGTTTCCTACAGAAATGTTCCAAGCTTTTTCAAACATGCTTGGGAAAATTACCTGATTTATGTTTTAAAAGTATGTATTTTTTCCTTCAGTAATCTGTGTTTGTTGTTGATGGTGGTGTGGGTTTTTTTTTCTGTATAGAACTCTGCTGCATGAATTTATCTCTCATTTTGCTCTTACATGTCAGAGCTGATCAAAGTAAATTTTACTCAGTTAAAAGCAAAATTTGTATTAGAAGTCGTGACAGGTTTAGAAACCATGTCTAAATGTTCATTCTCTTTTCACTGTGCTGTATATTATCATGCTACAGTATCACTGTCACCCAAATTAAGATGAACATCAAATTGTAGTTATTGCATATTATACACAGAGTGAGAAATGGTCTCCATCATGGCCCAAACAGACCTCGTGAGAACTGAAAGACCTGCCCAGACCTTCAGTTTCAGGGAGGGAACTCCAGAATCTGGAAGTCCCCTGAAGGCCGAGGTGAGTGTTGTGGGTGCAAGCGTGCCCAGATGAACGAACTTTTTGAGCAATTTGCAAGAGGAGCTCAGCAGCCAGCATAGGATCCAGGAATTAGAGTGAGAGATTGAAGGATGGTATTGGGAACTGGCATGGACTGAGCAACAGCCCTGCCTTAAGTCCTTGCATGGGGCAGGTAAACTGGCTTCCAACCCTGATCTGATGTACTTGACTGACAAGACAAGGGAGACTGAACCCTTGTCTCCTCTCAGAGCAGAAGGAGGAGTGTTCCCCATCCACTCAAAAGTGTCCCTAAACAACAGATACGGTGCTGTGGGGCTGGAACAGGGAGAGTGTGTGAGTAATTGTCAAGACCCAGAAAGGGATAACCATACAAAGTCTGTCCAACCAACCACCTGTGCTAGAACCAGTGCCACTATAAAAGCACAAAGGTTGTTAGTAATTGGCAGTTTCTCACTGAGAGGCACTGAGGCTCCCATTTGCCATCCAGACAATCTCTCTAGAGAGGTTTACCTGCTAGAGGCACCACATTCACAATATTACAAAGATTTTACTGAGCCTGGTAAAGCCAGAGGACTAACTCCCATTCCTACTCTTTCATTTAGGGTCAAAGGAGGATGCAACAAGGAGATTCTGAAATATTAAAAGGGTCTTTTTGCCCCTCAGAAAGATGTGGAAGGGGTCAGGAGTACAGGTAGTGTTCTCCACTGTCCTCCAGTTGGAAACTGGGACCCAAGAAGAAGGTGAATGGATGAGGTGAATGGTAGGCTGTGTGGCTGGGGTTTTGGATTCTGTGATCTCAGACAAAATGAGCATGTTGACACTGGATGGGGTGCACCTGACCCCAGAGTGCTGCAGACAGTAAGCTGGCTGGATTTGTTAGCCAAGCTCTAAACTGGGTTCAGTGGGGAAGGGGATATACCTCTGAGTAACAGAGAAGAACCAGGAAGTGCCAACACTTCAGGAAGCAACAGGGAAATACCTGTCAGTTGTCCCAGAGGAATTAGGAGGGCTCCTCTAAAAAGGTGATGCTGCTGATAGCCCAGGTGAAGTGCCTCTGCACCAATGCACACAACACAGGAAATAAACAGGACAAATTGGAAACCACGGTGCAATTAGAAAACTAGGACCTGACTGCTGTCATGGAGATGTGGTGGGATGAATCACAAAACTGGAACACTACAATCAAGGACTAGTACTGAGAACTAGTAAACAAGAACTGGTAAATAAAGACATGGAGAAGGCTGAGGTACTCAACTAATTCCTTCCTTTAGTCTTCACTGCCAGTCAGGCTTCCCACATCTCTCATTTCCCTGAACCTCTAGGCAGGGGCTTGGGGAGCAAAATCCTTCCCAGTGTAAGTGGAGAGCAGGTTTGAGATCACCTGATGGAACTGAACAGGTACAAATTTATGGGGCCCGATGCCACGCATCCCAGGGGCCTGAGGGAACTGGCTGATGGAGTTGCCAAGCCTCTCTCCATCATATTTGAGAAGTCCTGGCAGTCAGGTGAACTCCATGGTGAAAAAGGGAAACACCACTCCCATTTTTGAAAAGAGTAGAAAGGAGGACCAGGAGGACCAACGTCTGTGCCTGGCAAGATCATGGAATAGGTCCTCCTGAAAGCAATGTCAAGACACAGGCAGGACAAGGAGGTGATCTGAGACAGCCAGCATGGCTTCAGCAAGGGTAAATTGTGCCTGACCAGTCTGGTGGCCTTCTGTGATGGAATGTCTGCCTCAGTTGACAAGGGAAGACCAACTGATGTCAGCTGTGTGGACTTGTGTAAGGCCTTTGACATGGTCCCACATGACATCCTGATCTCCAAATTGGAGAGAGATGGATTTGAAGGGTGGATGAAGATGATAGAAAAAATATTTTCTAGTGTTTTATTATTGCATGTGTAATGCAATAGCCTATGCTCTGTTGCAACTGTTCAGTAGTATATAACATAAAACTAACAGGTAGTTTAGACCTACATTCGACAAATCACTGCCTTTATTCAATCCAATAGTATTATTTTGCCTACGCTCTTTGTGTGACTGAAGACTATTTATTAAATTTCTTCAGGTATTTGTAAACTGTATGTGAGCATTGAGTAGAAGTACATGAAGTAGTGAACAAATCTATCTTTATAGCAGGATTTGTATTTTTCACATAAGAGACAGGCCATATTTGGAGGTGAGAGGAAGAAAACAAAATAGTGAATACATGATGAATACCTGAATATGATCAATTCTGTGCTTTGGATGAAGAACTGGCTCTTGGGTTCAAAAAGTAGGATGGGGTCATGTAAGCAAGAGCTAATACATCCTTACATACAAGGAAGCTGAATCAAAGTTTGATTGATAAAGTTAATCTGACAGTTCTTCACCTCAAAGTGTGTAATAACTTCCAAATTTTTGTCTAACATTGTTTGTATCTGGTAAAGGGACTGGAAAACAAGACATATGAAGAGCAGCCGAGAGAACTGGAGTTGGTTAGTCTTGAGAAAAAGAGGCCTCATGGCTCTCCATGGCTACCTGAGAAAAGGCTGCAGCGAGGAGAGTGTCAGTCTCTTTTCTCAGGTGAGAAGTGATAGGGCACAAGGAAACAGCCTCAGGTTGTGGCAGGGGAGGTTTTGATTGGTCATTGGGAAGAATTTCTTCATGGAAAGGGAGGTTAGGCACTGGAGCAGGCTGCCCAGGGAAGTGGTGGAGTTGCCATCCCTGAAGGTGTTTGAGAGCATGGGTATGACATGTAGGGACATGGTTTAGAGATGGATTTGGTCATGTTAGGTGATGGTTGGACTTGATCTGATGGGTCTTTTCCAACCTGAATCATTCAATGATTCCAAGACTCAGTGTAGACCATTCTGAAGGAAAAAACAAACAAACATCCATGGCTATAGAACTAAGTGCAAGGTTTTACTGGAAATATGCTGAATTAAGTGAGCAGGAGTTCTTGAGCTTCTGTTTTAAGGATGGTGTATGGAAAGAGCACAGGCACACACAAAAAAGAAAAATTTTTGCAAGAAGGGCATGAAAGCAAGAGATAGGAACTGGTCTGGCAGAAGTGAGCAGAGCAGGACACAACTAGAATTCCTCAGTTAGGTTTTGGGATGGTGATCAGTGAGCCTTCCAGTTTGGTCCTGCAGTAAACTGCACTCTCCTACCTCAGAAAAAATCCTGTTTTAAGTGTTGTCTTTTTGTGTCTTTTATAGTATCTTGCATGTCTCCTTCTGAAGGGCATGTTGAAGGATTTCAGAGTGAGCTAAGGGGGAGAAGGGGTAGCCTAGTAGAATAACAAATGCCTGTTATCTTCTGCTAACACTATCTCCACGCACATCAGCATTGCTTGCCTGTATTTTTTCTTTTCACCAGCTCATTGTCTCTGTAATCAGAATATAATATGGATTTAGTTAAGAGTAAAAAAGCTCATTTTATTGAAGCTGTTGACTGTAGAATATCTTGACCGAAACAGACTTGAATTTAAGTGCATGTGCAAATAAATCTGCATTACTAAATAATGGTAAATTTATAATTCTGTTACAGATTTTTCCCAATTTACATTACTGACAGAAACTTTCATAGAGTTTCTAGTTGTGATAAATACTATGAATTCTACATTAAAAACAAATCAAAAATATTGATATAAAATTGAGGTTTGCAATGCAGTTTCTTTTTTTAAAATTGTTCATACCTATTGTTGTCTTTATCTAATATACTTTTTCTTCTGTAGGTGAAAAAGTTTAGAGAAACAAAGCGTGGAGTAGAAGTAGAACCTTAATTTCATTAGGCACGTTGTAACTGGTGAAGATTAATGCATATATCTCTTGCTAATTCTTTTCAATTACTCAGTTCATATAAATTCCCAAACCTTGTTAATTATTCTGAAGTCAAGTGGTAATTTTTAACAGTATTTCCACAGCAAGGGAATTTTCCTGGTGTAACCTTGCCCTCTGGTAGAAACTCTCAGCAGATTAGGCATTCTGACTCTAGTCCATTCATTTTCAGCACAAGCCTAATTGCTGCCGACTGCCTGCCACAGGTACCCTGGTTATCGTACATTTAAGGGATGCAGGTTCTTCTGAGAACAAATAAGGAAAGATTAATTGTTTGTTTTGTTTCATCCCAAGAGAAATGTGGGAGCTTAATCAAGAAAAATAATTTCTTCTGTTGATTTGGCTTATTTGTGGAAAGGAGTAATTGTATAGAGGCAGGCATAGAGCTATGCATTTTGAAAGAAATGTTGCCGTTTACCTACATGGGAAGCAAAGATACAGCAAAATGAATGTAACACAGCATTGGAATTGATGGGGATGGTTCACATTTCTCATAGTAAGTAATTTGGCTGCTGGGCTTTTATTTGAACCAATATTGCTAGGTGGTATTGTCATTTGTTTTGTCTGCTTCTTTGGAAATCTAATCAAGGAGACAATAGTAGGGGGAAAAACGCTTTTCCAAATTGTCCTTAATTGCTAGAGCACAAAGTGAACTAAACACTCTGGTATTTCCAATTAAAGAACTTGTTTCCAGCAAGGACCATTAAATCTATCTTTCCCAATCTGATAAATAAGCTATCAAAGAGTGGAACAGATTAATTGAGAGCAATTAGTTCAAAGCTCAGTATAAAAGTCAGAGTAAACCAACGTTATCAATGAATGCAAATTTCAAATAAAGCACTAAGAAACACTGTTGCAGCAAAATGGAGTTGAGAGTAACCACTGAACACAAAAGAAAATTTCATCTGTGATACAGCAATTAGCCTTGCTTCTCCTCACAGCAGAAGCATTAATTGCCATTTATTTTGAAGACCTCTGTTAATGGGCTGTCAAATTGTATTTGACACATTTGCTACATACATTTCTCTTACAACGTGGTGCAAGAAATAAAGGCAGAGGGAAATCACAGATCCCACAGTTCAGAGCTGATCACTGGGCTTATTCTGATTATACTTAAAACTCATGAAAGCTCTGCTTATGCTACCACTGTTGTGTTTGTAACTGTCTGGTAGACAAGGGAATGTCTTAAGTGTGGTTTGTTAATGTCAATAACCAGTAGCACTTGTGTCTGGTAGAGACTTAAGCCTAGCACGTTAGAGTTTGATGCCTCTTTAATGCAGGTGGGTCTCCCTACTGATGCATACCTACACAGTGTTGAACGGTGGCTCTTTCTTCCAGATATCTGTGCATGCCAGTTCGTATTGGCCCACATGCTGTAAGCTGCTTTCTGTACATGGTCTGGGTATTTCCTTTAATGATAAACTGTAGGAGAGCTGCCTGGATGTTCAACTGAAGGGCCAGTCTTTTGATTTTTGAGAAAGAGTGCATCTGCTTGTGAAGAGAGCCTCCCTGTCATCTTAGAAATAAACTTATTGACTTTGAGTGTTAGTATACTCAAAGCAAGTATTGAAAGTTGTTTCAGTTGATGGTGTTAGCTGTATATGTAAGGCTTTAGAGTCACATGCTCCCAGGTTTATTCCACCAAGAAGAAAGAGTTCGGCTATACACGTAGTCTGTTCCACACTAATCAGTCTTAATTTCCAAGACAGTTTTAGAGAACTACCTTAGCCTTGGTCAGTGGTATCGCTGCCCTTCGTGTTGGCGTGACTCATGTAAACTGATAAGCACAAACATACCAACTGCCAGAGCTCGTAAGGCTGCTCTCCCAGACCAGCAGATTCAGGGGTGCATCCGTGGCCTTTAAAGCAGCTGTGTGGCTGGAACCTGCTTTTGCGGAATTACAGTTTTAAAATGGTTGGATAAAAATCTTATTTCTTATGCTGTTGCAACCCACTGGGCATGTCTATTCTAGGAAAATGAAAAGGTCAGTGGTAACTTTCCTGATAAACATTCTGAGAAAATGTCACTCCAGTTACATGTAGCTGTAGTAGTGGGCGAGTTCGTCCTCCATTTTTAGGGTCTTTTTAGTTATTAATTCTAGAATATCATCATCATTAGGAAAACACAGTATTTATAATTGTGATAGTGTGGTGTCATATCAGCTCATGTATTGGTAATAACTAGCATGCAGCAACAGACATAGTGCCTTGAACCAGGTATTTCCAGTATTTTTCTTTAATATCTTCTCTGGCAAGTCACTAAGTGATCACAGTTGTGTTTTATTCGGAGTAACTGGGTTTATGAGCAGTTGGCTGTAACATTGGTTTCTGCAAAATTCTTAGAATGTCCCCCAAAAAGCATGAGGAATTTAGAAGAATGAAAGCTCTCCCAGTTTCCCCAGATGCCAGGACATCCAGATTTCCAAGTGTGCTTTTCAGCATGGGATCCAGCTCTCAGACGAGGTTCAGGGGTGAAGATTACCAATTTAGCATTTAAAAAACACTTATTAAGCAACAAGACGTCATGGTAAAGCTGCAGTGAAGCAAAGTCTATGCACAGAATTCACAATCAGCAGTCCTGTAGCCATCAGCATTTTAGCAATTGTCTCTATGTTATCCCATCAAATGCTCCTCTCTGTATTTGGACTCTTAACCAAGGTCATGCAGCAATACACGCTAATACTTTTGAGCAGCAGCAGTTATATAACTTCATGATTAGGAAGCAGGTTTTTTTGTTTGTTTGTTTGTTTGTTTGTTTTTTAATAAGGTCATTGTACTTATATGCTGTGCAGTGATGCTTATTGGCTTTACAGGTAGATATCTTTATTACTAACTTGCATTCAGAGCCATGCCAGTTTAATCATGCAACTTTAATTAGTTATCCAACTTTAAGCGCTGGAATGATGAGGATGTGTACTGGAAGAGTAAGTTACCACAGCGTATTGGGGTCTTTTTTAGTATCAGAAATAAAGGCTACTGGGTTTTATGATGAATTTATGCTCTTAGTGATGCAGGTGGCTGTCAACAATTGTGCTCAAATGCAAGTAGTCAGGAACAGTCTTAATCATGTAAAAGTAGAAACAATATTTCAGTCTGGTCTAGCAGCCACGCTTGGCATCTCAAAACAGATTGACAGTGGACAATAAATAAATAAATAAATAAATAAATAAATAGATCCCAATTGCTCTAGTTTGGGCAATTATTTTTGCCTAGTTTTTACAGAGGGGTGATATTCACCAAAGAAATCAGAGAGGAGTCCAGCATCAAACCACGTAGATGATGCTGTGGAAGTGGGTGGGTGGAGAAGACAAGCTCATTAATGTGTGGATGGAGACATCTAAATTATTTTTCCTGCATGTATTTGCCATTTTTCTCAACCATCGTGTTACCATTTTTGTACGTGTATCAGAGTCATTTGGCTTCATGTCACTACCCAGTTTTTATGGGTTGTTGTTTTTTATTTCATTTTTTAATTTCATTTCGTTACATTTCATTAAAGTTGTGTAAATTCACTTCCGTGACAGTCTCCATGACTGGTTCATTCAGTCTAAGTATCGGTCATAGTGTTGTCTTCTAATGATCAAGTGCAGATCACTTCTGTGTCCCGCAGAAAATTGTAGAGATAAATTCTACTATTAACCCTCTCTGAACTCCTGTACTGTATCCACATCCCACTTTGATTTCTGGGCACCAGTTCTCCCAACATACTTACACTGATGGCATACTCCACTTTTATTTGATTATTGTGGAGTCCAGAGTCTAATTAAGTTCTCTGTGCCATAGTATTTTAGCATGCTCTTGTCCCTTAATTGAGGCAGTAGGAAAGGTGATTTAAAATATCAGTGAAACCTTAGCTTCAGATGACAAGTCTTTATTGTAGGGTAAGCAAGAGCCTACAGGGGCAGCGTAACCACTAGGAAGGGTGCAACACAGCCTTTCTTGCAAGTTATTCTTGCATGGGAAACTCAGAGAACAAAAAAAAAATGGGCCAAAAATGAGTAATAGTGGTAAAGAAGGTTTCTGAAAATACAGAATATGTGATTCATGAGCTCATGAATCCCAGTTTCCAACTCATTGGCCAAAATTACTGGCCAAAATTAAGTAGTCCTCTGGTTGCTGGTTAAGGAACTTAAAGCAGTTGTAAAATGTAGAGATAACAGCAAAACCATGAGATTATAGAGAGCAGCTTGTCATCCTCACACTGTTAATGTTCTGGGAATTTTTAACAGAAATCCAGATAGTTATGTTACTTCTGTTAGGGGGCTCGCTTGCAATCTTATTTCTCCTTTTGGGAGAACTTGTTCCTCTTTCAAGAATGTGGAGAGCTTTAGCAAAATCAGAACATTATCTGTAGAGTTGCTACACTGATAAATGCAGCCTTCTGCTGATGCTGCTCATCTTCCATCAGCACAGGAGAGGTAAATAAGCATTCACTGACCAAGTTAGGATCGTCTCTTTTCACAAGTAATTGCATAGTTCTTCACCTTTATCAAGGAATCCCTTGCTGGTGAGTTTTGGGAGGGACAAGTGTCAAGGCACAGAACCATAATGAAGTACCTGTGATTGAGCAAGGATTACATTGCTCCGTTAATTCTGTAAAAACTTGTCAGTTTGCCACCCAAATAAATGCCTAGAGTGCGTAAAACACGGAACAGAGTGACCTCTAGAAGAAAAATCAATGGCAATTCATATTTCATATGTCTATAATTGCTTGTGAGAGCATGGCAGCAGTTTGTTTATAGAGCAGCTCATTCTACCAGGGATTGTTTCCTGACTTTTTCTTCTTTTCAGTGGTGATGCCTCTCATGGATTGTGAATTACAGCCAGATGCAGCAGTAGACAAGTTTTATTGGTGGCAATTTTTTATTATTGTTTTCACATTACTGTCTTCAGAATTGCTGCGCCGTGCTGTGTTTGAACCAGTGCACTAATCTATAGTCACAAGTAAATCGCGTTCACAACTATTTCCTTGGAAGAATCCTGATGCTGTTTTTTACTTTCCTTTCAGTACAAAAGGCATTTTCCTCTGTGAACTTATCCATTTGCTTGTATTTTAACCATCAAACTCAACACATTGTGAGGCCTTCATTTTTAAGCGATTTCTCAGAGAGACAAGGAATTCTCACTCTGCTAATTTAAAGACAGAATTTTTGAAATACCTCCTCCCTCCCCCCCCCTTGCTTTGCTTTGTTGTTTTTTTTTTTTTTTTTTTCATTTTTTTAAGATGCTGTTGTAAGATTTGTATCCCCACTGAGGACCAAGATGTCATAGGGATAGAGAAAATGCCGCTCACTTTATGGATTACTGTTAGGTCAACAAAACTTTGGCAGCATTGATTAACTTGACAGTGAGTACAGCAGTACATTTATCACTTATGGCTGTGCTGTAGAAAATCTAATAAGAGGCAAACAATTCCCTTTAGAGCAGTAACAGGTTCACTGTGGCTAACGGTGCATGCACTGGAAATTTCTGACTTTAAATTATACCCTTGCTGCTAGTTGGGTCATTGACTCAAAGCTACTGCAGTTTCACTGCTATGTTCTGTGTTATTAATTTGATCAAAATTGTTTGGGTTTCTATAAATGTGATCAAACCATATATTGGAGTGCATACGAACTCATATGCGTTTTTGAAGAAGACATGCAGAACGAGCTTGTTCCAAGCTTGTAGAAGGGACAGCTCGTATGTAGGAGAGTTAGCTGTCTGTTAAAACTAAATGTTTGGGCTCTTACGAGATTATAAAAGAAAAAAAAAAAAAGTGTAGTGCTGCTTATAAATTATCCTCTTGTTCACAGGTATAAATAAACCCAAACGTCAAATGCATCTTATTTTAAAAGTTTCATTGGTTGGTCAGAAGGACTTTTTTCATATGTGTGAATGTATGCTTTATTAATTACCAGTTATTGTCTTAAAAATTCTATATAAGTTGATTTACAGATATGTTTATGCAGTTGTCTTGTTTTTTAAGAGCTATGAGAAGTGAACAATGAGCAAGTGATTTTTTTCTGTCCAGTGTACAAGTGCTGCTGCTTGACTGCAAGTTACTGTTTGGTACTGATACTTTATTTTTGGTCATAAATTCATTTTTATGCAGACTTGCTTGGATTCATTTTTAATAATGACCAGTGCACTGGGAAGCGCCTGCATTGCAAATATGTAGAAAATATTTTTTGCTTTTTTGTTGTTGTGATTGTTTTTAAGATTTGTACTCAGTTGTTCTTTTAAATGGAAGATGTTCTTTCATAGAAGTGTACCCAAGCTGTTGAAATAAGCAAAAGTAAGTAAAGACTGTGCACATGAATAATTGTGTTCCTATACACGTTTTCTTCGTTACTCTTTTCTGTTTGTAATAATAAGTGCTGATCTGAACATGCAGTGAGGAATTGAATTTGTGGCTTTATCTTTGTGACATATTCTGCAAAATTACTGTTCAAATGAAAGAGTGCTTAATTTTTTTAATGTTAGGGTATATAGCTCACTAGAGAAGAGCCTTTGTGAGTAACAACTGTTATTTCAAGTACTTTATGTTATTTTAGGAAACAGTCTAAATTGGAGAGTTTGTTCTGCAATATCTGTAAAAATGATGTCGTTTTCTTTGTTGGGAGAGAAGTATTCTACTTGAATCAATTGTCAGGAGGCTTAATGTAATAAGGCAGTTTGTGGTCTGACTAAAAGAAACACTGTGCAAAAGAAATTCCCATAGCAGTTTGTTTTTAACAGAAAAACTGAGTTCACCTGAAACATAAATACATTGAAAACCAAGACTTAATAAGGCAGAGCAGCTTTAGAAGGAAGCAGAGTGGGTTGCTGTCCAAAGCACATCTTGCAATGTCTGTGATTTAACCAAATATCTATGTTAATCATAGTATAGCTCTATTAACAGCATAACAACAGGTTCTTTGCAACAAATCATCAGGCAGGCTGACATAAGTAACCTTTACATAGTAGGGCGAAAAATTAAAATTAAAATAGTGCTTCCTGTTTCATTCTTCTTCTTTTTTTTTTTTTTTTTTTTTTTTTTATTTGCCAGGTAGAAGTTGTGTTTCTCCTTCTTACTGTATATTAGCGGCAACAAGACATATTTCCACACATTTTCCTGGGTTCATACAATAAAGGAGTTACCCTACTGCCTGCCTTACTGAACAGAGACCTGATATTGATTAACTATCACAGTGGCATCAGAACTACTCTTAGGATTCAATTTTTTTGTTGTTTTGCATATTTTATTGATCAGAAGTGGTAAATGAGCATCAAGCGTGCAAGAAGACGATGAATTGTTTACTTGCATAAAATAACCTTTCAATAAGGGAAGATGCATTGCTCACACTTTTGGTGCTGTTCTGCTGCCCGAAGCAGATGGCATTCAGCTGCTATTGATTTGCTCCTATAGTTACAGAGCAGCATGTAACAAGGCATGCTCATTTCACTGAAAGAGAGGTGAGGGTTTTTTTTTTGCTAGGGTGGTGGGAATGAAAAAGGGAGGACAGTTTTGGTTTTTTTGTTTTGTTTTGTTTTGTTTTGTTTTGTTTTTTTCCCCTTGGCTTTTTTTTCTTCTTTTTTTTTTTTTTTCCCCAAGTTTTTTCTTAAAGGGGTGGTAAGTGAATAAGAAAAAACAGAAAACCTTGCAACTTTGTTAGCAGCTCTACAAAAACAAAAAGCAAGGTTTGCATGGTTGCAGAAAAAAGGGGAGTTACTTCCTAGTTCTAGCACTTCTAATAATACTAATTTCTGCTAAGGGCTATACCCCACAGCAGATCGAATCCATGAGCAAGTACCTAAAATTGTGAAAAGCATGCAGAATTTAGCATCATAAAATCTACACCTAACTTCTTTGCTGGTGTATTTTTATTTATATGTTTTACCCTACTTGCGTAAAGACTTAGCTCCCTCACAACACAAAATCACTCTGCAATACACTGGGCTTGATTCTGAGAACAGTTGATTGCACAAATGAGAAAGGAATTTGATAACCTGCTGTCAGATCTCTCCTGTAACAGTGGTGGTGGTGGTAGAGAAATAGGGAATGGGGACAAAATGAGGTTTTTCTGAAAGTTTATTTGAAAGGGTTTTTAATCCAGCATTTTGGCACTAATGTATTAACAAGCAAGATCTATGTTTGACAGATTTTAATGAAATACAGATATATACTCATAAAACAGAGTAAATAGAGCACAGGAATGGTTGTTCTGGAACAAAACATTGTGTGTAATTGAGAGGCTTGTTTCAGGAAGAGTACTATGGTGGGTGCTGCTGAGAACAGGGATGCAGTCCCCAGTCTTTCAACATAGAAGGAACCCAGCTGTCAAGATCCACAAGTGTGTTAGTAGGAGGATTAACAAACTTAGCCTCTTGATGGACCAGTTAAATATTATGAGAACATGACTGCCATACAGTAAGCTCTTCCTTGCATGCCTGTTCTGCAGTGACTCTTACTGCTGGAAGTGCCTACTGTTTATTTTTGAAGTCCTAAGCATCAACCTGCTCTGGTGTTGTTTGGAAAAATAAAATAATTTACTCAGTTCTGACAGCCCTGCTGTTATTCATGTCATTTACATTGTCTTTCATTTTTAATGAAAATAATTAATCAGTTTTGACCCCTGACAAAAAATAAAAAAAAATCTCACAGCATAATTAGTGCTAGTTATTTACCAATAATTTAATTTCAATAAACTTATTAGTGGCTGTTAAAAAAATGTCCTCCTTATCTGTTCAAACTTCTGTTGTTCTCTGACATAGATTCCAACTTGCTTGTGTCATTTATGAAATGCTGTTTTGCTGTTTTTCTAGTGTCCATATGGTTAGGTGTGACTAAATCTTGACCATTGTTTCAGAATACTTCTGTAGTATAAAGAGGTAAGATGTTGTCTGAATCTTCCACTTTAACCTGTTGGTTTGAGCCCAGATTAGAAAACTCTTTGAGAATTTTTTTTCAAAGACAACAAACTTTCATGAGGGTTTTTGTTTTGTTTTGTTTCCAGAAAACATATGTTTTTGAATCAATGACTATCATTGTCAGCACAGCATTTACCTCAATTGTAAGTTGATTGTATCTTGCTCTCCTATGGCGCTAGGGAAATGTTTTAAACATAAGAATTATTACAAACAGAAGTTTACTTAATGTGATCTGGAAAAGCTGTGTGTTTTTAAATGGAATTTCCTGTGTACAGTGGTTCTAAGTGAAACCGAGTTGCTGTCACAAATTAAAACAAATATATCGTTATTATATTCCTGTGATACCTATTCATGCTGTCAGTGCTGACTTCTGTTTTAGTTTTTTTTTTCTTTCTGTTTTTCTCTTTCTTTCATTTCTCAGTTTATAAGTGGTCAACATTTGCTTTGTGCTTCTTTGCTCTTGTATAAGCAACCACTTCATTAGCTCCAGTATTAGGGAATCAAAGTAAATTGTTGTGTTAATTATTCAGCAAAAGATTTTTACCTTGTGTTTACTGCTGAAGATGAGTAAATGTCTTGCAAATGCAACATGGTATTTTCTTTTTAAGCTGATTAAAATTTAATGCATGCATCTGATATTTTAAAGCTTAGTTTAACATTCTTCCTACAGTTACTCTTCCAACATTGCGAACTCTAACAAAATAGCTTAGGGTCTTTATTTAACACCACATTTTCTGCTGAAAAGACTACCAACTCTCAAAACTATATATATATATATATATAAATGCATAACTTGGTCATTTATGTTACCCCTTCTTTACCTCTGCAAAAATGACACAATGAGTTCATTAACCCCAAGTGCAGTGAATTCCCTGTGCTTTCTACATTCTCTTGTTTGGACTTCGGAGTGGGTACCTGCTGCTTAGTCTAATTAGTTTCAAAGGGAATGTCGAATCATTTCTCAGGAGTTTTCTCTGACCCAAAACCTGTGACAAGAAAATATCAGGGAGACAAAATAAGAAGTTACCATAGAGTTGAATAGCGTTTTTGTTACACCACCTTGTGCAGTTTAAGTGGGGGAGTTTTCCTCTGGTGATTTCTAGATTTTTGATGACATTTACATGAAATTGTCGGTTTTGTGGAGTGCAAGACTTGTTTTCATAGCTAACTTCATCAGTTTTAATCAACCACCTCATTTCCCAGCAAAGCCAATATTATGAATTAGTGTTTCTTATGAGGCAAAAAGCAAAGAAGAATACTATTTAAAGTCTTTTGAGGCGTTTTAGGGGTTTCAGTGGTTTTTAGGCTTTTTCAGTTCATTCAAAGCTGTGTTATTTGATCAAAACCACATTATCTGACCAAAAAACTCTAAGATCCAATCCAACATCTGCATCTTAATAGAATAGTCTGTAACACATTCAGATAGGGCTCATCCAGAGGGTGTTCATGGGGAGATTAAGAAAAACTCATGCTGCAGGGCTGCCTCTCTGTTTCTGTGATTGCTGTCTTATCATTCTGTTGCATTTGTCTCTGAAGAATGAAGTATGGCTTAATTTTTTAATTGTGGCCTTTTTTTCTGACTTGCTCATAGGTTTCCTCCTTATTAATGAGTATTTACTACATAGTAAATGTAGTATATAGAAAATAGGAAAAAAGAAAACCTATTCTGTGCAGAAATTGGTGATAATTTTTAACTCCCCTTAGAAATGGAACATGTTAACAAGAGAAAAAAAAAAACAAAAAAAAAAAAAACACATTTTGATGTAATTTGTTATGTCTAAAAATTAACCATGAAAATACTTACAGATACTGCAGCTACTCTGCAGCTAAAATTATATTTTCTTTCAGAGTATTTTTAATAAAGTATGAATTGTTTTCAATATATTGTACAGCCTATGTAAAACTTCGAGTTAATTGAAATAGTGTTCATTTAACTTTCACTTCACATTCAGAAATGTTTGTATTTAATACAGGAAAAGAAAGCAAGCAGCATTTGGTTCAAGGTGATCTTTTGAGATTTCTTAAACCATTTGTTGTGTTCCATTAACTCCTTTCTGTTTTATCTTTGCTTTGCCCTAGTGTTATATGGCTTTTCACATCTTTAAGTAATGTGCACATTTCTGAAACAAAACTAACTACTCACAGTTGAGAGGAGAAAGAAGTGTTAGATTATTGTTCCCAAATCACCTCATCGTCTTCTCTTCCTGCAAGTGGGGACAGTGTCCACCCACTGCATCAGCCTCCAACTTGGTCTTTTGTCCACGGCAGCCCTTCACGTAGGATCTGCAATGCAGAGCAGAGCTCTCGTATCTCCTCAGCAAATCTGCACCCTCTCTAAAGCTGGGAGAGGAAGGAGGTAGAGGGCTTGTGGATGCGAAAAGCCAAGAAACTACTTTTCACCATGGGGATTTGCTGGTGGGGGCTGGCAAGTGGAAGCAGCCTCTTGCCACCACCTGAGTGGTGGTGGTTGAGTGAAAGAAGGTAGAAGAGCGAGCTGTCCCCCAGCCATGCTCCATCTTCCTTCTCTGACAGGGCCATCCACTACTGCTGACAAGTACACTTGACTGTAACTCAGCTGGTGTAGCAAGAAGTAGTATTTGGAGCAGACTCGACCACAGGTTCCTCTGGGAGAGCAGGCTGCTTCTGATAGTGGTCAAAAGCAGAAACATGAGGGAGAATACAGAGAACACGCTTTGACACCTCCCCCTTATTACACTCTCAATTTCCATGCATTTTCAGTTCACTGAATTCCTCTTCCATCAATCTATTTAGTCTCTCCTTAAATACATAAAATTTCAGCATCTGTAACATCCTGTGGCACAAGGTTTAACTACTTGTCCCACGAAGAAGTACCTCCTTTTTTTTTGCTAACAATATTATATAATAATAATTAATAACACTTCTTTTTATTCTAATACTCTTTAATAATCTTTTAATTTGCCTTTTATAATTGCTGCAGGATAGTGAGCTTACCTTCTGAGGGACATATTGTAGTCCCCAGCATCTCATTCCTCTGGTCACAAATGTTCAGCCTAAAGCCCATCACACTTTGGTATTTTTTCCCTATACACCTCGCTATGGGCTGTATTCTCCTAGCCTCTGTTTGATGACATTTAACTAATTATTTACCTTTGCAAGGATTGCAGGTTTGGGTTTGGGGTTTGCCTTAAAGCCTTAGGTAGGATTCTTTGCCAATAATCTTTTGGAAATGAAATGAGGTTCAATCGATATGGCCACCTCTGTCTCTGCGGTTTTTGATCCTTTCAGGAGTTGCAGTAAGTTTTGAAATGGGATCTCCCTTTACTGCATTACCATTGTCCTTCTGCATTCAGACGTCTTTATCCACGTGCCCACTAACCCTATTCCATATTGTAATTATATTGTAATTGTTTCTAGCTTGCCTGTTACTTGTGACTTTATAAGTCTTCAGATCTCTCCTGGTACTTTTGTATTTTGTTTAATCTTGCCTTAGATTGTTTGCCATTTTTCAGTCCTCACGTGCGAAGCAGCCATAAACTATGCATAAACACCTTGTTAATTCAGAAATTTCATCCGGTAGTTCCCATAGGTGTTTTGGTGGAATACTGTGTGTTCTGATGACTTTTTATTACAACAAGCAAATACTCTTCTGTGCATTTTATGACATCAATTAGAGACATACTTTGATGAGGATCCCTACCCTCTCCCCCCCCCCCCCAAAACCACAGATGTTTGCTATTTAATGCTGAGGTTTCATTGTTTAAATTTGGCAGTGATTAATTCTGGAAGGGTTATCACATATGAAGAAGAAACAAAAAGGTCCTAAACTCAAAATGTAGAGGAATGGTGTTATAATTGACAAAAGCATTGCAAATTTGGAATATCTGGAACTGACATTTTCAGTACCAGCCTTATTCACTCCTAGAGGATGTATTTATGACAGTCTTTACGTGTCCAGATACTGCTGTAGGTTTTGGTGCAAGGTTTTCTCTCAGACTTCCTTCTCATGAGGGCACAAAGATCAACATAGTAGAACAGCATATGGTTATGCAAGGGAAACAAAACCAAAAAAAAATGTAATTTCCAAACTTTCCAGGTGTTGCGGCTTGAATTTTTTTTTTATTCATTGCAACTTGTTTGTATTTAGTTTCTTTAAGCTTTCATTATACACTCTCGTAAGTGTAAACATCTTCTGCTTTTAACAACTCTGGTGTTGTAGCATTTGTATTATGCATCATTAATGCAGCATTGCTTTTCCTGAGCCTTCTATCCCTGTGGTCTTAAGAAGTCTCTTAAGATGACTTTTCAAGCAAAAATACCTAAATTCTCTAGCATCCTGGAATGTGTGTTTTCTGGATATGCTGATTGATATATATATTATTGTCTAAAGTATTCCTGCATCTGTTTGTTTTCAGCAGCATTATTGACATGGTGTTAATTACTTGTTAATTGTTCATTGTCTTAGTGGTCCATTGACTTTTAAAAAACACTTTGGTTCAGCCATTTTAAAATCAACATTTATTTTGGTGTCTTTCTTTGTCATTATGGATCTGCTTTCTCTTTTGTACTACCTTTTGCTTTTACTTGTTTTTAAAAGCCTTTCTTGTTCCTACTACCTTTTTTGAATATCAACCTGCCTTTCAGCTTCTTTTCCTTTTGCTCTGTTGATTTCTTCATTTCTCATCCAGCTTTGTCTTAACCTCCGATCCTTTGAGCAGTGTCTCAGGAAATAATATTGACTGCTTCCTTTCATTTTTATTTTTCAAAGGAACTGTAGTCTGTTGCACTTTGTTTCTAATCATTCAAGGGCTAGCCTTCTATTTTGCCGTGAAGAGAAATTCACTGTATGTGCTTACTACATTATGTTTGCAGTCTTCAAAAAAAAAATAATTTCAATATTGTTTTTTTCACATCAAACAGATTGTATTTATACACTTAACCTCATCAGTCTGTTCTCCACTTAGTAGTTAAGCATTAATTGGAACTGTAAATGTGCAATTAACTACCCGTTTAACTGAAGTACTCATTAACTTAAAACTTATTTGGTAGTATTTTTAATCAAAATGAGTAAAGTGTGTTAAAATTAGGTAAGACATAAGTGAAAATGTTAATAGCCTATAGACTCTTATGAAGCTTTCTGCATATAGATCTTCAATGATGATCCAGCAGTTGTTTAACCTATTGCTTCTATGTAGTTCCTTTTTCCTCTCTGAAGCATGAAAGCATAGATGCTTTCACAGATGATTTCGTCACTCACAGGAGATACCTGGTGAGTTTTAAATTCCTCAGAAGTATAGTAAATAGATCTGAAAAGTTGGTGCAGGAATTTATTTTTTTTTTTAACTCTTCTCCAATCTTGAGGTTCAGAGGTGCAATTTCTCCCAGTGCTTTTTTCATTTATTCTTTCCTTCATTCTTTTGTTTGTTCTTTTGTTCATTCTTTATAAAATAACAAACTTTTGCTGTAAAACCTTTTACATTAACTTTCAGATATTATTTTGTGGGTCTTTGTTGGCATATAATACCTACGGTCAACATCTTGTTTGCTTTCACGCTCTCCTGTGTAGATTGCACACCTCTGCTGTTGATTTCCATTTGATAGGCAGTCTAGGAGTGTTGGCTAGATGGTGCTTTGTTACCGTTATAAGCATCACTTCAGTGTTGTTGTGTTTGTGGTTTTGTGTTTATGTCTTTATACAGAATTTTAAGCATGGTTGATACCTCCTGCTCTAACAAAACTGCCCATCAGTGGTATCACCATTTCTGGTGGTATTGAAAAGCAGTAATTACTTACTATGATAACTTAAGTGATATACTTACAGATAATTCTTGTTGATATTATACAATATTCTCACTGAAGAAAGAAGTAAATTTTTTCGTAGGTCTTCACAATGGGTAATACAAAGCACTATTGTATCTGCTATTTAAAAAAAAAAAAAAAAAAGAAAGAAAGAAAGAAAAAAGAAAAAAGAAAAGGAACATTTCTCTTAGAAGTCTGGTTCCTCTGTCTACTTGGTTTTTAGTTAATATGTTTTTTTGGTAACCTTTTTATCATTTCATGGGACTGTATAAAGCAGTTCAGGAAAAGGAGGTTAATAGAAGAATATAGACTCTAAAGTGTTCTAAAAGATGTGGGTTTTGGTCCCAGTGGAGACTGACACTCCAGCCTACTTACTGTAGCTGGAAAGTATTGATTTTCTTCTCCCCCTTTTTAGCTGCACCACTGAATTAGGTATTGTGAAGCATCTTTCCCTGTGAAGAGAGGAAAAACTGTCATGAACTTTTTCACCCTAACAGCACAGCATTTCAAACTAAACCCGATTGAATGGAAAAGTCTGTAAGGACTCTTAAAAACCTTGTAACTCAGCTCCCCATTCTTATTTCTCCCTCTCTAATGGCTGTTCCAGCAACCTTGAGAAAGTATGAGACATGATTGTAAGAAATTATTTTTAAGTCTTTTTCATTAAAAACAAAACCAATAATAATAACAATAATAATAAAATCTGTGAAAACAGTTCATTCCTGGCGTATGATCTCCTAAGGTTAGCAAAGTGGTCTTGTTCAGGTTTTCAGCAGGCTGTTCAGTTACTGTTATAATTGGCTGATGAGTAGGTTTGGACCTAACTAGAATGCCAGTGTTCGATTTCAGTGTCCTCTGTGAAGATATGTCACCATTTACCCTGGCTTTAGTGACAATTTTCTAAAAAGAAAACTCGTGGGAAATCATTATGCTGTTTATACGTCTCCCTTGTTGGAGAGCATTATCCTGTGATATTTTAGCACTGTTTTCCACTGCATGATGGCATCTAGCTAAGGTTAAGGCAGAACAAGTCCCTTTGCAATTTTGTGACTATATTTTACTTGCTGAAGGAGAAAAGATAACTGACAATTAAGTATTTTGGATGTCACTGAAAGAACATGTGCAACTAATCAATGACATCCTCAGGGAACGTGATTTTATAAAACTGATAAGGTAGAAAAATTGGGATTTTTGTGATTTGTGTTACATAATAATAATTACACCCTTTCGATGAAAAAAGACATTTCTGCTGATATAAACATCAAGCTTTCCCTTGTGTGAGTGTGATTTTTTGTTGTTGTTGTTTTCCTGGAGCATGGAATAGTTCATTAAAGTATGACAGTAACGGATAAACACCCTTTACGTTTTTTTAAGAATATATGGCATTTATGCGCTTAGTTCAGCTGAAATCAATGAGTTTGAAAAATGTATTTTGGAGTCACTTCCCAAAACTGCCAGAGGTTGTTTGTGTTAGGTGTTTTAGTTCTTTGTGTTATTTTTTTTTTTCCCTTCTTGTTGTTTTTGTTTAGTTTTTAATAAGGAATTACACGTTTTGATTTTTGTTCAAGTCAGTCTAATTAAGTTACTGGGGTCCATATGTGAAAATCATTACTATGATCTTGGTAGAATTCAGATGTATTGGAAATACACATTACTAATAAAATAATTGTAAAGTTTTGTTTCTTTGAAAATATATATCTTTAACTTTTTGATTGCAGAGCAAATGAGATGTAGTCATGTTTATAAGCCACTGTCATATATTCACTTGAATGCAAGCAACATTTGGGCATTTTACATCACAAATATAGATTGTGGTTTAGAGATTTTACTTACCGGAAACTTTTCTGCTCAGCTCTTATCCAAAGATGAAGTTTGCAAAACAGTTTTCAATCAGAAGTCCAAAATCTGTTGTATTATGGGTTATTCCGGGTATATTAAGCCAATTACAAAAACACTTATTTTGGATTTAGGAATAGTTTTGAGCAACTTAAATACAAAGTTAGGAATACACTTATATTTTTCTCTGAATATCCACTTTGGGCCACCACCAGTTACAGAAAATACAGATAAAGAGATGCACCTAATTCAGCATGTCTAGTTTTTTTTTTTTTTTTTCCCCAAGGTCTTTTGTGAAGGCGTAGTACTTTCTGAAAGCACAGTTTCTACCATGTATATTAAATAGCTGGATTGTGTGCTGTCCATTTTTGGCATTAAAGTCAAACCAGAAGATAATTCGCTCACTTGCTGGTCATTATTTAAATAAGTAAATATTACATTATTTTGTGATTCCTTAAAATGTCTGTGGCATTATATTAATTGGAAATCCCTTATTTTTTTTTTTTCAATACAGTCATATTTTTCTTCATAAAATTCTGGAAATGATAAAATTACCAGTCAGCAGAGATGGCATCCAAATACAGTACGGTGCAAAATTGCCTTTGTTTCTCTACAAATTCTGCTTCTTGAAGTTTATTGAAGAGCTTATTGAAAAGTAGAGTTACTGACCGTTAACAAACTTTTTTGGGAAAAGACACTAAAACATGCTATTTCCTCACATCTCTTTTGTGAATTACATTTGGTTGGGGCAGTTTATCAGGGTTTGGGTTGACTTGATGTATGTTGTGAAAAAAAAAATTGAAGAAACAGAATGAGATTAATCTGGAGTGATTGGGAATAGCATCAAATAGTTTTGTAAGAGCTGTTGAGAGCTTTTATGTTCATACAACAGCATATCCCTAACAATCACTGCTCTGTTCAGCAGCCTCAGCAGGCAACTCTTCTTTTGGAAAAAGCTGGGAACAGGAAGTGCAAGCACAAGGTTGCATGGAAGCACTGGGTGCCCTTAAGCATCTTTACACAACTTCTTGTAGTTCTCCATTGCGTCTAGTTAGTAAGATGGTTTTATTGGAGCACATCATACACATTGTTATGCAATTCACACAGTCTCTGAATATGCATCCACCTCCACTCCTCCTTCTGTGCATAACCTGAATGCAGAACAAGATAAATTTTGCAGCAGTGTAGTGCTGATTTTACAGAATGCAAATGGAGTGGCATTTTTTAATGCAGCATTTTCATATAGAGGTGAACTGAAAGGCTTAACACTTGTCAACATTTCAGATCCTTCTGTTTCTTCTGTAGAAGTTGTTATATCCATCACAATCTAGGACAGAAAAGTTCAAAAGCTGTATTTTTCCTTGTTATTTTTTAACTTCTTTGTGATGGCTTCAACTGTGGAAGAAATATAGACTCTGAATTCAGATTTGCAAAAGTAACCTAAAAAGAACCATTTACCAAATGTCGTTGTTGTTAAATGTGTTTCTCTAAGGCTTTGTACACTGTATGTAGTTTTTACATGAACTGGATTTCATTACACAAATATTTGCTATAAAACCTTAGGCCAAACTGCTCTGAGTCTGGAGTAGGTGACCTCTAGATGTCTTTTCCAACCTGTTTTTTTAAAAACGTGTGTGTGTGCCTGTTCTTCTCTGCATGCTATTGTGTCTTCCTACTAATACTGCAATATAGAAGAATACATACACAGAAATAAGTTATACCTGTGTATAAGCTGAGTTTTTTTTTCTTCCATCACCATTGTTATTTCTTCTCTAGTTTTGTTTCTTCTAATGCAGCATGTGAAAGTGGATAGCTTTACTTGCACAAGTGACTTTATTTAACTGTTTATTTATAAATCTGTTTAAGTTTCCTAATAAGTTTAAATAA
The DNA here is from genome assembly GCF_965140915.1 of Aythya marila. Taxonomy (NCBI): domain Eukaryota; kingdom Metazoa; phylum Chordata; class Aves; order Anseriformes; family Anatidae; genus Aythya; species Aythya marila. The sequence goes on along the minus strand of NC_139080.1, from coordinate 65,187,132 downwards.
GTTTAAAATAAGTTTCTTCCGTGCATGTGTTCGCTCTGGGTCAGGCCTTTATGAGGCAAAGCTTGTGACTTTCATTTGTATGTGAAGTACTGGACTCTGACATCTATATAGATGTGTGGCAGTGTGAACAGTAAATAAATAAGGATTAATCTTTCAGATGAGACATTGGTTGAATATATGAACTGTTTTGTTTATCTTGTGGAAATCAACATTTTATTTTATTTTTTTGTCTGCATTTGTGAAACTGGCAGAGGTCTTTTGTTTTCTTTAAAAGTCATTCCTTCATTATGAATATGCATGTAAGCATTTCATTTATTTTCTATGTACTTTCAAGTGTACTTTTAATTCATTTACTAAAAATTTTAAATCATCTCATCTGTGCAAAAACAAGGGATGGAGTCCATCCAGCCATTATGTCGTTGCCATAAAAGAACGTGGCAGGTCTTTGGTGAGAGACCAGCAGGTCTTTGGTCAGAGCTTTGTCTTTAGGAACCACAGCGCAAATATGAGGAATATGCTGTAAGCTGATCTGTCAAGAAAAGCGGAGAGTTTACCTTGTTTGCATGCATTAATTAGTAAGGCATGCATTAATAAAATTCAACAAAGTTGACACTTCCTTTTTCCACTGTTTTGCCAGGCAGTGTGCTTCAGGGAGGTGAGCATGGAAGCACTGAGCTGTAGCTGCTTTATTTTATGTTTTAAATAAATAGAGTTTTATTCAAAAATGAATGTGCCTGTTACTTAGTTTCAGAATTGGACATCTGTGTTTGAGACACTTCTAGCTTGGCACCAGTGGTGGCAAGTGAAAAAGAATTGTAGTAGCAGAAGCTGAATGTATTTATATGTGATTCATTAAAAACTTTGTGTTTCCTATTTAAATGAAGCACACCAAAATAAGTGCTAAAAAGTGGAGAAGAATTGAACAGTGTTGCAAATGGAAAATGTTTTTGTAATTTGAATAAAAGTGTGCAATATTTAAATAGATATATAAATCTTGGTTTTCTATTGTACTTTTATTTATTTATTTATTTATTACAGACAGTCATTTTAGAAAATGAAGAGCTTCCTAAAATATTTCTTGATTTCCTGAATGTTCGACATGTACCTACCCTGCCAAAAGCAGAAAGTTGTGGGTAAGCTCTCATTTACTGAAAAATACATGGAGGCCAGAAGGCCCATATCCACTCAGTGCTGATGCAATTCCGTTGACTTAAAATGGTCTTGCTGCCAACTCTAACACTGTAAAATAAATGGGCATTAGGTTCATGTTAAGTATGTTTATATATCCCCAAAAGGTGGTAAAATAAATCCAGCCTGTTCAAAGACAGAAATGAAGTTAAATGTAATATTCTTGGAAAGCAAAGGAGAGTTTGGATGAGAAAAATATGATTTTCTCATAGATCTTGAAGTATCTAGTGAAAAGAATATTAAAATATATTCATAAACACTCACTGCATAGAAAGAATTTGTATGTGTATGATTTATGGTTATTATTAATATTTGGACAAAGCAGAAATTTATTCTGTGATCATTTTTATGTTCACCCTGTCTGTGTTTGAAAATGGGGTCTTTCATCTCTCTGATGACGTCTACTCCAATAGCCCCATTGCCCTCCTCTTGGGAAGGGTTTTTGACCAGTGTAGAAAAAGAGACTCTCAGTATGATTATGGTGAATGTAATGGCTATGGAATCCGAGAACAGCGTAGCTGGAAGTTCTTTTATTGTCTGTAGGAAGAATAATTTCTTTCACTATGCTGCCTGACGTGGTTGGAAGGTCCAGCAGCATTGTTTGAACTTGCTCCATAGGAAGCTGAGTCCCTGCTCCACTTCAGAGGACATCCTGTGCATCTGCAGTAGAGAGGGATGGGTTGAAAAGCATATGGATAAATTTGAGGGCCTCTTAGACTCAGAGGTGTCAACGGCCCTGAGTGGTCTCCAGCATTCAATTGTCTAAACCCTGATAACCTCGTTGTCTCCGTGAAAGCAGACAGGTTGTCCAGCCAACTACACTGTTGAGTTGTGGAGCCAAACCCAAATTACGGTTGGCAAATGGAGATCCAAAATGGAGCTGGAGAGAAAGGCATGGTCCCTAGCTTCTTCTGCATGGTAGTAAATCTGCTGTTGCTTTTCAGTAAAATGTTAAAACTCAAAGTGAAACCTTAAAGCAGAGCTTTAGATTAGTATCTACCTCCCTAAATGGGCATTCGTATGAAAATTAATTTAGGTGTACATCACAAGCCATGATTTTCCCAGAGAATAATGGAATTGTCACTCCAAAAGTGTAAAATTTGCAATTATGGTTCACCAGTGGTGCACCTAATATTGAAGATCCACAGGGATTATTCAGCTGCAACACATACAGTGGTTTTGAGGGTGATTGTGTCATAGCAAATATGCTCCATATGCAGTCAGTGTGGTATTAACAGTCATGCTACCCACAGCAGATATATAAAACCATGTAAGTTCCAAAAATGTTGTCCAGAAAACAATAAATAAGCAGCCTTCAGTGATGCAGACACAAGCCAGCAGACTTGCAGTTTTCACTTGTAGTTAATGACATCAGCCAACACCGAGAGCAGGACAGTGCACCCATCACTGTATAGATAGGTGTGCTGGTGAATCTGTTGGAGTAAAGTGGATTCTGTGATTTCCAGGCAGTAGTGGTTGTGAAATAATACTGCCTCCCTTGCAGCTACTGACCAGACAAATGCTGCTCCCTTTTATGGCTCTTGAAGGATTTGGTTGTGGTTTATTTTTATGGTTGGTTGATTGGTGGGGTTTGTGTGCGTGTGTGCATGTTGTGTTGATTTTTTTTTTGATTGTGGCTTAATTTTATTTTAACTAAAGTTTCCTCTAACTTTAATTGCAGCTCTTTTGATGAAACAGAATCTGAAGAATCAAGGTGAGCTCGATTTCTAATCTTTCTAGGATGTCAGATTAATAAACTACTTGCAATTATTGGCATTTCCTGAATTTTCCTTGCAGTTGTCAAAATAAAAGTAGTTTAGCACTGAAATTATATTTATTTGTTAAATGTCACAGCTAATTTCATCAGCTGTGTTAGCTCCATCTCTTTGTGCTGTGAATTGAGCATGCCTTATGCTTATATATAGAAATTCCTTACAGAACCCTAACAGAATCCAGTTAGCTGTGAAATATTTCTAGGAGTGTTTTTACCCATTGAAGTGTATTTTTCTGTAGCAAGAAGATTTAACATAAGTTAATTAGAGGCTTGGGTTCTTCCCTAAGCATTTGATAGAGCTTTGTGAATCTGGTTGCTCTGCCTTGCAAGTGTATGCACAGAGCAGACCAGAGAGGGCTGGCACTGGCTGGAGAAGGTTGTGGGTTGTGTGGGCAGGGTGGGAGACAGTCCTGGGACACTGGTCACTCTGCCCAGGTAAGGCATACAGCAGCCTCGAAGAAGGCTGGAAAAACACTGTGAAATTTCGAGCCTGCTTAGTGGCCAGGAGAGCCTACAGGCAGCGGTACCTGGCTGAGTTGTTCTTGTCTGCGTTACAGCGAGCAGAGCAGGATCGGGAAGACTCAGGCTGGCTGCACGCCACCCCTCCTGGGTGTGACCTGTTCACCCCCAATTTCAAATTAATGGTTTCACTTTGTGGCGGCGGAGCGGCGAGCCTTGCTCCTGGGAGACGGCGTCTGCCCCCCTGGACAGCAGTGGTGTGCAGAAACGCTCCGGCACGAGTCCTGAGCAGCTTGATCACCTCACTTTATCAAAGCTAGTTTGTAGAATATTCTGTTTACTGTCCCTTGATACTGACATCCCTGTTCTTGACCTTTCCAGCAAACTGTCCCACCAGCCTGTGCTGCTGTTCCTGAGGGATCCATATGTCTTGCCTAAAGCCAACGGTAATCAAACCTGTCATCTGCTAACAGTGCTTTACTGATCTGACCCCGCGCCGCATAAACCACATTATTATTAATACAGGCATAGTCAAACGACACGGGTCCAAAATCTAATAACCTGCCAATAAAACAATAGTTCTTGTGTAGAAAACCATTAGAGCACTGAGTGGGGTGGGTGATTTATAAAAGGGTGGATTTTTCTCTCCTAGTTGTTCTCTGAGACAAATCTACTGAGAATTCAAATCAGGAGACTAAGAACATTGTTTTTCTTTTTTTTTTTTCTTTTTTTTTTTCTTTTTTTTTTTTTTTCCTTTTTTTGTTGACCCTTTGGGCTGTTTTGCCTGAAGGATTTGAACTTAGAGGCCCGGTCCTTTATAAGTGCTTTTTCCCTAAACACCAGTCGATCTACTGTGAGCATGTTTGTGTTTCCATTTGGATTATTACTATTTCTTATCATTTATAACCTCTAGAGCTCTTTAGGGGAAGAAAAAAAGAAAAAAGAATGTATACTTTTAAGCATAATTGATGTGTTCACAGGACATTTATGTTAGCCTTCATCTCTTAATACATGGTTCAAAAGAGTGTTTGAAATAACTTGTTATAAACCTTTTTCCCTTTCATTTTTTTAAAGTTCTTTGCATTATTAATTTAGATAGCTTATCCTCTGTCTTCTTTCTAGAATTATATATGTGCAGGGAAAAAAACGATATTTTTAGTACTCTGTTACACCTGGATTTGTCATTTTACTTGTTAGAAGTGTTATTTCTACTAAATTTTGTATTAAAATACATGTTTTGACTTTTCATCCTTTTTCATTATGGGTATGAATATACTTTCAAGGAAGAACTTTCTCCCTAAGCTCTAAATTAAGATTATTTTAAACATGGTATTCTCTTTGATTGTATAAAATACCATCTATTGAAATCAAAAGTCAGGTTCTTGAGCTACCCTGAAAATCATGAAATTTTAAAGAGTAAGTATAGAAGAAAACAAGTGTTTGCTTATAGTTTCTTAGCCAGTCAAGTGTGAGATTTTCTCCTGAGATTTTCTCTTTATTTTCTTGAGATTTTCTCAAGATACGCATATAAATACCTGACAGCAAGGTATAAAGAAGACAGAGCCAGACTCCAGTCAGTGGTGCCCAGTGCCTCTCATGCTCCTGCACACAGAAGGCTGCAAGTGACCAAGCACTGGCACAGGCTGCCCAGAGGCTGTGGGGTCACTGTCCTTGGGGACCTCCAAAAGCCCCCTGGACGTGGTGCTGTGCACAATGCTTGGCTTGGACCCAGCACCCCCAGAGGTCCCCCTCAGCCTCAGCCATGCTGTCATTCTGTTGATTTTTCAAGCTATCCTTCAAAACCACTGGGTCGAGGCTCATGTATTTTGGGCAGTTACCAGTTATACGCGTCGTTACATAGTTAGCAGTCTGTTTTGCAGCCTGTGTCCACTTAAGCAAGTAGCGTGGCCCAACAGGACTGACCCCTGGAGTCTTCATATAAAGCCACAGCTCCAGAGTGAAAGAGCGGGTGCAGGAATCCTGTGTCACTGAGGTGCACAGCAGACACATTGTAGGGTGGTTTTGTTTCCTCTTGGGTTCGTGCTGCCTGATTACAGGTACTGAATGGCAATTTGAGGCTGGAGTACGGAGCACAAAACTGAAGAACCAACATCAAGTGGAAATGGTTAGAAGAGTCACTTGGCAGAGTCATTCCTGACCCAAAATGACAGCACTAATGCAGAGGCACCCACAGAGTTACCTCTGTCTAAAATTGTTTCAGATGCTACTTAGGCTAATATTTAGAGAGAGCTGCAGTGCTTATCGTAATCTTACTGTTTAACACTCTGCTTAATTGCAGACTTGGACTCGTCTAGAACAGTGTGTAAATTATGAATGTCATTTAATTCCACGTTATTCCCAAGGGAGAAAATGGGCTTTACGTACAGTTATCTTGAAACATTAAGATAGCGCTTAGTGTTTCCAGCCCACATGTAAGGGTTTGCTCTAAGACTTGTGCTCAAGATTTTGTAGTTCTGTGAGGGTATTTATCTTCCTTTCCTAAAGTGTACTATGAGTAAGGCTGAACTTGCTTTTCTTGAAATCGTCAGTAGCTTTACAGTGAATTTTGTAACTACATTTTTTAAGTATTGCTCTATTTTGGATGAAGATAAATGTCTCTTCTGTTGCATGATGTGTTTAAATATTAACTAGACCTTGTTAATGACAGCTGAGACAAAGGACTTTTAAGGCTTTTGCCAACGCAGCCTTTTTTTGTCTTTAACATACAATATTTAGAATTTTATATGGCAGGTTTGCCATATCTGAAGACCCTAAAATATCAAATTCACTTGCAAATTATTCTTTACCTTAATATTTAATGAATTAAAACACAAAGTAGAATATGAGCTCTAGTTTTAAAAGAGGGGAGGAAAAAAACAACCACTAGGTCTAGAGGCTCCTCTGAGTTGACTCAGCCTAGCCAGAAAGAAAACAGTTTTTACACAACTACTGTTGCCTTTAAATCGACTTTCTTTGTACCACAGAGAAAATACAGAATGAGCTTTCTAAAATTTTGTCTCTGCTCAGTTCCCACTTTGATAGATTCCTTTGTAAAAAGCAGCCAAGGTTCTTCTATGACGAAAAGTAAGTGTCCATTAGCAAATAACTATTCATTGCATTCACTCTTTGAAGAAGGTCAGCTATGACAGTTGTTTAGATCAGAAGTGGAGTTAGTCTTTCCTGGGTACAGAAATGCCTGTGCTAACATCTTTTGATAAAATAGGAAATTGTGTATTTGTGGGTTTTAAATGAAATAAATAGCTGTTTCTGGAACATAATAATCTGTTTTTCCCCATTGTACTGTTATTTGTCTTTATAAAGGACAATGTTGCTATTATCTTAATGACTGGATTTTAGGCATTGTTATGTTCCTAGACAACTTTCCAAAAATTAGATTTACAATTACAAACATCACTGGTTTTCAGACTGACTTTTTCATGACGTACCTAACACAGCACCTACATAAGCATAACATAAGCACCTATTCTGAAGGACAACGGAGGGAAAAATCTAAAATGCTGAAAAATGGAATCTCAGATTTAGTGTCACTTGCTTGAAAATTGTTCTGACAGTTCCTGAAGTTACCTACATATCATAGAACTGCAAGACTGTGTTTCAGTGTCCTGTTGTGTTTAACAGAATTAATATGCTTGATTTTTAAAGCAACAAGGCCTCACAGTAGATTCAATGCTGTAAAGTTGTATCTCTTTTTATTAAATACTTATTTTGCTGTACATCCCGTAGTACATGCCGTAACAGAACGAGGAAATGCAGGTTACTGCAACTTCAGCATTTAATTTAGAAGGAAAATGTCAAACTGCTCTTACTGGTTTATTTTTTAATAACATTAATGGTAACAGTGTAGATTTACCCTATCAGGGTGATCTGGGATAGCTGAGCTTGCACAACCCGAGAGATCATTATTGGATTCAAAACACTAACAGGAAATGTATAATGACGACTTACTATGAGAAGTTAGGAAAAATTATGCCTGTATTGTTTAAGATGGAGGTTGCAGTTCATGTCAACATCCTAAAATACCTGTTTGTAAAGCCTGTAGTACATTTGAATTACCTTGTTAATACCTGATGAGTTAACTCCTTTAAGCTAATAAGGATTTTTTTTAACTCAGTCCAAATCTACTTTTTGCTCACTGCTTTTAGCTCTAAAATGATATTAGCAGCAGGACTAGGGGGCAAAACCTAATTCCCACCCACATTAGTAATTTAATTTATCGAGTGTCTGACGATTTTTATGAAAGCTGCATCTGCCCATTTTTGAATATCCTTCAGGCTCATAGCTGAAGTAAAAAAAATTAATTAGGGTGGAAAGTTCTATATTAGAACCATTCTTTCAATTTTGGGATCATAAAATGTGATCAGAAATTCTTACTTCCAATGCCCAGTGATTTAAGTCAACCCTTCATTAAGAAGGCAGGAGCTGGCTGAAAAATGTTTTCACTTCAGTAATGTACATGCTGCCATTCCTCTGTGCGGATATATTGTCTTTCATCAGGTAATTCCTTCACATTAAATTTAACACGAAAATTTAAGTGCCTGTTTCCTCTGCAGCTGTGGTGAGGTTTTTTTTGTTTTTTTTTTTTTCTCCTTCATATAATATAGGATGACTTTTTCTAACATGTGACATTTCATGCTGATTAGTCAGCCTGAAATTTTTCTGCCTCAAATAATCATCTCTGATGGTATAGGCATCCCCAAGTCTTCTCAGTCTAAACATTGCTGTAAACCACAATGGAAAAACAGCTTTGAAGTATTCCCAGTAGCAATCTTGGAATTCCTTCAAGTATATTGAGATTTTGTTAGAAATTGAATTGCCAGTGTAATCCATCTTCCTTGTGAGAAAAGATTCAGATAAAGAGCTGGAGCCTAGCAGCATTAAGTATTAGAACATCCCTTTAAATCAATAAGCTACAAATCTGGCAGCGCATTCATGCAATACCCAGTGCTACACTAAAGTGGCTTTAGTGCTGAAACAGCATTACTAATAGCACATCCCCAACACGGATAAACAGTTGAGTGATGTAGTAACCCAGCTTATACTAGGCTTTACCTAGTGAAGTTTCACAGGAATGCCTATTGCACTGACATAGATAATAAAGCATGGTATTTTCTTTTCTTTTCTTTCAGATGACTTTCCTAATGTAGTTATAGAAGGCATCCTACATGGAATATTTTATCCTCATTTACTGCCAAGGTAGAAGGGATACGTGGCTAGAAGAAGCTGAATCAAGTCTCCGAGTCATGCTTAATGATACTAGTAAGAATAAGGTTCTGTAATGTGATAATTACATTCAAAATCAAGAGGCACAACCTCAGCTTCAGTTCAAGCATAATATCTTTTAAAATAAAATCAGTCACTACAGTTGCTGCTTTTAAGGAAAAAAGATATGGAAACAACAGTATAGAAGTTATTTATACTTTATATATAGACATGCTCTAACTATTTAACACTAAAAGCTGAAAGTCATACACTGAATTACACTACCCTTTGAAAATAATTAAAATAATTACTTTTTAATCATTTCTATCATAAGTTATACTAAACTTTTTTGTACCTGGATTTTTCCCAGCACATGTACCCATTGCTGGCAGTGGATAGATTGAAAGTGCTGGCACTGAAGAGAGAGCGTGAGAAATTGGAGGGGAAAAACAAGGCAAGAAAAAATTGAAAATATCTTAAAGCATTTTGTTAATTTTTCTTAATTTATTTTGAGTCTGCTCCTTAATATTAGATTGGAAAAGAGACAACGCAGGTGTATGGAGAGTTCCTCTTAGAAAACATGCTTCCAATTCTGTAATGCATAGCTTTCTTTCAGAAAATTGTCTAGATTTTAGTCAAAATGATTTTTGATCAACCAGGCGATTTTACATGGCATTTACATGTATGCATCTAATTTTGTTGTGACAAATAATCTGTATGTGTATGTATGTTTACTCTGAGTTGACTTGCAGACTGTATTCCATATCTTAACATTTTATGAGTCACAGAGCGCACAGCTCTGTGGTAAGCAAATGCAAGACGATGATTAATTAGTAACATGATAAAACATATACATGTATATACACGTACTTGTGTATATATGTATTTGTTCAGATTTAACTGGAAACTGTATGTGTGATACTGGAGTTTACAAAATAAATTACTTGGAACTTGAATGTACTGCTTCAGTGTATTTTCTGTGCATTTGTGTTCAAACAGCACATTTCTGAACTTATCAGAGATGGTTCTGACATCGCCACACAAAGCATGATAAAATACTTGGCTGCCTGTTCATCTAATATTCCCAGCACCACACTATCCGAATATGCTGCACTTATAAAACAGTGTGACTGAACAGCCGCTACATCCTTGGCCTAATCAGAGAAATAGTGTTGCACAAAAGCAGTAGCGGCTAAGCTAGGCACTAACAGAAGTCAGATCCTGGAGACGTGGGTTGCCTGCTGCTGCCTACTGCATGTTTTAAAGCTGCTTGCAAATGGTGAAAAGTCAGGACTTGCTTAAGAGGTAAGCCTGTGACTGCAGAACTTGTTCAGGTGGTAGAGCTCTCTTTCCTGTCTGAGGGATCAACCTCCACGAAAGGCAGCAGCAGAAAGCTGCTTGGCTAAGGGGGTACAAAATGTTTTTGCTCTTACTTCCAAACACTGCTTCCTAGTGATGCTTTCTTGAGTCTTACTTGGAACATTTTAGTAGAAAAAAAACAAATCCACAGCACAAACTGAACAGCGTTAAGAGGGAAGTCTGATTGCCTAATACTAGGCAAATCTGGAGGTCCTGATCAAGCTTTCCTCTAGTGATGTTTTAGAGAAAGCAATGCTTCACAGATCTCCAAAGAGAGCATCAGTATTTACGTTCAGGAAAGGCCTCAGAACTGTGGATGATGAACCAGCAGAATTATCCTTGCAACTGCAATTGACATTAGGAGGACCTTTGGTAAGTCCCTGCACAGTTTTCCTGATTACTTGCAAGCACAGAGGGTGCCAGTAGGCAGCTCTACAAGCATAGTGTTCACTCCTACCCTACACCATGCAAAGTCAGAACACCTCGCGTGGGCTGCAGGACATCTTCCAGGAGACCAGGCACTTCTAGTGGTGTGCTGCCTTGGGTGCAGGTGGATGAATCCTTCACCAGATCTTGGAGCCAGCTCTTACGTCTCAAGTAAGTTCTAAAATACTGCAAACCTCATGAGAAAAGAAGTCCATATCTCTGATAGAAAACACTAACTCATTAAAGAGCCCAACACAACTGTCCCAAAGTGGAACCTTATGCTAACCTTGTTTAAAAGCTACCAGTTAAGCTGTCAGCTTGTAAGAGTATTTAAGAACCGTTACAAAAATAATGAATCTGAAGTTTCATCTCTAACATACAGCAAAACTGAAAGAAAGTGTCTGAGCCTTACCATAGATAACATGATTAGCCATGATACAAAATCCACCATGCTGTAGAACCAAGGACTCTTCTGTTTTTATCAGTGTTTAACTGATGATCTTATTTAACAATAGAAAGAACTGCTCTTCCTTGAGTATAGGATTGTATCTGAATACAATGCTTTTTTGAAAGACAGTAGGAACACTATCTGACAAGTTAAGATTAGAGAAATTTACCACCCAGCTCAAATCTTACAACCTCATCTGAGAAGCAGCACCCCTTCACAGTTTGTAGAATCAACTGAAGTGAAAAAAAAATATGGTGGAAAACAAACAACATAAAAAAAAAAACACACAACAAAACCCTCCAGTATTTATTTGAAATCCAAGTTTATTTATTCAAAACATTTGTTTTATTGCCCCCCCGAGAAACGTATTTAAAAGAAGCTGATACTTTTACAGAAAGTAACATGCTCAGTTGAAAAGTTGAAAACAAAAATTGCAAAGATTTCCAGAGAAAACAACACGACTGTTTCAAATGTTGAAAAAAAACAGAGGTACTTCTAAAATTTTTCATGAGAGACCTTTTCTGCAAGATTTAGGATTTAGCTGGGTATGTCTTGATTTTCAAGGTGTAACAGGTCCATCAAATTATTACAGAAACAGCCCTACCTACTATGTACGTGGCAAATGATAAGCATTGTCTACACATAGCCTCGTGTTTTAAGGAGAAAACACGATGGATAATCGAGGTCAGTCAAAAATCTGGGCCCCAAAGAATTAGATTTTACTTTCCATTTCAACTGCTGGTCTCACCAGCCATCTACTTCAACTACAAATGGCTCTTTCACAGCTATTTTGCCACTGTTCACAATCACACAGTCTTGAAGGGGGCGGTCATGTTCATCTGTCTGCTGAAGTTCTATCGAGTGCACCACAGACTGCGTAAAACATAAAAATAAGAAGTTCTGTTTAGTCACAGAAATGCCAATAACTTGAGCCTGGCACCAGGTAAGCACCCAGGTGCTCCTAGCATTACAGGTTATTAAGCAACATCTGAACTGAGACCTTTCCCCTGTTCAGTTCCCACAGACACCTTTTTACACGGTACCAGTGGTGCCACTCTGGAACCCACACAAAGTTGGCAGAAGCACATGGCTGGCTGTTTGCCCTTCTATAAAAACAATTTAAGCCAACAAAATATTACCAAGGAACAACTAAAAATACCCTATTAGCTGATCAGCCTAACGCATACAGAGTCTTATCTGAGGTCTTTGAGCAGAAACTGAATCCAGAGACCATAAGGGATGAGCAGTAAATGTTTTTCTAATCCTACATCACAACTGGGCTTACAGAAATCTGATGACTACTTTCACCTTCAGTATAATTGACACACAGATTTTAAGTGCAGTACCATGCCTGCCAGTCAGACAGGCAGAGGCCTCATGGTAGGCAACTAATTAAAGTAGTATTTTTAAAGGACAAAATTCAGTTAGAAATATTGACTATCTGTCTTTGGATATCTGCCCATTAATCTAACGAAACTAAAACTTAGTCTAAATCTCTCAAAATTTTTCAGCTACTACTGTAGCTCACAAGAACTGCATTCAATATGCTGGAGGGGACAGGGAGGAAAGTGTTCTGATGAGATTTTCAAACTTCCCATGGAACTGATCAGTGCAGCACATCATGTTTCCCCATTTATTTCAAAACATAGATTAAATGGAATAATTTAAAAGGAGAAGTATGATCTGTTGGGAAAAACATTTTTGAACTTAAATATTCCATTTGCAATCATATATTTGATCAGTTTTGCTGCTGTGCACATTTTGAGGAGATTAACCATAGATTTCTTCCTTTTTAAATTATTTGAATATGTTTGTATACTTTACATTCACATGCTTCTAAAAACCCGGCCAACGAAAGTCTTATCTATGATTAGCATGTGCTACAAAGTTAGATTTTCACTTGTAGAAATACAATTATTTCATGGTTAACAGCAGTACTACAAGGGGAACCTGAGCTTTGTCTATTTGTAATCTGCAAAGGTATCGGTGCTGATTTCAGTGGTAAGTGGTCTGAAACAGGAGGTGTGAAAGCCAAAGGATGATTTAAGTTTCCATTTCTGTAATCATCGTCAGCTATTTCTTTCAATTCTAAATCTTCCAGCTTCAAGCTCTTCATGTTGTTTTTCTACCACATGCACATTAGATTAACACCAAGTTGTCTTGAACAATTGAGGGCAAATTACGCTAACACAGATACGGTGCAAATTTTCCTCAATTAATCTTACCATTACTTTTAACTTACCATTCCGTCAAGGACTTTGCCAAATACTACATGCTTTCCATCTAACCAGGAAGGCTTTGTCACACTGATGAAAAACTGGGATCCGTTGGTATCTGGGCCAGAATTAGCCATGCTAACCCAACCAATTCCATAGTGTTTGAGCTTGAAGTTCTCATCAGGAAATTTTTCTCCGTAGATGCTTCTTCCTACGATAAAAAAAAATATATAAATATATCAAATAATAATAAAAAACATCTTCAAAAATGGGAAAAGCAAAGTACAAATTCAAGATCTAAAGATTAAAAGATCTAAGATACTAAATATAAAGATTAATGAATTAGAGTAAGCTCAGCAACATCACTGTTGCATCATCAGTGACTCTGCAAACTGATAACATTTTATGTGTAAAAAGTAAGGTAAGATAAAACACCAGATATAAGGAGAGAATATTTTAAGCTGACCATGGTTTAGCCTCTGAATTTAACAAGCAAACTCAGTATCTTCAAAGGTTCTGCTAACATACAGCACTGAACAACAGTATACTTCAACGTCTTCCACAAATTTAAATTACATAATTATATCCCCTAAAAATAAAGTAGCCATATTTTGTGACAATTTTAGTATTTCCTTTTATAATATTTTCCTCCTAGTATACAAAATTACTTTAGACGTTTGGGAATGTATGGAGACCAGAGGGAAGATAGCCCAAAAGACTCAGTGTGTACTGGTGCAAACATTACATGAGGATTTTGGTGTTTTAAAATAGTTTAGAAGAAAAAGCGTTAGTCATGTTTAAGCCACCACTGCTTTGAAAAGAGAACGCTGTCGCATTCTTTATTTGTACAGTGCCTTGCACAGTAGGGGAACTGCTCCCAACACACTGCCAGATGCTATCCCAATAAACAGTATTAGCAGGCAAACAAACATTGCCTACCTTTAATGCTAAAACTGTGTCTTTGGTATTTTAGCCTTCCCCATTGTTCGCTGCAAGGAAAAGGAATGTGTGTTTTCCATTCTGTCCCAGCGGGGAAATCACTAACACTGTATGCAGACAGTTCAAATCGGAGCGCCTGAAGAATATGTGTGTAAAGGAAGAGAAGAAATCAGAAGCCAGAATGCATGCTATGCAAGAGATGCTGCACTAGGGCTGCCCTCAGTGGGCTGGCTGAACTGCCCTTCCAGAGGCTCGGAAGGCAGAAGTTTTAAATTCACAAAAGGAAAAAAAAGAGAGGGCAACACCCTCATTTTTCTAATTTCTCTATCCCTGGTTTGAAATTCCCTCCCACAGCACATTTCAGAAAGTTCCACCGAAATGGCTGAGCTGAGGACAGAGAGCACGGACTATGCCTCGCCTACCTGCCTTCACTCTCTGCACTTCCACTCGTTCATCGCGGATTAGTTTTCTGTAGGTTGACTTAAACTGGTTTGTGTATACATGCAGTGACTGCCTCGGGGAAGAAGCACTGCTGCAAAGCCAGCGCAGGGGAAGGTAGAGATGTCCATCTTTTGGAGACAGGATGCCATGAGAGCTGCTCAGCTGCTCAGCGGGCTCCAACCCACCACGCAAAGCCATGCTGCTTGAACAAGTCAGACAGAAAAGAGCTATCCGCAACAGTTTAGGACAAAGGAAGCTCTATGTGTACTCTGGTAATCCAAACAGTCTCAGTTTATGCTCCAAGATGCTTGGAAAAGTACTAGATGCTTCCAAAACAAATGTTTTCTTCATTTATGGGAGTTGAAAGAAAGAGAGAAAATGTTGTTTTGCCCATCTTTTCTGTAGGCATTTGAGGAAAGGAGAGGGAAACTGACAGATACTGAGTATGTTACCTCCTGATCCATCTCCAGCTGTGAAGTCCCCTCCTTGAATCATGAAGTCTTTGATCACGCGATGAAATTTACTTCCTTTGTATCCATATCCTCTCTAAGAAAATAAAATACATCTTTAAATTAATAAAACATGTAGTTGTATGTGATCATATGGACGTAAGCCCATGGTGGATCACCACATGTCAGAGAATACACCACCGCCTGAGAGAAATACTGGCAAGAAACAAACTAAAGTGAGATGCAGGTGAATGCAGTTGGGGTGCAGAGCCACACAGCAGGTAGCTTCACCCAACCACAGTGCCTCCCCATGCTAGATCTGCACGGTAGGGACAGACTGAGATGCTGATACCCAACTTCCCATAATTACATCCTGTGAACCATCCTGCGGGGACTTCTGTGCCTTACACAGCAGAGCACAGCCTGAGGGATGGCTCTCCTGCACTGACCCGCTGAGTTAAAATGGACAGTTCACGGCTGAACTGGCATTTAACGAGTGTTTATTTCCCATATCCAAACTTTAGCACATGGTGAAAGAAAACTGCAAACCTACTTCTCCAGTTGCCAGTGCGATGAAGTTCTCCACAGTTTTGGGGACAACCTTTCCAAACAATCCAATTGTAATTCTGCCAACATCTCTGTCTCCAATCTTCACGTCAAAGAACACCTAGATGTTTTTGTGAAGAGAACACAAGAGATACCAACATGAGTGCAGCAAAAAGACCAAGCTTTTCGAAGTGCACAACAGTAAGAAACAGCCTCTGGCGGATCTATATTAATAGCATCCTTCAGTCCCTGAGGGTGCTGTTTTCCTTCCAGCCATCAAAACCAGATTAGGCAAACTGTCCGAGAACGGGTGGCTACACGTTTCGTTTCTAATTGTTCTTAAGGGCTGAATGGCACTGTTATATCACGGGTCTGAAGGCAAGGTTCAGGAAGCTTTTTCCCAGACATGCATGTGTTTAAAGCCATATGGAAAATGTGAAATAAGAAAGGAAGTAAGGAAGAAAAATGCTGCCATTCCAGTGTCATGGGCAATGACAAAGAACTACAGTGCTGATGCATCCCACAGACGACAGCTTGCCATCCACTCGCAATCTTTACTGTTTTAGGCATTTGTATGTATGTGATTAAGTAGAGGGGAGAGCCTACAATTCATTAAATTGACAAACAGTGGGAAGAAAACCCTCCTGCTGCAGCAACATGTCCCTTTCCCACATAAGAATTCAAAGCTGCCCAGAGAAATAACCAGGCTGCTCTAGGTAGCTGACTGCCCACAGTCTTCTATGTACGTGTCGCTAAAAAAGCGTACTTGGAACAGACAAAAGGCTTAAAAGGCATTTTAATATAGTTCAGAATATCTGAAGGCATCGCTGAACGTGCAAAAATGTTTCAACAATTACTGAAAACAGGAACAGCTGTCAGGAAATGAGGCATTTTGAAGTTCTGAAAAAGTTACATAAAAACTATTACAACTTCTAGGAAACGGCAATGTGTATTCCTATGATGTGGTATTTGCTGTTCCTCGTGGCACTCAACCAAATATTACTTGTCTGCAACTCTAAGAAATTAGTCCAATAATGATAATAAATGACCACAGGCTCTCCAATGTGAATGTCCCTTTCATGTTCCCCTACTAAACATTTCTACCGTTTCTTGATCTTCCATGTGGTTTTGACTGTTTAACTTTTGGCTAACATTATAAAAGCTACATAGAAAAATAAAATAAAATTCCTTTTGGTTCACCTCATTCATTTCCTTGGCACTTGGCACTCAATAACATAATTCTTAGATGTGTGGCTCCCCAGCTATTAACAACAAACTTTCACTGATTTCTTGACATCCTAATAAATACACCCCTCTGAGTCCTGCCCTCAGGACTCCCTAGCTATGGGCTATCTATCGTTGGCGTAGGTGTTCCCAACACACCTCAATTTCCATGGAAATGTTGTCCAGGTACAAGGCTGCCTGAAATACGTGAGCATCTGGCAACACAACCAAGGCCACAGAACAATGCCTTCAGGTAGGAGCAATGTCAAACGCTTCCACGGACCCCAAAGATGCCTCTGAAACCTACCCCAGGCAGGAGGCCCCACAGATGGCAGAGCTGCTCAGCCAAGCAGCAAGCCCCGTACTTCCACGTTGCGTTGCTTGGGCTTACATTTGTGAACAAAGAGCAAGCTCCTGGCTTCCCACCTGCACCCCACACACCTGTCCTACCTGTTTGGTGTTGGGAAAGCACTGCGCTTCCCAGTTACACACTGCAAAATGTGCCTGTGCACATCTCCGGCGTGTCACGCCTGCACCGAGAAGCTGTGCTCTCCTCAGCAAGTCTCTGAAAAATCAGTGGCATGCTTAGTGAGCTAGCACAGCAGTCCCAAATTTCCAAAAACATGTGGCCAGGATCTTCACTGCAAACTCTCAGAAAACAAACATGAGGTGTCTGATTAATATTTATGTAAATGTTTAATATTATTTGCAATTTGCAGTAAGCGTGTCATGCCTGAAATGACAGAGTCCAGGACACCAGTCAGGGAGGCTGGCTATGGTGAACGTACCTGTACGTGACTGGGAGAAAAGGGTTTACATCAAAAGGAAAAAATGACGAATAGTATTAAATCAGAGGGGGAGGAAAAAAAAAAAAAAAAAAAGGTTGATTGTTGAAGAAAGGTCTCGTGATTTCTGCTGACCAGGTAACACGATGATAAATGAAACGAGCTCCTGATAAACGCAGCATATTGCACGTGGAAAAACGACTGTAGGGCTGCACTGAGGGGCACCAAAAGGGCTTGTTATAAATTATTAAGGGCTGAGGAGGGCCAGGGAGGGGCAGGATGGTGGCACGGCACCCTGGGCACTGCACTGCACATACTGCCGCAGGGTGACCCCAGCGACCCCGAGGAGGCTCTCGGGGAGCAGCAGGGATGCCCGCAGATCTGCAATGATTTCCACGGGGGGAACAGCAAATAAACCCCTGGAAAAAGAGAGAGACCGGGCACGGTGCGAGGGGCTCCGTGAGGCTCTGCGGGCGCCGGGCACGGCATCCTCCAGGTCCCGAGGGCGACATCCCAGCGGGTGGAGGAGGAGCAGAGCACTGCTCGACGTGAGACCAACCAAACCGTGCCATTAATCGCAGATAATTTTTGCAGGGCAGCCGGGGGAAGCAGCCCCGCCAGTGCGACCCCCCCCGGCCCCCACCCGCCGGGGAAGGGGGAAGGAGGGAGGGGAGGAGAAGGGAGGGGGGCGCCGCCCTATGGGATCGGGTGGGATCGGGCTCGCCGGTGGCCGCCCGGCTGCTCGCTCACCTTGGCTGTCACGCTGGGCCCCCTCCTCTTGAATCCCGCAGCCGCCGGGGCCAGGAAGCAGAGGCAGGCGATGGCGCCGAGCAGCGCCGCCGGCCCCCCGCCGGCCATGGCGCTGCTGAGGGGAGCGCCGCGGCGCCTGCGCCCGCCGCCGGGCGGCTCCTCCTAGCGCCATGTGGCGGGGGGGGGCGAGGGTCACCCATCCGCCGCGCGGCCGGCGCGGGCCCTGCTTAGCTTCTGGGGGGGGTGCAGGGGAGGGACGAGGCGGCGGTGGCGGCTCTTGGTGGTGGCTTTGGGGTTAGGGGCAGCGCTGGGCGCCCCTGTGGGCAGCCCCCTGGCTGAGGAGCGG
This sequence comes from Aythya marila, assembly GCF_965140915.1. NCBI lineage: Eukaryota > Metazoa > Chordata > Aves > Anseriformes > Anatidae > Aythya > Aythya marila. Next base: position 65,168,562 of record NC_139080.1, on the reverse strand, counting down.
CACCCAAAAGAGTTCAGCAAGCTGGTGGCTGCGACCCCGATGCCTCGCCCGCCAAGATGGGGAGCAGGGAGCCCGGTGTAGCAAGCTGCTTTAGCTTTGGTGCAGCCCTGTCACCTTCTCTGCTCAAAAGTCTTTCACATTTGGGATCTGTCCTAAAAAAAAAGTAATGTGCTGACAGTCCCGGAAAAATGTGCAAGCTGTAACACGGTGAAATCTGTGGCCTCCGAAATTCCAGCGTATGAAGGAAAAATAATTAACAGATACTAACACGCTGCAGTCAAGAGGTTGACGGTGGCATATGTGAGCGTATTCAGGATCAAACTGGGTAGCTGTGCAAAAAAAAACCCTGCATGGCACAGCCCCACGACAGAGCCTGGCGCTGTTTCAGAGCTGTCCCGGAGCTGGGGAGCAGTGCTGCAGGAGCAGGGCAGGCTCTGCACCGCTGCGGCCGCGCTGCCGTCGCCACCCAGCCCTGCAGCTTGGGGCTAGGCCTGCATGAGCAAGCAGCCGTGGTGGGTGTGTGGGGCACCATGCTTGGTGCTGAGCAGCTGATGTGTGCTTTTCGGGTGGTCTGTCCGGCTGACTGAATGCTGACTCACGGCTGAAGAGCGTGGGGCAACATGTCTTATGGTGTAGTTTCATCTGAAGGGAATCCAGCTGGTTGTGCCAAGGCCTCTCTGCAGTGGGAGCGAAGCACGGTAAATGGAGACACTGGAAAGATCCGCTGCAAAAGTGTTCACCTGGTCCCTCCTACAGAGTGCCACAGACGTACCCTAATGCACACCTCTGATTTCCACATCTGTCACTGACACATTTTTCAGTTTTGCCCCGTGTGTAACTGCACTAGTACTCCTGAGTGCAATAAGACTTCTCATAAGGTGACTCCGCCAAAAACTCAGTTATCAGGCACAGCAAAGAGGGGTTTTCAGTGGTCCCACATTGTATAGCACTGAGTGATCATCTGGTGTAACCGGTGCCTGACTCAGATAGACCCCCTGCTCTCAACAGATGTAAAATATCTATGACTGGAACTCATGGGTCAAAAACTAGCCTGGACCAGACTAATCTGGGCCTCAGTTTTTGCACCTCACCTATACAGTGAGTGCTCTCCTTCTGTAAAACTGAGGGCTTTCCTGAAACCCTGCCTGCACTGATTAACTTTCAGCACTGGCATATATGGGGCTTCAGGGTATGGTTCAAGACATTTACCCAGTCTCTCTTTACCTAATTACCTGTTTGGCTTAGTGCTAAAACAAAACTAATTCATATGTAAATAGGTGATGGAAGTACTTTGGTCCTGTTGCTAATGGCTGCTGTACATCACATATTCTTTAAACCTGAAAGCAGACCTGGAAATATACTGTTTTATGCAAGATTATTCTGTACATTAGTGCACTTCCAAAGAATATGTGAATGTGAGAGTTTACTCAGAGTAAACTGAGTGTTTTCTCTGCCAGTATGATAAGGTACTGAGAATTTAGCATTATGATTCCGTTTCATTGCACCATCACATGATGGTGTTTGACTTTCTCTGGATCAAAGATTTACAACAGAAATATAACAAAATCCAAAGGTTTACTGAAATTTGCAGTAGCTGGGTATAAACTTTATTTGTCTGATAACATATTTCTTTAGATAACAAAGTAGTTAAGGATTTTAACTAAATAGTTTGCAACCCACATACGTATCTAATCACATACATCTCAAATCATTAAAATTCAGAAGATGAAATCTTACCATTTTCCTCTCACCACAATCCACTGTTATTACTGTTGCCTATTTAGTATTTATCTGCTCTGAAGATGTATCTTTATACCAACAAACAAAAGTTACAGACTGTGGCATGTTCTGAGGAGTATGATGAAAATGGAAAAAGCTTCCTCTTAGAACATACAGGAGGGCATGTTAATATTATTCAATAATTTGAAGGTAATGGTCAGAAGGTGGGTAAGAAAAGACCTACATGGAACAGAGCATTTCTGATAGCACAAATTCATGCAAGTCATGAGGAAAATATTGACAGAAAGGTGCGAAAAACTGGAGCATTTACTAATTATATCTTTTATACTTTTTATACTAATTATATCTATTATATCTTGAATCTAAAAGAAGTAATAGCTGATGGGACGTTCTCAGAACTATTCAGTCTTATTAGTAGACTGGTTCAAATCTCAACATGCAGGGGAACAAGCAATGAGCTAGAGAAGAGATGGTCTGGCTAGGAAGCTCCATCTAATACTTCTAATATGGAAAGGTGCAAGTATGCTAAACAGTGCTATCCAGAGTACTACCCAAAGTTCCCTTTTACTCCCTCTCACTACAAATATTAGTGTTTGCAAGAATGGCTTCCCTGTTTATTGAGGTGTAAATATGTTTTATTTTGTACAAGATTGTATGTGGGATGGGAAGAATGAGATGAGTGCTTCATAGCACTGAAAAGATTTGAAAATAGCAAGATCAGGCAGTATCTGGTTTACATTATTTTGGAAAGTTTATGCACAATAATGATAATTTTGGGAAGAAGATACAACTGTTGAAATGGGAAATCTATAAAAAAGACAGAAACTTAATATGTTCAATGAATACTCAATATTACATGTACATGGAAAATCTTCTTCTGAGGCTAAAATGAGAACTACACGTTCTTTTGTAAGGAATTTGATGTTGTGATTACCAAACTGAAGGTAGACAAAATTCTGACAAACAGTAGGGTTTGTAGTAACTGGAAAGAAAAAAAGAAAGAATTACATAGAATTAAACTAAGGAAACCTTCCCTCAGAGGAGGTTTCGGCTAAATATTAGGAAAAATTTCTTAACTGTGAGAATGGCCAGTCTTCCTGGAGACATAGAGCCTGCCTGGAAAATGAAACGGTCTTCCTGGAGAGGTGCTCCATGCCTGCCAGTGTTAAGAAGGCATTTGGATGGTGCCTTCAATGACACGCTTTAACTTTTGGTTAAACCTGAAGTGGTCAGGCAGTTGGACTCAACGATCTTTGTTCAGATAGCACAAACAGAACTATTCTAATTCTAATTCCTTCAAGCTGAACTATTCTAATTCTAATGGCCCAGATGAAACTGGGAAATAATATATTTAAAAAATATGATTTCTCTATTTCTCTGATTTATTACTCACAACTATCTTCAAGATTTTGCAAACTCTTTGCAAAAGCAGACAGTACAGTGTGTTGAGAACTATACTGAACTTGTGGTGGATATGCACAAGCACTATCTGGAAAGTACAAAATCAGAGGAGGATCTACAACAGGAGACCATTCTATCCTCTTCCATCCTCCCAAGGCATGAACAATTTGTTCACCTCTTTGGTGCAGCTGATTTGAAGACTGTTATCATTTCTCCCCTCAGTTTTCTTTTCTGTAGACTAAACAACCCCAATTCATTCAATCTTTCCACATGGGTCAAATACTAAAGCAGGCGTCATCTGGCTGTGTAGCTTTTAGTTGAAATATTACCTCTATCCTTAAATTGGAGTGGAAGTTACAGATAAGTGCATTTTGTGTTTTTTCTTTTCCTTTTTTTTTTTTTTTTTTTTTTTTACTAAGTGACAAAAGGTTGTTGTACCAAAAATTACATTGCCCATTAAAAGAATGTGTTAAAACTGACTTGTGCTTGTAATATTGTTCACAGGATGTTCTATATTTTAGTGCTAGCAGACATGCACTATTTAGGAGCTTGTTGTCTTCTGAAGTAATCAAGCCTTTAAAAGAGTAAATGGTTACTGGCTGACAAGCTTCAATTTAAGTAATAGTATTTGTAATGAGGTGGTTCATTGCTTCTGAGGGGGTCTTTACCGTTTTAAATGGGTACAGAAGAGAGATATATTAAGCGTATAGCATCTGACAGCTTTTGATTTCTAGTGTTAGTAGCATTGGCAGTAATTCTAGCACTTCCTTTCAGCTCTATGGCATTTTAGTGCACTATGATTTATGGTAGTGATACAGAAATATTTCATATCCAAACTGCTCTACTATATCATGTTATACAGGTAGAAAGAATTCAGGGCATGACATACGTAATAATAATGCTTTATGGTTCTGTAGGCACTTTCATCAATGTTAACTGCTTGACAGCTGCCAGGATAAAACTTGGAGTAAGCACTGTGTTCGGTAAGGCTGCTGTAACTGAGCTTTTATGTTTATTCCCTCGCTCTGAAATAGGTTTTTGATTCTCTGACCTGAATCATTGAAAGCATGTCATCATTACCGGCCTCAGTCTGGGGCCATATTGTTTCAGAATGCCACTGTATTACTTGTCATGGGTTTTTAGTGCATCACTGGTAGAGTCATACGTTTAAAGACAAACTTTAATCCCATAAAGACTTAAGAAGTGACAGCACTTCATCTTATGCATTGTCTGTTTTATAATTAAGTTAAAAGCTATGAAGTATCAGGGCCAATGTGGTGGTACATAATTCTAGGAGACCACAGTTTTAAAAAAAAAAAAAACATCTTAAGGTCCACAAATTTTAAGTCACTATATCTGTCCTTCATGAATAATGAAGGAAGAAGTTTATTGGGAGTTTTGTTTGTATTTTTTGGTCTTTTCCTTTATGTAACTTCAGAAAGATGGAGTGTATCATATGTGCTGTCTCTTCTATTAAATCACTTGTAAAATGGCTTAGACTTCCCCTGTCATCTGGTGCACTTATGCAAAATAAATGCGTCCTATGCTCCGGATAAGTGTCTTCCTTTTGGTGAATAGTTTTTAAGCTTTTTAAATTTCATATCCAAGCACAATTTGAAGTGTCACCCTTTCCACTCTAATGGCCAAAGCATTTATTTAGGTGATACCAGCAATGTGTTTTCAAAATATTACAGCTGGAGCCAGAACCATTTGTGCTTTGAGCCCATTTGTTTACAGGATATCAGAGCTATCTGTAATTGCACATCTCACTGCAGTGAGCATTTAGCACATAGTCATTCATTTGAGTTCTGTTTTTTACACAGTCTGCAGTTGCATAAGATTCCTAGGGAAAAAGAAAATAAGTGTAGCAGTAAAGCCTAGCTATAAGGAAGTGTTCAGTCAGATTTCTTTGTTTTCAAGGAAAAAAAAAAAAAAAAAAGTTAAAACATCTTCATAGCATCTTAAAATTATGTTTTGTCTTTTTGTTTGTTTTGTTTTGTTTGTGTTTTGTTTTGCTTCTTCTTTCACTTATCATTAGTTACAATAAAGATCCCAGTTCTCCAAACACTTTTGCACATCCACTGTGCAGTATGACTCTGGTCTCACTGCCATGGAAGTACTTGCATCTAAAGTTAAGTACACAAGTGTCTGAAAATTGGGTCTTTGTCAATAACTTTAAGTTCCAGTAATCATTATTTCTAGCCTGATAATGCCCAAAGGTGAAAATCAGGATTGCAGCTTGTGCCTCTGAGATTGGGCTTTAAGAGAAATGAGGAGAGAATCCTTCCATAAAATCCAAATGGGAGGTTGAAAAAAGTTGTAAAACAACATCCCATTGCATGACTGTTGTGAAGAATTGATCCATATTCACTCGATGTTTGTGAGATCTTTTATTATTATTATTATTATTATTATTATTATTATTATTATTATTATTATTATTATTATTATTATTATTATTATTATTTAGATAAAGGTGGAGGCAGGGGAATGGACTCACGTGCTTTGGAATGAGGTGGGTTCCTTAATTGTTTAGGAAGTAAATAGCAACTCAGGTATATCAGTCAGAAGAGGAATAGCATAATCAGCAGTGAGAAGCCATGTGAATGTGAATGGGGTTGGTGACCACCATCCAAATACCAGAGAAGACTGTAGTAGTCAAGGGGAAAATTGGGGCTTGCAACTGTTTAAGGTGGAAGTGACGATGCCTTGTATAACACTTTTTCCTTTATGAGTAATGAAGGAAATAGTCAGATGTTTAGAGAACTTTTATATGAAAAATGATAATGCTTAGAAAAGACCTGACTATCTAGGAACAAAGGAGAAGGGTCCTTCAAAATGGTTTAAAATTGACAAAAAGATGTAGCTGACTTGTTTAAAGATGAGTGAAGAGTGAGGATAAATAATACTTCTCTCTTCTACTTGCTCTGAAACCTGCTGTGCTGACAGAAGTACAATGTTAGCTTCATTAGTACAGGAAATATGGCTCAGAAGGTACATTGAGAACAGATACGTGTAATTTCAGTGTCTCTAAAGTTCAGCAGTGTTATTACCATGCTAACAGTGGTATCTGATCAAGGACCCCATCTATCTAGCAGGTTTCTAATCAGTAAGATGCAGTGTTACTGTAAAGATGAATTCATTTACTATCTTACAGAGCACACTAAGAAAGCTATCTTCAGCTGCCTATGAGGATTTGAGGGCAGTTCCTCCACTGTGTATTTCCTTTTAACTTTGAAAGGGATTTCGTACTTATGCCTAAATAGTTCCCTGCATACCCTGGGCTTAGATATAATCCTATTTGTTGTGTGCTTCGGGCCATTGTGAAAATACACATTGTGGTAAAGAAAATACTTTTCTATAGCCGTAATATTCTTCCTGGAGGGGTTGCCAATCAGAGATCAAATTTCTGAGAAATGCATTCCGGGATCCTTTGTCTACATGAAACTGTGATGTATACATTTTTGTACATTAAATGTGTGCAGTAGCTATAGGAATTCTGCCAGGGTTAAGGACCAGGGAAGGGCCTCTAGTGCTGCTTACAAGATGAGCAGTAAGTGCCCAGCTGCAGGCGAGCGTATGGAGTTGGTGTTTTCCTTAGTGCCTTAAGTGAGAAGAGTCTTACACTTAGTGGTATGTAAACAGCAGCACAGTGATCCTCATTAAGAATAGATACATCACAATATCTAGACAAGTCTGATGGTTTCTCTCATCAGGAAAGAAGTATTCTGACTGGTGTGGTACAAAAACTCTGTGTATACGGGCATTTTAGTGGTGTTAGTTTGCAGGGGGGTTGTGATATGCAAATGAATGCCATTTAAACTATTCCTCTTTTCCTACCCATTGTCTATTCTATGGCGATTGTCCCTATTCTAGGCAATTTATTTTATAAAAATTCTATTCTAGAATGTTTCCAAATTCTATATTTTGTACACAGTAACTTGTTACAGCAGTTACCCTTATCGTAGATAGGGTTTTACGTAGTGCTGGTAACGAAGGGTAATATTAATGTGCTGTTTTTTGTGAAGGCAATTCTAGATCATTTAGAAATAACTCTGATTTTTGGTTTTGGACAGCTGCGCTGATGGCAGTGGGACCCTTTATATTTACAAATCAAATATTCAGAGGTGCTTAAAGGATCTCAGCTTTGAAATCCCATTTTTGAAAGAGGTCCCAAGAGGGCTGACATAATGAAAAGCTGAGGATTTTTAGCACCTTGTTCACTTTTGGGAAGGGAGGTTTCAGGCACTGGGGAACTTTTCAATATTTCTTTTAGACTTTACAGCACTAGGCAACTGGAGGAGAGTAGTATTTTAAAGACTTTTTAAAAGTGTCAACAACTCCCTAAGCCCAGAAGACTATGCAAAGCGTTTTAAAACAAGAACTTCCCACAAAATATGCTGAATATACATAATGCATGGAAATGCAATTGTCTGGAACGGCAATTTGCTTATAGTGCTGTTACTTCTCAATATTTAATTTATCAGGAAGTGATGCTGATGACATGTTCCACTTGTATTTTTGTTCTCTGTATTTATTGTGAAGCAAGACTGCTAACCTTCAGCAGCCTTAACTGTAGGTATTTGTCCTTCATACATGCCACTAAATGCTTTACTGATTTTTTTTTTTTTTTTTTGGCTTTATCATCCATGCATATGAAGCACTGTAGCATGAAGAAGAATTAAGTGTGTGACTGCAAGAAAAGGAAATTGGAATAAAGAACTCAAGGATCAGATGTGTTAATATCCTTTTACTGGGAATTGCTTTTAAGAAATATGGTTTCACATTGTGTTTTATATGCTGAAATGCTTTGTGTAATTACAACACCATTGAAACTTTTGTTATTTTTTTTTTAGTCTTCAGACTGAGTATATTGTGCTGGATTCCAAATTTTCTCTATGTCTGGAAGCATACCTTAATACACAGTGTTTTGGATGGCACAGTTCACAAAGTTTTAGTTGACAAAGTAATGGTTTGGATGGTGAAACAAATTACAGAATCTCATTTATATTATTTAATCCCTTAAATTCCACATAATCCTTATTAGAAGCTCATAAACCTTATGCTGATGATTGTTTTCCAGTTCAGAATAGATGTTGGAGGATTCAAATAAAATTCCACAAATGCTACCTGGAAGCTGATTTACTCGTGTCCATTTTTATGTATCTTAAAATATGGCCCTGGTTTCTAGCAGAAGCAACAGAGTAGAAAGAGAGCAGATGTTTCTTTGATTGTATCTAGGGATATGTCAGTGGTATTCTTAGAAATAGAGAGATTTTGGCTTGGCAAACTACTGGTGGCATTTTTCTTCTCATTAAAACATCAGATTGATAAAGTCCATGTACTGCTCTGTTCTAAAATGTTCGGGCTTTTTTAAACATTAGCATTCTTATCATTTCATTGGCACTGCAGGCTTCTAGGCAACTCACTTTTTACAGATCTCTTCCTTCACATCTTTCCTCCCATCAACCTGACAAGTGAGAAAAAAGTCACCCCTAAGATTGCCAGTTGTGGCTGCTGTTAAAGGCAGGGGATTACAGCGAATGCTTAAAATTCAGTTCCAGGAAAGCTTTTTCCTTTTTGGGGCTATGCCCTGTCTCTCTCCCCGTTGACAGAAAACCCAGGCACTTTCTTAGATTTAGCAGTGTTTTGTGTCAGAATCCTCTAACTTCAGACAGCAGAGCCAGGGAAGTGACAGCTTAATATGTATCCTTTTGCAGAAGAGCATAGCAGTGCTGTAAATCCAGAGTTTATTCACAACTGTTGTGCTAATACATTGCTATAAAAGCAGGCTGATATCTCATGTGACGTGCAAACTACTGTTTTCACACTTAAGACACCAATCTGTAAATTTGAACTAGTAAATCTTCTTGAACCTGAAGACAAAATTTGTGCTCGTTTCATAAACACATTGGTTATGTATATTATGTCTAATGCAGCAAATGTTTCCCTTAAGGATAAACAATGTCATCCACAGCCAAGGTGTTGTCTTCTAAAGACATGGTTCATAAGTTATACTGTCATTAGGAAATCAGATTAAAGTCATTTAGAAAAGCAAAATGAGCGTTTGAAATGTAAATTAGAGCTTGGATCTTTTTTTTTTTTTTTTTTTTTTTTTTTTTTTTTTTTCCTGAGTCTTTAGAGTCAGTGTAAACTCTGTTCTTGCAAAGCAGCGTTTGCCTCTGTCAAGGCAGGATACTTGAGCACATGAACGGCACTTTTGTGAAGCCTTCCAGCAGGGGTGTCCTTGTTGGCTGACCTTCTCTTCTCTCTGTCTTCTGTCTGTGATGCTTCCCTATTAATTGCATTTTCTGTCTGAGTGGGACTTTTACATTTGGTAGTGTAGGATTTGTACATTTGGCAGCCTGTAAGGATTGACTTGGCTAGGCATGTTTTTCTACTGAGACTAAGAGTGTCTACATGAGGTCTTTCCTGCCAGAAGGTAAGAGTGGTAGAAGAGACATTTCACAGCTACAATCTGATTAAATGAAGCTTATCCGTAGTTGTGTCTGAACCTCTTTCCAGTTCAGAGATAGAGGTGTGATTGGTGTGTCTGTGTTCAGACCTAATGTAGGCCACCGCATGACTGCAGATACTATCACAAGTCGTATTTCAGCCATGGCCCGAATGAGCAAAATTGTCAAGTGTCCCAGTCCCGATTTCTAGAGGAAAATAAGATGACCATGGCCATCAGGTCAATTCATTAGAAAGTGCTCCTCTGTGAAGGCTGGAGCAGGGAGCAGGTCACCGGCGAGGGGCAGCTAAGAAGACAGACACAACTTCAGACTGCAGCAAGCTGGCATAAACACGAAGTAGAGGTTTCAGGTTTCCTTCCCTTCCCACTGACTTTACAAGATTTATGAGAGTTTTTAGCTAATCTCCCTGCACGGTGACTTACGTCACTACCTCACTGCTAGACAGAAAACAGTGGCTCAGTGGCAGCCCCCTTCTGTATTTTCCAGTAGTTACTGTTGTGCGAGGAAGTGACAAGTCTTCACTGGAGCTTCTTCCAGCAGCGCAATGACAGCTGCGTCTGTCGCTTCCAGTGGTTGCTGTTGCTACTGCTAATAAGACATCAGGACGCTGACAAAAAATCAAGTGCAACCAGCTCATCATGCATCACAGCAAGTCAAAGCTGCTCTGAGACTACCTGTCTGAGATACTGCTTCCAGCATAAGCAGGCCTGTGTATCACTGTGCGAATTCGGCCTTAGCATCCTGTCTGAAACTGGATAATCAGGCAGTGCCAGTGTGCCTTATCTAACCGTCAGCTTGCCTGGAAACTTTGTCTCTTCCTGCTGGGCAAGGAACCAATAGAACCAACTGTGAATTTTATTGGGATCTTGAAGAGGTCTCAGCTGTCTCGTTTGGAGCTGACTGGCTGAGGCTGTTACGAGTCCATCAGTCACCGAGCTCATATTCAACTTCGCATCCACTTTTCCAACAAGAGCATCTTCAAAGTCATGAGTTGTCCTAGTGAGTTGAATGAGGTAAAGAGCATTTGTCCTTCCCTATACCTGTACTTTTTAGACCTATTAATCTTCCTCGTCTCTATCAAAAACGTTGGCAAAAAAGTGTATTTTTCAGAGGATCATTCCAGACAATCAAAGCTCCAGAAGCTAAAGTGATGCCTTAAAAAAAAAAAAAAAAACTTCTAACATAAGTGATCACAGCTTCTGTCAGTAATATCATTAATATCACGCAGGTAATGGCTAAAAGATCAAGTAAATGTTCAGGATTATGGATAAGTATCTGGAATTATTTGAATTTATTGCTTGATTCTAAAATTGTCATCCACTAAGAAGTTGAAAATTGTCTGTGTTTTGTTTTCTGTTTAACAAATGCATTTGGAAAGCATCGTATCTCAGAATAATATAATTGTTTTTTAAGAGGACCCTTGGTTTCCTAAGGAAATGGTTTTCAGAGTTGGATTAGGGAGGGAGGAAAATGTCTTTTAGGTACTGAGTGGCTTTTCAGAGCATGTGATAACAGGCCACTTCTCAGGGAACTGAGGAATGATTGTATACGATTATAGATAGCTGTAGATCATGAGCTTTATTAGGAACATTATCCCTACAAACTCTAAAGGTTAGCAAACCCTAGTTGTCTGCAACTACCAGTCCTGGGCAGGAGAAACAAGTAGAATCTGTGTAATAGGAAGAGCAGAAGCGGCTTTTCAGACCATCCCAGGCATCTCTGACACAGACACAGATATTTATTAAAGCTAAGAAGCTGTGGTGGCAGTTCCATTTCTTTCACAAAAATATTGGCTGTTGAAAGGAGGGTTTGGTGTTTTCAGGATGTCTCTTTCAAAATGAACTCGGGATTTTACATACCAGCCTGGAAAATATTGCAAGAAACCTTGAAATAAACTCTCTAAAAACAGTAGTACTTGAATTCAACATAAAGGCGTTATTAAAATTTCCTGGTGATAACACGTAGCTGTAGTGGCTACTTCCATTGATTCTGGTGGGGATAAGGGTCTGAAGGGGTGGCATAAAATCCAGTCTTTAGTCAAATTCTAGTTGAATAAGATATAGCTGAGTTTCTTTGTTTTATGAAGAAATGTTCAAAATGTTTCAAGGATGGTTATTATTTTTATTTTCAAGAAATATTGGTATAAATCATGTAGGCACTACCTTTTTCATGACTGTAATTGTAGATTGCTTATTTCCATTAATTTCATTTCTTTTTAATTCAGTCATTGTTCCTGCACCTTGGTGAAATTATACTTTTACTTATTTATGTTCAACCACATAGGGAATAGGAATAGCAGTATTGGACTTTGAGAAAAATGCAGAGAAATAAAATGAAGTCACTTTGATTAGATTGGGATATTCGTTGAAGACCAAAGGACATTTATTTTTCACAGAAGGACTGAATTAGATATTTCAGAAGCTGCCAGCTAAGACTCACCTAAAGACTATTAACAGAGCTGTCTTGCTCTTCACTCAGCATGTCAGGAGCAGTAGCCTGCGAGATGAGTACCATACATAAGGAGCTGTCTGAGGAGTTCAGCTGCTTTTAATGACCCCTTCCTGAAGGTAAAGGCTAGGGACTGAGAGCCATGATTATTCAGCAAGACAAATGTAGCCAAAAGTTCTCATAGTTTCAGTCCAACATGCAACTGTAGCATATCATCAGATACCAGGCTGTGATTACAGCATTACATCCAAATATCATCAAATGAACTTTTCCTACTGAACTTCAGGGGAAGAGGCATTGGTTCCAGACCTTTTGTGTTTCTCATAATTACCCATTAAACTTTTCAAAACGAGATCTCTGCAGTAGATGGAATTGAAAACAAAAGGAGCCAGAGTAGTCACTCACTTTGGAATCCGTAATGCTAACACTCGACTCCCTTTTCATATTTGGCTCCTGCATGTTATGGTACGTTGCTGAGGGTAAGGAAATTAATAACGTTGGTGAGAAGATTGTTCTCTATTACTTGAAATGGAGATGAATGTTATTTTTCAGTCTTCATGGCCTACGCTCCTTAATTTGCTTTCCCTCAAGGCCATTTCCCCAGTAATTGAAGAAGGGGACTGGTATGCATCTGAAACACAGAGGAGATGGTACAGAGCCTAGCCTGTGGCCCATGAGATGCTGCTGTCAACAAGAAAAACTGTAGGAGACAGTTTGTGATGGGATAAAAAACAAACAAACAAACAAACAACAACAACAACAACAAAACACAACTGATGAGAGTTCCTATGGGTGCAACAGGACAAGTCAGATTCAGAAACTTTATTTATTACACGATGAGGATGCCCTCTTGTGCTGCACCTAATCTGACTTAATTGTGGGCTGTTGCCAAAAGGAGGTGTCCCACGCTTTATTCTCTCCTCCTGTGCACCCCAAGCAGCAGGTTGTCTATGGTCCTTTGTATCACAAAATACAAAAACTGCAGCAGTGCAGTGTGTCAGATCAACCTGCTGATGCTGTTTGGGAACCTCCCCTTGTTTTTTTTGCAGAATAGTTATCTTGAGGATCAGTGAACGTAGCCAGCTCACTCTGAGGCCTCATGACTGATGGGTCCAATTTTATACTGGTGAAGGAAGGGCATGGAATGGAAACAGTACAGTTCCTCTCAGTATTTCTGGCGGATTCTGGTGACAATGTGCCCACCTTGAGCTTCCATCCCATTGCCAGCTTCCTTTTGTGTGCTTTTGTACCACTTCTAGTGTCTAGGTGGGCTTAGAGAACATGGCTAACTGCAGTGGCTTTTTGAATGGAAAAGGAGTGGATTCCTCCTCCCTCACACAACTAAGGACTGAGATAAAAAGTTTAAAAGTTATCTACCTGGGAAATTATGCTTGGTAGGTTATGCTAGTGCTTTTGTTATGATCAAAGCTTTTGCGTAGCTGAGCTAAAGCATACATCTGTGCTACACATGCACAGATCTTGCTGAAATCTTTCTTCCTGCCCTGCATTTTTCTTCACAACTCTTCTCTACAGCATCACTGAAAGTCATGTTTAACCTGAAAGATTTGAAAGATATAAGTTGACTAGCATACTGAATCAGAAGATAAAATAAAACTACTATTTAAATATTTTTACTTTATGCCAATTTTAATGCTGGATTGAATGGTTGGAGACAGTTTTGGGCTCCCAGTACAAGAGAGACACAAAAGAGAGTCCAATGAAGGTCCACAAAAATGATTAAGGACCCAGAGCACCTCTCTTGTGAGGAGAAGCTGAGAGAGCTGGAGCAGCTCAGCCTGAAGAACAGGCTGATCCCAAGGGGGATCTCATCAGTGTGTATAAATACCTGAAGGGAGGGTGCATGGAGGACAGAGCCAGGCTCTTGTCAATGGTACCCAGTGCCAGGACAAGAGGCAGCAGGCACAGGCTGAAAGACAGAAGGCTCCCTCTGAACATCAGGAGGCTCTTTTTCTCTCTGACGTGCCTGAGCAGTGGCACAGGTTGCCCAGGTGAGCTGTGGAGTCTCCATCTTTAGGGATGTTCATGTACTGCCTGGAAGTGGTCCTGGGCAAGTGGCTGTAGGTGGTCCAGCCTGAGCAGAAGGCTGGGGACAGACAGCATCCAGAGCGTCCAGGGCATCCAGTGTCAGCCTCAGCTGCTCTGAGTTGCCATCAACCTCCTGTTTTCTCCCCTAGTTCCCTCTATCACTTACAGCTCATGACCCTTTCTGATGATAAAACACATTATGATATGATTTCCCAATGTGTCCAACTGTGCTGTATGATTCATCCACAAAAAGAAATATCAGAATTACTCCCATATGCACTCTGTCTTTAATCTTACAGAAATAAACACTGAAGCCATAGAGGGTGTAGCAAATTGCTCAATTTCCTAAAATAGAGCAAACAGTGACACGTTATCCTCTTCTTCATCATGCAGAAGTAACTGAAGAATTCTCTGCTAGAAATTAATATGGGGGAAAAAAAGCATAAGATAAAAAAGGCAAAACCTACATGGAGGCAATTTAGAAAAGATTTTTCAACATGCAATTAAACCCCCAAATCTAAAATGTCCCAGTTTCAGAGTCAGCTCCAAGAACAACACTGTACTTTATGGTCTAGCTGCCACAAATGGGACTTTCAGTAGCTTTACCAAAGACTCTTTTCATCAAATTTAAGGGCACAGGCAAAGGAAATCAATTCACTTCTGGACCACTTTCCATTGAATGAATTTCCACTGTGAAATTCATAAAATAAACAGTCTGAACGCTTTCGTTCTGTGGCTACTACCAGTTGCAACTGGGTAAAACCACTGCACAGTTTTGCTTAGGTTTTAGACGCAGCTGCAGTCTTTGTGCTCCATCCTCTCTGGAAGAAAGTCGCTCGTTCATTGGGAATCGTTATTGCAGTACATGCTGTGTACCTCATACCACAAGCAGTGACAGCTAAAGAATATCTCAGCCTCTTGGATGTTGCCTCCCAGACTCATATTGCTTGTGATAGAGAGGTGCACTGGAACAAAAGAAAAATTGTGTGTCTTACGATTGTCTATAGATTTCTGTTTGACTTTGTTTTCCCGGTTCAGGCTTTCTGGCTACCTCAGTGCCATAAGAGAAATGGGGCTGTAGTTGAAGGACCGAACCAAAATCACTATGAGTATTAAATGATAGAGGTTGTACAGTATCCTCTGGCAGCACATAATTCTGCTATGGAGTGCAGACACTGAGTTGTCCTGCAGTCTAAATGAAACTGTCATCGTGGGACTTCCCGGGAGATCAGCTGAGATCACAAGCTGTTTGGGGTAGATGTGTCACAGAAGATGCAGCCATTGAATAACAAAATTCCTGTTTTCCTCTGTTGTCACTCCACCTCAGTCCTGCACTTCAAGCAGGGGTATCATTTTAAGGCATTGCAACTTTTTTTTTTTTTTTTTTTTTTTTTTTTTTTTTCTGCTCATGTTTCTTGTATAGGCACTAGCCTGGTTCCCTTATAAGGGGACCAGGAATAAGGGCACATTTAACATTTTCTCCATGTTTCCTGTGAGATATATTAACTCTTGTTATTCCCCTTCCCCTTGAATACTTGAGTCCATTGCAGATACCTGTAGAGCATCTCTGATTTTTCCCTTGTTCTTTATTGTTCTCATCCCTTTTATCTGTAAAGTTTAACTCTGTGCTAACATCAGTTAAATAACTTTGAGGTGGCCACTTGAAGGAAAAACGTATACAATGAGGCTGTTCTTACATAAGTTGTCACTTCAGAAGTTCCAGAGGTGTGGGCAGTGCTTTATAAAGTCATCTTTTCTTCATTTGCTGGGAACAAGTTGTGACAGTGTGATCTCTACTTGCAGTAGGCTATAAAAGGCAGAGCCAGTGGGAATGGGAGATTCAAAGTCCTACAGCTGCTCTGCAAAGGTTTTGCTGTGTCCTGCAACAAAAAGCAAAAGCTGCCTCCCCTTGACACCACCCCTCCCAAATACTGTGTATGTATTTAGCTGTTCACATGACGTCTGTTCCGTTGATTTCAAAGAACATTTTTACGTATGAGGCCTATACCCATGTTTACTCCATGTAGAATCAAGACCTATATTTTTTTAGCTGACTTGGTTTCTTCATCTGGAGAACAACCATCTGCTTTTAGCTGATTTAGTTTCTTCATCTGTAAGATTACCATCTGATGTATTAATGATATTAATTAGAGGCTTTGGAGATAAAAGAAGGAGCTAAGTGCCACTTTTTTTTTTTTTTTTTAACTTGCTTCTAACACTTATTCTTGGCCAAATCCCCCCAAATCTTAATGTAATAAAGTCAGAGTAAAAAATAATAATAATAATAAAATAAGTTGTTGATGCTTTACTTTTCTTTTTATTTTTAATTGAATGTAATTTTTTGCCAGACAAAAACAGCTCCCTATTATGTTACTGATTACCTCATGAAGTTCCATTTTTTTTTTCTAAATGTGTGATAGCTGAACCACCCTCACAATGTCCTAATGGGCACACCATTTCTGAAAACCTCTTTTTGGCAGATACATTTAAAATGAATGTTCTGGGCTGCAAGTTAAATGCTGTTTGAGGACTTCTTGACTGCGTGTACACTTACAAGTTTGGACCATATAAATGTGTACAGAGATGTTTTGAAACTAGCCAGATCTGCTTATTATTCCAACTTAATTGCTGAACGGGCAGACTGCCCTACTCTCTTGTAACTTTTTATTGCAGGGAAGCTGTCTAATCTGGCTCTTCCTCCATCAACAGAACTTTTGTGAACTGTTCATGTTCTGCTTTGAGAACAAAATTAAGATCACTGGGAGTCAGCTGCCCTCTAACAAAGCTGCCAACATTAACAATTCTGTAATTCCAAATCCTGAGCCTGTTACAATTCTAAAACTACAAATACTTTTGGCATGTAATGCTCCAGCACCTCAGGGCACTATTATGTTTTGCCAAATCTTTGGTCTAAACAGTTACAGTTTTTCTTGAATCTCTAATCCCTCTGGGTTCTCACGTTGTTAATCTTTCTTCAATGGTGGAGAAATTCCTAATAATGCCACAAAGTAAAACAATTATCAGTCCAGTTTTTAAAAAGAACAAAAATGAAAATCTGTTACCAATCGAAGATCGAGCATGTTGCTGTCTGATATTTAGTCATCATTCTTTTTTTTCTGCTTTTTTTCTTTTTAGTGATTGTAACACATTGCAACTGTGGCAATGTCTTTCAAAGAAGGTATCTTGGCTTCAGCTCAGGCAGGATCCTTTCCTCTGCACTGTGAAACAACACTCCTCAGAGTTTATTTTGATCCTCGTATCCTGACCGATGATGAATCTTTTGCTGCTGCTGCTTGACCTCTCTATTTCCTTTGGCATTATTTTGATCATAATAGAATATTAGGTCTCTTGGCAACCCAGATTGATTTAGTTTTGTTTTCATTGAGGTCTATTATACACATAGTCATTATGCCTTTCTTTCTTTCGCTTTCACGCGTATATTCATAGACACACATACTCAACAGTATGCACATAACAAAGCACAAAAAAAGGCAGGCAGAAATGCTGTTACAGTCAAAATCATGTCTCCTGACAAATGTGTAAGTTAATTCACTGTAATTCAATTCTTGGATGTAGTATCAAGAGCTTACACCATTTTTCATCAGAAGGTATAAAAGATTTTTACAAAAAATACATAAAAACTAGTGTCTCTGCAGATACTGTTGCAGGCAGGAAAGTTGCCCTGTTGCATTACTGGGGACAGTAGCTACTCTAGGAACAGAAGCCAAGGTATAGGCATGTAGTATTGTGACAAAATGGGAATCTTTACCAAAGTCTTATGGCTCTTCAACCATCCTTCCTCAGGCTATTTCTGTGGCATAGTTTTGTGCTCGCTATTCAGGATATAAACAGCTTTAGTTTCTTTTCGTCTCTATCTGCCTCAGTGCAAATTTTGTCTGTTGTTTTCAAAATACTCACTTCCAGGCCAATTTATCTATATAGCATTGCCAACTGGGTGCTCATTTAATGCTGCACAGTCCGGTAGGCCTGCTTAGATATTCAGGTGTTAGATCACTCCATTTCTCACCACATTGTCTATTAGCACTGGTCTTTTGCTCAGTTTTTCTCAAAATATGAAGCTAGGACATGTAAAGCTACATCACTCGTCACTGGTTCCAGGAAAGAATTGCATCTAGTTTCCATGTTTGCATTCTTCATTGATGCTCAAGGGGTTCCTGCCTCATAAATCTAATGCCCTTTTTCAGCAGTTCTTATCTTGAAGGTTCCTGATAGGTAATGTTCTCAGTCTTTTTGTTTGTTTGTTTGTTTTTGTTACATTTGGTATTAATTGGAGTTGTGTTTCTTAAAAAGACTGACAAAATTAGTTCATTCCTCTTTGCAGATCAGATTAGGATCTTAGAATCACAGAATCGTTTTGTTGAAGGGACCTTAAAGATCATGTAACTCCTACCTTCCTGCCATGGGCAGGGACACTTCCCACCAGACCAGGTTGCTCAAAGCCCCATCCAGCCTGGCCTTGACCACCTCCAGGGATGGGGCATCCACAGCTTCTCTGGGCACCCTGTGCCAGTGCCTCACCACCCTCTGAGCAAAGAATTTCTTCCTTTTATCTGATCTAAACTTATACCCTTTCAGTTTAAAGCCATTATTTCTTGTCCTACCAATTACAGCCCAAATAAAAAATTGCTCTCTATCTTGTTTATAAGCCCCTTCTAAATACTGAAAGGCTGCAATGAGGTCCCCCTGGACTCTTCTCTTCTCCAGGCTGAACATTTCCAGCTCTCTCAGCCTTTCTTCACAGGACAGGTGTCCCAGCCACTTGACAAGCCTTCTTCATGTCAACATCTAATCTCCAGAATATTTTGAAATTATCTGGAATATTTCAATAAATTATCTGACTTTTCTCATGCAGAAAGTGAAATCTTCCATAAAGTTAGAAAAATTAAACCTCCATTCTTCTTGGGTCAGAGATTTTTGAGAATATATGGAATATTACTGGTGTATTTAATCAAAAATGTATTTTAGATGAGTGCAGTGATCAAGCACTCCAGGTATAAAATACTATTGATTTTTTTCAACAGGTGCTATGCAGGAAAATGCTTAATATACGGCTTTTAAATGACTGTAACTATCATGTAACAGAAGGTTTTGTGTTTCAATGCCTTGTAGATTTTCTGTGCTGCATTTTTTCTTTTGAGGGGCTTCAATACCATTCATTCAGGAAAATCTAATCTATGTTCTAAAAGTAAAGCTTTTTTGTTGTTGTTCATTTGTTTGTTTTTTGTTTGTTTGTTTTTGTTTGTTTTTCTGATCACACTCTATCACAGATGATAAAGATTAAAGAATTCAAGACTATTTAATAAATATGCTTATCTTATATAAATGAAAAAGTATCTAGCTCATTCTTCCACAGCTGTGTTAATTCTGTATAATTACCAGCAATTAAAAGTGGTAAAAAATAAATTTTAATCATAGAAGAAGAGCAACTATGACTCAATACAGACCAGGAGAAGGGTTGTTAGAAGGTGACATTTTTATATAGTCACTTTGCTGACCCCAGTCATACTTTGATTTTTAACAGTTGTACCAATTTTAATGCAAAAGTCTTAGGACAGTCTCAGTAAAATATGAAGTTTACCATTGAATAATCTTGTCAATGGTAAATTCCACATGCTTACTCCAGTGAGTAGGTGACTACCTTTAACCAACTAGTCTTTTTCTCAGTTATATATACACCTTAATTGTTTATCAAGTGAAAATATGCTCGAAAATTCTGGTGAATACTAAACCAGATCTTATAAATACGCATCATGCTCTGTTTCATGCCGAGTGCATTCCTTCTGACTGGACCCCTATGGATTTGCTGCCCTATTTCTTAGGATACAAAGGCAATATATTACATATTATTTATAATATAACACATATATATATATATATTTATAATATTTATAATATATTACTTATAAAGGTAATATATTACATATCCCTCTGATGAATTTCCAGAATTGCATATCTGCAGATTCTAGCACAAATGAGTAGAAATAGCTGTTATGCAAATCAAATTCAAATCATGTTCAGAAAACATTCTGTTGCCTACACATGCCATTGTTGCCACGGGTATACAATTTCCCCTTCTGAAAAACTCTCTAATAAAAAATCTTATCAAAAATAGTCATTGAGTGCACTCCATTGAAGATACACTCTGGAAATTTAAGTTTGTCCTTGAATGTTTTCTTCAAAGTCTGAGTAGGTTTTGTAGAAAAATAATAAATTCTCCGTGAATCTGAAAGTGGTTCTCTGGTTATTCTGAATTCAGCGTGTGAATGTTATTTATATGTATAAAGGGGAATGTTATTCCCCTTTGTACATGATTAGGCAAAGTTAAAAAGAAGTAATAATGATTCTGTCATTTCTTCAGGTCACGTGGTTTTTGCTAAGGAATCGTTTTCCCTCCAAATCACTGTTCTAGAGAATTACTGTAGTGCTTACACGTGACATAAATCTATATTAAAATGATTCTTACTGCTTTTGTGTAATGTATGTGATCAAAGTGTGCAAGTCCTCAGTATTTTCCAGCAATGGTAAGGTGGAGAATAAATGCTTAATTTAAAAATGGAAGATTCATACCCCTTAGTGCCTGACAGTGTTTATTTTACCACTTGTCCTGCTAAAATCGGTGAGACTTGAGATATGCTGATGGCATCAAAATTTGCACATTTTTATCACTTTTAATTCTTTTTTACAAAAACCTTAAACATGAAAGAAATGATACAGTAAGAGCTTCCCAAAGTGTGAGTTTCTTTCTTAGTATAGTTCCTTCCCTTTTGCCATATTCTTTTCTTCTAGGAAACTTTTTATATAATCATAAAAGAAACTCTTTGATACTAAATTTCTTTATGGTCTGTACTACTTACATTGTTTTGTATTCACTTGAGGAAGTCTAACGTTGCAGCGGCATGTTAAATCTGTAAAGCCCTTGTTTTGATGTTTTATAGCACAGTAGAATTGACGCGGTGAAGTTTCTGAGGTGCCCAGAAAAAAAAATTATCTGCACATCATTATTTTTTTTTCTGTACCTTTCCTCTTTATCTTTACATTTCCTGATGCTTATTTCTGAAGGAAGTGTCTCTGAGCTCTCCTCATCTCTTGTGCTTCTGATTGCCTGCACAGATCTGTGATATTTTGCAGATCCGAAGAACTCTCAGGAAAGCCCCAGAAGAGTAGGACTGCATGATAGGCAATGACACTAACAGTAGAAATGGCAGGCAGAAGATATTTTCAAAGGTGCATGCCTGGGTCAGTCAGGAAGAGGTAAGGTTAACACAGCCAGGGAGTAAGATCAGAAGCATTGTCTTGCCTCCTATCTGATCTGCTGTCCATGAACACAAGGTACAACAGCCTGGCAGCAGAGAGAGTAAAGTGGATTCAATTTCTTGCTGGAGTCAGTCTGAACTTTAAATATGCTGCAGGTTTCATATAAATGACTAGGACAGGTCACGGTTGAGATTATGTCAGGTTTCCATTGAGTCACTTTGTTTCATCTCTGCAATGAAACTCACTTGTACTCTAAGCTATTAAATAGTATAAACTGAGTCAACTGTTAATGTTTACACTATCAGTGGTTTGTGGGGCATTTTATCTGAAGTACTGCCATTATATTGGAGCGTATGGCATGTTTTAATAACTGTGTAGGTGCAGAACAGACAGGAAATTATTATGAAATGTAGATTTTGAAAGTCAGAGGACACTAGTAAATTGACTTGCCTGGTATGCATTAAAAGTTTGTTCTAACAGGGGAATGGCTGGGTTCATATCAAAAGTAGTGGTAACATTCCAGAATGTTATTATTCGATTTCAGATAAATACTGCAATAATCCATCCATATTCAAAAAGTATAGCTCTGGTCAGTACGTCTGAAAAGAAGCACCAAAAGCAATCACTAATGTGACTTTTGAAAAAAAAATATTGAACTGCATGCACTACTTGTCCTTGGTTTCCTAATCATACATTATATTGGCAACATGACTTTGATGGTTTTGATATTCCCTGGAAACATAGATATAAAAGTTGAAAATACTAATTTTTGAAAAATTCAAAATTATAAAGGCTATAATGGAAACAATACTCCTTTCCAGCAGCTTTACAACAAAAGAATAAATACATTTGTATGACTAACTAGCTTAGAATAGGGTAGCAGTAAAAAAAGTAATTCAAGATTAGCACTAACCACATTCTGTTTACTTCTTTTTTAGAGAAAGAAATCTTAAAGATATTCCAAAAGTTATTCCAAATGCCTTTCATGTAGAGTGGTAGAGTTCATTTTGCAAGTTCTTCTTGGACCTGTCTTCTCTAAGTGAAGTAGGCTTTGTACATCACAGTCCAGTGTCACTTAAAGAGCATGCACAAAGAACTTCTTCTCCATTTATCCGTTTAAGTGTAGAAATTACTAGATACAGATTACTTTATCACCTGACAGCTAAAAACTACTGGTTCAGTCAGCACAACAAATAATCTGGGAGGTCCCTTCCATTCAGCACAATCAACCTACCTCTGAGAATATATATGCATTAATCTGGCTGATATAGTCTGAATAAGGATGTGATTCATTTCCCTACTTCCTTCTCTGAAGAGATACAGTAACAAATTATTTTAGGACAATAGTATCTTAAAGTCCAGGAACAAATTCCAAAGTGCTTGTGTACTTTTGAAAATATAACCCTGTGGTTGGGCTAACAAAATATGAAACACTTGTACCTTACAATGCACATGTTGTCCTAAAAATGTCCTCTTTTAAAATACACTTTCTCCTACACTGAATTAAATAACCAATAAAAAAGAACATCAGAAAAACAAATGTCAGAGTTTGCAAACTCCCAGCTCTTCAATCTGTGGTGTTTTGAAGGTCAAGACAATGTGTCTTAAGGTCTCTGTAGAGGGCTTCTCCCACTGTAACAAAAAGCAGTAATGGTAATCCTATTGGGATTGACTGGAAGGAGATATCCCATACATTTTGCTAGAACTATTTGCTTACCAACAATATAGTGTGGGAGAAATAGAATTCCAAGGTTTGCTCTCAGCTTTGTAGAGGAACTGAAGTCTAGTGACTGGCTTAGCCAGTGACTCTAATATACACTAAAGATGTGAGATTTGTCTACAGGAGTTGCTGGCCAGAAGCTTAAGCTTTGTCTGTGCTGTTTCATACAGCCATCTTCACGGAGCAGCAGGGAATGCCATCTGAGTCTTCATGTTCTGGCCAGGTTCCTTTCATCTGTCCCTCATAGACACTGGTGGTTTTGTAGGCAGTTTGAGCAGCAGGGGCACAGGTAGCCAGTGCCAAAGTCTCCACTGCTCTGTCCAACATTCCTGAATAATTTGTTGTCAAGAGGTTAGATGGAGTTTTATAGCCTCTGTTCAATGCTTAACTCTTGATTTTCCTCAGAAGTTATTCCAAACTACTGGCACAGACATTACTGAATCTCAGCTGTTATAGGCTGGATCCCACTTCCTTTATCCTTCCATATATTATAATAGGGTGATTGACCTTTCCTCCCCTCCCCTCCCCTTCCCTCCCCTCCCCTCCCCTCCCCTCCCCTCCCCTCCCCTCCCCTCCCCTCCCCTCCCCTCCCCTCCCCTCCCCTCCCCTCCCCTCCCCTCCCCTCCCAGATAATACCAGATAATTGATATTATCTGGTCAAGAATCCCATTCTGACAGAAAACTATTATATTTTAGTCAAGTGGATCTTTTCCCTGCAATTAGCAGCAACTGCTGGAGACATTTTGAATTCTTCTGTTTTGAGTGGTGTATCCACTTCTAAAGATCCCCATGGCATTTTCACTTGAACAATTCCTTACTCAGTGCAGAGGCCCATAGCATCCCTTGTCTTTCCAACTCTTTACCTATAGAATCATGGAATCACAGAACATCCTGAGTTGGAAGGGACCCACAAGGATCACCAAGTCCAGCTACTGACTCCCCACAGTACAAAGTCAGACCATGTGTCTGAGAATGTTGTCCGAATGCCTCTTGAACTCCACCAAGCTCAGTGCCGTGACCATTGCCCTGGGCAGCCTGTGCCAGTGCCCGAGCACCCTCTGGGTGCAGACCCTTTCCCTAACCCCCAGCCTGACCCTCCCCGTCCCAGCTCCATGCCGTTCCCTCGGGTCCTGTTGCTGTCCCCAGAGAGCAGAGCTCAGCGCCTGCCCCTCTGCTCCCCTCCTGAGGGAGCTGCAGGCCGCCATGAGGCCTCCCCTCAGCCTGCTCTGCTCAGGGCTGAACAAACCAAGGGACCTCAGCTGCTCCTCAAACATCTTGCCCTCTAGGCCCTTCACTGTCTTTGTAGCCCTCCTTTGAAAACTCTCTAACAGCTTTATATCCTTTTTCTTTTTTAATGTTGTGCCCAGAACTGCGCACAGTGCTGGAGGCGAGGCTGCAGCAGCGCAGAGCAGAGCAGCACAGCCCCTTCCCCCGACCAGCTGGCAGTGCTGGGCCTGATGTACCACAAGGTTCAGCAGCCTCCTTGCTGCCAGGGCATGCTGATGGCTCATGGTCAACTTGCTGTCAACCAGAACCCCCAGAGCCCATTCCTTGGGGCTGCTCTCCAGCCTCTCGTCCCCCAGTCTGTATGTACAGACAGGGCTACCCCATCCCTGGTGCAGAATCCAGCACTTGCTTTTGTTACACTTCATGCTGCTGGGGATTGCCCACCCCCACAATTTGTCAAGATCTCTCTGTAAGGCCTCTCCCTTGAGGGAGTAACCAATGACTGCGTTATCTTTTCAAAATAATAAGGCCAGTCTGATTGTCAGGAGGAAAGCAGAAAAATAGAAAAACTGCTTCTTGTTGGTAAGAACAAAAGAGTACAGAATTTCATAATGGGGTGCTTTTGGTGGTTTTCTAGTCTAAGGTATATGGTCTTTCCCTCTATTTCCCTAAATCACCTGGCTTGGTTTTAGCTCCCTTTCCATGAATAATTCACCCTGTACAATGTCAGATAGCAAGCCCTGCTGCAGAAAGTTGCCAACTGCCATACAATTGAAAAGCCAATTGTTTTACCTATGTCACTGATTCTGTGACCAGCTCTGTTTCTGGATTTGATTCTGGACTCCAGTTGTCATGAACCCGTGGCTCTAGATAACATTACAGGAAATACTTAGCCATGTAAAGAACAAAACCAAAGATTTAACTGGCAACACATCTGAAACAGAACTGAATCAACTACTGTAGTGCGGAAAGGACTCTACTGTAATTGTTTAATTATTTAAACTGTTGATTTAAGTACTCCTGCTTGAGTGTTCTTCTTCTCTGTATGTTGTTCAGTTTTATTCATTTACTTAGGAAACTCCACTGGTCATGCAGTACTATTTATTAATACTGCTGTAGCAGCCAAAGTTTGCTACTTGGCGTTGAGGCTGTGACCAGACGTTTTTCACAGTATGCTCATTGCACACCACACACATCCTCTCTTCCAAAAGAACTATTACCCCCTCCCCAAGTCCTGCTCCACACATGAAAGTTTCCTGAACAATGATACCAGAATGAGCAACCATATTCCAGAATTTGGCTTGGTGAGGTAAATCTCACATAAGGGCTTATTCAAATCAAAGATCATCTGCTGGTCGCAGTCCAGCAAAAACAAAGAGCAGCAGCAGGGCAGGTATTTCAGACATGTTCTTGCAGCCTTTTATCACACTGTATACACGACAAGGGAAGAAATGGTCCCTGCTTTTAAGTTAATTTTGTTTGCCTGGGCTGTCAGTCTTCTTCCTTTCACCATCAATATATTTACTGGTGACTTGGGGGGTTGGGGACATGATTAGAATACAGGTCTAGAAAACCTCTTAGAAAAGCGTATATTGTGAGAAACCAGTTTAGTGAGAAAAAAAGTGTGAGGTTTTTCTGTTAAAAAACACTGAGTCATGATTATGATTCTAGGCCCAAATTGAAACGAATGAACAAAACCAAACAAACAAAACCCGCCACTATTATTTCCATTTATTTTTACAAACATTATGGTAAAACTGTGGCATTCTCACAATACTAACCACTGAAATGCTACTATTCTTGAGTTTTGTCCAGACCTTACCATTCTCATGTCATGTGCAAACAATCATATCTAATGGATTCCGTGTTTATGAGAGCTATTTTTAGGAAAAAATACAGGAAAATTCTCTCTCTCTCCTAGTTTTGCAATTTGAGGTAGCCACACAGTGCTGTTTAAGCATTCAGAATGTTGAGTCTTTTCATTTTGGAAAGCTTGACATAAAGCGCTATATGGAAGCCTGCTTTTCTGAGTGCTCCCTTAGACCATTTCTGAAAGTATATAGAGTGAAATACAGACATGAACAAGTACTTAGCAATGCAGGGACCAAGAAATCATAAAAGTTGTACTTAAGGATGTCAGTGTTCAGGCTATTAATCTTGTTGTCATCCAGAGAATGGATTTTAAATTGCGTAATCCTGTGGAAATCCTACCTGATATTTTTTTTTAGTCTATATACTGCAACATGGAATAATATTAAACCGTGTCTTTGGTTAAAACATACAAACAAAACTGTATTTGAATGGTTAACTTGATTCCTACCTAATCGGAAATGTTTTCAGATGGGCTGTGTGTGAAAGGAGGAGTGAAATTCTCCTGAATTTGGTATGTTTAAGTTCAACTCTATTTGTACTCCGACCTGATTTATTTTCCCTCTGACTTTGGGACTGATTCCCTTTGCCGTGCCATCTGCAGTGTGCCTGGCTTGGAGCAGCTCGTTTCGTTGACGGACATAAATATCTGAACCCGCCTGTTAGGGGGATTTGGTGGCTCGGGGAATTGGTAATAGACTTATGGAGCATTTCACCTCAAAGGTCACCAGTTCATATCCGCACCGGGTCAATAGTGGCAGAAAGTCGTTACGTGTCTGGCTGGCATCTGCCGGGCAGGTGCTCCCCTCCCCAGGGCACCCCCGGGCCGAGGGGCGCTCCCGGGGCCTTTTTTGGGGTCGGCGGTCGGCACCGGCACCGGCACCGCCCGAGGGGGCGCGGGCGCCCTCTGGGGCCCCTCCGGGCGGCTGCAGGGTGCGGGGCGACCCCGGCACGGCCCCAGCACCGACCGCGGCGTTGGCTGCTCAGGGAGACAGGGAGACCCTCTGAGCGGGGAAGGGGAAGGGGAAGGGGAAGGGGAAGGGGAAGGGGAAGGGGAAGGGGAAGGGGAAGGGGAAGGGGAAGGGGAAGGGGAAGGGGAAGGGGGAGGAAAGGGGAAGGGGAAGGGAAAGGGGAAGGGAAAGGGAAAGGGAAAGGGAAAGGGAAAGGGAAAGGGAAAGGGAAAGGGAAAGGGAAAGGGAAAGGGAAAGGGAAAGGGAAAGGGAAAGGGAAAGGGAAAGGGAAAGGGAAAGGGAAAGGGAAAGGGGAAGGGAAAGGGAAAGGGAAAGGGAAAGGGGAAGGAAAGGGGAAGACTGGGGAAAAGGGAAGAAGAAGGGGTAAGAGGAAGAGAAAGGGGAAGGGGAAGTGGAAGAGGAAGAAGAGAAGGAGGGGAAGGGGGAGGGCAGAGCCCGGCCTCGGCTGAGGAAGCGCGGATCGGGGCAGCCGGGGCCGCGGCAGCGCCGTTCCCGTGGCTGGGGCCGGTCCCGCTGCGGGTCCGGGCTCCCCGCGCACTGTGCAGGGGCTGCCTCCATCCCTCCTCCTCCTCCTCCTCTTCCCCTCACTGCCCTTCTTCCCTTCGAGGGAAACCGAACCCAAAGTGCGAGATGTAGGAGAGCGTGAATCCCCGTGAATCCCATCTGAATAAATGTCTATATTAATGAATTATTAACTCAGCCGCTCATGACCTTAAAACTGGAATGAGGAGACGCCTAGGGCAAGAAGGAAAGCTGCTGAATCCTTTATCGGACTCCTGTCAGAGGTAACCGACCATTTGTCTTCCCCAGATCAGGAGAATTAATTAATATGAAAGGCAAACTTTTTAATTGTGTGTCAAACGAAATCAGATAGGGTGTTCCCGATTCAATCCCGTCCCAAAAGGGGTTCAGCTCCTTTCCTGCCCCCAACCTAAAATAAAACCTTCGAGTTTCCAAAGAGGCAGGCTTCCTTCCTAAGGGTTATTAAAAAAAAAAAAAAAAAAAAATCCCAGGGAAAATGATGAATTTGGGTAGTTAATTTATCGATCTCGGCTCCTCTTCCCGCTTGTTTTATTTTAGAGGTCATTAATCAATGAAGAAAAACACCACCGTGGTCCCCCTTTGCATTTAATACACTTGCCCTCCTTATTTATTTCTTTTGAACAAATTCCTAGCAAATATTCACCAATCGATTTGCAGGCGATGGATTTTTATAAAGGTTTGATCGCTTTCTAAACGGTCAATGTGATTTGTTTCAGCGCTCGTCCTCTAAATAATGGAAAAGCCTGGGAGAAAGGGGAAGGGGGAGGCAGTAGTTAAAAACTCCTTTCTTTCTTTCTTTCCATCTATTTTTTTTCCTGCATCTTTACAGACAGAAGGCACATCCACGGGAGGAAAAAAAAAAAAAAAAAAAAAAAAGTAGGAAATAGAGCGCAGACAAACTCGTGAGAGGCAGCAGCGAGGCGCACAGACCCGCCTGCCGGGGGAGCGGGGCCGGAGGTCAGCGGTGGCCAGATCCGGACCGGGGACAGCGGGTGCGGAGCGGCCTTTCCCCTCCTCTCCGGGGCAGTGGGGCTGGGATGAGCAGCTCCTGGCCCGGCACGGCTCGGCAGGGCTCGGCACGGCCCCGAGGCGGCGCGTCCCTGCCTCCTCCGCCGCCCGCTCGCCGCTCGGCTCAGCGCCGTCCCTCCGCTCGTTTACCTTCCCCTCGCAGCCCTCCTCCTTCCCCGGCATGCTGCTGAGCCGTGCCGGGCCGTGCCGGGCCGTGCTGCCCGCGGGACCCCGCCGCCGGGGGGGTGGGGGGTGGTCTGCCCGTGGTGGGTACCGGGGGCGGGCGCCCAGCCCCTTTCCACCGCCTCCTGCCCCTGCCCCTGCCCCCGGCCGGGTGTGACCCCGAGCCAATGGCTCGGAGCTGGGGAAAAGAAAAACAAATAATTAAATAAACAAAACACAGAAGGAAAAAAAAAAAAAAAAAAACAAAAAAAACCAGCGAACAAACGGCAAGAGACGCAGTAAGAGCTTGAAGTCCCAACACGAGCCCGCGCGGGGTGTTTCTGTCAACCCGAGGCGCACGCAGGCAGGCACTGGCGATGAACTTGAGCGCGCTGTCTGGACGCTTTTGCCCGCTCCATCACACTTTATCCATCGCGAAAACGAATTTGTAGAGATCGCTGCCGCTGCAAGCCGCCTGGTGCTTTTGAACGATGCGCGGTAATGGGAAGGACAATCACGCAGAGGTCCGACTTAAAAATAAAATAAAATTAAATTAAAATTAAACAGTCGGAAGAGGTGGAATGGGGCTGTTGCCCTCAGGGAGCTGGCCAGGGACGAGACACCGTGCCACTGCAGTGGAAACGGGGAAAGGCAGGACAGCCCACTCCCATCAGGAACGTCCAGAAGCGCTTTTTGGGTAGCGGGTGTGTTGGAAAGAGCCTCACCTTGGTCCCCCCGCTACATCGCGGTGTTTCTGAGCTTTACAAGGTGGATGAATGGAGCGAGAGGACTGGACATTCATTACATTTTACACCGTAGGCTTGATCAAAGACATCAGGAAGGTTTTTATAGCCAACTTCATAACACATAAGAATCACTTTTTTTTTTTTTTCCCTAGTTGTGTTTGCCTTTAACTTAGGTGTTATCAATCTATACAGAAGATGACGGATGACCTTGTCAAAATGACGCCAGTCAAAACATTTTTTGCCCCAGCTCTGTTCAAAATTGTGCTAAAACGTCTTGCCTTAGACGCAGACAGAATCTAAACAGCAGAAGCTTTCCCAGGCTCTGCGAGAATTAAGGGTGGGAAAGAAATAAGCTAGGAACAGGGTCGGGGGGAACGGCGAGAGCGGTTTCAGCCGCGCACACGTCCCGCTTGTGAGCAAGTGTGAGCTCCACACCTGGCAACGTGGGCTTTTCCACGCCGGAGCGCTGTCCTGGCGACACAGACGCTTTGTGTAAATGTTCTGTCCTAAAGGTGACTGTGTGCATGTGGTATGCCCGAGACAAATGATAGTTCCCGCCTAGGTGGCTATTATTTTCTTTTCTGTGCGATGTAGGGGTAAAAAAGCGAGGAGTCGGTGGCGTTCTCGCTGGTGCCTGAGCTCAACAGCTGAGCAAAGGTGCGGGAAAAGGCCGGTTTTGAAGCAAAGCGGAGAGGAAAAAAAGTAGTGAGGGACGAGAAGTTTATCGCCGCAGGTTGCATCTCCTCCTCCTCATCCTCGCTGTGACCGGGAGCACAAGAGCAGGAGCCGGTCTGGAGGGGACGGGGACCTGGCGGAGCGGTGGGCTCGGTCCGTGCTCCGGGGGGGGGCTCGGGGGCAGCCTCGGGGAGCGGTGTTCCGGGGAGAGGCGCTTGGTGCGGCTCCGAGGACGCTGCAGGGGGCGAGGACGGGCTCCCCGCGGTGCCGGGTCCGGGGGGGGGTCAGGATCCGACCCTGCCCGCAGCGCTGC
Source organism: Aythya marila (assembly GCF_965140915.1). NCBI lineage: Eukaryota > Metazoa > Chordata > Aves > Anseriformes > Anatidae > Aythya > Aythya marila. Next base: position 65,137,942 of record NC_139080.1, on the reverse strand, counting down.
GCCCCCCGACCTGGGGAGGGAGGTGTGGAGGTGGGGAGGAGGGGAGGGCCGGGCCGGGCCGGGGGAGGGAAGGAGGGAAAGGGACACCTTTAAAAGTTGAGCGGGGGAACAAAGTGGGGGATGTTGCCAAAAAAAGGGCCCTGCGCTCCGGCTCGCTGGTGACTTCCCGCTCCCTCCCCTCCCTCCCCGCCGTGCACACCACACACGCACACTTGTATTTTGCGCTGTCGTAAAACCCACGTGTCTGGCCCGGAGTCTGCCAGAGCCGAGCGAGCAGCCCGGGCGCGCCTGCCATGCACAGCCACGGCAGAGGGAGCCCGGCGGCTCGCCTCTAGCCGGCCTCCCGGCCCCCGGCACCTGGAAGCAGGAGGACACCCCTCTGCCCCGCCGGCAGACCACGGAAAAAAAAATCCCTTCTGCCCCCCAGAAATCCCTCCCAAGGCTCCCGGGACCGCGCCGCAACCCGCTCCCAAGCACCCCGCTCAGGTAAGGGGGCGCTGCCCGGGGGGGGTCCGGGTCTCCCATGGGTGCTGCGGGCGCTGCCGTCGCCCCCCTGGGGGTCCGGGGTCCGGGGCCGGCGGGGTGGTTGCGCGGGGCCGAAGTTTGCTCCGTCTCCCCCTTGCGAACTTTTTGGGAGCCGTTCGCCGCCGCGGGGAGAGGGGGAAGGAGCCGGAGGGGACCGGAGGAGGGGGCGCATCCCGGGGCCGCGCAGGGACGGGTCCCACAGCGGGGGGGAGGCTTCGTGCCCCACGCACCGCGCTGCTCGCCGGCACCCCCGGGGCTCCGCGGGACCGGGTTTTCCCCGTCCGAGCCTGGGAGAAGGGCACGGGAGGGCTGCGGGGACGCTCTCCCAGGCTTCTCCCGCAGCCGGAGCCCACCCGTGGGCCGGGGCCGGTCCGGGTGGCGGCGGGCGGGGGTCTCACGTCTGCTCTCCGCTTCCCCCCCGCTCGGCAGGCAGGCAGCGCGATGCTGAAGCCCGGCGAGCCCGGCGGCTCGGCGTTCCTCAAGGTGGATCCCGCCTATCTGCAGCACTGGCAGCAGCTCTTCCCGCAGAGCGGCCAGCTCAAGAGCGCCGGGGCCCTCGCCCAGCTCCAGCCGCCCGAGAGAGCCGAGCCCCCGGCTGACAGCCTCCGCCAGCGCCCGGCCTCCCTCTCCTCCGCCTCCTCCTCCTCTTCCTCATCCACCCCGTCTTCCTCCTCCACCTCCTCCTGCGTCGCCGCCGCCGCCGCGTCCCTGGCCGGCCTGAGCGCCCTGCCCGTCGCCCAGCTGCCGGTCTTCGCTCCGCTGCAGAGCTCCGAGCCCCCGGCCGGGGGAGCGCCCGCTCCCCTGCAGGGCAAGGACTTGTGCGGGGCCGGCGGCACCAAGTGCGGCGAGCGCCCGGCCGCCCGGTTCCGCTGCACGGCCGAGGAGCTGGACTACTACCTGTACGGGCAGCAGCGCATGGAGATCATCCCCCTCAACCAGCACACCAGCGACCCCAACAACCGTACGTATCGTGACCCGCACCCGCAGCCCCGCACCTCCCCGCGCCTCTCCTCCTCCGCCTTTCCCCGCTCCGGGACAGACCAGGCTGGGCTGGGGGCTCTGCTCTCGCCGCCGGGAGCATCCTCGGCTATGCCCTGAGACGATTTTGGGGTGGCTCCGGGGCTTTCGGGGGCTGGTTTGTGGTTCTCGGTCACAGTCCGAGACCCGAATCCTTCCCTGGAGGGCCGGCGGCAGCAGGAAGGCTGTCGCGGGGGGAGGCTCCTCGCGGAGGGCCACGAAGGAAAACAGTTGCCGAAATGGTGAGTGAGAGGGACCGGCCAAAAGCTGGTCCTTCCTCGCCTTGCTTGTGCTGCCTGGCTCCTGCCCGGAGAGCCGGGGCTCCGCTGGGTGCCCAGAAATCTGTTGCTGCCCAGCAGTGTGCTGCAGCTCCGAGCTGGGCAGGGGAAAAGTTGCAGTTTCCGTCAGTCGGGCTAGGGCAAAGTTTCCCCTCCTCTTATCTGGGAGTATCGTTTTCCTTTCAGACCTCGTTAACACCTCGCTAGTTTTAGTCTTCATCCCTACCAAAAAGTGTGGCATGGTCGTTTAATAAGAAAAGCTGGTTTTCCAGGGGAGAAACATCGTCTGCCCGAGTGTCAGAATTCATTTAGCACTTGGTGGTTAGGAAATGTTTAATCCTGCTGTTGCTAATTATAGCTGGTGTGGGGTGTTTTTTTGTCTTTTTTTTTTTTCTTTTCTTTTCTTTTCCTTGGGAAGGGAGAGCTCCAAATATTAAACATATATGTCTGCTACAGGTTTGCGATTTTAGAAGTTACTTTTGCCTGTCTTTGGTTTCTGTCTCTGTCGGTACTGTGCAACCGAGGTAATTCGCGGGGTGAGAATAACTAGATGAACTATATTAATTCATCAGATTTACTGTTAACATCCCGAGCACACGGGTCTAGTCCCGTTAAAACAGCGGATCATGACTTCGGCTCGTACACTTTTTCCATGCAGACCCCCTTCTCTCATCCAATGTTTTCAAAGTTCTTTATTTCGGTTGCCCTTGCCCCCTGAAATGCCTATTTAAGGAAGGCTGTTGAACAGAGGAACGACACCCCACAGCAGCAATCCGCGAGCACATGCCCAAGCAGAGCGTGGATTCGTTTAATTTAATTTCAGATGCAGAGTTTGTTTTGAAAGTTTCCGTGAAACTCAGCCGTGTATTAATTGCACCGTGCGGATGGTAGCGTAGCCTTGGTCGCCGTGCAGAAGTCTTAGAGAGCAAGAGGAAAGTTGACGCGGAGTTTGGTGGGGATTTCCCCCCCCTTCTTAACACTGCGAATCGTTATGCGCCGGACACCAACTTTGTTTTGAGCGGCTTCTTTACGCTTAGTTTTACCTTGCAGCGAGGCGTATTAATGTATTTTCTACTCTCGGGCGCAGAAAGCGTGATCTCATAAATTACACGCACTTAGTGGAATCCGAAATGCACTTTTAATCGCCAGCCGGGCTGTTCAGACAATACGTGTTTTTCTTCTCCGAGCGGCTCCGTAAATCTGCAAGATAAAGGTTTTAAAGGGAGAAAGAAAGATAAAAAAGAGATTCGAGGTGGGGTATTTTTAAGGAGCGAGCGGAATAATAGCATGCTGCAGAATCGCTGGCGAAGTCTGCACAGTTTCTTCCCAATCGCGATATTAAAGGTGGCTTGCGGAAAGGAAAGTGGCTCGGTTCTGGCTGGGACGGGGTGCACGAAAAGACGGCTCTGGGTGCTGCTGGGGCGGCCTGTGGCTTATTTTCCGCCGTGAGACCCAAAGACTCTCATCACCGGGCCGTTTTACCGGGCCACTTGCTCTCCAACACCTTTCTAGTCGTCTCCGAGCAAAAACTTTGACCCGAGCGCCCCAGCCTGCCGGGACCAGGTGCATTTGCTGGGGGCAGCCCGTTCTCACGGCCGGGGGAGGAAGGAGCAGCATCCCGGCGAGGAGGGACAGCGGGAATCACTTGGGGACACTGGCTCCCACGCACACACGCGTGGAAAAAGCAGAGCGGAGGGTGCGGGCCTGCCTGGCCGGCCGGGGGGCACGGGGTGCCGGCGTCCCGTGGGTGCCCGGCGAGGGGCGGCGGGCAGCCGGGGTGGTTGTCCCCCACTTTGGCTCCTTCTCCATGCTGGGCTGGGGGTGCCCGTACGAGGGAAAAGAGGTGAAACTGGTCGTAGGAGAGGTGAGAAGCGATCGGCTCCGGGTCGGGCCCCTGCTTGTCGTGACCCCGGGGTGCCGCTCCTCGGGCTTTCGTCGCAGAGGCGCCGGCCGCAAGCTCCCTCGGTCCCTTTCTTTCTCAAACTCCCCCTTCCATGCACCCCCTTCCCCTCTGGAGCAATCCTCCTCTCCCCACTCCCTCACGGGCTTCGCTCCCTCCTGGCAGGAACTCCCCAAAACTTCTCCTCCGGCCGCCCCCGACCGGCCGCAGCGCAGCGCGGGGAGTTCGCAGCGCTCCTGGCGGGGCCTCGGCGCCGGGAAAACTGTGGAGAGGGTCGTGGGAGGTCGTGGGGGGTGGTGGGGAGGAAACGGGTGGGCGCCGGTGCCCATTGCCCCCGCCGCCGGGCGTCAGTGCAGGCGGCACGGCGGTGGGAGAGGTCGGCCGGGGGCTGCGGGTCGAGCGTGCGAGTGTGATCGCTGTAAATTGAAAGGGCGTTAGTTAGAAAAAAAATAAAGTGTATATGTACACATACGTATAGAGACATGCACACGTACATATCAGTAATTAGTGCCCGGGGTTCTTGCTCCCAGGGAAGTAAAGGGGACCGTGCTGAGAGCCGGGCCGGGGGCTGCGGGCGGTGAGTGCCGGGGGTACGGGGAGATGCCCTCGGGAAGGATCGGGGGTGCCGGGCTGGGGGCTCGGGGGCTCGTCCCCCTTCTCGGGGCAGAGGCTTTCTCAAGCCCTTTTGGCTCCTCCGGCTGCGCTGGAAGGCAGCGAGGTGGCGGAGCAGCGAGTGCGCGGTGCAGCGCCGAGGTGCCAGCCCGCTCCTTCCCTTGGTGCGCCCGTCTTCCCGTCCGATGCTCCGAGAATCGGGTAAGGCGCTGCGAGGTGGATCGGTGCGGGGAATATCCGGATTTTTATTTATTTATTTATTTATTTATTTATTTATTTATTTTCTCCCCTGGACTGCTGGTAACCTGTATGATTTAGCTATTTTACATCATTAGTTACCCAGCACCCTTAAACATAGCAGATAGCCATATATTAGATTGAGGTTAGAGAAGGTGGTGACTGTTTATTTAGGGTGATAAAATGGTCCATCAGCAGTAATCTCCATCGATATGTGCCACCAGGAGATGAAGGATGAGGGGACAAGCCACAATTAATTGCCCTATAGTTTTGTAGGAGAGAGTGGAGCCGGTGCGGACTGAACTTCGATCTCCTCTCCCAGAGCCTATTCATCATCTCCACATTGTATATGGGGGTCTCTCAGGGGCAGGGGGTGGCAAGGTTTATCTACACACAATATTCTCCTACCCTCCTCATACCTGACACGGAAATTTAATTCATTCACGCGTTCAATCGAAGCCGGGGAAAACCAAGCCCTCCTCCCGCAGCCTGCCCCCCGCCCGCATGGCAAAAAGAGGGAAATAGCCCCAAAGTCTATCTGCCAGCAGGGAGCTTTCCCACGGCCCCGACCCCCTCCCCACCACACGCGTGGCTACCCGGAGGGACGTGCACGGTCCCCGCCGGTCCCGGGCGGGGGGCTCGGGGCCAGGAGTCGGGAGGGGGCGGCCGGGGCCCGGGGTCCGGGGTCTGGGGTCCGGAGGTCCGGAGCCCGGGGCCCGGAGGTCCGGGCTCATGGTTTTGGGTTCGGGATGGGCTCGGTCCCGCCGTCGGGAGCGGACACGGAGGGAACAAAGCGAGGTTTGAGGAAAGAGGACAGCGGAAGGGAACGCGTACCCGTGCCCCGTCCCCGAAGGGCTGCCTCGCAGCGGGCACCCAACGGGTCTTCTCGTGGGGGCACCGGGACATTAATCTCAGCTCTTCGGTGAGGAAACTGAGGCACGGGGAAGGCGCCGTCCGCAGGAAAGCCCTCGGGAGATGGAAGGGGGCTGCCTTACCCAGCCCATCCGCCTTCTTGGCTGGGTACCTGGGCCCAGGCAGGGGCGCAGGGCCAGCGGCAGTGATTTACTTTTGCGAGCGAGTAATTCCGTGTGAAATGATGGCCACTTACACTGGATACCTGCACGCTTACAGTGAATTATGGAGTGGAGGGTCAGAGGCCACCCTCCTTTAATACCAGCAAACTGCAGGTATCCAGTGTAACTGCACCTTTGAAGCATATTATCGCCGAGACAAAAATGTATTTCCTTCATTTATTGTTACAGCTGGCTTGCTGGTTTAAACTCTGTGTTGAACTCTACCTTTTACTGACAAAAGCTTTCTCCTCTCAGATTTCCTTTAAAATATGCAGTAGTAGTATTATTTAGGTTGGAGAGCATTTAGAATCATATTTGGTGGCAATGATGTGTCCTTTCCCTTTTTGCTTGAGTCTACTACTTTTAAGTATACTCAAATGGAGTTATAGTGCTGGCATTACACCGTGCTCATTTTTATGGAGGCAAATAAATGATAACATATTGCACTCTTCCCAAAAGAGTCATACCAAACAGCTCCACTAGGAAATCATTTATTTATTTTTTCCTTGCTCTTCCTTGCTGTAGTCCTCCTATCTATAGAGCACGAAGTTAGAAAGTAAAAAAACTGATCTCCTTCCAAAGAGTCTGGCTGCATTAGGGCCCGCAAAAGTGCGTTCCCAGTGACTTTACCTTTTATCTCTTCTTATTTTGTCTGCAGACGCTATGCTCTGGCTGTAGTCCTCCTCACTTTTACCATTTTCAGCAAATCCCTCAATTTTCTCACATTTCTTACTATTCTGGGACTTGACTGAATCTTCTACAGCCAGTGGAAGTATTCATTTCTGAGGTCCTTGGGTGAGGCCCATGCTCATACAGATGTTCTCTGAGGCTGAAGCAGGAAGGGCAGGGCATGACTCTCTTCATTGCTCTGTGTGGCAGCCCCCCGGACAGCTCACGCTTGTCCCACTGTGTCCCTTTTGCACAAGCTTCCCACACCCGTGTGTATCTCAACACTTGCTTTCTGGTTCAGACACTCTTGCAGTGCCACTGCAGCCCTGATCTTAGGGAGCCACTGGGCTACAGCTCTCAAAAAAAAAACAAAAACAAAAACAAAAACAAAAACAAAAACCAAAAAACCACCAACCTTTCCTTTCCATGTATTGTTTAACACATTGCTGCACTGCATGGTGTCCTACTTTGCATTGCTCATGAAGGATGATGTTGATCTTCTTTGTGAGGCAGGAAAGTGGGCAAGATGGAGTCTGCTTTTACAAAGGACTCGCTTCCCCTGTTGTGTGAGGCAAAGAAACCTACTCCTTACAGTTTCTCCAAATGAAATGTCCTTAGATGGGTACCAAAACATTATAGAAAGTACATTTGTGTACAAAGCCTTCCACATATCAGTAGGCAAAAGTAACTCATGGGACAAGAAAAATACATACGCTGGCTTTTTATTAAGGCAAGGTAAATTAAGTCTAGTAGTGCTTCCACTTGTTGTATTATTTATGAGATATTTTTTAATGACAATTTCTAAAATTCAGTAACAACTGGAGATGGATGAATAAAGCATGCAACTCAGAAGATTTTCAGTACTGCTTAGCCTAAGGACAGACTCCCTGCCTCTCAACAGCAAGCCGTAAGACGAAACAGTTTCAGAAGATGTCCCATTTTCCAAATTTTCAGCTTTGGCAGGACAAAGGGAAAGGAGCACAGCAGGCGATAAGATACTGCAGCTGGCAAGCATTAAGACATTACCAGTGTTTTGGACAGTGGAAAATAAATATCACTATGTGTGACTTTCTGCAAGGGTAAATGACAGTGGCATGGAGCTCATTTATACTTCTCCTCAATTTCTTAATCTCTTTTCCTTTAAGAAATAGAAATTTAATATATTATTTACACATATTGTCAGCATGAAGCAAAGAAATCCTTTTTCTGGGCAGGCACTACAAGTTGTGTGCAGGAGAGACATTGCATATCTGGAGGTAGGATGCAGGAAGCTGACACTGAAATTGCCTGAATGGAGCCACAAGGATGCCTTAGTATGTTTAACGTAAGTTCCTACAGAGACACAGTGTCTCCAAAAAAGCCATCAAAAATCAGTCAGTTGGGAGGAGAGTTACGCATGCAAAGGACGGCCAAATAGTGCAAGCAGGTCAGACTCAAGGGCTTGCCCTGGGTGCTAATTGACATCATGCTCAGACATCCTCTCTTTGAACCCTCAGTTTTTCTGTCAGATGTTTTCTTTCTAACTTGCATGGTAAGATGCCAAATTTGCTTAACATGCACTCACATGCCAATTTGTTTTGTTTTGTTTTTCCTATTTGGGATCCTTTCCTGAACGATCTGGGTGTGCCAAAGTCTAGTGCAGCCTCTGAGACCTTTGTATGTGCCAAAAACACAGGGTTTCTTGATTGTTGGTTTCAAAGAGGAAAGAAGAGATGTTGCGGTGATACTCCAGCTTCCAAACTATCTGTGGAAACAACAAGAGAAACAACAACCACAAAAACACCCGACATATACTCACTGCCTTTTATTCATCATGCCTGGGAATGGCTGTAGGAATATTTGCTGCATAACAATATTCTCTGCGGTCTAGCTGGAAACCTTTTCCCTGTGCTTTCACAAATCTTCCCCCCAAGGGCTCTGGTGCAGAGTAAAGCAGTGTGCCTCCTGGATGAGGACGGCATGATGGTTTTGAGAGAAACCAGTTTTTGCATGTAGCTTTCCGCATTGGAAAGAAGGACAGCAGAATCAGTGCTGCTGAGAATCAAGGCTGTGGTTACAGGCGATCTAGCAAGGCTAACTCTGTGGCTTAGGCCAAGGAGCTCCCACTTCTGTAGTGAATACTGCTCCTTATTTTCATAAGAATGGATGCAGTAGTACAAAATTGTAAGGGGAAAGCTCTAGGAATTGCTACATGAGTATTATGCTATAGTTACTGTTTTCCCCATTTGTTTGTGTTTATGAGATAAATTTATATGAAAACCTTTCCCATAATATAAAAGTGAAATGTACAGAAGACGGTAACCTATTTCAATAGATTTATTGTTATATTAACTCAGCATACCTCTAGAGAAATGGGTTTCCTGAGCATGAAACATTTTCCTGGAAGTTGTGCATTCATGGCATGTTCAATAGTGTGTAACGGAAACATTTTACCAAAATTTCCCTTGCTCAGAAAAGAGAAATCACAGTTGGATCTTCCCAAAATACAGCAACACCATCCATTACTAACCCAGTTAGGGAAATTAACATTTTTTACAAAATGGTCTTTTTTCATGGGAGCTGCTCACAAAACCAGACATGCTGTTCTCGTTCTTAGCCTCAGCTACCTCAGCTTGGCAAACAGCACGCGTTCCAGTTCAATAAAAATTTTTAAATGTGCGCTAGGGATCAGCAATACTTGCTACATAATTTCATTTTTGAGATTAGATTCGCTTATAAGGAAGTAAAGATGCACGCATTCTCTGACTTGTCATTCATGAAGTTCTACTTAATTTATTTTCTGAATAGACATGCACGCACACATCTGTCAATGTAAAAATTAGAGCGAATGTTCATTCAAAGTAAGGATGAAATTAAATCCTGTTCCAATTAAACCCTTGGGCTGAGCTGTGGTAAGGCAAATGCGGGACACTTGCAAGGCATTGAGAGTGGGTTTTTAAATGTCTCTCTGAAACACAACACTGGGGTGGTTTAAATGGGCCCTGTGTTCATTAAAAAAATAAAAATTAGAAATTGTGTCGGGATGAAAGAGTCTTGGCAGGTCCGTGAACACACTGTGCTTGCAAACTGTCTGCGGGGTTTCTGCTGAGCCTTCGGGATTTCTCTCTTTTTAAAGGCTTGGCAAGGTTAGGCTGATGCACCATATGAAAGGGCATGGGGCACATGTGTCCTGGGTGGCCATGAGATCACGAGCAAAGCAGAGGGACCGGTGTGACCTTGGCGCTGACAGCGTTCTCCCCTCTGCCTCCCAGGGTGTGACATGTGCGCCGATAACCGCAACGGCGAGTGCCCCATGCACGGGCCCCTCCACTCCCTGCGGCGCCTGGTGGGCACCAGCAGTGCTGCGGCAGCGGCTCCTCCACCCGAGATCCCCGAGTGGCTGCGGGACCTGCCGCGGGAGGTGTGCCTGTGCACCAGCACGGTGCCCGGCCTGGCCTACGGCATCTGTGCAGCGCAGAGGATCCAGCAGGGCACCTGGATCGGGCCCTTCCAGGGAGTCCTGCTCCTGCCAGAGAAGGTCCAAGCGGGAGCCATCAGGAACACTCAGCATCTCTGGGAAGTAAGTCGTTGTCTTTCCTTCCTTGTCAAACTTGGTTATTTTGAAACAGATGTTGAGTGTAATTGTGTGTAGGACTAGCGTAGTTTTACACGGTGATACAAACCAAAGCAAAAACATGAGGCAAAAATGTCGGTAAGCTAACACTGCAGGTTTGAAAGTGTAGCCAGGGCAAGCATGAGCCCCTAACTGCTGTGGGTATCCAGGAGGCCGGCAGGCACCTCAGGGCCCCAGCTGGTTCACATGGCAAGAGCAGATCATGGCCGATGCTCTGCTATGGCACACAGAGACATGGCCAGAGACGGCTGAAGGTTACAACAAACAGTGGTCTTCATATTTTGGCCTCTGTAACAAGGGCTGAAGGAGCTGCCGGGTTGCAGTCCTGGCTTCATGCATCCCCTCTGTTTGAGCACAGCGTGCGGGTTGAGGCGCTGCACTGCAGCACGGCCGTGGCTCCCAGGCAGTCCAACAGAGCTCCTGAGAGAAGCGCAGGAGCCTCATCCACAGCCCTGCCGTTCATGATTAGCTCGCAGTTTAGCTCAGCTCTGGTTGTGCACCGACCATGAGTTCCCCTAGTGGTGCTTTCGATGCCTGAGTGCGAAAAGCTGTTTGCGCTGGCGTTTTGTTTTGTATTTGTCACCATCTTAGAGGGAGCAACAGTGATAATTGATACAAAAACGTTCAGGCTGTGATAATTTGGCTTGCTTAGCGACAAACTCTAAATAATCTGCTGTGGTTTGGCAGAAGAGGCCACTGTATTCTTTTGGCTGTATGGGGACATGTATGGCTATTACTGATCATGACCATGTACACAGTAAAGCGCCAGATTTTCATGCTTGAGTATTGTTTGTACACAAATGTTAATGACAATGTCTTGTGAAAGCTAATTTAGAAAGAAAATGCAACATATGCTTATTTTACACACAGATCCAATAATTAACAAGGAACAAGCGCAATCCTTATGTGTGCCAGTAATTCTAATTTATAAGAACAGCCTCCCATCTACCTATTCTTTCTTGTCATTGCTTTGCTTTGTGCTGGAAGGAGTCAGTTTTGTTAAGTCCTCTCTGGAGCCACAGCTCCTGCTCATTTCAAGGGTAACGATATGGAGAGAAAGCAGAAATGTACCCATAGATCTACAGGTGTTATTTACTCATCTAAACCAAATCAGAACCTCCAGAAAATAAAGAGACATGCTGGCTGTTTAGAAACCCAGAAAGAAGCCCATGAAGATCCAAGGAGCCTTTTTGCTGTCTGCAGTGGAAATATAGTAAAAAGGAATATATATTAAAAATATATTTGATGTTGTGGAGCCAACTCTTTCATATAGTACTCACAGAAAATCTGTGAATATTTAGGTTGTTAGTTCTTTGGAATTGATGATCACCTCTTTTCATCATTCTGTTCTGTTTTCACATGTTACCTGATATATGTGACCTGTTTCCGTTAATAGGAACTCCTGTGCATCTCCTATGTGCAAACAAACAGTAATAGCACATCAGGGGCTTTGTCTAAAAGTACTTGCCCACAGGAGTCATTGCAGCGAGAGAGTTTCACATTAAAGAGTAAAAGATCAGTCCTGGAGCGCAGTTAAATGTATTCCATAAAATATGGGATGACTTGAAATTATTGGGAGGTTTTTGTTGCTTTCAGTGGAGATTGTATTTCTCTTGTATACCAGATATTCATAAATCGGGCTTAAATCTATTTCTATGAAATCGCGGTGATTATAAGGTATGTTCTTAATCTTATTTATTTATTTATTTATTTATTTATTTATTTAAAATGAAACTCTGTAATGACTTTGGAGTCTTTATTATGTCTCAGGTGTTTTGTGTTTTAGGCTATGTTAATTAGCATAATGTTCAATGATAAAATAAACTTGCCATATCATCAGCTTACAAAAAACATTGAAATTTAGCTAAAATATATAGAGTTAGAAAGTTTTATGTTAGCCTTAAATATTTACATTATCAATTAAAAATTCATTCCATATAAATCAGTTTTATGCAAGTTAAGTTACAATGTTTTTTTTTTAATTTTTTTCTTTTTGTAGGCAAGAATTTTTTAGTCTAATTTCAGATTAAATTGTTTTAAAGAAATCAAAGAAGTATGGGGGTGGAGGGGCAGAGCCAAAAGCAAAGAAGAAAAAGATGTCAAGTGAAAATAAGACACAGCACTGATGTATGTGCCAGATTCAGGTCACTGGTGGGTGTCAGCTGAGTTTTTATGTGGAATTGCTCGTCTGTTCCTAATACACAACAGAGATTTCCCATTGGCTATCAAAAGTGACTGTGTGTTTATTTTAAGTGAGTTATATTCAAAATAAAAATTAAATTCATTTTTTTTTCTTTTTTTAGGGGGGAGCTATTGTGGGTCATGGTCTCAGATTATTTCTGCTAATGCCAAAATTTGTTAGCAAAGAATAACATATCCCAAGCATTAGCTAAACATAATGCTTTGGACATTTCTTTTATTTTGACTTTCAATTCAGTGTGTTTTTTTCTATCAGAGAACAAATGTTTAATAAAGGAAAATATAGTAGAATAAAGCAGAAAGTGTGTGTGGGTGTTTACAAAGGTGACCTATGAAAATTAATACAAGCAATAGAAAGTATGCGTTTAAATAACACTTTTACTCTATATAGTATAGGAACATAGACTAAATCACCACAAACATTAAAGGAATGTTCCACTGTTGTCCCTTTATGAAGTTTTGACTAGTCAGTTCTTTTCAACCAATTCTTTCAAGATAGAATCAAGTACAAGTATGTGCACAGTTCGGTTATTCAACATTGGGTTGAATATGTGCCTCGTAGAGGAGATGAATCTTTCTTAGTACCACTAACAGCTTTGTAATATTATTGTTTTTTTTTTCTCCACATTGCAAAGTAAAGTTGATAGATGTTTGTTTTCATTTATAATTCTTTGTTTTCAGTGTACACCAGATAAATAAAGTGGCTATTGCAAAGTCTTTTAAGCACAGTTACTGATTTGGTGGCTGTTTAACTTTCTTTGTTGTGGGAAACATCAGAAACATTGCATTTGATGTATAGTTCAACACTATGGAAATATGCTTCAGTCTGTCTGCACAAGTGTTCCCACCATGCACTCAATGTTTGCTTTGTATGTAATCCATATAGCATAACGTACAACGATTCAGAGTAAATTACATACCATTCCATTACCTCACAACAGGCCTCGACACCTATGGGTGTTCATGGGAAATTATAGAGCTCTCTAGCAATCAGCCAAGATAATTTTTTTATAACTTACAGAAAGATCAGTTCTTCAGAAAGCCAAAAATATTAGTCATTTTCAGTTTTTTTTTTTTTTTTTTTTTTTTTCCCCCCCTTTGGCCCACTTTTATCCAATCCAGAGTTTGCTTGTATTTTATAAAAATACAATAAACTCTGATTTGTTTAAAACAAAAACAGGACTGGGTGTATTAAGTAAACACTTTCTTTGGTAATACAGGCATTTATTCCAGCGCTGCTTGATAATATTTCATTTTTATTTTTTTTTTCATTTTGAAGTAATGAGAACAATCCTTTTGTTATTGCAAAGAAAACAGAGACTTTCTCAGCACTTAGGTCTTACTGATGAGAATGAGATAATTTTCCCCTAATGTGTTTTCTAATAAAGAATTGAAAAGGCACACTTGATTCCAACATATATGAAAACATTATCTCAATTATTAATGTGTCCTTATTCCCTGGAGATAAATTAATCTAGATGCACATGGTTTCCCCTTTCTGTTTAACATCAAAATTTAATAAGAGTAGACTTAAGGAATGTATATGATATACATTTAAAAATCTATTAGAATAAAATATAGAAGTTTAAAAGGCATATACATTTTAGTAGTCAAATTTTTTCAGGCTCCAAACTTTAAACTGTGAATTCTGGAAATAGCTAAATCATAAATGGTCTTTTCCCCTGAAAATATAATTTAGATGAAAAATTTTACTGATAGATGCCTCAAAAGATGGAATTTTTCAGTCTCCTTATTTCATTTGCCTGATAAACAGTTTGCTTTTTTATTTTTATTTTTTATTATTTTTATTTTTATTTGTCTTTGGTTGTTGCTTGTTTGTTTATTGCCACAGATCAAATAGTCTTTTTCTTGGAATAGTTCAAGAATGTCAGATACATTACTATACTTTATTTTAACTTGATTTTATTTAAGTGTTATTTATTTTTTTAAATGATTTTCCAATTTTTTTTTTCTTCTTTTACAGGGATGTTCAAAATATATGTACATCAGGGTGTTCATTAGTAATTACAAAATGGTAAAACTATGTTACTAATTTTCCACTTAAATGGATAGGATTAACTGGCATTACTAGAAAGTATGTATGTCATTTTAATAAAGTACCATGTGGGTACTTATCGGCCTTCCTGTGTCCCAGCTGAAGTCAAAGAAAATACTGCCTTTGACTTCATCCGGACCTAGAACAGGCATTTTGGTGGGACATATGCTTTTCAGAGTCTGTGCAGCTGTGCTGTGCACTTTTGTACAAATTAATCTGCAGAGGGAATCCTTACCTTTCAAATGAAGAACTTATAGTTATATCCACTTATAGTGATAGATTTGTATTCAAATTCTCAAGGCTGTAGTTTTGGACTAAATTCACTGTTACAGCAAAACACTAGGGGATAGAATTATGTGCATGCCGCAGTTCTATTAAAGTGAAAATTATGTTTCTCAGCAATCCATCATCTAGTATTCTAGACTGCTTGTCAGGCCTGTTTCAAATATGTCATGTTCATGAAATTCAAATAATTTTGGCTTGAAAAAACCCTTAGCTATATTGCTATTATATCTTAAATTATGCAGACTAACAGCTGGCACCATTCTCTTGTTTTGTTTTGTATTTTCTGAGGATTTTGTGTGGTATACAAATTTCGCATTTGTTTTCTATTAAAAAAAAAAATCCACATTAATTTTTAATTTTACATGGATTTCAAATGCACATACTGCCTACTGGAAATGTCCCCAGTGTTGTGTTCAGTAGGTTACTGAGCTGAAAGTTGTTAGAACACGTTCAGCATAACGGCTTCTTTAATTTATGTATCTTACAAGAAAATTGTGCTAAGCTGCTATAAAGCAGCTTGCCCACATTAGTATTTTTGGATCAGTTACTATCACATCTTTCCAGATAACTTTTGTAAGCTATAGATAACTTACTTAGTGTCAATCTAAAGTTACTTTTATCCCAAATACAAAATATAGTTTATATTCGATAATTCTTATGATGGTAAAATTAAAACTTGTTGATTCTTTCAGAAACCCGATATATTTGAAAAGATGCCTTATCTTCAGTTATCTCAGTGTCTTCCATGTACATTTATTCCATTTACACAAAGGTGTTTACTGTATGCCCAAGCAGTTAAGTAAGCCTAAGAACATGTGCCACAGAAACAGTCTAATTTGGCTTCCTTTTTAATGTAGGAAAGTTTGTAATAAACTTGGGAGGGGAGAGAGAAGAGAGTTGTATTCTTCCCCAGAATCTCAACATTGTTACTGAAAACAAAAATTCTGAGGACAGCAATAAACATACATGTGGACACAGTATTATTGGAAAATAACAATAACAACAACAACAGTAATGAATTAAAAACAAACAAATAAAAGTAAAACAACGCAAACCAACCCAAAACAAAACAAAAATCAATATTATTTAAATGACCAGATTATGCAGTGACTGTTTTTCCATGGCATATGATCTCACCTTGTAGGTTATATTACATGATGCACAAAAATACTGACATGGAACACAAATATGAAAGCTCATTTCCATCCTTATTTGACCACTACATTTTTACACAAAAGTGATCCAATCACCTAAAATATGGAAACATTTGACCATTTATTCTCTCTTTCTCTCTCTCTCTTTTAATTTGAACTTGTTAGGAAATGCAATTTCCATTGTTGGATAAAATCTAGTCTGTAAGGCATGAAATTACTCTTAATTTATGATACCATTAACAGTGAATTATTTCTATTGACTTTTGATTGAAAGTGGATGAAAAAGGCAGTATTTTAATGAGATATATGGATATCCAAAATATATGGTATACCTGATGCCAATAATATATCAGTGATAGATTTGATAAGTCAAAACTGCAGCATGCCCTTTTCAGGATGGAGATGATGCTCAGTATTTTGCAGAACTGCCTCAGTCACTTCTTTACATGTGGTGTTCCCTTGGATTTCATGGGATCTAACATGCATTGGCTTTAAAACACAGACTTTTAAGTATCTGCTTAACGTAAAAGCTAGAAAATTCAGTCTAGCGTGTACTTTCCTCCTGTGTGTTTGGCACCTTTTTCAGATAAGTTACAGAATTCCATTATCCAAATTGTTACACATGTGTGACAGAGGTTGACCTTTAGTCATGTCAATCCTTTTTGTGTAGGCCTCAGGCTCCAGCCTAATGGCTCAAAGCCTGATTTACTCACTGTAATAAGGGCAGGAGGTCGAGCAATTGTCAGCTTGCTTGCTCGTACTCGTCTCAGAGCCTGGTTGAAGGCTGTTAACACAAAGCTTTTCAAAGTGAATTTACAACCACCACCACTGACAGAGGCCAATCAGTACACCATAAATGTCAGGTTAGTGAGATTGAGCAGTAAGTAAAGTACTGGCAGCCCACTATTGGCTGAAATCAATTGCTTAAGGTTTAACTGAGAATAGCAATCTGTGTACAACTACATCTCTGGAACGGGCTTAAGTATGGAGAGCAAGTCTGAGTGCGGATTAGGGAGAATTACCCACCAGTATTAGCCATGGCACCAAGCCCTGCATTTGTTCATCTTCTATATCAGTGGTGCCTGTATTTATGTGACTCATGATCAAAAAGTTGTTGGACCTGCCTGGCGGTTAAAGAAATAAGATTATTTTATGTGTGGAGGGAGAAAAAAACAAAACCCTATAATATACCACGAAGAGAGCTAACCAGTGTGCCGTCTTATCTGGACTAAGAGGACTAAGATTTTTTTAACATAATTGTTCAGTAATACCAGACTGGTTTTAGTCTTAAGTACCAGAGATGGCTTTTCCACAGGGAAGCAGTGGCTTTTTGATATTGTTTTGCCACTGGGAACTATCACAGGATTCACTAATGAGTGATTATGTACTTGATGGTCTGAATATCCATGAGATGTAGTTACCCAGAAGACTGAATGTTTTTATCATTTTGTGTAGTGACAGCTTAGACAACAATTCATTTGGCTTTGAAAGCATCAGCATTAAAATCTAGGAATCCATTAAAATGCTGTATGCCAGGATTTATAAATTAGGCAATTTCCTTGATTATTGCAATCATTTACAAAATTGATTGTCCCAGTGTGGTATAGGCAGATTTCAGCAATGATCATTGACAACAGGCACGTCCTCTAATATCTATTCTCATTGTTCCCTAAAAGAAAAGACACTCTACCACTAGGTTATTTTCCATCTCAAGGTCAATTATGCATTGCAAGTAGTCTACTAATGCAGAAGACCACATATGTTTAAAGGAGAACTACATCACCTCTTTATAGATGGTAATGATAGCTGGAAAGCTTTTTACTTTTATTTTTTTAATTATTTTTTTTTCTGTTCTTTCTCTCTTTCTCTCTCTCCCTCTCTCTCTCTTTTTTTTTTTTTTCCTTTCTCTATTGTTTGTAATTTGTTTGCTGATGGCCAAGGCATTCATTTGAGTCTGTAGTACACATTCTCTTTGTGATCCATTATTGAAAGGTAAATAATTTTGGCAAATTGCAGCTGTAAATATTTATTTGATTGAAGATTTAAAAGTCAATAATGTGTTTTATTTGTTGCATCTTAAAGTTCTAATTAACCAATAGATATAGTGTACAGTAACTTCATTTGGGTCAATTATTTCTGCAAGACATAATAAAGACATTATGTCACAAAGCAAATACACTCTAGAAGTTTTCCTATATTAAGACAAATACACTAAAACTGCCAAGCACTAGCTGCCAACCACAAAAGCATACTGCTTTCTACCTGTGTGCAAATGAACAATATGCACATGGTAAAAACCTCCAGATACTATAGCTTAAAATGCAGGTGATTACAAAAGATTATTTTGCACGCTGTAGATGAGGTTCATTTGCAGCTGGCAACGAGCTAATTTGTGTCAGGCCTCATGCAGATCATGAACTTCCAGGACTAGTATCCTGCAGTTGTTAATCAGTCCTTGCTCAGACAAGATAGCCATTGATGTCACCAGGAACTTTGATTTAATGGGGTCTTCAAGCATGAGTGAATAACACAGTTTCACTTTAATCACAACTCTTAAATCATTTTTTTTTTTTTTTTTTCCCAAGATAGGCCAACCATTCTTTTAGAAGTGCAGAGCCACCTGCATGTTGTCTGCCACTGTACGTACAGTAACAGTAATGCACAGTTGACTTGAAGATACCCTTGTATGAATACTTTTTGTGTGAATACTGTATGTATACTTTTATTAAGGGTAATTAAGGATTATTAAGGATTTTACTGTGAAGAAAGAAAGGATTACATTAACAGTGACTGTGCTGTAGAGCATGATATTTAGTTAAATAACTATAAGCATCAAATAAAAAAAAATCATTATATCTTGTAAAAAATATGTAAGTAATAAGTTCTTAGTTTGTACTACATATTTGTTGCATGGATTTATCAAGATATACATACATATATATATATATATTATATATATATATATATATAATTCCATATTTTAATAGATATTCAACCTAGTACTTTTTGTGTAAAGACCTGCTGGTGTATAAGCAAGAAACTTCAGTGACATAAAGACATTTCTAAAGATGTTTTGATTTCATCTGTGGAACTACATTGTAGAGAAAAATGGTTTTGTCATGAATTCCTACTGAAATTTTGACCATATGAAGGCTTTGTTCTTCATGTCATTCACCTGTAACAGTCCTGAATTTGGAAACAGAAGAATTAAATGAATCAAATGAGTTCAGTATACGTTACAGTCCTAACTGAAAACAAACAAAAATAAATAAACAAATTGTATGTTAAATGAAGTGTCATGTATAAAATGAATGAAGTATGCAATGCCAGATTTCGTGACTTTTACCTGGGCTAATCTTCCATTTGTGCAAAGACCTTTTTGTTTTTTTTTTTTTTTTTTTTCTTTTTAAATTTCTTATATGTACTGTTTGCCTGATGTCATGTCAACATTCAGTAGAGAGGGCAGGTTATTAGTGTATTTCAAGCTGCCAACTTTTATATCAGGATGGATTGGCAACTGATGTTTTTAGGCCACTATTTTACAAAAAGATCTTACTATTGAAGTCAAAGTAAAAGCAAAAAATAATAATAAAAAAATCCCTTTTGTTCTCTATATTCTATTTTTACTTTAAGTTGACTTGAACTCTGTCCTCATCTCTGTTGCTACAGTAAAAGCAGGAGACAAATGAGATGCACAATTACTTGGAAAAATTGAGATGGACTCTTTTTTTTTTTTTTTTTTTTTTTTAGGAACAGTTGCTAATAAAGCACATCTTCACTTCCAGTTGGAAATGTGCAGTTTTTCTGAACTATGGATTTTTCCTTGGTTTTATGTTAATTGTTAATTCGTTTTATTGTGACCAGCAAGACTGCAGCAACAGCTGTGGACAAAAAATTACATTTGTTCACCTGTAATGCGGTAAATAACAGAAGATACCCACTCTACATTGTACATAAATTTTGCGATAAAATTTTCATTATTTATTTTATTTTATTTTATTTTATTTTATTTTATTTTATTTTATTTTATTTTATTTTATTTTATTTTATTTTATTTTATTTTATTTCATTTTATATTTTATTTCATTTCATTTCATTTCATTTCATTTCATTTCATTTCATTTCATTTATTTATTTTTGTAGCGGTGATGAACAGTGACACTGTCTGTGAGGCCAATCACCTAAATTTAGGTCTGGCCTAAATCTTACAGTTTCACTGCCTAAACTGGCTGTTTGGATTCAGTTTGGATTCTCAAATGTGTTGGTTTTGAGGTCATCACAGGCTGTTTGCACGTTGTTTGTGACTGACGTCCAATTCTAACACAGTATCACGGAACATTCTTAAGTGGCATTAAAAAAACAAACAAACATACTTTGGTCATGGTTAGGTCATAGTCTCTAGTGGAGGCTAGTGAACCTTTGCTGCAGCTATTCCCAACGCCTTTGTACAATGAATGTTAAACTGGGTGCTGTAGGAAGATACCACTATCTTCAGCATTCCACTTTAGGTGGCCCAATAGAGAACGTCTGTTGCTTGGCTTTGTAATATCTGAGTGATTTCTAGGCCTCTGACCTGTAGCAGCACTTCTGTTACCAAAGTGGGAGTGTCAGTGTTGGAGTAAGCCAGTGAGTGACGTTACCTCCTGGTGAACAGGCAGCTCTCATGGAGGCTCCTTCAGCTGAGTTCTTGGGCAAATGGAAGCCTACTAACTGATGATGATATACTGAATAGATATTGTCTAGTTCTTTTGAATATCATGCTCATGAATGTCATGCTCATGAATATCGTAGCGCTTTCTAACTCTTTGCACACCATGATGAAAGCCTTAATGGATATATGTTCATATTGACACATATGGGACTAAACATACAGACTTTTTTTTCATGTTGCTAAGTATTGCCACTTACTTCAATTTAAACTACCTTGCCTCCATGTAAATGACTCTTATATTTACTATTGTCAGCTTTCCATTCCATAAAAAGATAGAGGAGAGCTAGTTCCAAACATGACTTAAATCCTATCAGGTGGTCTTCCTAGGAGCAATGACTGTTCATATCTAGATCATGTTTTGTGTTCAGCTGCTAAAAACTGTGCCCAGAATTAGCAAATGGTAGTCAAACAATCTCACAAAATATTTGTATGTGGCTGAAGGCATTAGCTGTTAAGTGGTCTGACTTTTGAATGGAAATTTGAGCTAGTCAGAAAAAATTCTGGTTTCTGAATTCCAAGAAGAAAGTTTTGTGTGTGTGTGTCTGTGGTTTTACTTCTTCCTTGTAAGTGGTGAAAAAACAAAAGAAAAAAAAAAAAGAGGGTTGGCTTTCAGAGCAAACATTCTGAGGACTTTACATTTGACAGCAAAGAAAAAATATTTATTTTTTTTAAATTTTATTCTTTAATTCCATGATGTATGACCACTCTCCATTTCAGAGAAGGAAAGCTGGTGTATAGGTTAGTTAGGTGCCTCTAGATGGCATGCATTTGTAAAATTCAGAAAGAAACACTAACATTTAATGATTTAATTATTTATTTTTTAACTAATGCAATAATATAACCAGAACACTTAAGCAAAATTGATATGTTCCAGAAAAAAAAAATATATATATATACACACACAAAATGTTTTTTCATGGAAAAAAAAAAAAAAAAAGTGGGGGTTGAAAGTTAGTTTTTCTCCAGTTCTAATGAAAATTAACAAAGAGATACACAGACTTAAAAATTCCACTTAATGCTGCTGTAACCTTTTGGGACAGCTGGTGAAGTGTGCCAAACCAAGACCTCATCTGTGTTTTTAGAATTGTTCTCTTTCCTAGCTTTCCTTGCTCTGAAACCTGTAACTTGCCATACTCTGGCTCTGCTTTGCTAGAGTTGGGATCCATATCTGAGTTGGGATCAAAACTTTTCACTGGACTTAACCTCATCTGTTTTTCATGGTCCAACAAAGAAGAGTTTTGTTTGCCGTAAATCTTTCAGCATAACTAAAAGTCAGGTAAGGAATTTAGGAGGCTGTTTATCATGCCTTTTTTTTTTTTTTTTTTTTTTTTTTTCCCCAAACAACCAAAGTGAAGATGAACATTGACATTTCCTTAGATCACACAGTAATCAGTAAGATTTTTAGGAAAAAATGGGTACTGTATTGATATTCAAACATACTCATCAATGTTTTCTTGTCTGTATTTATTTCTCTTTTCGGATCAAACCAGGATCACATGGAGGTTACCTGGAAGAAGAGGTGGTCTTTTAGGAATATTAATTTATTGCCCTTTTTGTGAAGAATGGTACCTATTGCATCCCTGGTCCAGGGATTTGGTGAATTTCAATCTGTGAGAGTTCTCCAGCAGTGAGCACGTGGCCTGGGCTCAGGGGTGTCCATAGCCTGCCGTATGGCGAAGCATATGTTAGGGTAGGCTATATATCTGAGCCTGGGTGGGCTCAAACAGTAACTCTGGCTGAGTAGCTATTTGACCTTGGGGTCTGCCATTCCCAACAAAAGATGGCTGAGGGTCAGGCTGAGGTCTACAGCCTCCCTTTCCTCCAAAGGCTACGTTCGTCTGTCTCTTTTCTTAACCTTTGTGGGTTTTTGTTTATTTAATAAAATGTTAATTTTTATGCACTAATTACCCAAAAGTGACACATCCCAGAGGCAATAGTGTCAGAGGAGATTAACCTCATTGTGTGAAGCAGAGTTTTCCCTTACTTTTGAAAAATTGTTTTGTGTACAATTTCATTGTTTGCTGCCAGGCCAAATCAGATGGCATCCTTTCAAAGAAGTAACAACTATTTAGTTGGATCACTTTAAGGACTTTTTAGGGTCTTCATTGCTTAATCCATCTTTCTGAGTCTCTGTTTCCTCCACATTATTACTTATCTCTTCTGAAATCTCTCACACCCATATACTTTATGTACTTTATGCTATTTACTCCCACACGATGGCCTGCATGTAGTAGTGTCTGTGTTTTTGATCAGAAATAGCTAACAAGACCTCTCAGGACTTGATCAATCAGAATTGGAAATGATAGCTACTGAAGAGGAAAACACAATGCCTTCATCCCTCTCTGAAACTGGGCAGCACACAACTTTCATACTGCACCCACATCCAGCTACTGGTAGGTGGGAAATTCAGGAAAAGTGCTCCTTTCTCTGTTTGACCTTCACATTATCTGTTTTAAGGGGTGTCAGGCATAAAGAATTTAAACTTACTGCTGTACTCATGAAGAAAACAGCTGGCTATGCTGACAGTTGAGACAAGGCAATTCCGTGTCCTGGCAATAATTTATGATTAGGGCCAACCTAGTGAAGTTACAGACCACCACAGTGTTTATTGCTTTTTACTTTTTCTTATTTTTGTTTTATAACTTCTTCTTTAATTACTGTATTTATTTTATTATAATTTTATTATCTATTACAGAAAAAAAATATTAAAATGCTTTTTGTGATTTTTGCATTTGTTTCAGTGATTTGTACAAAGAAGGCGAGCATTTTGGTATTTCCTTTCTGTGTAGAAGGTATCTTAATTTATGTGGAGCATTAGCCATAAGTTTACTGTTGAGAGCATCCGTTTCTAGTTCTAGCTGTCATCCCATATTAACTGTGAAAAAAAAGAAAGCTTTCTCCTTCACAGACAAAGCTGGACTGGGTATACTTTAATATTTTGTTAGTTAATTCCACTCCTTTATGTAAATGAGGCTAGAGACAGCCATTGCACCTTGATATTTATTTGGTAGATCTCTTAAAGGAATAATAGGTAGGATGTGTAGGAAATACTAAGTAGGAAAGACTTTGTAGTGAAGTACCCAAGGATCAGATTGCCATAGACTGAAAGTCTGACTGAGTTTCTCTCTCCTTCATACTCTTTGATGGTCTCACCATAAAAATAAAAGAGCTAGGTATCTTATCTTCCACTTTTCCTCAACAAATTCATGTATCTATGGAGGCTGAAAAAGTGGAACTTCAGATCATAGGGAAAATTGGTGCAACAAACAGATGCAGGCTGCTAAAACAATGTATTTGAAGAAGATAATGGAGAATAAGATAGCAAGGCAATGTAGTACCAGTGAGTTTGGAGAAAGAGCCCAGGCTCTCTCAGGCTATGTCTCTTGTAGAAGATTGCTGCCATTCTTTCTCTTTGTTCTCAGAGATTGCAGGTAATTTCAGCACTCTGTCATAAGCCAAGCTAGACTTGCCTCATGAGCATTAGAGTGCTGATCTATCTATCTAGCAGTCACTTTTCGAGCTGCCTCTCTCTGATGGTGAGTTATGAGTATCCTGCAGAAAGTCAAACTATTAAGAAAAGATGGTGTTCAGAATTAATAATATTCTCCCTGACTTCTTATAGTTTCCTGTCCTGGATTTTTCCTACTCTGTTGTTGATTCATTTAAATATTTTACCTAGTGTAAGGTATCAAAACTTGCAAATATGACAAAAGGAAGCTTTGTGAATCTTTTTGAACATGCAAAGGTTTTCTTAGAGATCCTTTAGTGAGTCCTTCGCATTGCACTAGGAAATACAATACCACAGTAAGGGTGAACTACAGTCAGGCAGAAATGGGCACAAGCTTACTATCTCTGTCAGCTAAGCTGACCAGATGCAAGACTGGAAGCCATGTGGGAGTGTGTCTGGTAGGACAGTGCTGTGCCAAAGGAATTGAGTCTGGTGAGATTAACTGGCCTGTGGGCTGAGAGTACATTGTGCCCAGGCAGTGTTTATTATGATTAGAGTAAGCTGGATCTCTGTGCCCTCTGGCATAGCTTTGTCCAGTGCTGGCTAGTCAAGCTTTTTGTGACTATTTGACCAACACCTTGATAGATTTTTCTGAAGACTTAAAGATTAGCTATACTTTCTCTGACTTTAGCTGCAGGAGGTTTAGCCTAACAGTAATACCAACAGGGCTTCTTAGTGGTTCCAAGTAAACCATGAGAAAATGATGCTATTGCAAGTACTGGAGGAGGTCTTATACTGTATGGTTTGATAATAGTACAGTTTTGCACATATAAACAAGCTAAATCAGTAATAACACAGTTTCGTAGTTTCATATTATTTACTGACTTGAAAAGTCCTAGTATCTTTGCTATTTAAACAAAAAGGAAAAAAAAAATCAATTGCTGTACATAGCTACAATCACTTGGGTAAGAATATTCTTCACTTCTATTTGTGACAGCTGTAAGTAGTACGAGTGGAGGCCTGGGTGCTGTAAACTCATACCACAATGTCACCCTATGATCCCAAGCTTTCCTTTACCCTCTCCAAGTTTACTGGTGGAGTTGAGGACATTACAGAAGGCATGGTATATCTTCCAAGATCAGGACCACAGAGCTTCATCCCACTGTTAAATTTTAGGCTTGTATCACAGTCCGGCAAGAAGCAGCAGTGACAGTTTAGGTGAGCAGTAGTTTTTGGAATGGCCTGGTGCTCTGAACCACATAGCATATCAGAACCCACTCCGGACAATTTTTAAAATTGTTTACTCATTCCGTTTTTTGATCGATTAAAAAAATCTTTTTAAATTTTATGTTTCCCAGTAATTGCAGTTGCTAATGAATAAAAATAACCCAATGTTATGCCCCATTCCAGGAAAATAAAAATGGTAGGAGTTTCAAAGAAGGCAAATATTTTAGATTTATACATCAGTCTCTTATACTTGTGTCCTGGAGAAGTCTGTCAGAAAGGCACCAGAGGAGAAAAAAGAGATACCTAGTTTGACCCAAAAAGACAAAAAGAGTGTGTTTGAACTCCCCAATGAACACTATGGCATCTACCTCTCCAGCAGGAAGTTTATGGCAGCTAGGAATTACATAAAATGAATAGTATAGTGTGATTGAAATATCTTTGAAGAATTACATTATGCTTAGGGACCACAACTAGAGAACTGTGGGAAAACAAAAGAGAGTACAGGGTGGCTGTGGAAGTGGTCATGTTCTGGAAAACAAAACAAAACAAAAACAAACAAACAAAAAAAACAACTTAATGGAGCTTAATACTTTCTGTTCATTGAAGAAAAGGTTGAGAGTTGACAATTTCTTTGGATGGATACTTAGATATGGGAAAAAATGGTGGATAATGAGCTTCCTTTCCAATGGGTAAGAAGGGAATAGACAAAATTCCACAGCTAAAAACTTAAATTAAGCAAAATATGTCTCAAAGAAGGTGATTATATTTTTGCAGCTGATGAACTTAGTAATATCTCAGTGAGGCAGGTAACTTTGACTCTTTAAAAGGTTGTTAGATGTGTCTTTTAGAGTTCTGTTGCTCTGGGCTGGATAATGTGAGCCTTTGCCTTCACAGCCTGTGAAACTGAGCCCTTTTTTTTATCTCCAAGGCTGCTGATGAGGAGAGCAAGTCTGCCTGCATCTCCCTCATTGCACGTTGCATAAGAAGTCTAATCAGGTTTCATAGTTTGCATCTTTAATGGGGTACTTGCTGGGAATTTCTTCTCTCAGATGTCCAAGTGTACTCCGCTTTCTCTTTTCTTTTCAGTGAGGCCAGAGATTGGCCACAGAGATTGGGCCAGGGACAGTGGTTTGAGGTGTTACAAGAAAAACTGTCTTTTTGTTTCACAGCTAGTATATTTGTACCCTGGGCTGACTGCTGCTGACCTTGCAGGTTTGTTATGATCTCTGCAGCTTCAGAGGTGGTCATGGTGTCAGTTCTTTCCTTAGAGTCCCCTCCCATTATGGGGACATCGAATGCCCCATGCCCATGGTACACCAGTCCTCTCCTTTTTCTGTGCCTTTTCTCAGACAAAATATAATGGGCTATGAAGTATAGTCTACAGTAGATGATGAAGAAATTGCTTCTGGCTTTAAAATCCATGAAGCTATGAAGCCAACCAAGAGAAGTTACAATGTCTGTGTAAACCTTATCAAAACTGAGCTCTGCTCAGTCTCCTCAGTAAGAGTTTCTGTGCTTATAAATTCCTCTCAGCCTCCTTTTCTGACAGAGTGCAGCACATCAGAGGAATTGACTGATAAAGACGGGGAGAGAGGAGAGGGATTATTACAAAAGCCAGCCATGTGGCTTCTGCCCGGAAGTCTGCATATTTCCCTTATGCATGAATTGGCATGTACAGACTGCAGCTTAACCCAGAGCTGCAAAAAAACAGTAATAGGAAAGAGGAACAGTAGCTCTTAATTTTCTTACAATGTTCCTATTGCAACAACACTGAATGCAACCATACACTGCAACCCCCACGGCTGTCACTTTGGCAAACCTTTTGATGAATTGGATCTTGATATTTACAGAATCTATTAAAATACAGCCCATCATGTGTTTGTTTATATGTTGACAAGATGATGTACACCCTGCGGGTCAAGGGTGATGTGAACTGTTTTGGTGTTCTTGTCAAAGCAGCTAAAAAAAGAGCATTTAAATAATTTTTGTAGAATAATTGTCTAAGAATGTAAGAGCAACATACAGAATTCTTACTTTGAAAAAAATCTGTACTGATCTGACACAAAAATCTGAGCTTGTTATCAATCAAAAAGACTTTCCTACTTCTTCTCTAATATGTTAAAAAATTGGCAGCTCAGATAGAAAAACAAATAGCAAAATTAAACAGAAAGAAATTGATTTAACTACTTGGGTGGTTTATCCAGTAACACTGCAGATTTTTCAATTGGGCTTGTCAATTATTAATTATATATATATTTTTAACAAATGAGGCTATATAGCACATACAAAATACTACACAATTTTGCTATAAATATACTAAATCAGAATTAGCTTTTTGAGGGTATCAGATATATTTATTTGAACACCATTTATATGTATTTGATTTTTCTTTGTAAATATGAAGAAAAAACTACTGTTTGAAATTAAATGGTGCCAATCTAGTTCTCATTACAGATGTGCCTTGCAAATCCAAATGTAACTGTAAGAGTGTTACCTACATAAAACTGAACCCCAATCTCATACACTGAAGGATTCCATAACATTTTCCCATCTTTATTGTTTTATTTGTGGATTATATTCTCATGAAATGGGATAAGGGCTAAGATGACTTAATATACTAGAATCTTGTTCCATTTTTATTACCTGTTTTTTTTTAAGCACCTTGAAGTCACGTGCCCCAGAAATAAATGAGACCTCTTCCTGTCCCAACATAAAACTAACATGCAATCATTTCAATGCAACAAAAGAAATCATGAAGAGTATGGGTAAAGAAGATGAGTTTTAGAGGAACAAAATACAGTTTACTCAGATGTGCCATGTTCATACCAAACTGTTGAAGTATCCAAATACTCTATGCTGATAGCCACTATGTTTTAGAAAGGAATATGTACATTTGTAATGCAGAATGGATGCTAGGATGGAAAGCCTGAGAAAATAGAAGCATGTGTGAAAATGAAAAAGAAAGAATGGGCAAATAAAGCCTGGGAAAGCAAGAGCTATATCCAAGCAATGTGAGAAAGCAGGAATCAGGAATATTGACAATGAGAGACACAACGTGACCGCTGGACATGAGCTGTCCTGAGATGTTGTGCTGAAGAGCTGGTAGTGTTGGCCTTCTTGTCACCAAGAGTAGAGGAACTTTAGAACAACTTATGTTACCTTTGGAATCCCTCTTTCTGAAGGAGACAGGCTATGATGATTCAGTTCTGGTGGGAGTTATTCCTGTGCCCAGTGGATCTTTGGAAATCCTCCCCTTGAATCAGGTCTAGGAAAACAAGGAAAGGTCTAGGAAAACTTTATTCACATTAAAGAAAGAAGGTTTGAGGATTTTCTGAGATGAAATACTGCTAGTTCCATCCCCACCCCCTTTGCTCCCCCGCTCTTCTTTTGTTATATACTTCCAAGTCTGTTTTGGCAAGGAAAAGTGCTTATAACTCTGTTTCTAAGTGCAAGCCAAGAGTCTCCTTCACATATCTGGGAACTTCTCTCTTCCCCTTTCTTCCTTTAACTTGCCTTAACCATGTTCCAGAATCATTACTTGATTTGCTTCTCCCTCTCTCTCTCTCTCTCTCTTTTTTTTTTTTTTTTTTTAATTTTCTGGTAGGACTGCCAACAGTGAACCAGTTAGAACTAGTTGTAGTCTACACCTAGTTGCCAGAAGGAGGTGAAATTATACCACCAAAAGTAAAGACATGGTCATCAGATGCTAGCACCATTTGTTCACACTGAAATACATCTACTTTGTACAATGAGGTGTCTGGCTGAATTATTTCTGAATGAGCTATTGCATCTACATGGCACAGTAGGGCTGAGTTCTCAATATTGTTAGCCTGGATTAATCACTGCAGTGTGTGACACATTAGGTGTGTGCAGGTTTGGCACATTAAGCTGTATAAAGTAAGCAAGGTTTGAGATTCTGCTCCTGCAGCCACTCAAATCAGAGACCAACCAAGGCTGTGAGCAGAGCTGATTAGTCTGAATACAAGGTGTTACTGCTCTATGGAAAAAAAAAAAAAAAAAAAAAAAAAGTCCCTATTTGCCTGTTGTGTTGAACTGTTTATTGTGATGGTCTCTAATTAGAAGACCCAGATCTTCAGGTGCATCATATATATGAACATCAAATGAGAAAATTTGAAACTAGAAGACATTTATCTTTCCACTCAACTTAATTCCAATTGTTGAGCTCATGGAAGAATCAGAGAGATTCATTATCAAACCAACGACAGAGCTTAGATGTAGAGCTTAGTGATATGATTTAGTGGAGGACTTGTTAGTGTTAGGTCAGAGGTTGCACTCGATGATCTAGAGGTCTCTTTCAACCTAGAAATTCTGTGATTCTGTGATTCTGTGATTCTTGTGTTCTCTGGAAGCCTATTTCTCTGGAAGCTTATAAAATGTTTTGATGTGTGATGCTTAAAGCTTTTAAGCAGTACTGTGTAAAGAAAAGGAAGGGTGTGAGTGTGATTTAAAACTGAAGGTGTGTGAAAAAAAAACCAACACCCAACCAGTAATACTTTTATCTTCCCTTCCCTTCCCTTCCCTTCCCTTCCCTTCCCTTCCCTTCCCTTCCCTTCCCTTCCCTTCCCTTCCCTTCCCTTCCCTTCCCTTCCCTTCCCTTCCCTTCCCTTCCCTTCCCTTCCCTTCCCTTCCCTTCCCTTCCCTTCCCTTCCCTTCCCTTCCCTTCCCTTCCCTTCCCTTCCCTTCCCTTCCCTTCCCTTCCCTTCCCTTCCCTTCCCTTCCCTTCCCTTCCCTTCCCTCTGTTAATAAGGGTTTCAGTGCAGGTTATACCCCTGTAAACTGGAACAGAAATTACAGACAAGTGTCACCCTTGCATTACATTTTCCAGATTTTCCAAGTTTGTCAGACTGAATGCTCTTTGGACAATGTTTCTGACAGTTTAATTAATTATAATGGAAGTATTACAAAATGCTCATTCCTTTAACTGTATTCTTTGGCAAGTATTGCACTATATGAAGAGCTTCATAACTCTAAAAAGGAAAAAATCCAATATATTAGTTGAGGTTTTTCATTTTTATTAATGGTCTTTGTTATGTGCTTCCTTATGTAGGAAACAGACTTTCAGACAAGAGTGAAAACAAGAAAGAACAAAATAAAAGTCTCTTCCGGTGTCATGCTAAAGGGCTCCAATGAGCATTGTGAATGGACTAGGTCCCATTCAGTGAATGTGTTTGGAAAAAAAGAGGTATGGTATAGAGTATAGTCCCTAGTTATAGGTATATGTTCCTTGTGTTAGGGTCAGATGTTTACAAGAATAAGAAGAAATAAAACAGTCAAGTAGCCTACTTGTAACCGCAGTTGCTTCTACTAAGAGGCTACTAAATTGTTGTCCAAGGCTCCCTGGTGGTCTGCAGGACCTTGCAAAATGTTCTGCAGATTACATTGAGGACTGAGTTCAAAGGAGTCTCCCTAGGTGGTATATACGTGAGCTGTATTTCAGCACCATCATGACAGATGCTTTCCCTGACACAAGACAGTGCCTGCACCATGCTCAGTGTTGGTATTCCACTAAGATTTCCACATCTGCAGTGAAGGACAGCTGTGTGTTCATCAGACACTCATTTGCAAATGACACATTTGTGTGTGGGGGTACTCGGTTTGCCTATGAAACTTTGCCAGAGATGAAAGCGAGTATCAAAGGAGAGTATGGACACAGCCCACTTTGGCAGTTAAAAACTGGCTTTCCTTTTGGCTGGTTGAAATGTCTGGTTAATAAGACTAGGGTAAGAGTCACTAGATGACACTGTTACATAGTTTCACTTAATCTTTTTTCTTAGTGTCTGTGCTCAGAGTTTGAAGATATGCTGTGTTTCTGTTCCTGTTAATTTATATTGTACCAAGCACCAGAAATATTTTCTGTCTTATTAAGTCTTTCTGGCTAGGCTTTGCTGGAAGGCCAAGCTGGCCCTCTGTGTTGGACAAGTTTAAATACAATTTGCATCCCAGAGACCCAAATTTAACAGCACTGATTCCTCCTATGTTAAGAAATAAATCTGTGAAGATCCTTCACAGAACTAGGAAGTTCATGCCCAGTGAGATGGGTGCTGCAGTGTACTGTGCAGTGTTTTGCCATGGAGAGAGCTGGCCGCCATGGGGACCCACAGCTGCCTTAACTGGAAGCCCCCTTGCCCACCCAGTTCAACCTTGTTCTGCCATGCTGTGGTGGACTCTCTGGAGCTACTGTCATCTTTCTGTGTGGAAACTCTGCTTTCCCTTGGCTCTTCTCCCAGGGGGTGGGAAAAGAGCCTCTGGCCCTAAGTAAAGCCTTGCTTCTCCTCCATCTGATAAGGCTAAAATAGTTAGGCTCACCAGGCTCTATTATTTTATGCTTTCATTTGCAACATCAAGTTTTTATTGTGTTGGAAGCACCGGTATGTAATTATTGACAAGCTCCAGACATACTGATATTCTTGCCACTTGCATACTGTCTCTCAAGGCTTCCAAAGAATGACTTGAGGCATCCCAGGCAGTCAAGTCATGAAATTAAAGTTGAGTGGAAGTGGCACACTTTTTTAAAAATAACTTTTTAGCTTGTGTCTGAAAAGCTTTTCCAACACAGTAGTTTTGTGAGCAGCATGACAAAGAGTGCTTTTTGTTGTTGTTGTTGTTTTTGAGCTGTCCTACTGGAATCATTTACTGTCATTTTAGGTCATTTTAGGGAAGCATCTTTCAACAGTATTAAAACCACAGCTCCCCTAAAAGGTGTTGCTACTGCTGTTCACCGGGGAAAAAATAATTATAAAAAAAAAATAAAGGAGAAGAAAAAAAAGTTCCTTACATTATTTCTCTTGATCAATTAACAGCATCTTTTCATTCTTTTCATAGTTCATCCATAATGGAGGCTATTAAAAATTTGTATGGTTGACATGTTACTATATATTTACTTACAAATATATTGAAATAAAATTTCTGTTCTTGTTTTGCTAGTCCGAAGTGCTCTACAATAGTCACAATCTAATGTTCAGATGATAAAAAGTCTTTATACAATTTTAATTTAATTTTATTTTTTCCCCTTTAAAAGTATGAGAATGCAACCAGCAATGGCTGACTTTCTGAACTATAAACTCAGTGAGCTCTATCCAGTGTAGCATCTTATATCAGATCATATTTGCACTCTTTCTGTCACAAACATTTGGTATTGATAAGTATCTAGTCTAAGTTTATTCTCCTTATATCCTTGCCTGCTGAAGGAGCTTGTTTCTCTCCATTTTCTCAATGGAGAAAAAGGACATTGTGTAGTAGGGTTAGATTGTGTACTTAGCCTTAGCTGGTAAACATTATGCTGGATGAATCCTATCTTTAAGTCACTAACAAACTGCATTTTACAGTTCATGTGAACAAAGGAAATGATAAATAGGAGCCCAATATTTATTATTAGTTTGCCTATTGTAAATTCACCAGTAGGGGTGTCTTTCACTGTATTCAAAGATGTGTCTACACCTCTGAGCAGATACAAGCAACCTAGCTTTAATCAAGGTAATTATTTCAACTGTATAAATAATATAACTCCAGCAATACCGAGAGTACCATTGGATGCTACACTTACATTAAAAGCTTGGTTAGTATCTTTAAGTACATCCGTGCTGCAGTGGCTGCCCTGCTGTCAGTGACCTGGATATCTAATTTACACCTAGAGAACTGATTTGTCTGCATCAGTCCCAGACACTTTGACTACAGCATTGTAGACATGCTCTAAATCAGTAGGGTTTTAAATCTGTGATTATACTTGGTGTGTATGAAAGCAAAATTGGGCTGGTATCTTTTCCCATGCAATGCATCTGACGTCTTCTCAAGCAAAGACTACTTAATTTAAGCACAGTCTATTTCGCAAATGCAGAGCCACCAATGTTTTCTTTATGAAACATTTGTTCCCAATTGTAGCCATTAGAAGGTCAGAAGAAGTTCAAAATTACACGATGGAGTTTATCTACTTGTTTGGAAAAATGATCTGGTCATTGCCATAGCAAGTTATATTAAATTGTTTTGGTTGTATGAGATAGGATTTTATATTAATACCATATTCTAAACGTATTTATAAAACAGTTGAGCTTTGACTATTAGAGCTCAGATCTGTGCAGTTTTATAGCTGAGACATTTGCAAATTTACATTTACATTATTTTGGCAGGGACCAAATATAGATGCATTTCAAAAGAAAAACTTTGGATAATTGCATCATGATGGATCTTTTGAATCTTGTTCATTTCTGCTCTCAAAGATATTAAATCAATACAGATCTCAGGATTGACTATATGCAATATATGGATGATGTATGTGATGAGGTTTGGATTTTTTCTCATTTATGTGCACATTATATGAATATGTGCCATTGAAGTTGACAGAGCATTTAGGCAGAGTTGCAATGTTAGCGTCATGGTTTATCTCAGGTGTAAAACAGGAATTACAATACATACATATATATATATTTGTAGTAGTAGTACTACAGGTGAAAAGTACTACAATCATCTGTTATAAGAAAGAAAAGGTATTCTTGCCCTTTCTCTCCACTATCACTGAAAAATCTGCCAGCTGACTGCTTGATGCTGCTTGTTGTTGCACAGATTTAAGAGGTCTTCCATATGACACAAAAAAGATAGTTCAGCTATAGGTACTTTTCATATCCATAAAATTTAACTATATTATTACTAGTGATTTACCTGTAGCAATTAGAAATTATTTAATTCTCCGAACTATCCTAGTTCTTAGGAGGATAGTAATCCCTCTTTCATTTTTACTAAATTTGAAGTAATAGATATGTAAGACAAAGTTAAATCTGAAATGTGGAAAAAGTAGGAAAAAAGTAAAAGACAACAGGAAATGTCATTTTCTTCTTTCAGGACTGCCAGACATTCTGTATAATACAGGATATCCTGTATATATAGTGAAGTCAAATACAAAAAGCATACAGGGCACACACTTTTCCGTATTGTTATGGCAACTGATGCTTTCCCAAACACATAGAAGCTTCAATTTCCAGAGTTTCAGAAAAACAGCAACTGCATCTGGACCTATTGCATGTGCAATTAGTCCAACACTTGTGATTTTCTGAGCCTGTGCAAGCTGTGCTCCATGACTTTCTACCCAGCACTGTTCCAGATGGCATCTTCTTGTTTTTCACGTTCCCTGATGTAACTTCTGAAAGTAGTTAGATGGTGTTGGGATGCTGTGGAGAAGATTATCAAAGATGCAGATAGGTATTAATGGGGATCAGCAGGTATTAATGGGGGTCAGCAAATCTCATTGTCCTAATCTATACACAACTGTAGAATTATTTTTTTCTAAAATTTGCTTCTTTTGTGTGTTTGTTTGTGAGACATCATTCTCACCACCTCTATTCTCACCTCTTCTCTATTTTCACATCACAAGGCCAGATATCCAGACATCCCAGGACACCATTCCTCCTGCTTCTGCAGTGAGAGATTCTACCCTACATTCTGTTCCTCCACATGCTGAACTTCCAATGTTATCAGCAGAAGTGCTGAGTACATAAAAAGTGAAAAATATTTAGATATTAATATTACATAGTAGAATCATTGTAGACATGGAAATTATCACAGCAGTGAAAGTTTTGGTGAAAAAGGACCCACATCCATACTAAAACCAGGCTTCATTAGTTTTGCTCACTGAACAACAGGCCTTTAAATTATGGAATGCTCCTGAATGTACCTCATTATTAAGCCTCTGGTAAGTGTCTTTTCCTCTCAGTCAGTTTGTTTATTCATCCTTGATTCCAAGGATTTGCTCAATTTTCTAGTAAGTATAATATATTTCCTATCCAGATGCCACATGGGATTTCTAGACAATTTACTTATCTGGACAAAATAAATGTCTTTCCTTTGAAGCCTGGAGTAACTCACATCCTTCTCTGCTCTCTATTGGAGAATGAAAAGTCTTTGAGCAAAAGAAGTGAAATCTGCCACGGTGAAATACTATCATATTCTGTTGGATGATCCTGAGTATTTTTTGACAGAATGAGTCAGCAGAGGCTAGAATCATAGTGCATTAACCTCTCCTGTCTCACTCTTCCCATACTCCCAGTTTCTTGGAGAGCTTTTAGACAAATTTGAACAGGCTAAAATGACAGTCTTGGGATTGCAGCAGCTGTTTGAACTGTCTTAGTACAGTGTCTTATCTAAAGTTGGCTGTGACTATTTAATACCAGTGACTTTGTGATGCTGAATTACTTTTTCATCTTTTCCTCTCACCTTTTACTTTGATTTTTGGATGAAAACATTGACCTCTTTAGTTTACTGTTGTTAGGTGGAGTGAGTACAAGATACCAAGCAACCAAGGGGGTTGAGTTTAGGAATGTTTTCAAAATAACTATAAAATATGAAATTTATGTTATCCACAATATGTTGGAGGTCAGTTCGCCCTCAAAACATAATGTCTGACAATTGTGCTTTCTTAGTGTGGGTTAGAAAAAGAATATAGTAGACTTAAAAAAACATCATAATTTAAGAAGTGACACATTTCAACAAAGACATAAAACTGTAGGCAGTACAGAAAAGAAGCAAAACCTTAGGAAACCATTACTTCATTAGGACAAATATTTTATGTCTTTTAAAAGACTCCTTATTAAAAAGGGTGAGCTCTAGACTTTCATGTTTGCATAAAATCATAAATCTGCCATTTGAGAACAAGAAGTTCTTCTTTCTATGGATAAATTGATTTTTATTACAGCTTCATCAAATTTTTTTAAAATACTTAAATCTGAGTATATGGGTAAGAGTTGGCACACAGTTATTCTTAGTCTTTCGTTTTACAAGTGGAGTGGTCGAGCCAGTTAGGAAAGTCAGCACCATCAGTCAGTACGCAATCTGCTGTGAGGCATTAAAAGAACTGAAAAAGAGCTCATTTCCCTACTATTAGCAGGAACATTTACTTTGAGGAACTCCTTGAATAAAAAATATACAAATATACTCTCTTATTTTCCACATTGCTTAGCTTCTCTAGCTCTTTCTTCATTATGCCTTCAGGCAGCCAGGGGATTCCAGATGGTGAGGGAAGGGCTTAGTTTTTGACCAAGGAAATTCTGGGCTTATTTTCTCCATGATGGAGCTGGTAGAGCTCTGTACCCCATGGGGAAATTCAAGACTTTTCTCTTCTAACAAAGGGGAAGAGGGGCAATTCCTGTTTAGCTTTGGAAAACTGTAAAATTCCACTCTCTATCAATCTCTTTGTATTTAAGTAGAGAATTTTTGTGATTGTGCATGAGGAAAAAAGAGAAGGGAGTGGGGAAAGGTTAGGCTTTCATCACATTTTCTGGGTCTCCCAATTCATTTAGCCTTATCTGTGTCTTGTAGATTGCAAGCTCTTAGGTGCTATGACTGTTTTTATGTATGCCTTTAATGGGCTATCACTGGTGTACAGCAGATAACTAGTTACAAATTGTTGGGGTTTTCCAAGGAAACCATTTTTACTCCCCCCTTGCCCCCCAAAATGCTGAGAAACTAAAACTGTTTGCATAAAAATGTCAGTTTCAGTAAAACTCCTGATGAATAAAACTTTGGGGAAAATAGTTCAAAATCATCTAAACATGCTGTTCTTACATTTTCTAAACAGAAAGTTCATTATTCAGTTCAGAACTACTTTCATTTTTAAAGTTCAATAAGCTCCTAAAGAAACATTTTATTACAGTTTATAAAATCTTGAAATAATCCAGATGATTTTTTTTTTTTTTCCAAAAAAACTTGTTCCAAAGCATTTTGTTATTGTTACTGGTTTACAAACATTGTGAGGTTTTGGCTATAACCAGTAAGATCATTTTGCATGCAGCTCTGCCAAATAGTGATTAATTTCCCCATTGTGCTAAGCTTTGAGGATGGTGGGAAAATAATTACAATAAGAGCTAGATTATTTTGCTTTGTTTTTTAGAATTTATACTTGGGGAAGAAATAAAACTCATGTTGCATGCATCACTTTACTGTTAAAATTTTCATCATGAATTATATTCATTGTTTCTACTGTCTTTTAATTCATGTATCTGCTTTGTGTTCCTTTGTGAAAAAGTCAAAAATCAACATTTAAGGCCACTACACTTGTTGATCAAACTACTCTCCTATTTCTGAAGTTTACCTGCAGCCTCTCTGTTAGCCTACATAAGGATTCCTGAAATTTTCACTTAAAATTGCTCTGTATAAAAAATGCTTTTTTACCTAAAATTATTTTGATACAGAGAGCAGAACTGAGAAAAGCTGGAAGGAATAAGGAAACTTGCCTGGTGTTAAAGACTTACAGCTAAAAAGGAAATGTGCAGAATGGTATAAAGAAAAAAGAACATAAACCTTTGCAGTCAGTCCTTTCTTTCACTCTAATGAGGCATTCTTGTGTGCTTTTCTGCTGCCTTGATAAAATGAAAGATAGAAAAAAGGAACATGATGAGACAGTGGCTGGTGAGAAAGTAGAGGCAAGTAAAAAAAATTGTGGATAACATTGGTTAGATATAGGACTGATAGCAAGAAAAATGTTTCTTAATTTAATTAGAAATAAAGACAGTGAAGAACCATAATGACATAAATTATATTCTTGTAACAAGGTGCTGTATAGACAAGGAACATCATAACATGTAAATTCAAATGTTACTGCTTACAGAACATACATACATTTTATATGCATTTTTAGAAGTGGCACAGTGGCAGTGTGTGATTTATTCCAGGAACAAGGAAACGTGTCTCCTGCTGAACTGCCAGCACTGTTTCTGTCAGTATCTCTGTGTTGCTTGGACTTCTCCCATTCCCGTACAGACTTGGTTAGGTATTGGATAGCTTCTGAGAACTGACTTTAAGCCCTGCAGAATGTAGTTTGGCTCCATACTAGCAGGGGGTATCCCACAGTACTGCAGTACTGTTTGTTCTGTTTAGGAGGCGCTAATTCATATTTATTCCTAAATCTATATCATTCGACAGTTATAAAAATTATTTTAATTAACTACCCTATATGTGGGGTAGATGAAAAACAGGCTACAATGTTACTGCTTGTTTCTAGGTCAAATCTTTCTGGGCTATACTTTTTGGGCTATTCTTTTTTTATTTCTCCTTTATTTTTACTGCTATCCAGGTAGTTTTCAAAAATAAATGCTTCCATTCTCACCTGTTGAGATTCTGGTTCACATTTTAATTTTCACAATGTAAAGATTCATAAGTACATGAGCAATTACTCAAATTTGCTAGTCATAGTCAGAGATTAATTACAAAACACAGGTTCACAACAATGAGCTTGCCAAAATCTATCAAACATTGATCCCTTTTCATGTCAGCAAATATGGAAATGAAAAAGATAAAGGAAAGGTTCAACTGAAGAGCAGTTGGAACCTGTTGTGTTTCATTCACCTCAACAGATTGGCAAAACATTGTAATGATGAGTCCACCCTTTATTTACAGTATACACAATTCGTGACAGTGGTTTTTATAACTCTGAAAATTACACTTAATAAATATGAGAAGATACAGGTTTTCTTGATTACTTAAACCTAAATGTTTATTCAAGCTTTCATGAGAAGTTTCTCTTAATTTAAACAGAACTAGGGCAGCTGAATGGATGCCATTTTTTTTGATGTGGACTCAGTACATATGACACAAGTCTTAATAACATCTACACTCATTTAACTGGTAAATGTAATCTACAGAGGCTTTGCCTCATGGTTTGCCCATTGCAATCAGAATGAAACTCTAGTTGACTTTTCATAGTTGGATTATATTTAAGGGTTTTATCCTTCATTTTGTGTAATAAAATGATTTCTGGTTTTAATTAAAAAAATCAGAAGAAACGTGTGTAAATATTGCTGCTGTAGTTCAGAGCAATGAGGTATTACTTGTATTTTCCCTTTTGGTGTTGATATTATGTAGAAGTTGGAGACACTAACACATTGTGGATATTGTTGCTGAGAAGTAGAAGGGAAAAAGATAGTCTTGAAACACAGCCTGTGAGATGGCACAAAGCCAACACACTGAAAAATGGCAAACGTCACATTTAACAGCTGGACGCAGAAATATTTCTCTTTAATTTGGAAGGAGAAAATTTTTTTCACAGCAGGGCACTCTCAAAAGAGCACAACATCAAAGAGGGTGGGTCTCCCCAGTCAAATATCATCTGGCTCCAGTGATGGAGCAAAATGAATGAACTGTCAGGACTTTTTTCCAGTGTGTATGTTTTTGCCAAGTGAAAAGTAAAAGGTTCAGTGGCTTGTTCTGATCGCAGACCAAATCCTGATAATGGAAAGCTGATTCCTTAAAGTCTTCCTCTGATCAGCTGACAGGCAATGTCTGAAGAAGACCCCAGATTGATTGATAGTCCACTTTGTATTGATGGCCCCTGCCACCCTTAGAGATAAGTGAGATATGCCAAATGCTTAACAGCTCTGGAGGGCTCCTGTGATTGTGACTCAAGCAATGTTCTAATCTAATGTTATAATCCTCACAGAAACAAACTATCTTCCAAAGAAACTGAACATGAGACTTACCAATACCAGACCTGCACTCTGGCAAAAATAAGTAAATAAATAATAAAAAAATTCACCACCAGAAAACCATTTCACATTCTTCAACATGTGTCAACTAGAAATATCAGTGTTACACTTTAATGCACCCTTTTCATCTGCTTGTTGATTCTGACTTCAGCTCTGAAGTAGTTGCACCACTAAATATCACCATGCTGTGTTTCTGAGAATCCTATAATCTAACAAATTTGAAGAAATAATACAGCACAAACATTTTTCAATATAAAAATATAGTGGCACAGTTTGTACAGCCATTACTCATTTGTTTTATGAGGAATCTCAAGCATAGTTTATCATATACTTTATTACTTGACCTTTTAATCATCATCTGGGGAACTTAGCATTCCAGACATTCCAAAATATTCCAAACTAAAAATATCAGTGTGCCTCATTATTTAAAACTCACAAAGGAGTTAAATATATTTTCTAAAATATGTCATTTTAACTCATTTATGGTGAGTCTTAATGATCTCAAAAATGGGACATTTAAAAAATAACAGAAAGAGTTATCTGTGGATTTTCTGTTGTATTAGTAAATGGATGCTCTGTTGCGATAGATGTTCTACTTTTGCATGTAAAGGCAGTCTCTACCCATATTTGCTTGCAATATTAGAGTGAAAGTAAACAAATGGTACACACATATATGAACAAAAGAAAAAAATAATTATCAAAATCCCTGTTTTCTACAGCTGGGGGATCAAGACACAGGGTTTAAGTACTTACTGTAAGTCACGTGAAAAGCTTTTTTCAGAGCAGGAACTCAAACCAGACATCTGCAGAGTAATTCCAGTGTCTGATCAGAGGTGCTTAATGCCATTTTAGATCCTGGAAAGTATCTAAGACATCCACACATGACTGACAGGTAAGGTACAGAACATAGCAGGACATGCCTGCCTTCTGGAGCAGTTGCTGCAGGCTCAGCAGGATACCCAGGGCCATCAGAAACAGCAGTGAGACCTTGTGCTTAGACACCTGAATACCTCTGTCACAGCAAAGTAATGATCTTGACATTGCTTGAAAGTGAGGTGACTTGTGGAAGGGCTTTAATTTCAGAACTTTAAAAAAAAAGTTTTTTTTTTTTTTTTTTTTTTTTAACAATTAACTAATTTTTGCTAGTTTTACTACAGGATTGAGAATGTGTCTGTGCTTGAGAAGCTAAGTACTTATCTAAACCAGTCCCTAAAAAAGCCTAAGTGTTAGTCTAAGTACTAGAGCTTTAAGAAATCCTGAAGGTAAAGAAAATAAGGAGAAGCTCCAAGTACTTCAACATACTTTGTGCTTTTTCTACAAACAAAATCATTAACGTAGCCAGCTTCATAGTGTTAAATGATAGCTGTGCCATGTGTTCTATGTATAACACTTTAGTATGTCTAAAAGTATCACTAAGCACTGAGGCTGGGATTTATAAATCTAAAATCTGCTACCTGCCTGGAAATGCTAATTTGCACATAGACATAGTTTCATGCACCATGCTGTGAAAACACAATCTGGAAACACGTTTTGGAAATGTACTCGACAGAAATTACAGGAGTAAAGACTCCAAAGTGGTGCTTTCCCTGTCCCATCAGCCTTTTCTTGGTAAGTAGTAAGGTAAGCCCTGAGGCACAATTGAACAAAGAATCTTCCTCACTCTCCTTACTACTTCAGTCCTTTTTGTGTATTAGAACCAGGGCTGTTTAGAATAACTTCCAGTCTTTTGATCCTGAGTGATTTTTCTAAGGTCACTGGGTAATCAGTGAGTCAACTTCAGAGATATATACCACTCATGTGTTTCAGCCACATTGCCTAGCTTGATGCTGAATGATGAAATCTGCCAAAACTTGTTTTTGTACATCCCGCTTTGACGTGTTTTCCTCTGTCACGTTATGTTGTGGTTAGCTATTTTGCTCTTTTAATTCTTTGCCCAGCTGGATGGGTGTATTGACTATATGGAAATAGGCTGAAAGAATATCTCAACTGAAAGACAGAGGACCTTTCTTGGTTGCTTGTAAAAGAATGAAAAACTATGAAACAAATGTTTTTAAATTTT
Organism: Aythya marila; assembly: GCF_965140915.1. Lineage (NCBI taxonomy): Eukaryota > Metazoa > Chordata > Aves > Anseriformes > Anatidae > Aythya > Aythya marila. The sequence goes on along the minus strand of NC_139080.1, from coordinate 65,096,396 downwards.
ACTTTATGATGCTTAAAGGTTTTGAGAAACAGCAAGAAAAAGGCCAAAGCTCTGTCATTACCTTCAAAGGAATTAAATCAGCTGCTGATTTTTGATTGCTGTTTTCCTTCCTTCCTTCCTTCTTCCCTTCCCTTCCTTCTTCCCTTCCCTTCCCTTCCCTTCCCTTCCCTTCCCTTCCCTTCCCTTCCCTTCCCTTCCCTTCCCTTCCCTTCCCTTCCCTTCCCTTCCCTTCCCTTCCCTTCCCTTCCCTTCCCTTCCCTTCCCTTCCCTTCCCTTCCCTTCCCTTCCCTTCCCTTCCCTTCCCTTCCCTTCCCTTCCCTTCCCTTCCCTTCCCTTCCCTTCCCTTCCCTTCCCTTCCCTTCCCTTCCCTTCCCTTCCCTTCCCTTCCCTTCCCTTCCCTTCCCCTCCCTTCCCCTCCCTTCCCCTCCCTTCCCTTCCCTTCCCTTCCCTTCCCTTCCCTTCCCTTCCCTTCCCTTCCCTTCCCTTCCCTTCCCTTCCCTTCCCTTCCCTTCCCTTCCCTTCCCTTCCCTTCCCTTCCCTTCCCTTCCCTTCCCTTCCCTTCCCTTCCCTTCCCTTCCCTTCCCTTCCCTTCCCTTCCCTTCCCTGCCCTTCCCTGCCCTTCCCTGCCCTTCCCTGCCCTTCCCTGCCCTTCCCTGCCCTTCCCTGCCCTTCCCTGCCCTTCCCTTCCCTTCCCTTCCCTTCCCTTCCCTTCCCTTCCCTTCCCTTCCCTTCCCTTCCCTTCCCTTCCCTTCCCTTCCCTTCCCTTCCCTTCCCTTCCCTTCCCTTCCCTTCCCAATACAGCTTTGATTAGGAAGGATTTAGGATTAGGATTTTTTCATTTGCCTCTCTGTTTTTAAAGCATCATTTCCTTTTTAATCTCTTCCTCCCCCCCCCCCCCCCCCCCCCCCAGTCTCTACATAATGAGCCTAAATTGGCAACACTTTTTCTTTTCATGCTCTGTGCTGGATATAAACGAGTCTGCAGAGAACAAGCTAGGTCTGTTGCCTCCCCATGTTGTTCTGCAACCAGCTCTGCCTGGGAGTGCAGCACAGTAAGCAGGATGGGAATACCAATTACAAGCAAAAGAATGACCTTTGCCCAGAGTACCACTGCTTTTTCTGTCGTATACTGGAACTGTCAAAAGGGTGCAAAAGCACACTCAGAAGAGGCCATGGTATATCAGCAGATGCGTCAGGAGCAAGCATTGCTCCTTTACAGGCCTGTCTGCATGGGAACATTTCCAACTTCACATGCACGTTTTCTGCCTTGTCTTCCCTTTTTGCCCTGATACTGGGTAACTCTGGTTTGTGTTATGTGTAATTCTCCCCTACTCTAGGACAAATACAGGTTAGTGTCCAAACAAACTGTTGAGACTTTTCTTTAAAAAATAATAAAATCAAGTCTGCATAATCAGCAGTGCATTGCTCTCATGACACTTTCTGGAATAAGGCCCCAATCCTCCAACTGCTTTCACAGATGCTTGATTTCACACACGAGTAGTCCCATTGAGATCAATGGGACTACAACATGTGCGTAAGTGTTTGCTGGACTGGGGTCTAAGTGAGAGATGAAGACTTTCACCTAGCACAGACAGTTCAAAACAATGTTTATAGTTTCATATGCTATAATCCTTTGAGAAACATTAAATCTAAATAGTTTTTAATATTAGTTGGCAAGTATTCTCTTCTATAAAGTTTGCTAGATGATGCCTGCTAGATTAAAGAGAAGAAACATTAAGCAGATATTATGAGATGTACACGCCATATCAGATATGTTTAATTGTGCAAAATTGCTTTGAATAGTGTGAGCAGTTAAAGATCATTGGCTGTCAGGATACATTTCTGTGCATTTTCACAGAGGTGTTGCATCTCAGGGAGTGCATTGCCAACAAACGTTGGAGAACATTTTACTCTGATTTTGACCTGTGAGGCCTCCTGAAGTTTCCTCCTTGATCACTTATTTCAGATCTCTATTCTGTTTACAGTTTATAGCCATTCAGAATGCTTTAGTGCAGTTAAGAACATTTGGAAATTATTGTGTTAATTCAAAGTATAAAGAAATTGACATGATTTTACATGCAATATAAAAATTTCAAAACCCAAACCATTGTTTATGTGAGCTGCTCCATTTTCTAAATGGCAACAAAATATTATACAGTTATTTAAAAATAAAAAATTAAGCACTTCAAAGTAAGTAAGTAGTTATTGACATATTTATTACACATTCTGTAGAAACTAGCTTTCATGATCTACAATAGTGGTAATGTTCTTATTTCATCATAAGCCAACAAGATTAGATGTTATCTGCATCACAGATACATATATTTTTATACATATTTATATATATCTGTCCATAGAGAATCTGAAGTCATAGTTTGTGTCAAAACAAATAAGTTGGTCTTATCAAGTAACAGAATATATAAGAATTTACAACCAATGGCTTTCTGAAATAACATCTGTACGGATGAATAAGAGAACATTCCAAACATTTCCACTTATAGTAAAATGAGATTGTTGACGTGTATACTACTATTTTTCATACTGGTTTTATGTGTGTGGTTGGCTGTTACAGACTTAATAATATTTATTAGGCATCAAAGTTAGAGTTATCGCAATGCGATGAATAGTTATTTCTTTATATTGGCTAAGAATAATTTGATTGTTTATTGTACAGGTAATATAAAATACAGTATGTCATTGTGATTCACAAAGTGTTCCAGTCTTTAAGATGTGATCTTTGTAAAGGATGTGATTATATGATGTTATTATTATCTATCAACATCAGTATTTCTTTTTAGTTAAGCTGTATTTGGAGAATTTTCCGTGCATTGCTATTTGCTTCTGATTTTCATTATATCTCTCATTTTTTAATAAATGCAGACTAAGAATTATTCCTCACATATTTGCTAAATGGCCTGGCTTAGTCACCAAACTAGTGAATTAAAGGAGAAAGTTGTGATAGTTAAATGCATCTACACAGTTTTCTCATTCAGTTTGTAACATTGAGAAGATGCATATTCAGAAGGGCCCTCCTACTCTGAATCAGATGCCCAGCTCCTAACATTCAAAGTATTTAAAGTCTAAAACCATTTGTTATTTAGACCACTGTTATTATTAAACAGGAATCCAGTTGTTGATTGATTTTCAGCCTGAACTACACTCCTTAGCTGTAATCTGTTCAGGAAAGTTTTCTGTTTGCTTCCTCTTTTTCAGTTCCTGCAACATCTTATGAACTTTTCAAATTTTCTGGATAAGATCCTTTGACAGTGTGTTGATTTCAAAGGGAGCTGAGCACCAACGTACTACACAGAATCCAATCTAAACAACTAACTTATCAAGCCATGCATGTAATCCAGTTTGTTTTCAGTATGACATGATTAGAAATGCTAACAAATAAATACATACATGTCATAATAAACACTAACGCCCATTGGCATTTTGCTTAACATTTGCTGCCTTAGGCAAGCAATTACTGAATTTTAATGTGCACTTACACATGTGAATCTCAGAGCTTGTCAGAAAAGTGACTGTTATTTCTTCTACTTTAAAAAAGAGAAGACCTTTGTTGTCATTTGTAAGTAAGTCAGCTATTAGATCTCCCTTCTACCAATAATATGACTGAATGTTGTCTCCCAATCTATCAGAGTATATATGTATTCAACTTAACTTACAGAATACTCTATAGCATAGGTTGTATACAGTGCTGGAGAGAAACTGAAAACAAACACAAACAAACAAACCACCAGCACTACCAACTAAAAGAAATGCCAGTTTTCTTCAAAGGAAATAAACAGGGGAACCAGCCGAAAAAGGACCATATAGGTAAATAAATCCCATACCTTTTTGCTTGTATCTTTCCAAAAGTCAAAGTGAAAAAAGGACAGGGAAACATGGCCTGAGTGGTTGAGCCACTGTAGACCCTAAGGAGAATATTGGATTCCAAGGTTTAAGGTGTATCATAAAAATTGGCCTTCAGTTGGTGGGTCTTGCTGGCTCTAAAAAGAGGATGCATGGAGGACTGCCCACCTCCTACAGAGTGGCAGTTACATGCCACTGTTTAACAAAGACTGCACTTTTTGGCATTATTTTAACCTCTTTTGGTATACAGTTATCTGTAGTGGATATTGTAGTGCTGTTATATCAAAAGCATGGGTTCACAGTAGTGACATTTGCACCATGTAGAGACTATCCAGATTTGATGTCCAAGCTAGCATAGAAAAACTTTCACTGTTGCTTTGGTTTGTAGGTTCCTACCTTGTTACTGAAAGAATATAGCTTGGATGGGTGCTTCCGTATCTGACATGTCAAACTGTTTAATCATAACCTTCTTCTGCATATTTCCAGTGGTTTATCCATGCTTTTTAACAGAGTAACTGATGATTTATAAAAGGTACGTACTCACCACAAGCAGTCCTTGCTGTCCTGACTCTTCCTACTGAAGTCAAAGGTAGAACTGCTTGTGGGAGAAGGCAGCTAATGTAGAATGATTTGAAAATCCTGTGACCTTATGCATGTGATGTCAATAAGAATAGCAATGAACAGCAAAAAGCAAGATCCTCTACTAATGGTAAGAATTAATTCTTGCATGTTTTGTGGTTTTCTTCACATTTCTTTTGATGTCTTGCAACATGAAAAACTATTCTAATAGCTAGTTTTAGAATACAAATGTACATACAAAGAAAAAATCCACTTCAGGACCAGTCTTTTCTCTCTCTGCCTGCAAGGAAAATGAGAGGTCAATTAAGTTGTATGCTAATACCTTTTTTATTTGACTAAATGGAAAAATAAAATGCAGGCAGAATTTCAAAAGACACAATCCTTCACCAGGCCATGGAAAGAGAACAAAGGAAAGCAGCAGATACAGAGGAAAGAACTCCAATGAACTGACCATGTTTCCTCTCCCTGTCTCTTCTGTTAAATTGTTTTTAAGTGCTTCACAGCTTGGCTTTCTCTGTGGCTGTGCTATTATACTTAGGCTCCTTTATTCTAAAATTCTGTGGTGTCTATACCAGCAAATGGTACAATAGTCTTTAGCATTGGGATTTTATTTGTCCCATCTGTCCAGCTGAGGCAAGAAGCAATACTGTCTCAGCATTGAATTGAGAGTTCTCAGAAGGTTCATTATTCATTTATCTCTTATACAACTTAAATCTTACATGGTCTTACCTAGACTTAGCATGTTGCCAGTTTGACAGAAGTTCTAGCAAGTGGTGTTTATTTTCTTAGTAATAACTGTTCACAGATTTTAGAGCATCACTTAATGTGAGATGCTGCATGCTTTAGAAAATATATTATTAATGTCATTATGTATTGCTATCATCTTCAGCATTATAAGTTTCAGCATCTACAGCTTCCAACTAATTATCAGTAATCAATCCAATAAGTAATAAATCCAGTCCTTCATAGGAAGGACTTATTCCCTTGGATTTGTATGTGGTTGCTGTTAGAAGAGGAACTTTACTAGTGTTGGTACATTGGCATCCTAACTACTTTTTCGCCATGTAATCCAGTTGGCATGCATATGTAAAGAATAGCAGTGTCAACTTGTAAGAAATATGGTATACTCCATGCACTTCTGTATCTATAGCTTGAATACTAAGTAAACCGGTGTTGGTATGGAGTGGAATAGATATATACATACATATATATAGAGAATATATATATATAAAATATATAAATTATTAAATATGTATATATGGAATAGATATATACATACACGTATATAAATATATAAAAGATTTTTGTTGTGCTGGATGCACTTAGGACTTTCTTGGAAAATGATGTTGGTTTTGCTGTATTCTGAAGTCAAAATTAAAACTGTGAAATAATCACAGAATCACAGAATCACAGAATTTCTAGGTTGGAAGAGACCTCAAGATCATCGAGTCCAACCTCTGACTTAACACTAACAAGTCCTCCACTAAACCATATCCCTAAGCTCTACATCTAATAATATATTTCACATTCTGAGTCTCTAGATATGTAACATATCTGTAACCTAATAATAAGTAGTCAAACACTACTAAAAAGATAATTAATTAGATGTGAATTATTCAGGAGGAACATAAGGAATGTCAAACAAGAAGGTGGGCGCAGTTCTCTTTTATCAAACTCTGGTCTCCATCAGTAGACTGGTGCACTACTCAAAACTCTAACAGACCATAAACTAGGTATCTTAACACTTTGAAACATTTCAAGCAAAAGCAAAAACAAAACTAACAAATAATAAAGAACCCTTAATATTAGACAAAAACAAAAACAAACAAACAAACAAAAAAAACCCACTAACAATTATTTGTGGTCAGAAGAGGGAAAAGGTCCTGTAAGTAGATTAGGTAATGCTTCCAGGTGTAATCAAAGCAGAGAAATGCAGCAACTAATTTTTTTTCCACTGTTCAGATTAATGAGTGTTGTGAGATACATGCATTCTCCACAAGGAGCTGAGGAAACAATATTTTATTTTAACATGATGCTCCTGCAATATATTAAAGTTATGCCAAAGTGGATGGAAGTAGTGATCTAATGAGGAAGTCAAAAATTTTCAGTAAATTCAGTTTACCACAGGATTCTAAAGTTTTTGTTGTTGTTGTATTGTTTTGTTTTAATAGCTACTGTAAGTGTTGAAATATGTATGGATGTGTAATGCAGATACAGGTGAATATGTTTGCTATAATGTCCAAGTTCATGCACTGTGCTACAGGTTTACTTTTTCTCTGTTATAGCAAGACATATTTCACTCCACTCCTTCATGATGGCTTCTTCAGGCTTCTTCATATTGTGTTTGCCAGATTTAGACAAATCTAAAATGACTAAGAACTGGTGCACAATGGTAATATGAGTAATAATAACCACAATAGTTAAGTATTTCCTGATCTGAACCAGGCTTATGCAATTTGACAAACAGATACAATGTAGAATTGCTATTTTCCTTTCAATGTTAGGGTGTCTACAGGTGGGTTTTCATTTTTGTAACAATGGTGATAAGAATGCTGTGGGGTGAATTCTGACACTGCAGCTTTACTTGCAATGTCAGTAATATTGCCCTGAGAAAGGACAGAGCATAGTGTCACTGATGCAAGAGAATTTGCAAGAATAAAGCTTTTAGAAACACCTAGTCCTCCAAGATATTTAGATGAAGACGTTCTCGGCAACGTCTCGGCAACGTAGCATCTTTTGTCACTTCCACTGCAGTTGATTCAGGGTGAAAGAAAGGGTGATTATGACTCCCACCTGTGGAAAGCAGAGTTATTGAATGTTTACTTTGTTATTGCAGTCTTCTTCAGCAGAAATCACTGTTCTGCTATGGAATAATGCAGAGAGTGACAGAAAACTGATCCATAGGCACAAAAAAGAGGATAGAGCAAAATGATCTAGAACCTGCGCTAGATTCATAAGCATTTTTGTAGAGTGGTTCTACCATCCTTGGCACTTCAGGTCAAGGCCTTACAGAGAGAGCTCCAGTTCTGCATGTTCATGACAGGTTTTAATTTTTCATGTCAGGTCATGACTGTCCATATACACAAAGTTGTGATTAGGTCCACATGTATCCAGATACGCTGTCAGTACTGACTGCGTCTGTCTTTGTCTTCTTGTTTCACAGAATTTGGAGATTAGATGGTATCAACTCTTCATTGATGGGAATTGTTTTTGCCTGATGTTAAGCAGTTTATTGTTACATTAGTAAACACCACATAAATGAATAGATAATAAACACTGTGCAAAAACTGTTTGTATAGATATTGCCAAAATTATTGCAGCCAAACACTGTTAGTCATTATTTTTTTCCTTCTTTTCCTTCTTGCAGGCTGATTTCCTGTATAACTTTTCAATTTCCATCACAGGTTTTTATTGCTTGGCATATTCTGTTCATATATTCAGTGTGCATTAGCATGTTTACATGAGAACAGGTTCCTGCTGGTAATCAACAAGCTACCACATTTAAAAAATAAACCAAACCACCAGTATTTGTTCACCTCTGAGGGTTCCTTCTGTTTTGCCTGATTTTATGCCACTACTCAGCATCTTGCTTCTCCAGCCCAGGAGTTTCTGGCATCTTATCACAGTCACTTGGGAGCAAATGATAAAGATCTCTGTAGACATTTGATTTCCCTGTGTCTCATGCCCTAGAGATGAATATACTGCTCCCAAGTACTTCCAATCTCTCTTGGTCAAGAGCAAAAGCAAGGCTGGCTCCTGAATTTGAAACTGCTGTGTGGAGAATTAAAGAACTACATTCTGCTTTCCATGTATGTCTTTGTATGCATTGTATGCACTTTTAATAATTCAGAAATGTTGAACATATTCACATAATTTCTGAGATTATTCTCTTAATACTGAAATCAAAATTCAGGCTTGTTAATTTGCTTTCTCTACAAATATTCAATTAAATATAGTAAATATTTCCCCTTTAATTTGCAGAATTAGTACTTTCAAGGAAACAGATTGAGTTAAGCTCATACAATTTCAAAAGGGAAATTATTTTTTGGTGTAGGATTATTATCTAGGAGCAAAAGAGGACCAAAAGATTAGGTTTGCTTTGGATAATCACCTAATTGTTCAGATGCAACTCTGAAGTTCAACGAAGTAAGTGTGTAACAGGTAAAAAGCATATGAGACCACGTGCTTTTACTAGGAGTAACACTTCCTAGACATCATTTTTAATAAAGTCAGAAGGATGGGTGTATACAAAATACATATCTTTACATGTCTAATACTCCAAAGCAACTATATTCTTTGACTTCAGAGGGAGCAACCAGTGCAGAATAGAGACATAGTACTGCCTTTTTTTAAGAAATTACCCTAACTGACTCTCATGTCCTTAGCAGAAATGTCATATTTAGGAAAACTATGATTCCCTTAGGAATGATTTCTCATTCACTACTTCAAAAAATTATGAGTCTCATGGGAACTTCTAAAGGCATCTTCAAATCTTTTTCCTTCCAGTCTCATTTTTTTTTGTCTTATGAGTCCTACAGCTCTCTAATGTGCCACATGAGGTTGCTGAAGTACATGTTCTTGCTGCAACTGAGATGTGAAGGAAGGGATACTTGTTTAGGGATCACTATTGCCCCTTGCTCAGATGTTGCAGTGATTTCAATGCAGGCTTTACATCCAGATTTTCTTGTTTATCTGGCAGTTCATTATTTAAGGCCAGCCTGTCAAAGTAGGTTAAATATTCTTTGGGAAACATGGTCACATCTTTGAGACACCACAAACATGTTTAATACAAAAAGATTGGCTTGATAAAAGGAACATGATAAACTTGCATCCCCCAAAATAGTTTTCTGCTGTTCTGCTGTAGATTTCTAAGAGCATCAGTATGCAATGACAAATCTCATGGCAATAAATTCCTGGAAAAGGCACAGAGAGACACCAGCACAGCAGTGAAAAAGATTGCCGATGATTTGTTCTAACTACTTGACCTTATGACCTCTTCCCCAGATATATGACCAAGATGGGACACTGCAGCACTTTATTGATGGTGGAGAACCCAGTAAGTCAAGCTGGATGAGGTACATCCGATGTGCAAGGCACTGCGGGGAACAGAACTTAACAGTGGTTCAGTACAGGTAAAGTATGTTTCATTTACTCAATGCAGCAAAAAGAGGTTTTTACTTAAAAATCAGACTGTAACTGTCATCCATGTCACCTTTGATTGCAAAGACAGTGGTAGAGCTTTTGTGAATGTGCCATTCAGGGCAATAGAAAAGCTACAGAGTGTAGTGAGAAGAGGTTTAACTTTGCTACCCAGAAGTTGAGGCCATTGCAGCAAGCACATCAGGCCGGGCACTCCTGGGTGCCACTTGTGTGCTGATCACACTGCACAAAGCACTCTGCTCGTTTTCAAAAGGTCTGATCAGATGCATGTGTATAAAGCAGTCTTCTGCACTTCCTAAAGGTGTGTGCACTAGGGAAAGGAAAGAGCCCCACTGGAAATGAGGTTTTCTGAAAGAGTCAGTCATGAGCCACGTGTGCACCTATGGCTTATCTGCAGAGTGCACCTGCTAGCCATGATTGTTAGTGCTTGTGCCTCTCAGGCTGCTGGATAGAGAAGGTCAAAAGGCAAAGACAATGTAAAGAAATTATGGTGCATTTTACTTTATACTTGCAAACAGATCCAGAAAACCTAGACAATGCATTACATAAATACATGACCTCAGCTATAAACAAACCTTTTGTCTCAGAATCAGAAGCAACTGCTTGGCCTTATTAAACATGATAGGAAGTACATCAAAGATTGGCCTGTGTTTGCCAGCCACAGTGAGCAATACTGGTTTTGGCTAGTTGTTTTAGAGAGTGGAGTTTCTTTTCTTTTTTTTTTTTTTTAGAAGGAATCTTAAACTTATTTAAAGTATCTTTAAAATTAAAAATAAAACATACAAAAGCAAGCTAAAATGAAATATATATAAAGTTTGATTTTCCCATAGGGTTCCAATTTAGCAACGGTAAAATTTTTCAATTGCATTTTCAGCTTTTTTATTCTCTGGCCAGTTGACTAAATAATGCTACACTTAAAAAAATAACAATCCTATTTATACATTACAAATCTTTTATTATACCCTTAAATATCTGATATTTATAGCTAAAATCCTGTCTGATTTTAAATAAATGCAGTGGATAATGAATAAGGATTGCTGTGATGAAAGAGTATTTTTGTAGGTATCTTGTGAAGTATTTCTCGGTGTGGCAGGGTGTGTGCGCATATATACATAAATATATAAAAATGTGTACATATATATAGATGACAAACCTAAATGGAACATGAACATGAGAAAGTCATTACACATCTGTCAATATTAAGTGGATTTTACAACTTTCCTTTCATGATGGAGTTTTTTACTTAGAGTTCCCTCTGTTGATCTGTTTTTGATTACTTCAGATCTTTATAAAATGAACTACAAAAACACAATTTAAAAAACTGGCATCCATCACAAGTGACTGCATCCAAGTGTAAGAAAATAGAAAAGTTGGACACTGAAAAACCGGCCTAATTTTTATTGTACATGGACGTCCTCCTCACAGAAAGTCAGCTGGTTTAAATTCATTCTGTTATGATTTGTAATATCTAAATGGAATTTTCTTCAAAGTGCTCTTGATTGATTGACCCTTAGCTGAACGTTTTGTTTTTATTTTGAGGCTGACAATAATGTTTGTTGGCATGTGTTCTGCTTCAACTGCGTTGGGACGCCATGAAGCTATCTTTATGAGTCATCCAACCACAATACTAAATACATGTCAGCAAAGGAAATATTATCCGAAAAGGGAAAAATCCCTTTGATGTACTTCAGCATGCAGAGATTTCTGCGAGTTTTGGAAGCTCTGCACGCTTGTAAGGAACGGTGTACGCTTACACTTTTTTTTCCCGGCCTACTCCAAGCCTCACAGACCACCCATTGCTCAAAAACAGTTCTGCTCTTTCAGCGACGAAGTGTGTCATTTGGTTTTAGCACATTCATTTGCTGGGCTGCTGTGTTTATGTTAAGGGAAGCCAAACTGAGAGATGAAATGTTACAAGGGTGAAGTACAAAGTAGACTCAATTTTTCTCAAGTTAGGAGATACTGGTAATTTATAGCATGGCTCTGATTTTCATTTTTATGTAACAGTGGAAAGAATTAATGAAATGTGCAGTGCTGGGAAGAAAGAGAGAGAAGAAGAGAAGAGGAGGAGGGAAGGAGAGTGAGACACAAAGGGGAGAGTTTTTGTCAGATATTCATAGAACAGTAGGAAAACCATTCTGCTTAGCTAGCAGTGCCCTCCTGAGACAGGGTGGCAGTAAGTGAGGAAAATAACAAGATAAATGAAATTTTTGCAGCTGCTAGTAAAATATTGAGAATCTGCACTTTTTTATTGATCTTTATGATCCTGTTGCCAAGAGCCACTTTGCGGTGACAAAATATGTTGACAAGTGCATATCTCACTGCCATGAAAAATGTGGTAAAGGATTCTCCTTATGTCTGCAGTGTTATACAAGGAACAAATTGCATTGCTACAGCCAATTCTTTATAGAAAGTCTAAATTTAAGGCCTACCAACCCTAAACACTTTTATCTTGAACTTCAGGCTAACGTTTGTAGCAATTCTTCACTGAGAAAACTGGTTGAAGCTTAACATTATTTTATTTATTTATTTACTTATTTGGTATATAGATGTTTTTCTGCCTTACATAAGCTGTTATAAAAAATAGTCATTTCTTGGGACTTTGACGGTACCATTTTGGTAGGTAATCCTTCAGATGGAGTAGATTGTTCTTCTTGTATATATTGAATTTCTATCCATCTCACATAAGGGTATTTTACTGTTCCGTGTGAAGCATAAGGGAAAAGGCACTACAAACTATAAACATTTTTATTTTATCTTGTGCCTGAATCTAATCTTACACAGTTTTTGTCCCTATGTAAAACTGTTAATGGTAGAAGTATCACTCTGAAGCTATTTACACCAGTGCATGATCAGGATAAGGCTGTAGCTTTTATACTACAGACTTTAGGATTTTTCATTTTTGGTCTAGGATTATCCACAGTCTTCCCACAGAGTGATGTGATAATGTTTAAGGTAACACTAGTTTATACTTACTCAAGGATCATCAATGTTATCCTCATGTTTCGTACAGAGGAAGAATTCTGTGGTTGTGTGTTCAGATTGACTCCATTTTTTGCATTTTCCTAAACCAAAGTCTATTTTACTCAATAATCCAAGATCTCTCTTTTTGGTGGCATACTTCTCTAATGAAAGGACACATCATACGATAAAAAACCTCTGGATAAAAGCACTCATTCAAATTAAAAGAACCGTCATGTATTTACTCCTACAATTTATTAACTTCAGCTTAGAGAGTAAATGCAAATCTGTTTCAACCGGTTACCCCACTGAACTGTGTACATTGTACAAAATGAACAAGGTGTTGCATTTCTAAAATAATTTTCAAAGGGACATTGTAAGAAAATATCAGTCTTCTCATAAAATCCTAACATTAGTGTAAAGTTGGTATTTAAAACACATTAGTTACAAATTAGTTAAGAGCAATTTGTTAGCTGCACTACAGAAACCTGCCAAAGTCCTTTACTGAGGATAAATTCAGTTTTAAAATATTCAGTAAGATATTAATTTAGTTATGTGCAGAAATGGTTCCAAAACCATGGATTTCTATTGTAATGTTGTGCATGATAAGAGGAGTGCTCTATTCCTAAATTCAGCATTTTTTCTTTTTCTCTTGATTAGGTCAAATATATTCTACCGGGCTTGTATAGATATCCCACGGGGTACAGAGCTATTGGTGTGGTACAATGACAGCTACACATCTTTCTTTGGAATCCCTCTCCAGTGCATTGCACAAGATGAAAATTGTAAGTTCCTTCTGTATTTCTTCCAGCACAAGCCAGAATTCCTGTTTCATATCTAATCAGTTATATTCCTAGGATATTTTAAGACATATTAAATGAAAGTGGCTATATAATAAGTGGCTATATAGTAAGCTTGATGTATACTAAATAAAACTCCGAAGCTGACGCACTTAAGCTACCAACATCACAATATAATTACATAATTAAACTGAGGTGTCTGAAAGTGTGCAGGTCCAAGCAGATTTCCCATTACAGCAGCCCCATTTAACTTAGTAGTGTGTGGAATCACTATTCCTTATAAGTGGTTCACTATTAGTAGTATATTCTTAACTGATTTAAGGATAGCTTGGCTTCCTAACCGGTTTTTAACTGATTTAAGAAGAGCTTGATTCTCTCCATTTGTTACAAGACCTATCACAAGAGACTGGGTAGCCAAAAGAGTAATGTACTGTAGGTCCATCAGGCCTCTGTTAGCGACTGTTCATTCTGTTGCCCGAGTACCTTGAGAAATGCTTTGTCTGTGTGACTGTAGAGATGAGTTTCTTATAGTTAAAAGATAAAATTGAGCTCATCTCAATATAAGTTGAGCAGAAATAGCCTGAAATGACAATGAACTTCCATTCCATCCTGACCATCCCCATTTTCATTCATACTTGTACCCCTTCTCAATATTTTATTTTACTAGGAATCATCACAAGATTAAGCATGAAACTTATAACACAGGACCCAATTTTTATTGCAATCAAGTGCTGGATACCTTTGTCTATAATGGGATTAGGTGATCCAAGCACACCTTTCAATTTCACTATTTTCATGTGGAACTTAATTAGAATTTTTTTTTTTTTTTTTTTTTTTTTTTTTTTTTTTTTCTGTTTTGACAGCTATGTATGTCTACATGGTGGAAGAAACCAATAATGGATGCTTGACTGACTTTGGTCTAAAGTGACCCTGTGGTTGCTCATGTATAATCAATTATATATAGGATACATTTTTTCCATTAGGCATTTGGATACTTAAACAGCTATTGTAAGAACTCTCATCTTGTAGCAACTTAAGTAGTGAACCATGGGGCAATAAAACAGTAAGATAGCAGGGATTAAACTGTCAAAAATAAACATCCTTTTTCATCTTGAGTTTTCAAATCTGTTGGGCTTGAGAAGAGTTTAAAAGAAATTAAATTACTAGCAGTAATGTTTGCTGATTAAACTCATGCTCTGCAGTGTACAACGTAGAAATACTATTTTTTCTGTCATGAGCCAAAGCTTTACAAAACTTTTGTTTGAAAAGCACAGCATTATGGTTAAATTTATAAATATTGTGACTTGTTATTTTTCTGTGAGAAAAGTTTGATTTTTTTCTGCAGAGAGAAACTGACATGAGTAGATGAAATTCATCTCTGGGCTTGGAGCCAGTTACAGGCTGCTATAAGACTTAAGTACTACTTAAACCCATAAGCATATCTACTGCACAGAAGTATTTTGACTCAGTGGAAAATTTGATCTTATTGCTTCCATGGACTTCTATGAATAAAATTAAAAGAAAAAAAAATAAGGGGAAGAAGGAAAAAAAAAAAGAAAGGGATCTTTTTCTTATGCGAGGTTGCTGTGGGAAAATGAAAGTTACCTCTTGTTCTGAACATTTTTAGAGACATGAAAGATGTCCAGATTATATGTCTGGAAACTTGTAACAGACAGACCCAAGGATATAACTCTGCTTAGAAATCAGGTACTCAGATACTCCAAAGAAAAATACAGTAGAAGGGACCTCAACTTAAGTATATAAATTAGCATATTATATTAGGAACATTGTGATTAAGAAAATAAAGTAAAACATAACTTTTTGAAGTAATTGGTATAATATAATGTATTACCATAATGTTAGTTTTTATTACACTTTTATTATATATTAAATGATGTTAGATTATTCCAGTTCATAAATGAAATTTAATTCTCATATTTGCTCTTAGAAATCTATTATAATGACTTACCTAAGCAAAAGTGCAGTTTCCAATCACGTGTTTAAATAGGTAATTTTTATACACATACACAAGTATAAATGCTTTGTGACAGTAACTAAACGTGAACATGTGGAGACATAGACACATGCATACATATAATTTAAAAGTCTCTATTAAAATGTTATGTCGTGAGGTCGAGCATGACAAAATTAGAAAACATGAGAATGCACTGGTTGCAGGTGGCTTAAGTTATGCTTTTTTTTTTTTTTTTTTTTTTTTTTTTTTTTTTTTTTTTGCATTGTGGTTTAATCTCCCATTATCTGACTCAATTTTTTCCATACGACCCTTGCTTCATTCACTGCATGATCTAGATGGTATGGTAGTCAAGGGATGAGGCAGCTGTTCAACTTTCTTCTGTATGTTGGAATTCCTGCCTTCCTTATCATATGATATCCAAATTTAATACTGAACTGCTTCTTTGTGAGAACAGTTTATTGCAACTGTTGCTGAAATAAGTACCTCATAAGCTGTAGCTTGTTCCTATTTTGTAGGTGGGAAACCAATGCACAAAGATATCTCTGCCTATATTTTGCATTGTCTCATGGTAATCTGACTGCTATTAGCATTAATCATACAGGTCATGGTGAAGTCACTGGCTTTATATTATGTAGGTTGTTTGACTATTTGTGAGATGTAATAATACTCTTAGTGTCTGAATATTTAAAGGATAAGGAAACTATTGCTGCAGGAGATATGTAAACCCTGTTGTATCTCAAGAAGTGTCTGAACAGAGATTTTTTTCTTCATGCTTTCAAAATTCATGCTTGTCTGTGATATAGCAATTGCACATGCTGACTGCAGCATGAAGAGTCAGGGTATCACAAGTACAGCAGTGCTTTCTTTCACATGACAATCTCATTGTATAATAAATGTATATCACAGTCAGGTTTCTCTGAGTCCTGTCAGTCTCAGATACCTCTTTGTATGAATTTTCATTCTAGTGTTACAGAATCAGCATCATCCATTCAGATCACTGTCTTGTTCAAGCCGTTTAAAAAAATAAATAAATAAATTGTTAAAACAGAAGTGTATAATTCTAGTGTGAATAAAATGGAGAATGGGTTGTTTTTTTTTTTTGTTTGATTGTGTTTTTTTTTTTTGTTTGTTTGTTTGTTTGTTTGGGTGTTTTTTTTTATTATTTTTTTGTTTTTGTTTTTGTTTTTCTGGTGTCTCCCAAGATTGTATTAGTTCTAAAAAGGCATAAAAAGGATCTTATTTACTTTTCTTGTTTTCTCTCAGTGAATGTCCCTTCGACTGTAATGGAGGCCATGTCCAGACAAGACACCCTACAGCCATTTAATAAAAGTAGCAAACTATCCCCTGCCACTCCACAGCGATCCGTAGTATTTCCACAGACTCCGTGTAGCAGAAATTTTTCTCTCCTGGATAAGTCTGGGTCCATCGAGTCAGGATTTAACCAGATCAGTGTCAAAAACCAACGAGTTCTTGCAAGCCCAACTTCAACAAGCCAACTAAATTCTGAGTTCAGTGACTGGCATCTTTGGAAATGTGGGCAATGCTTTAAGACTTTCACCCAGCGGATCCTCTTACAGATGCATGTGTGTACGCAGAACCCTGACAGGTAAAACCCAGGCTCTCTTTATTTCTGTATCTACTGATAGCCAGATCCACTGCTTTATTCTTTTATCAAGCTGTTATCATTTCCAAAACCAAACCATTATTAGGAGGAGCCTGTACAACATAATTCATCTGCTGCTCTGTGAAGTAAGCTGATAAAAACCATTGGTTGACTTCACTATTTGTAAAAACATTTGGTGCCTAAACATATAGATAAAAGGAAATAGCTAAGGATATAATCTTGTTTTCAGAATGGTTTGGTACATCTGTTGGAAGCAACAAAATAGAAGGAAAATTTATGAATATCATAGAAGGAAAAATGAGGTCAAGGTAATTAAAAGTCTCTCTGTCTTCTAAAGATAATCTAACTTGCTGCTCAGTGGCTGTCACAGTCATTTCAGGGTTCACCTATAGTGTGCAATGTGTATGAACTTAATTAAGTACTAAGAGGTAATGAATTGGAATTTTTTGCTTAGTACTATTTTTCTTCAGAGCATGCAAACCCATAAATCGTGCAAAGCTGTCAAAAGGAAATACCTACTCCACTACTGATGTGGAGGAAAACAGATGCCACTTATTCAATAAACTAATATCCACACAGAAGAAAAATGTTGACTAGATACCTCAGAGTCAAAGTTGGTTTGAAAGTTTGTCAATACAGAATTTTATGGCCGTGAACTGAGGATGAAATTTAGCTGAACAAGTGAATTAAAATTTCAGGTACTCTGACCGGTGGCACAGTAAATATAATGGAACCATTATTTATGAATCAAAGCTGGTTTATTTGACAATTTTGATAGCTGGCAGGACAAAAGACAAAAATCAAATTAATTCAATAAAAAAGCTGTCCCTGTTTTGTCTCTTCTTCAGCTGTGAAAAGGTTTGAGCAGAACAGCTGAATTCCTTGCAACTTGTTCTCAAAACAGCATTCAATTGTGAATTTCATTTAAACAAAACACTATAAAAACAGCCACCTGTGAGTCTCTGTTTGTATGCCTGTCTATGTCTTTTTGTGTATGTGATTATCTACGTGTACACATGTACTTGTGTGATTCTGAGAGTAAAAATACACTAGAGTATAAATACAGTTTTCCAGGATGATACTTCAAGCATGCTAGGAATAAATTCAATTCCACTCAAATCTTCATAGAATTTGAAGAGTTTATAATATCGCAAAAATAAATAAATAAATAAATAAAAAAAAATAAAAATCAACATTTTCTTAGTCTTAGCAGAAACAAATGCTACACTAAAGAAGCTGTAGGACACAATGGCCAATTTAAGTGCCACAATGTAGAATATATGTCCTGAAAGGTCCACTCTCCAAAGTTTAGTAGACTTTTTCAGTATTAAAGCATTCTAAGCAGATGCATAGAAGAGCGTAAAATGCTGCATCAGGGGTCTAGAAGAGCTATGCTGTGAAAATCCTTCACATGGTTTCTCAGCAATTCATCCAGCCAGGTTGTGAAGACTACATTTCATTCCTTCCTTTACTTGAACTTGTATCTCCCTTTATAAAGAACCAAGCTGCAGATAATAATTAGTACAAGAAGAGTATCTCCTAATGGAGCTGTTCTGCACTCTAAGGTGTAGTTAAATACTAATTTGCCAGAGAGAATAACAGAAGATAAGTCAACCTGAGTATCAGGGCTGTCATCTTGGAGGTCTACATTTTTATTCTATTTTCTTCTAAGTATCCCGTGTCTAATGTTAATTGAAACACAGGCTGGAACTCAAGTCTTCCGCTTTGGAGGTCATCACCATCATTAGTAGGTTTCTGATTTATGGCGTCTTTCCATTTTGCCTCTGCAAAAATTTGTCCATGCAATACAGGCCAGATTCACCATGAAAGTGTAGAGCATTTTTTCCTCAGAATACCCTATGACATATTAATCAAATTATCTAGATCAGAGGACAGGTGCTTACTTCTCCCCTGCAGGACCAAAGAGAGTAAAGAGTGATTAGAGAAAGGACTCTAAAAATTTGGTGAGGATTGGGGCAGAAGGATGGTTAATCAGTGAGTAAAGACTAAATGTTGACGTAGAAGCTTTCAGGATGATTTGAAATGTAATAGCTAATGCCTCTTTCTAAATACTCATGCTAGCCATTTAGCTGATTTCATCTTTGCTTGTTGGTTTTTGTGAATCCAATTCTTATGAAACTTTTCTGTTGAAATTTTTCTTATGAAACTTTTTCTGTTGTATTATGTAGAAACTCTAATCTCAAGAGGATGCAAGACACACTGAGGAACAATGTGTTCAATACATACAGTTACTGAGATGCTGTTTTGTGACAGCCATGTTCCCTCTTTACTGAAGAATGGCTTACATCTCTATCTTCTAATTAAATAAATTATGTAGACTGCTTGAGCAGGCCACTTTTGTAATGCGTTCTTTGTTTTTGTGAGACATGCCATCAACATAATTGTTGTAAAAGCATTTCCCAATAGATCTTTTGAAGTGGGGCTTCAGTCACATGAATCTGTTCAGGCTCATTGCAATTCATGTAGTGTTCTAAATACCAAAGTAATTGTTAGTGCAGATCATATCTGTTCTAGGATTTGGTTTCTCATATTCCTACTTTGAAATCATCACAGGTTGAACTTACATCATGGTGAGGTTTTGGTCTTTTAGCCAGGTACCAATAGATAAACTATTTAGTGGCTGGAAAAGAGTTGTCTTTGGTTTCTTGAACATATTGTATTTATCCACATGAAACGTTCCTAAAGTGTTGTACAAAATTTCCTGCAACCAAGAAGATAGGGTATGATTTGTGAAAGAATACCTGCCTGCCAGCCTGAAGTACTGGATACAACTCCCTGGTTTGTATTTTCTTGCCGATATCTGCAGCACCACTCCAGCTGATAAACAGCTCCCCATTTATTGTCAGCAATTTGTGAGCAAACCAGCCACTATATCTTTGATGTGACTGAAGCAGCAAGGGCTGTCTACTCTAGGAAATGACTTTAGACTATCTGTTCTGGCTTTGTATTTGTTTTTCAACAATGCTGATTACCTACAGCATGAGGTGCAGGGAAAACATCTTTGACTCCTGTATGAAAACATACAGGAGTCCAAATCATGGACAGATATTTGAGAAAAGCAGCTTAGCTGGGATTTGAGAAATAAAAACAAAATAATAACAAACAAACAAAACAAACAAACAAAAAAACACCTTTAAAGCTACTCAGGCTCAGAAAACATCTGAATGAAAGCAGAAAGGTGGACAGACATAAAAATATATATATATATATTTATTTATTTATTTCCGTTAGGTAGAGAGAAATAAATGTTCCTATTTAACAAACAGATGATTTTATAAATACATTTTTTAAAAAACAATATGAATACAAAATAGGAAGAATTTTTAAGATCAGTTTTTTTGCTGTTTTAGATAAAGATTATCATTGCAACTTAAATTGAAATTAATTTTATTTAATGGTTTACTTATAATTTACTTCTCCCCATCCACAAAGATACTTTTTAGCTTGTTAAAATTTGTAAGGTTCCTCTTGGAAGCTAATAGTAAATAAGGTTAGAGAGAATGTGAGAGATGGATCTTAAATCAAGATCTGAATTCTGGGACTTGCTGAGCCTTTCAGGTTTTTTTTAAACCTTGCTCAGACAGAAGCATTCTGAGCAACTCTTCCAGAAGCAGGAGTCAGAAATCTGTATTCTTTTCTTTCATTTCCCCCAGTGTTGCAGAAAATCTCAACAAAACTATCTGGGGACTCCAGAAAGTCCTATACAGCAGAAGCCTCCGTGAATCATTTTTAGAGCAATATATATATAGTTTTATAAATATTTATATAATTTTATATAATTTTAATCAGTGATTTTTTTTACTTTTCCTTCAGCTAATGGTGCAGTTTCTTTTAACAACATCTTTCATGTTTCTCACTTTGATCACCACTTTCAGGATGTATTGTTATTGAAGGAAGGCATATGGTTGCAAGTCCTGAGAGCTGTCTGTAGAACATTTTCATATACAGTTTGTGCATCTGTGTGGTATATATTCTCATTGACTGCCAAGTATTTCAGCTGACAATTTTAGGAAAATCCCTCTCTATATAACCGTATTGGAGACTAATAAATTGTAGATATTACCTGGCCCTCGCAATTCTTGTTTATTCAAAGTTCTTGTTTATTATTGTACATCTATTTTGCTGTTACAGCTCAAAATTTACTTGTGAGGTTTTTGTTTTGTTTTGTTTTAAAACATGAGCTCGTAGTTTAAAACTGAAAATTTCATAGATTTTATTCTCTAATATCATAGACCAGGTCATTTTGTGTTTATCTTTTACTTTATAGGTTCTGTGCCTTTGACCTTGATACTCTCCTTAAAGCCCATTAATTAATTTAAACATCTCCAAAAAAGACAAACAAAAAGTAAATGTGAGCAAGAGTTGTCTATTTCTGTTTATAGAGTGCTACGGAATATTGCTTAATTAAAGTAAACATCATGCTGAATTTAATGCTTGTTCTTGCATAATCTTTTTACAAAGGTTTGCAAACTCCCAGTACTCATAGTTAATAATAACAAAGCGTGTACAGAGTAACACCTCTCCCTGACAGCTTCAAAAGTTTGACAACACTTACTCGCTCTAACTTTCTGGTTTTGTTAGCTCCTCCGCAAACATTTGTAAAAGGCAATCCTAGAATCCCCGGTGGGTTCAGCTTCCCTGTATGTGCTGATGCTTGGTGCATGAAGTGCTCAGGGCTGTAGCCTTGCTGTGTAAGCAGAACACCACAGCAGCAGGGGATGTAGAGTTGGGTCCAGTTTTAGTGAATGTAACCCACTCATGGTCACAGCGATGCTAAGAATGCTTCAGTGTGCAAGCTAGCAATACCCTTAGGTGTCAATTTGTTCTACAGACTCTTAGTTCAACTTGTTAGAAGAAGACCTCCCTCCAAAATATGTTTCTGTTCAGCAAACTGTTACCTAGCTTCTCTGGCTGCAGCTGTGCTCTTTATCCTTGGTTACTGCATGTTTTAGAGATTCTTGAAGTTTGGCCATGAAAACCAATGCTCGTAGCATTTCAGCACTCTCTGCTTTCATTTCTATGAGAGGCTGTGGTGTGACAGTTTCCCCTGCAATGCCATGAAACCCTGCCTTGGGCTGAATGGCATGTTTTGTTGCTGGGCTCGGTATTCGGCACTGACAACAATCATATTGTTCTCTTCTTAGCCCTCAACAATGAGAAAAGCACCTTCAACTGCCTGCCAGTCTGTCTTTCAGTTGGTGCTTTTCTAGGCTTTTACAACATGCAAAACCAGCATCAATGGGCTAGTTTGTCTCCCTGGTGTGACAGTGTTTCAGTGTAGAATTACAGGTATTCAAAAATTTACCATTATGAGGAACTCATCTCCTAAATATTGCATTGGCATTTCACATGACTCCTGAAAACAGCAACTTTGGTTCTGAGGAGGCCTCACCAGAAACCAGTTCATCATAAAAGAAAGAATCTGAAAATTCAGTTGAAAATAATCATAAGATTTTTCAGGATTATAAAAATTCAATGCACCTTAAGTGCACCTTCTCTGATTTATGATGCAGAAAATATGTTTATACTGGCTGGATGTACTTAAGAGTTAGGGGTTAGAAAGTACATTGTTCCAGCAGAGGACTGGTAAAAGATAGATTAGCAGAGTGATATGTTGTGTTTGCTAAATGAAAATATAAAAATTATCAATCTAAATGTACAATTGCCTGTCAGCAGCTATCAGCTATTCCAGATGTGAAGAAATGGATGTTTTACACTGTTATGTCCTAACATGTTGCCTACCTGCTGCATAAAGCATGAGCTTTGGTGATGCTCAATAAGCTTTATGTGGAACATGGTATTTGTACTGGTCATGTACAAGATGAAATTTCTCCTAGAAAAATTCAGTTCCAAAAGCATATGACAGGAAAAACACTGTCACCACAGGGCAAAATCATTCATGAGATTTTCTTAATTAGAGAGAAAAAAATATTTTTGAAAACACAACTTAAAAAACCTTGGAAAAGCTCAAAATTTAAATAACTTAAAAACCTGAAAACTATTACATTACAGACATTCCCTCCTGAATTTCACTTTAGTGGACCATCATATGGTCAGGAACTGTAAGATTAGGCTTCTAGAAAATGCTGATGTATGCTACACAGTACTAAAGATACATAGCTGATTGATGGTCCATGCGGTCAATAACAAGTGTAATTTTTCTAACATAAGAGTTTTCTCCCAGATATCCTTCCTTTAAGCTTATGCAGGAACTAGGAAAATATGTTGGTAGGCAGTTAATGAGAAACATTAGAACTGCTTTTGACAGATGTCAGCACATCACTTTTATCAGCACATTGCTATACATTGCTTTAGCTGTCCTTAAATTTAACTTTCTTTAAAATGCTAAATGAGAAGATTTTGATCAGGGTTGATTTACATCTGGAAGGGCCTCCTCTGTGAAAAAAAAAAAAAAAAAAAAAAAAAAAGCAATGATGAAGAGATTCAAAACTATGTTCTTCCTGGCACATGATAGTTGAAGAATAATTTTTTATAGAAAAAATATTTCTTCAGACAGTCAGCATGTACTTTCAAGCCCTGGTACACCTGTTTTATCAAACCAGTTACTTTCATGCTTGCAAATCTCCCTATACATGTGCAGAGGAATATTTTAGGTACAACATGTCCTAAGTAATACCTGTGGGAATTAGCTTTTCTGGGCTTGGACCACAATCAGCCTAGTAACACACCGTTGCAAAAAACACCTGTGATGATCACTGTATTTGTCACTTTGTCCCTTCTGCCTGTAACCTTCTAAGATCACCAGAGATCACCATCTTGATTCAGTGTCCCATCTCCAAAGAGATGGCAGAAGACATAACTGTTACATCAAAGACAGCCCTGCTCTGCCCACATCAACGTATTCACTGAACCAAGCATTGCTCATGTCCAGTTCTTCTGCACCACTTTCTCTCTCTCACTTTATTTATTTATTTATTTTTTTAAGCATTGATTTTATTTCCATCAAGAAAAAATTCTGAGCACAGTAAAATGGCTACTATAGGAGGGAAAAAAAGCCAAAAAAAAAAAAAAAAAGACAGCTTTTCTACTTACTGAAAGTTTTTTTTTTTCTTTTTTTTTTTTCTCTTGAAAAAAATAATGTAGTATCCAAAATTTGTGAAAATTTGGCATATTTTGAATCTGTCTACTGTATAAATTAGACATGGCATTTTTAAATTGTGATAGTACTTCAATGCATATATAGGCTTTCTTTTTAAAATGAGCTAGTTAATATGTCACACATCTAGCCTGAAAAAATTACTTATTCTGCCCACTTCATTCTTAATCAGAATCGCATGTGTATAAATTGGAGAAATGTATCTGCCAAAAGAGTAGGTTAACTTCTTTAATAGCTGTTCTGCCAAGACATGGATGAATGGAAAAAATGCAGCCTAAGTGATCTAATAATAGGTAATTTTTTACAGGGCTCTTTGTCTTGAGCCAGTGAAATTTATTCTGAGTATATCCTTTGAAAACAGGGATATTTAAACTCAAAATTTGTTTTGAGCCAGTGTAGGTGGTAAAAAGATTTTGCTTGGTATCTTAATATTCACTGATAATAGGCTTGGAATTTCAACAATTTACATACAAGTTACAGTGTGACTTTTCAGAATATGAAATTAATCACATAGACTGTTAGAAAAAAGAAAGAAAGAAAAAAAGATTAATTGGTTTTATGTAGTGTTGTATCATTTATTGTAGTAGCTGTTAAAAATAGATAACCAGAGGCTAATAGATGTTAATGGTCCCTTTCACTATTAAAAAAATCAATGTTTCTTGGATACAGAATATCTTAATGTATTCTTTTTGCTTAAAAGTTTTTGATTTGAAAATGCCTAAACAAATAAGTCTGCATTCACAAATCATCTTCGTTTTACCAGCACTTGAAATTTCATGTCAACTTTGATAAATATTTTCTGTGCAAATTAACCATGCACTTGCACAGAGAAGATTATCAAACATGTTACTGCTTGTCTTCCAATACAGAAAATAGATATTTAGTACTCTTTTTTTTTTTTTTTCCCTTCTTAAAATATTATTTTGCATATATTCATATTTTTAAGGGCTGTATCATCCAGGTTAAGTAACCTATCCATAGATTTTACATATTTCTTTCAAACTTGTTGGAGAGCAGTTAGATTTTCAAATGTAAGTAATTAAAATTGTAAGCTATCGAGTTATTGACCAATACTAAGCTATTAATCAAGCTAAAAAATTCTACAATCAGGGTTCAGTGCTCTGAAGCACTGTAAAATAATAGTATTTGTGTTCAGTGATGCAAGTAGCCACAATTAAGCAGTTCACTTGACAAATGAGATAGTTCACTTTATTTTGCACTTAATTGAATTGTACATGCTTGGTCACCATTGTCCCCTTCCTTATAGTTTTGGTTTCTAGCCATTTAAGCATACACATTTATTAAAGAGAGAGCAATTAAGTTGGTGGTTGCCATTGGCTCTTGAGATGCAGACATCAAGAGCTGTGTTTTAAAATGTTTTACATGGTAAATATCACCCAAATCCCACCTCATCCCTTTCCCATCCCTGGATTTTTAGTTTCCTTAAAAAGTCTGAGGAACATGTAGGACTCTGTCACTAACTTATACGAAATATGAAAAGAAAAAAAAAAAAGTATATTGATATTAAATCACTTTTTACAAAGCAGAAATATATACAGTTTCTTTATACTTAATTTCATTTAGCAAATGTATTTGCATTTCAGCAGTCCTGTCTCACTTTACTGTCTTGTATTCTTTTCTTTCTGTGTTTACAGTGTTTGTTATGACTCTGAATTCGTAACATCCCAGTCAGGTTTGTTTGTTTGTTATGTTTGTTTTTAACAAGCTGTGATGTTGAAAACCTAATTTATGTGTTCCATTTCAAGATCACAATAAAGACATTTTCAGTCTGGGTGGGAGAAGCCTATTAATTAAATTAAAATATTAAAATAGCAGTAAGAAAATAGAAAATAGAAAATTTAAAAATTGTAAACATGGCAGTTAATTTTTCCAGTGTCTTTCACTCAAAAATTTGATCTCAAAAATAAAATAAGTTAATAAGAAATAAACAAAACAAAACACAAAATAAAATAGATTCTTCCAAACCAGTATAAAGATTTTCATTACAAGCAGTTACAGAATCCCTGTAGAACATATTTGCAACAATCAGACATATCTGTAGGTAAGACTGTAGTGGGCACCAATAGTCAGAGAACTTCCTAAGCCTCTTAACTGCCTTGTATGAGGAATTTTCTGTCAATCAAACCACACTGAATTTGGGAAAATAAGGAAAACATCTGACGTAGTACTAGTTCACTAGCTTGTTGAGTTCTGTTTTGTGGGTCACCATGCCCACAGACTCTCAGGTGATTCCTGCACAAGTATTTTACATTTGCTAAAGAAGTCAAGATGATTTGGGTATGTGTCTTCCAAGAAGGCCCCAACAAACTGCCCCCGCAGCTCTCTTTGGAAATTCCTGGGAAGACCAGATGCTCCTGTCCATGTCATTTTTGACTTGGGATGACAGAGCTCACTGACGGCATGGTATTTCCCTTTCCCATTGCAGGCCCTACCAGTGCGGCCACTGCTCCCAGTCTTTCTCGCAGCCATCGGAGCTGAGAAACCACGTCGTTACGCACTCCAGTGACAGGCCTTTCAAGTGTGGCTACTGCGGCCGGGCCTTTGCTGGTGCTACAACACTCAACAACCACATCCGGACACACACTGGGGAAAAGCCCTTCAAGTAAGTACTTGAAGCCAGCAGCATTTGCCTGCTGTGATTAGAAGGGAAGTGCGTAGCTGCTGCTCACTAGCACCACCAGTATGCACCAGCAGATGGGAGAGGCTGTCAGGAAAGCCATGGCCAGATAAATCCATTTATGCTGCAACTAAAATTGGAATTAAACAAGGTTTGTTTTCAGGTGCCTTGCAGGCCCAGAGCAATTTCCTATCCTCTGATGAGAACCTGATTGTTTTAATTAAACAAGAAGCTACTGCCAGAGAACCATAGCTGAAAATACACTCAAGACTGGGACAGGCTGTCCTGTAAGAAGGTTTCAGGTTTCTCTGAGGCGGAGGTAGCTGGAGTTTCACATGAGAGCTAATTTGGATTTGGTTAAATATGAGGACAGGGAAGGAGAAGGGGAGCCTCGGAACAACTTTCTTAGCCTCAGAACCACTGCACAGAAAATGCAACTCTGTCTTCTGGCATAAGTTTGGTCGGATTATAATAGTAAATTGTTAGTATTTAGCTATCCAAAATATTTTTTAAAAAGGAAACCTTGCCTGATCAAGGCGTCTTTTAATTAAACAGACTCTGCTGACTTTTGCAGTTTCTGTTGATTGAAATTAAAGTCAAGCAGACATCTGAGTCTCCAAAGTATTCTCTTCTCCACCCTCACCTCCAGCAAAGCCGATCCAGGTCGTTACTTTCTGTTGTGCAAGGCTCTGCCTACCCAACAAGAGATATTCTCCAAGCCAGAATGCACTTTTTCCATATTTGTGTCTGTCTCTTTGCTGAACTGGCAGGCACAAAATTTATGTTTACTGCACCTGGAACAACCCCATTGTGGCAGAAAAATAATGTATTGATACCAAGGCATAAAGTGTTAATATCACTTCTTTTGAAAGCTGCCTAGAAGAAAAGGGAGTTAAGTGTGGGAGAAGGTGAGCCTCTCCCAGCTCTCCAAGGACTGCCTGTCCCCGGTCTACTTTTCTCCCTTTGTCTTTCTTTTCCACTTTTGCTGTCCTGTGCCCCATGTCTGGTTAGTGTAAGCAAGCTCAGCCGTGGGGCCTGTCAGAACCCCTCATAACAAGCTCAGCAGCGATACGGGTGCTTTGCCTCCATATATGGCTGAGAGGAAGCCTGGCCTCGACTGTGTCTGTGCTGGGGGCAAGGGGACAGAGCCCCAAGACAAACTCTGCATATCCAGGACAGGAGAGCTTGCATACCAGAAATTGTGGCTGGGAGAGCCCTGTAGGTGGCAAAAAGCGGAAACTTGGAGCTTCTCAGCAATGACTCCACCAGAGCCAGTCTGTTGAATGCTGAGAGCCCACAGATCAGCCAAAAATAGTGAGAGCAATCAGATTGATTTTATCTAGTTGCTGTGTAAATAGATTTTAGTAATTAATGGAAGAGGTTTCCGGGTCAAAATGGAAAATAGATTTCTTTTAATGTTAAGGTGTTACTTATGTGTAACCTTGTTGACTCCACTTAATTTTTTTCCTTAACATCCTGTTTTTGTCATGTTTCCAATAGATCTGCTATTTTGCCCCATTTAGAGTCATTATTTTTCCCCTTTAGTTTAGTAATTTTTCCCCTTCTCCAAAATAGTCTTGTCTACAGTACAGTCTCACTTATGAAAAAAAAAAAAAAAAAAAAAAAAGTCTTAATGTATGTATTACAATTAGCCAGTGGTCTGGGATTTGTTTTTTTGCTTGTTTCACACTATTTATGCTGAAGTATTCATGTACACTGGGATATATCTGCCTTCTCTTAAAGTCACAGGGTAGAGCAACAAAAAATATGGGTGCTTTGTATTGATGCTTTATGCTGCATGTAAATGGTGTAATTTGTCATTCTTTTACAATTTTAATTAGTTCCTTCTTTAAATTTAAGAAACAACAGTTCCACTTTCTCTCTGGAAGACTCATTGAAACATTTGGAGTAATATGACTGGTAATTTCACATGAAGCTAAAACTGGAGCTGCCATTCTTCCTGTCCCTGGTAGTCTGATAAGGGGATGCAGATGCCCTGATCCTGCAAGCTGTTCAAAGGGCAGATTTGCCTCCCATGGAGGACTGCTTGTGTTTGGGGAAGGAGAGGCAGAAAACTTATCCAGAAATTGATCCTTTGTCTCTGCTGGAGGAAAAAGACATAGCTGCACCTCACCTGTCTCCTCACCATTTAGAATCTCTTGTAAAGGAGAGATCTCAGACCTGGTAATATGTAAGCTTAGGTAAACAAATAAAAACAAACAAACAAACAAACAAATATGTATATATCAAATTTTAGTAAACAGGAACCATAAATGAGACAAATAAAATTTATATATCTTGATCATGAAATTTTTGTTTACAAATGGATTTTGCATGTACACTTACCAAAAAAAAAAAAAAAAGAAAAATGGAAAAATCTATTGAGGTGGGTGTTCTATACCTCAAAAATGTTTGTATTCATGGCAATATACATACTTCTTTAAATAATACTACTACTATTAACAAGAAAGACCATGAAAGTGCTAAATTATTTAAATTCTAGCTAAATTGTTTTAAAAATAACAGGCATCATTTTAAATGTATTAGTAAGTTCAATTTCATGGGTGAAAATGGGCAGCCAACCAAACAGTTAATGTGCATCTTCTGTGAATGGAATCTCAGTATTTCTAATGCAGTAAGACAGCTGTGTTTGTAAGTAGTATTTGGACAAATTATAGTGTGCATGGATTAGGCAGGCTATGTCAAACACTGAGTGTATGTTGTGTACATATTGTTTCAAAGGTACATTTGATAGTCAGAGGGTGAAAGTATTTTCAAATATTTCAAATAATTTCTTATTTGGGAGTCGGTCTGTGATTGGTTAAAAAGCTTTAGATGTGAGATGACACTTTCTTTGTAGTTCCTAGTTAGCTTAGCCTAGCATACCTAGTATGTATGGTGGAAGACTTTTCTGTTTGCTTTTCCTTATAGATAAAAATGCTAAGTGAGGTTATCTGTAGTCAAAGCTTTAGTTACTTTGCCTAGACTGCAGGTCCAGTGAGCAGGGATTCCTTTTCATGTCATCACAAGCTATCAAATCAACCTCACCATTACAAAGATTTTGTGTATTCTTATCTTACTGAAGACTCCACTATGGCTGCTAGCGGCTGGAAACAAAACTCTCAAGCAAATTAAAAGGTAGGAGAAAAAGGGAAATTATTGGCTATCCTCATTTTCTTAAATTCTTCCACCTCAGCATCTCCTATTTCAGAAAAATTAAAGGTGATTTAAAGGACCTGCCTGCAGAGTCATGGGTATGCAAACATGTAATTTTCAGGATTCAACCAAAAATAATGGGAGGAAAGATTGTCAGATTGGGATAAGCCAGGTGATTTTCTCTTTTCTTACTCAAATGCAAAACTAGGGAACATTCATTCCAGACTGAACATAAATATTGTACCTGCAGTGATACCTCAACTTTGTCCTTTTTTTCAAAACCCTTTCAAATTACTTTAAAATTTAGTGTTAAAAGTAATTCTTGAACAAAATTTTACAATGTTTTGAAAATATCCAATGAGAATATTTTTTTTTTCCTAAAATAGACCCTCAGTGTTTTCTTCATCTGAATCCTTTCATGGAAGTTGACATAAACTTGGGAATTAAACCAATCCTGGTTATACTTCTCAGTGTCAATACTTTAAAGGCACTGTAAAGCAAACAAGCAGACCAGTGAGGGCTAGTTAACCAAACTCAGAAAACCTGGTACTTCAAAAATCCCCTAAAATATTGATGTTCATGTTGTTTATGAATTTAAGAGCCATTTTGTTCACTACATCCCCTCAAACAAACAAATCACATAGAGAAGCCTCCTGGTAGAATGAAGTCTTGTGTACCACAACAGCTAGACTGTTGTGGTACAACAGTGCTGCTTATAAGTAAATGAAAGCACGTGCATGGCGTAAAAAATGGTAACCTGGACCCAGTTGTCACTGATGTCATCTAATTGTGAGAGGAGTTTTAAATTGCTTCTTTGAATCTACCTTGTGGCTGTTTAAATTATTCCCAAATGCCACCAGATGGGTTAAGTGGAAATCAAGTGGCCTCTCAGTTAATGGGTAGCTTTATTACCAATACTTGTATTGGTACTTGAAGCTTAATTGAAATTTTGGCATAAGTCTAAGAGACAGGCTTGGGTTCAGTCTCCATGATTACTTTTGTGAGCTCCTATAGCAGAGGTGGACTCTTATTTCCTTTTTGACTCTTTTGGCTGCTATTATATCTTCTAGCACAACATTAAACATATGTGGCTTGTAATACAGAAATACGCATGCACAAGCATGCGTGCACATGCTCCTCAGACACAGTTACTGAGGTAGTTATTCTGCTGCAATAGGCTTGGAAAGGATGGTTTTTAGAGGAAAAGTGTAATAGTTCAGAAGAAAGAATATTTTTTGATTTCCTTCCATTTCCACCTGCTGTGAGGTAGTTATGACGAGTGCTGTAACACAGTTGTCCTCACCTTTACAACCAGCCTATATCTAGCAACAACTTCTTTGGGTCACACTGAAGAGAGGAATCGGGGGGCTAATACCAGTCCCTGCCTGTAAATCAAATACGTATATATCCCAAACTGTGATCCTTAATCACATCTTTTACAAGTGCCTAGAAAATACCCAGAACCTTGGGTACTATCTGAAGTATTACCCAGATGCATGAGTACTAGGGGAGAGCTAGAAGAGTTATATGCCTTGCCAAGGCTTTCAGAGTTTTTCCCAAGGATTGTATAGTGTAAACAGCACAGCCTGACCAACAGCAGAACTTGGTATGCAGGGGTAAATGGCTGTAGTAACAGATTTATTATTTTCTAGTGTCTCTCTAGCAGCACGATACATCCTAGTTGTCTCTATCTGTATGAAAGTGTACCGGAACAGCCTTTAGCTTGGAAGGTAGAGCACCATCACTGGTAGAGGCTTGTGGATAAAGGATGGGAACTAATATTTTTAAGGAATGCAATGAGCCCTGTTCCAGAAAGAGTAAGGAGGTGTTCATGGTCAGTGGTTTTACTGAGTAGCAGTACGTCTTTTGATAACCTTATAGTCTTTCTCTGATTCACATATGGCCCCTAGATGTCCTGACATGGTATATTGCATTCCTTTAACCCAGCACTTGGAGGTCAGCTGTTGCCACACCTGATTTTGTAGGTTACTTTGAAACTGTACTGCTTACAGCTTGGTTAGGCAAGAATCCAAGCTTCCTATTACTCAGCAAGGAAAGCACTTGTCTTTGTAGACATCAAAATAACAAAACTATCAAGTTCAAGTAGATGGCAATATCTCACCCAGACAAAGTTAATCCCCCAGCCTTAAAATTGATTCTAATGCCTCTGT